>NC_060120.1:485470496-486095496 GCF_021461395.2 Schistocerca americana
GGGAATAATCATTATAATATTTTTCTCTATTTTATTTTATTAAGGAAGGGAGTACAGTGGATTTGGGATCAAGAGGTGAATGAAGTGTTTGAAAATGTCAAAAGAGCACTTGTTGAATCAGCCATATTACATCATCCGGTTATGGGCAAAACATTTAAATTGTCAACACATGGATCTGAGTATGGTATTGCTGCAGAACTGTTCCAAGGAGAGTGGGATCTAAACAATGTAGAGTACTGAACTATGGCTTTTGCTAGCTGTAGTCTTAACAAAAAATAAATAAATAAAAAAAAAAAACATGAATTAAACTACAAGGCTACTGAAAAAGAACTGTTAGCAATTGTATGGAGTATCCAGAAATTTCAAACACTAATATGGGGATCAGAAATCCATGTTTATATCGAACATCAAGCTCTATACTTTTTAATGAGTAATTGACTATTGCACAGTAGGTTAATATGGTGGATGGTGTTCCTACAGGAATATGATATTCGAATACAATATGTAAAAGGTTCCGAGATATATTGTACCGGATGCTTTGTCTAGGCTACCAATAGGAATGGAAGAATTAAAATGCACGG
The DNA here is from genome assembly GCF_021461395.2 of Schistocerca americana. Classification (NCBI taxonomy): domain Eukaryota; kingdom Metazoa; phylum Arthropoda; class Insecta; order Orthoptera; family Acrididae; genus Schistocerca; species Schistocerca americana. Next base: position 485,471,078 of record NC_060120.1, read on the forward strand.
AAGGACCCAGCATTATTTTTGCAATTAATTTTATGTCAGTAGAATATCCAAACATCTGGGTACAAGAGATGGCTCAAAGAATAACAGAGAATACCCATCATGATTCCTACTTTACAAAAATGTTTGCTATGTGTATCAGGAATTCCTTACCTCCTAATCAAGTAGGAAAATGAACAATTATAGGTAATAATTTGTTTTGGAGGGGCAGCGTGACGTCGGAACTTTGGTGTTTATGCATTCCGAAGGTAATGGAAGATGCACTTGTGTGGTATGTTCATACAGGATATGGACACTTCGGAATCAAGAAGTATATAACCCAAATGAATAAGTTTTATTATTTTAAGAAGCTATGGCATAAAGTAGCAGCTTTAATTAGAACCTGTGAAATCTGTCAGAAGGTGAAAGAATAATTCCCATGTGAAATACAAAATGTGTCTGATTATCAATAAGTCATTAAATGACCTCACAGCAGCAGGATTTTTTGGACCAGTTCCAAAAGGAAAGGGAGGAGTGTCACACATTTTGGTCATCATAGAGTACTGGTCAAAGTATGTTAAGCTATATCCTATCAAAAAAGCAAATACGCAGACAGTTGTACACTGTTTACAACAATACCTTCTAGAAGTAGGTAAACCAAAGCGGTTTCTCACAGATAATGGACCACAGTTCACGAGTAACGAATTTAAAGAGTTTCTAACATGGGAAGGTATTCGACACATGTTAATATCCAATTATAAAACGTCCTCGAATCCATGTGAACGAGTAATGAAGGAAATCGGAAAATTATGCCATATCCACTGCCATGAAAAACATACTTTACGGGCAATGAAAATTAAAGACTTTGAACTTATTCTAAGTGAATTACCACATTTATCAACTGGGTTGACACCATTAGAAGTAATAGGCAAACCCTTTGTAGGAAAACACCTCATTAAATGTTTTAGTTGGCCTGAACAACCAAGTGTCAATTACAAAATGACCAGGAAATAGCTTCTAAGAATTTAGTTGAAAAGGCCCTACAAGGGGTGAGTAAGCATAATGAGAAAGCTGTACAACCTCAGTACAAGGTCAACGACCTAGTTCTTGTAAAACAATGCCTTCAAAGTCTCCTATGAAGAAAGAGACACACAAGTTTTTCCAAAAATATGAAGGACCATACCGAATACAAACGATAATCCATTCCAAGACATTTTTTTTAGTGAATCCTACAACTGGATCAGAAAAGGTAAAGTACAATGTAAAAGATGTAAAGTTACATATCCCCCAGGGACATTAACATTCTGAGTAAACAGGCGGAGTGACGACCGTCGGATCCTGAGTTGTTTTTGGTGTTTCTTCCAAAATAGTTTTCCTGCACTGAATTCCTTACAAATCTTAAACTATTCTGTCATCCATTTCGAAAATCTTAAACTATCTTGTAAACTTTAATTGGAAAAGTGGATATGACAATAAAACAAATACTGATTTAGACAAAATAAACAGAATAAGAATATTATGTTTGTGAAAAATATAATGTGACGAACTGAACGACTATGATACTGTAGTGTATAATTTTCTATTTTGTATAGGATATTTTATACCTTTTATGAGATGTGATGTAAATGGGAGGGTCTGTATAAATTTTGAAAGGGGTGGGTATTGTAAAGCAGGATTTACACCAACCGATAAATCATGGCTAACACAAGACACACATCACACCTTGCAGACAACCCTCACAAACAAGTGTGACTGATTCATCACCATTTGCCATTTCCATAGGTTTGCTAAGATTTCCTTCAGGGACCTCAAGGGTGAAGGTGGGAATGTCCGTTCTGTAGGAGACGATTTAAAATCAAACCACCTCCGGTGTCTTACTCATGTACCTGCGAGGTAGGGATCCTGGGGAAGGGGGGTGGAAAGGGTTTCCTGTCTTTGGGGCTATCTTCTTTCTCTTCTTCAATCTTAGCAACCATTTCTATTTATTTCCTTTCTTACTTCTCATTTGAGGACCTATCTATATTTCCCTCTTTCCATATTCATCGACTTCTATCGCATTAGTCCTTCCTTGTTTCCGTGGTTTCCAGTAACCTACATCTTATCTTCAGATAAGAAAGCCAAAGAATCAGACAACATGAACACACATCTGCATATATAAAAAAATACACTTAAACACAAACATTAGAATTAAAGATTAGAAACCTGTCGCAATGTGTGAACCACCAAGTGTGGTAGGGGGAAAGAATGTGTGTACATATATATAAATATAAAAACTGTGACGATTTCCAAGTATTCATAAGAATGAGGCACGAGTAATGAAAGACAACATAAGCCAAAGGGGAGTTAATTGTGAGAGTCATTAAGGAATGTCAGTCCAACAAATATTCTGATGAATTGTACGATAGGGGGACTCATATAGCCCAAGTACGAACCATGAGGCCTACTCAGGAAGAATAAGGAGTGTGTACCCAGCATTTACTAAATATAAAGGGCAGGTGTACCTACATAGATAGAGGACGACCTGTAGCCTAAAGAATAGGGATGCTGTATAACAGGGTGTAACTACAAGATTGGAAAGAGGAAGCGCACTCTTATGGTCAACCCACAGGCAAGGTATAGGTACTGATCCTAGAGGAAAACGATAGTATCGTGACAGATGTCACGCATTTTATATGGATTATCCTGGTAAGTTTGATTTCTATACACAATGAGCATTATTACGTTTTATGTAAGTTTACGAGTGTCCAAAGGAATGCTTTCATAGTGCCCAGAGTTCCCCCAAACTACATAAAATATTGAAAATAGTACATACTTAAAAAAGGAAAGTAGTACAAAAAGTTGAGAACCGGAGATAGATTGTTCATATGTCATAAAACACTTGAAACCTATGATAGGGGGTGGGGGAGGGGGAGGGGGGGGGAGAAGGAAAAAAAATTTAGTCTTCGCGATTCATAGATATTAAAAGAGCTGACTCCAACATTGAGTGTAATGCTCATGTTTTATTATTAAAGTGAAGAAAAAAGAATAGCTAAATATTAAATAAAAGGTTATTCATGGTTATTAAAAAATGTGGAATATACATACTGTTGAAATGTGAATTGTTATTATATGTGGTATTAATGTACATAATAATTGTGTATAAAATATCGCGTGTTTGATCTAAGGAGGGGGGGAGGGGGGGGGGGGGGGAAATATGTAGTGCTTCAAGAAATTCTGTGTAAATTCTAGAACCACTCAGCCTTCCACTTTCTTGAACACTGGATATTTTAGTTGTGAATGGGAGAAAGGAAACCTATTTACTGTGCATCACTTGTCTGTGGGTGCAGGTTTGAAGTTTATCGTGAGACGACTGTAGAAACAGCGATCGAACGGCACCGACAAGTGCTTGCCAGTCACACCATGGAAGCTGTAGTGAAAGAACAAGGAGTGTTTATGTATTCTGTGCTCTTTTATAACTTTGACTATTGTAGTGGAAAAAAAAGAACAGTTGAGATATTGTTAATTAATGCTTGTCTTGGACTTGGAGAGGATAAGATGTGTATTCAGATTCAGGATGAGAATGGACTGGGTTTTTAAGCCAACTTTCTCTTACGTGAAAATGAACTTTGTTTCTAACCTTTGGATAGGCAAGGAGACTTAATTGACAGTGTTTGTTTATATGGAGAATGAGATCTGTAAAAGTCTGATGTTTAAATATACATTGTTAAGTGAAGCAAAAGAAACTGCGTACATCTGCTTATTTTTATAAGTAGGAGGAGTCTTGAGAAATTTCTGTTCCTAGCAAATATACTGCAGAGAAGAAGAGAAAAGGAGGTTGCAGTAGCAAGCTAACCAGCAAGGAAAGTCGGCTGACAATCTCAAGTAAGTCATATCATTAAAGACGTGGGAGTTTATACATATACTTCACCACTTTATAAGTCGTTCAAAGCATTAGATTGCCACATATGGTTACAGGGTACCAAGCATTGGCCTCTGGGGTGGCATAAGCGAAGCACAAGAAGATTACTGTGTCTGCTCATTTGCTACAGTCTGACCGCACCACCAACTACAGCTCTTACCTATACAACTGATTCTCTATGGATTATTGTGTTGGCCAGATCCTTGCTTGCTGTTCACTGATGTCTATGCCTGGACTCAGTTCTGTGCACTGAAGTTATACTTTGTGTACTAATTTTATGACCTGTGTTCAATAAACTTTCAATGATCGGCTCGACTGTCTTCTTCAGGTGTTATGAGCTCGGTTATGCACACTCACAGCCTGGACTCCAATCAGACTGCAAAATATTGTTGGTGTCACACCACTATAACTGAGTTCAACTACTGGCACCTGCTACAGTCATAGTTTTTCAATGTGATCGGTAATACTTTAAAAAGGGATTGAAAACAGTCTTGATAATCAGTTTAGGTCAGAATATGACCATCTTCAGACCATTTATACCATGATGATAGGCGATGGCTGTGAATGAAGCAGAAATTGTGGCTTCATGAAAGACAACTGCTTAGCTGCTAAATGATCTGAAGATAAATTCTGGTCAAAACGGGTTACCATTACAAATGTATATTTTATTGCGGTCAGGACTGTTTTTAATCCATTTTTGAAGTGTTTTAGCTAGATCGCTGATTTTCTCCACAAGAAATATTCTCAAAAACACTGATTGGTTATAATTTTAGTGAATATCTTCTATTATAGAGAAGGGGCTAACAGGTACCATACGTGGTTTTAGGTCCTGTCTATCCTTTTACTAGTGAAGTGCTTTTCCAATTTTGCAGACATGTCTTCTTTCGCAAGCATTCTGTAAATAATTTTGTAAGTGCCTTTTGCATTATACTGCTTTCATTTTTCACAATTTCTATTAAAACTATTTTTTCTTCATGTTTTGAACAGCTTTATACACGTTTTTGACATTATTTTCATTATTAAACTATCTTAATTATATTTTGAACTGTAAAAACACGTGGGTTTTTTTTTTCAGAAATTTCAGAATTCTTGTACAGTTTTCTCTCTGTTCATATTTATCTTGAATAACAAAACATGAAGTCTACTCCAACAGAAGTTTCTGTTTTGTATTCTTCATATTTTTATTGTTTTCAATCGTTCTCTCTGGCCATCATTTACTTCTAGTTCTGGTTTCACACTACAATTCCCATTTCATATAACAGTCATAGGAGGAAAATGTCAGAACTTGTTGAGAAATCCTTGAGTGGAAAATAAAAAGTGACTAGTATTTTAATTGATGGTAAATGCTATAAGATATCACATATGACTTAGGATTTTCAGAGGAATATTATGTAAAGGCGATTGCATGCTAATGACTTTCATGCATGATAGACACTCTGAACCTCTACATCTATTGCACAATTGACAGTAACAGCACGCTTAGAATGCACTAGTATGAAATGTGTAACTCTTTTTGATTAATAGGTGAAATTCAGGATAAAGTGTTCTGTAGAATTTGTAAACGCAGGGCTTGGAGGTTCAAAGCAGAACAAAGACTAAGCACTTAGCCTAAGTCACAATCTTACAAAAGTTTATCCTTTGCACTAATAACTATGTTCAGCAGGTCCAGGAGTAGATACTGTAGGGAGCTTACTTGTTAGAGCATCATGTCTGCAAATACTGGGTGTTCAGGTATACTATTAAACAGAATCCACACACAAGCTGAAGAAAAAACTCATGCAATTGCTTTGCCTTTGCAATTCAGTTATTTTCTTGACCTACAGACAATTACATATCTAGCATATTTTCACTCCCAGTTGTTTTGCAAGAAGCTCTTCTGGGGAAATGCAGCTAAAATCAGTAAACAATTTACTGGGCAAAACTGGGCAAATAGAATGTTATGCAATTTTGATAATCAAGCTCTTGCAGAAGTCTGAGGATTTTGGAAATATCACACTTAGTTGTCAGCTTATTTATTGTTTAATGTTACCTATGACAAAGAGGGTAAAGCCCATTTCAAATGAATTATGAACAGCCATCTGCACATGTATCGATTCACACTCATCATGGGTGCGATCTTCCTTCAGACAGCTTGCAATTCACCAACAGGGAGCAACAAACCTTTTGCTGGATATTTCCTTCAATAAACACCTGTATAATGAACAGTTCTAGTGATAAGGAAGATGCTGCAATGTTCAGGATGATTTGCTAGCTCTGTCAACACGGAAAAACCACTTCCTGTTGGTGTTTCTTCAGCGAGGGATGAATGTTAAAACTGACTGTCGTTGATGCTGAATCCTGCCATGCCCTGCTAGGATGGCGGCCCTCTTCTTCCGGAATGGTACAAGATTCCCTGAGAGGTCCCTGTAACCTCATCTATGAGAAGCAATGCATTTCTTTTATAACACCTCAACTGAATATCCCTTGTCTGCATCAAGACTGTGATGAAAAATATTCAGCAAAGGCTTTGTCTGCATCACTTTGAAAATTTGAACATTTTCTCTTCCTGACTTGTCTTCTCCCAGGGTTACCTGGGATCAGATGATGCTGTCACCCAGTCCTTATGATTTGTCAAACATGGTCCTGGCATCACGGCCGAGATGACTCAGGTGGTGTTGCCACAGGTGTGGGTTGGCGTGACAAGAGGGAGGACAGTGGTCATTATTGGTTAGTTCCGATACTTCAAACTGGACAAAATATTTTCTGAGAAGAGGGTTATTTCGTTGAGATTTTCCATTTTGGAAACATCTGGTGTTGGCGAAGGATGGCAGATTGTACATAAATTATCAGTATGGCCACCAGTTACTTTTATGAAACAAATAGTAAATTGCATTGCATCCATCAGGTAATGGCATTTCTTGTTTTTTGCTCCACTATCACTCTGTTTGGACTTGAGATTCTTGATGAACATACTCCGCAGGTTCTTCATTTTCGCTTGCATTCAGCCACTTTAACTAAAAACTAAATACATCATTTTTGATAGAAGAAAATATTTTTTTTCTCCACATGTTCTGAAGATAAAATTTTCACTTATCTGCATGCTTAATGTCAGATATTTGGCTACAGGGTGTACATTCATTTAGCTAGACTCTACTTTTGTTGGAGAGAGATTACAGTTGGGTGAATAATGTGAGAAACCACGTTGAGAATGAATCCCATCCATGACGAGTGTGAATTGATCCATATGCAGACAGTCTAGCTCATGAGACCACAATATAAGGCATACAACTGCTGCTTTCAATGTGGATTCTCTGTTTGTAGTACAATTTGGGGTTTTCTTCTCATGCAAATAGTTCTAATATGTATTCCACCATAGATGTTGGTTAAATATAGATTTCCAGAAATTAAACCCATATTTTATTACATATTCTGGTACACAACAGAAATTTTGAATTCTGGTTTTGCAACATGTTGTAAGCACTACAGTGAATAGCTTTTATTATAATTAGCCATACACTGACACATTTGTCATCCTCCAACAGCATTCAGGGCCTTACATAGGTATTACATATGCTGCAATAGATAACCAGCAGAACAACTGTATGACTCAAAAAGCAACAGCTTATTTAAAAATAATGCCTCCTCTGCTAAATATATAGGGTGGTCAGAAACAGTCTCAAAAGTTTATTGGTGTTCCAGGGTATCTTGTGCTGAGAAATTATTGTTAAGAAATAAATCCAATATTATGCTCTGTTTCTGAATTAATTAGCATTAAAGTTAATCAATAAGACAATGCACAGGCAACTCCAAGCAGCCTGCTAAATAAATTACTGTCAGTTGTTCTCATAGTGTAGATGGTAGCGCATGATACTGCTCAGCCATTCATTTTTAGGAAACCAAACAAAGAACACATTTCTACATCTACATCTACATCTACATAGATTCTTTGCAAGCCACTGTAAGGGGCATGGCAGAGGGTACCCTGTACCATTACTTGAGTTCGATCCTTACTATCGTCTCACGTCCCATTTTTGTATCACTTTCTTATTCATTTTTAGGAAACCAAACAAAGAACACGTTTCCACATCTACAAAAAATGGCTCTGAGCACTATGGGACTTAACATCTGAGGTCATCAGGCCCCCAGAACTTAGAACTACTTAAACCTAACTAACGTAAGGACATCACACACATCCATGCCCGAGGAAGGATTCGAACCTGCGACCGTAGCGGTCACGCGGTTCCAGACTGAAGCGCCTAGAACCACTTGGCCACTTCGGCCGGCTCTACATCTACATAGATACTCCGCAAGCCATCGTAAGGTGTGCGGCGGAGGGCACCCTGTACCACTACTCATCATTTCCCCTCCTGTTCCACTTGTAAATAGAGCAAGAGAAAACGATTATCTGTATGCCTCCATATGAGCCCTAATTTCTTGTATTCTATCTTTGTGGTCCTTAAGTGCGATGTATATTGATGAGAGAAGAATTGTTCAGCAGTCAGCTTCAAATGCTGGTTCTCTAAATTTTCTCAATAAGTTTCCCGAAAAGAACACCAACTTCTCTCCAGGGATTCCCATTTGAGTCCCCAAAGTGTCTCCAAAACATTTAAGTTTTGTTCGAACCCACCGGTAACAAATCTAGCAGCCCTACTCTGAACTGCTTCTATTTCTTCCTTCAATCTGACATGGTACGGATCCCAAACACTTGACCAGTACTCAAGAATAGGTTGCACCAGTGTCCTATATGCAGTCTCCTTCACAGGTGACCCTCTCTTTCCTAAAATGTGACTTAACTGTGTGAGGCTGGACACTAGTTATACTGTATCTGAACATTACAGGTTTGTGCTTCCCCCTCATCTGCGTTAACTTATATTTTTCAACATTTACAGCTAGCTGCCATTCCTCACACCAACTGGAAATTTGGTCTAAGTTATCTCGTATCTTCCTACAGTCACTCAAATTCAGCACCTTACCATACACCAAGGCATCATTAGCAAACACCCGCAGACTGCTGTCCACCCTGTCCGCCAAATCATTTATGTATATAGAGAACAGCAGTAGTCCTCTATACATCCCTGGGGCACTCCTGATGATACCGTTGTCTCTCGTGAACACATGCCGTTGAGGACAACATACTGGGTTCTATTATTTAAGAAGTCTTCAAGCCGCTCACATATCTGTGAATTTATCCTATATGCTCATACCTTCCTGAACAGTCTGCAATGGGGCACCACGTCAAATGCTTTTCAGAAATCTAGAAATGTGGAATCTGCCTGTTGCCCTTCAACCATAGTTCTCAGTATATTATGTGAAAAAAGGGCAACCTGAGTTTCGCAAGAGTGATGCTTTCTAAAACCATGCTGTTTCATGGACATAAGCTGCTAAGTGTCAAGAAAGCTTATTATATTTGAACTGAGATTTGTTCAAGGATTCTGCAGCAGACAGACATTAGAGATATTGGTCTCTAACTTTGTGGGTCCATTCTTTTACCTTTCTTATATACCGGAGTCACCTGTGCTTTTCCCCAGTCACTTGAGAATTTGTGCTGGGCGAGAGATTCATGATAAACGCAAGCTAGGTTAGGGACCAATGCTGTAGACTAGCCTTTGTAAAATTGAACAGGGATTCCATCCGGACCTGGTGACTTACTTGTTTTCAAATCTTTAAGTTGCTTCTCTATGCCAAATATAGTTATTTTTATCTTATCCATATAGGAGTCTGTCCGATGGTCAAATGATGGTACATTAGTATGGTTCTCTTGCATAAACGGTTTCTTGAACGTGAAATTTAAAACCTTCATCTTTCATTTTGCTATCTTCAACTGCCGTACCAGACTGGTCAATAAGGGACTGAATGAAAGCCTTGGGCCCACTTCGCAGTTTTACGAATGACCAGAATTTTCTCTGGTTTTCGGCCAGATCTTTTGCTAAGGTGTGATGGTGGTAGTTGTATGCTTTGTGCATATATCTTTTCACAGATGCACAAATCTCTACTAACTTTCGCTTGTCGTCATTTGTGTGTGCCTTTTAAACCTAGAGGGCAACATCATCTGCTTCCTCTGCATCTTACGAATTTCATCATTAAACCATGGTGGGTCTTTTGCATCCTTTATCCACTTACTAGGCACGTACCTCTCCACACCGAAATTTACAATCTGCTTAAACTTTGCCCATAATTCCTCTACATCCATCTTACTGGTACTAAGTGATGCCAATTCACCGTCTAAGTAAGATGTTAATAACTGTTTATCCTCTCTATCTAGGAGAAACTCTCTCCTAGCCTTCCTGACTGATTTATTAACTTTTGTGATCATAGCTGCTGTAATGACATCCCTATTTGTATACTGATGTTGTCCACAAGGTCCAGCCTATTTGTAGCTACAAGGTCTAAGACAATGCCATTGCTTTACAGTTGGTGACAACGTCTCTGGCAGGCCACTTGAATTAGCATGGACAATTGTCCGATTTGCTAACTTCAATGCTAATTAACTCATAAACAATGGAGCATATCGAATTTTTTTGTTAACAATTATTTCGCAGCACAATCTACTCTGCAACAGCCTTACAAACTGTTCAGATGTTTCTGACCATCTTGTATTAAACACTAATTGCCACTCTTTTCATATGTAAACAACATTATAAGTGTGACAAAAAAAACTGTCTATTTTTAATAATAGTTGGTTATTGACATAATACACAAAAATTATAAATGCATCTCTGTGGCAATGTAGACGCTAATGACAAGGTTATTGAACACAATGTACAGTTATCACTTGCTCCTAAATGCATTTAACAAGGAAATATGTTCATAGTGTAGCAGTTATATACTTGCTGACATTGAAGGATGAGCGGTCTTGGAAATAACAATGGGACTGTACACAAAAAGTTAAAGGCATACACATTTGCTCTACAAGTGCTATACATTATGACATAACAGTTACAAAGAGGTAAAAGAAATCTGAGAATACAATTAATGTCTGTACATGTCTTTAGTAGGGCTCATGGCAGCAAAGCAGTTTTAAATTGGTGTGTAATGTGACTGGTTACTGCATTAAATACATTCATAAAGTGGGAAATATTAAAAACTGATTACTGCTCTCTAGAAAGAAGAAATTTCAAAATACTTTTGAAATAAATATGTTCAACTGTATTAATTAGCCACTACCATTTATACTGGTTGTTAAGTGTTATTCACAAGTATCCATTATCTATTTCTCTTAGATTAAGTTGTGTGATGTTTCTGTCAGTAAATTATGTAACAACCTACATCGCTGCTTCCATTGAAAATCAATAATGACACATGCTGATCCCATATATGAACAGACCAGCATTTTAATGCATGTGGCCCACCCCACTCTGTTAGTCTCATTGTGTGTGGTAACAGAATGTTACGTTTCCAACAAGTGCAAATTCACAACAATCACATAATGCTGACCATTTCATGTAAAAATTTTCCCTCTTATTTAGGCTCATCTTTATTTGTATTAAGGGGAGTATGTACGTCATACACCTACAGTGTTAAATTTGCAATACTGATGACTCATTATCTCAGAACCTTTGAGAGACAGAGATCTGAAATTTTAGGAAGTATAGTTTCACTCCTTTTCAGAAAAGGATCAGAATATACAGACAGACTATTAATTAGTTATGATCTTTCAAAAATAATATTCAATTTTGTTTTAAAAAAAAGTCCCTGGTTCCTGAGATAATGGGTCAAATATTCTGAAAATTATTATTATCTGGAAATCAAGTACAAACATTTTATTTGACATCAACTCACATATGGAGCCATGCCAGCTCTTAGAAACAGTCAGACCCATAATTAGGTTATCTGGATCATGCACAAATTTTAACACTGAAGGGCTTTCGTTCTCAAAGAAATGTCACATATAATTACAAACTATGTATGAAAGTTAATCCAACAACAATAAAGAGTGTTATAAACCTAGTCAAGGAACAAGAGTGACAGGATGTTTAGAGTCCCGACAACATGGATAAGAAATATAATGCTTTCCTTAACCCATTTCTCATGCTCGTTGAGTCCATTAGAACGTTCTAAATGGGGTACTAGCAGTAAAAGGCAGCTCGGGTGGCTGACTAGTGGGATAAGGATATCACGTAGAACAAAGCAGGAATTATATCAAGCTACAGTAGCCCATTACAAACAGTATTGTAAAGTGCTTAAAATGTTATTAGGAAGGCAAAGAGTATGTGCTATGCAAATAGAACAGCTAATTCACATTACAAAATTAAAACTATGTGGTCAATTGTGAAGAAAATGTCTGGTCAACAGCACAAGATCAACAATATAGTCAGTTCGTAGTAAAAATATTTCTGTCACTGATAAATCAGATATATGTACAGTATTTAACAATCATTTTCTGAGCATTGCTGGTGAATTAAATAAAAATTTTGTTTCTACAGGGAATCATATAACTTTCTTGGCAAATGCCTTTCCGAGATTGATGTCTGAAATATTCCTATGTGATACAGACAAGGGGGAGATTGAGTCAATAATTAAATCACTGAATACTAAGGACTCTCAGGGATAGGACAGAGTGCCTAGCAGAATATTAAAGTACTGTGCTGCACATGTTAGCCCTGTATTTAGCCATATTTGTTATTTTTCCTTTAGAAATGGTCAGTTGCCTGAGCGATTAAAGTACTCAGTAGTAAAGCCACTTTATAAAAAGGGAGAAAGGGATAATGTAGACAATGTTAGACCTATTTCTATGCCATCAATGTTTGCTAAATAGTTCCTTTTATTGAAAAAGCTGTGTATGTAAGGATATCTGATCACTTTATATCACATGATTTGCTATCAAATGTACAGTTTGGTTTCAGAAATCATTTAACAACTGAAATTGCTATATTCTCTTTTCTCTGTGAGGTACTGGATGGGTTAAACAAAAGGTTTCGAACACTAGGCATATTTTTTGATTTAACTAAGGTGTTTGATTGTGTTGATCACAAAATATTAATCCAGAAGTTGGACCATTACGGAATATGGGGAGAAGCTCACAATTGGTTCACCTCTTACTTTAGCAACAGACAGCAAATGGTCATTATTCACAATGCTGAGAATGGCTGTGATGTGGGGTTGAGTGGAGAACAGTCAAGTGAGGAGTGCCCCAGGGATCAGTGTTGGGGTCACTCCTGTTCCTTATTTGTACAAATGATACGCCCTATAGTATTGAGGATAACTCTAAAATATTTCTGTTTGCGGATGACACTAGCTTGGTACTAAGGGATGTTGTGTGCAACATTGGCTCGGTTTCAAATAGTGCAGTTCATGACCTAAGTCCATGGCTTGTAGAAAATAAACTAACGCTAAATCACTGTAAGACCCAGTTTTTACAGTTTCTAGCATTTTTACTATTCAAACTGTACCTGAAGTGAGTGATCGTCTACTTTGCTTATTTTCATTTACTTATGTCATATACTATTATATTTTGGGGTAACTCTTCCAATTCTAAAAGGATATTTTTGGCTCAGGAATGGGCAGTTCGGGCAATAAGTGGTGTGAGTTCACGAACCTCTTGTCGACCCCTGTTCACAAGTCTGGGTATTTTGACATTGACCTCTCAATATATATATTCCTTACTGTCATTTCTTGTTAACAGTATTAGCTTAGTCCCAAGAATAAGCAGCTTTCACTCACATTAATACTCAGCAGAAATCAAACCTGCATTTGGATCGGACTTCCGTAACTCTTGTGCAGAAAGGTGTGGAGTATACTGTTGCACCCACTTTCAATAAGCAATCACTCAAATTAAAAAATCTTAGCAGTAATTCACGTGCTTTCAAATTGAAACTGAAGAGTTTCCTCATGGGTTAATCCTTTCATTCTGCCGAGGAGATCCTTGAAAATTTAAGCCGATTCTTGTTGCATTGTTGATTGTGTTTACTTAAACTTATGGACTGACTCTTTTCGGGTTCATAAACATTTTATTTTTATCTGTTCTTACTTTTATATTGTAATTTCATGTACTGACATGTTCCATGACCTTGGAGATTTGCTCCTCAATTTCGTCCTACAGAACTTGACGTGTAAATAAATAAATATCATCCTGCAAACCTAGAAGCTTCCTTCTTTTCCTGCCTCTTGCTTCTTTAGACATTTCCTATGCTGCACACTGCGCTTTCATGATCCTCAGTCGATTCATTCACTGGAAGGCTTGCAGTGTGTTGGCTCCTGGAGTGATACCAAGTTACTGTAGTACCCTAATTCTTCCCTTATTTCCATTATCAAACATTGTCACAGCATCAGAAACACCCTAGCATAGAGTTTTCATGCCTACAAAGACATTTTTTGGTATGCAGTTCCAAATGACATTATTGAAAGACTCATTCAGGTTTTGCATTCAACCATGGAGATTTTTGGAAAGAAGATCATGATGAGCTAACTCTCTCTATATTGGCTTAATTACCTCCCTCATTACAGTTGGTATGCTGTTTCTATGCCTAACTTGTTCCTCTGTGCCCACTGCCTGAGCTTTGCAGTACTTGCACCATGAATCAGCACCTGGTGGGCAAAGACCATGCATAGGTGTATCACCAGTGGATGATTTATGGAAGAATGTAGCCCACACTGCTCTTTTCACTCCTTGTAGGTTGCGTGTGTTGTTCCTTATTACCATTCTATAATATTTCTGGAGTTCATCAATGTTTTTGTCTGTCAGTCTTCCTTTACCACTTAGTGTCTTCCCATCTGATAAGTTTTCTTTTCCGTTTGTCTGCTTCAATTTTCAAAGGCATTTTGCCATCCATTTTTGAATGTGGCCCACACATTCAATCTTCAAAATATGCTTTTTACCATAAGGTTGGCTTTCCATGACTGATTTGAAGGCCTTCAAATCACTATCCTCCAAGTACTCAGTGTAGCACACACCTCTTTCCTGCTGTGAGCGTCTGAACATATAAACAACTGCAGCAGCCTCGATACCCCACTAGTTCCCTAATAATTCTTGGCACAATTTGTTTTATGACTCCCACTTGTTTCATTTTCAACTGATTTATACTGGTGGAAGTATCTAGTTAGCACTTTGATGTCTAAAATTTTACCTGTGTCTACACTAGTGACAGTTGCAAATGTATTTGTAGATGTGTGGCCTCTCTTCCGCCATGTACAATTAACTGCGACAGATAAGTCTGGCATGTTATTTAATTCTACTGCTTCTTCAGCAGTGGCTTTCACAGAAGCAACAGTAACAGATCTGACACATTCACCAATTACTTCTGCGTACTTGCTTGATCTGGTCGGTGGGTTTGACAAATTCAGCATCACACATGTTGCTTGAGCTGCAGTCAGTCCTTTACCTATGCACCTCATTTCATACAAAAATTTAACATTGTTCTCAAAGTGGTCATTCTTGCACTTATGAGAAGTCCAAAATGATGCAGAGTGCCTGCAATCCTTGCAGATGCGTCCTCAAAGATGCTAATTTGCCCACCACAAACCTTACATAATACAGCATCTTGTAAAATTTGTCCTAACACACTCAAATCTAATAAAACATGACCTGAACTATTTACATGACCTCCTTTGTCAATAAATAAATCTTCATGGTTTCCAAGTTTCCTCCTCGAAGCACTAGTAGGCATGTCCTTTTCATGTGTCTGTGAAACATCTATTTCAGTATCAGCACTGGATTCAGATACAGTAGTAAGCTGATTTCCATGGAAATATCACTTCTTAAGAGAACTCTTTCTTCTCATCATGTTGAAAAGAGGTATAAGAACGTGTAATAGTGCACCAAACCACTATGTTTACAGTTCAACACCTATAAAACACTACACCCACAAAGTAAATGCACAAGTTGCATGTGCAATACTGCCATTTCTGTTTACACAGTGCATCCAACCTCTTAATATGAATTCAAGGAATAAATAGCTTTGTAGATTGAATAGTTCCAGAGATAGCAAGTCAATGCAGAAGGCCGGATTTTTTTTTACACTTGCACTATTAACTTTGAAATGATAAAAAGTACACTTTCAATTGGAATTAATTGACAAATGATGCATCAAATTATTCAGGAGAGATAAAATATTATTAAGAGATAATAATCAGAAAATGTCACTTTTTGACCAATTTCACCATAAGTACTCCCCTTAAGTTTCAGTGTTGTAAGCAACATCCTTGAGTCAACAATTCACCATACAGCTGAGGCAAAGAGTTGTAGATAGGCCCATAATCCATAAACAGGACTTAAAAGTTACTATATTGTACCAGCACTGCAGCTTGACTGGTGAGATGGGGTGAAATGGGTGATAGGGAAAAAGAAAATGTTTAGAAGCAAGAAGACTTGGACAGCAGCACTGCCAATGGCTGGCAGAGAGGGTCAGCAAATGCACAGGAAAGGAATGTGGCACTGGTGACAGCACAAGAGAGGGGAAGGGGGAGACAGGAGATGAGACGAGACAAGGGTGTGAGCGTACAGGGTATCCAAGAAGTCCTTGTACAACTGGCTTTGTACAATTGGGGAAATAAATAGTAGTTTTATTGGTATCCCTCCTTTGAAGCTGAGGAGAAAGCCTGTTGTCAGTACAGTAATATTTTGTTTCAAAATTGCAGTGTTTTGGCTGTGAAGCCCTTGCTGATGTGAAACGATACAGTTACACTGTTTAGCAGTGATCAGTAGCATCTGTGTGGGAATACAAATGATCACATACAAGTACATAAGGGAAAAAATGACAGAGATAGTAAGTGTACTTAGCGATTGCTTTGGCAATGTTTCTTATCATAAAGCTACTCTGTTTGACAGGGAGAAACATGCTTTTGATTCAGGCAGTGTCAAAGACAGGCTACATCATGAACATAAGAAAATGCAACAGGAAAGTGTGCTGCCATCACTTGATCAACTGAATAGGAACCAAGGAAATCCATCCACAAAAGTGAAAGGAACAAGTACTGTGGTCAACATGGCATGACCAAATTAAAATAGAAAATATTTGAAAATGAAAGGATTTACACCAGAGTTTATAAATGAATTGTCTAATGATGAAATTGAATATCAAGTTGCAGCCAGCACTGCTTTGATGCCACAATTTTCCAATCTCCCTCTCTTACATAAGAGAATTACTTCCTGGTGAATTTGTGATATATTGCAACTCAAAAAGGGAGAATGTGATTTTCTGGTCAAAGAAAGATCCAATTATGCATAGAAATTGGAAATAAATCCACCTCATACTATGATATGAACTAGGATGTCATGGCAATATCAGTTTGGACCAATTTTTTTAAGGGCACATGAATGCAAATTCTTATTTGAACATGTAAACATGGTTAACACCTCTGCTAAAACACAAGGGAATTGTGGACCATGTGTGGATAAACAGGATTGCGATCCATCACAGTTTGCTTTTCAGGTGTGCTAATTCCTTCAAGAACAATCTCAGAACCACTAGACTGGCATTCATCAAAATGCCCAGCCCCGTTAAAATGTTGTTTATGTGGTCTTCAGTCCTGAGACTGGTTTGATGCAGCTTTCCATGCTACTCTATCCTGTGCAAGCTTCTTCATCTCCCAGTACTTACTGCAACCTACATCCTTCTGAATCTGCTTACTGTATTCATCTCTTGGTCTTCCTCTACGATTTTTACCCTCCGCGCTGCCCTCCAATGCTAAATTTGTGATTCCTTGATGCCTCAAAACATGTCCTACCAACCGATCCCTTCTTCTAGTCAAGTTGTGCCACAAACTTCTCTTCTCTCCAATACTATTCAATACCTCCTCATTAGTTATGTGATCTACCCACCTTATCTTCAGCATTCTTCTGTAGCACCACATTTCGAAAGCTTCTATTCTCTTCTTGTCCAAACCAGTTATCGTCCATGTTTCACTTCCATACATGGCTACACTCCATACAAATACTTTCAGAAACGACTTCCTGACACTTAAATCTATACTCGATGTTAACAAATTTCTCTTCTTCAGAAACGATTTCCTTGCCATTGCCAGTCTACATTTTATATCCTCTCTACTTCGACCATCATCAGTTATTTTACTCCCTAAATAGCAAAACTCCTTTACTACTTCAAGTGTCCCATTTCCTAATCTAATTCCCACAGCATCACCCGATTTAATTTGACTACATTCCATTATCCTCGTTTTGCTTTTGTTGATGTTCATCTTATATCCTCCTTTCAAGACACTGTCCATTCCGTTCAACAGCTCTTCCAAGTCCTTTGCTCTCTCTGACAGAATTACAATGTCATCGGCGAACCTCAAAGTTTTTACTTCTTCTCCATGAATTTTAATACCTACTCCGAATTTTTCTTTTGTTTCCTTTACTGCTTGCTCAATATACAGATTGAATAACATTGGGGAGAGGCTACAACCCTGTCTCACTCTTTTCCCAACCACTGCTTCCCTTTCATGCCCCTCGATTCTTATAACTGCCATCTGGTTGCTGTACAAATTGTAAATAGCCTTTGGCTCCCTGTATTTTACCCCTGCCACCTTCAGAATTTGAAAGAGAGTATTCCAGTTAACATTGTCAAAAGTTTTCTCTAAGTGTACAAATGCTAGAAACGTAGGTTTGCCTTTTCTTAATCTTTCTTCTAAGATAAGTCGTAAGGTTAGTATTGCCTCACGTGTTCCAACATTTCTATGGAATCCAAACTGACCCTCCCCAAGGTCCGCTTCTACCAGGTTTTCCATTCGTCTGTAAAGAATTCGCGTTAGTATTTTGCAGCTGTGACTTATTAAACTGATAGTTCGGTAATTTTCACATCTGTCAACACCTGCTTTCTTTGGGATTGGAATTATTATATTCTTCTTGAAGTCTGAGGGTATTTCGCCTGTCTCATACATCTTGCTCACCAGATGGTAGAGTTTTGTCATGACTGGCTCTCCCAAGGCCATCAGTAGTTCTAATGGAATGTTGTCTACTCCCGGGGCCTTGTTTCGACTCAGGTCTTTCAGTGCTCTGTCAAACTCTTCACGCTGTATCTTATCTCCCATTTTGTCTTCATCTACATCCTCTTCCATTTCCATAATATTGTCCTCAAGTACATTGCCCTTGTATAAACCCTCTATATACTCCTTCCACCTTTCTGCCTTCCCTTCTTTGCTTAGAACTGGGTTGCCATCTGAGCTCTTGATATTCATACAAGTGGTTCTCTTCTCTCCAAAGGTCTCTTTAATTTTCCTGTAGGCAGTATCTATCTTGCCCCTAGTGAGACAAGCCTCTACATCCTTACATTTGTCCTCTAGCCATCCCTGCTTAGCAATTTTGCACTTCCTGTCGATCTCATTTTTGAGACGTTTGTATTCCTTTTTGCCTGCTTCTTTTACTGCATTTTTATATTTTCTCCTTTCATCAATTAAATTCAATATTTCTTCTGTTACCCAAGGATTTCTATTAGCCCTCATCTTTTTACCTACTTGATTGTCTGCTGCCTTCACTACTTCATCCCTCCTCAGAGCTACCCATTCTTCTTCTACTGTATTTCTTTCCCCCATTCCTGTCAATTGTTCCCTTATGCTCTCCCTGAAACTCTCTACAACCTCTGGTTCTTTCAGTTTATCCAGGTCCCATCTCCTTAAATTCCCACCTTTTTGCAGTTTCTTCAGTTTCAATCTACAGTTCATAACCAATAGATTGTGGTCAGAATCCACATCTGCCCCTCGAGATGTCTTACAATTTAAAACCTGGTTCCTAAATCTCTGTCTTACCATTATATAATCTATCTGATACCTTTTAGTATCTCCACGATTCTTCCAGGTATACAACCTTCTTTTATGATTCTTGAACCAAGTGTTAGTTATGATTAAGTTATGCTCTGTGCAAAATTCTACAAGGCGGCTTCCTCTTTCATTTCTTCCCCCCAATCCATATTCACCTACTGTGTTTCCTTTTCTCCCTTTTCCTACTGACGAATTCCAGTCACCCATAACTATTAAATTTTCGTCTCCCTTCACTACCTGAATAATTTCTTTTATCTCTTCATACATTTCATCTATTTCTTCATCATCTGCAGAGCTAGTTGGCATATAAACTTGTACTACTGTAGTAGGCATGGGCTTTGTGTCTATCTTGGCCACAATAATGCGTTCACTATGCTGTTTGTAGTAGCTAACCCGCACTCCTATTTTTTTATTCATTATTAAACCTACTCCTGCATTACCCCTATTTGATTTTGTATTTATAACCCTGTAATCACCAGACCAAAAGTCTTGTTCCTCCTGCCACCGAACTTCACTAATTCCCACTATATCTAACTTTAACCTATCCATTTCCCTTTTTAAATTTTCTAACGTACCTGCCCGATTAAGGGATCTGACATTCCACGCTCCGATCCGTAGAACACCAGTTTTCTTTCTCCTGATAACGACGTCCTCCTGAGTAGTCCCCGCCAGGAGATCCGAATGGGGGGACTATTTTTACCTCCGGAATATTTTACCCAAGAGGACGCCATCATCATTTAATCATACAGTAAAGCTGCATGTCCTCAGGAAAAAATACGGCTGTAGTTTCCCCTTGCTTTCAGCTGTTCGCAGTACCAGCACAGCAAGGCCGTTTTGGTTAATGTTACAAGGCCAGATCAGTCTATCATCCAGACTGTTGCCCCCGCAACTACTGAAAAGGCTGCTGCCCCTCTTCAGGAACCACATGTTTGTCTGGCCTCTCAACAGATACCCCTCCGTTGTGGTTGCACCTACGGTACGGCCATCTGTATCACTGAGGCACGCAAGCCTCCCCACCAACGGCAAGGTCCATGGTTCATGGGGGGATGCATAGTTTTATACAAAAGTACTTCAATACACGATACAGTATTTTGATCTATGGGTATGAGGATTTCTTCGACACACTGTAGAACACATCACATGAAGGGTAGGGTGGTGGGTGGGGCACCATGGGAATGGAATGAGTGAGAGACGGAGGCTAATGAACGCTGATGTCAGGAAGATTGTGGCATTATAACAACTTAACTATATCCTTAGCCAGTGCTTTGACTACCTATCATTGCAATTGGAATTGACGAACACTCTCCCCACAATCCTTTCCACTCCTTCTGGTGTTCTGGTGGTATTCTGCCAGCCACCTAATCTATGAAATACCCTGGTCCATCCTTAAGGTGCATCTACACTCTAACCCTTGCCACTTGGGTCATACCACTGTGGAAGATCCAGATACAGGACCTGTCCTATGAACCCACCAAGCATGTCCTACTTCTGTTCCTAATGTGCACACTCTTATTCTATTAGAGGTAAGGCCATCTGTAAAAGCAGTCATATCACGTAACTTTTGCACACCTTTTATGTGAGCATGGACACAAAGCAACTGTCTACTAGAATCAACATAACTCCAAACTGCGCCCATGAACAGCGATGACCAACCAGTGGCAGAGATGCTGTTGATCACAAACCATCAATTACAGTGGCCACTTGACAATGCTTGATACCTGGCTCCTTCAGTGCCCAATGGTTCCCAACTAGCATATCTGAATGCCATAGTTGGGAACTGTCTTTACAACACATTCTCTGATTCCTCAACCTCTACTAGCCCTTATCGCACACCCACCTGCAAGCCTGCTCCATATCCTCTCATTTCACTAATTCTACACTCACACATTTCTTTCTGTTGCCTCCCTCTTCCTCTTTGCTATCTCTTTCTCCCAGCTGACTCTCCATATACCTACCTGTGACAAAGCAAGCACAATGGCGTCACATTCCCATCTCACGTACTTGCCTCTCTCTTCCCATCACCAGCAAATTTTCCTTCCAATAACCCTGGCCCTCCTCTCCACCTCTTGCTCTCCCTGCGCATCCTATACAATACAATCCCTCACCAATTAAGTTGCAGGGGAGCTACAATTAGTGAGCTGGGACAATGTAGCTGGGCAGCTGAATTTTGTGTGTGTGTGTGTTCTTATACTGCAATATTGTTGGTATCAACATTGCTGCAATCTGTCTGCAATATACCTCAATGTTGCAGTATGGCCTAGCAACACTGGTGATTGAGCAGGCCATTGTAAGTAGTTGCCGAGGTATGGTTGAGGAGGGAGTTGCTGGTTTTGATCACCATGAGAGGAAAATATTTTCTATGAGTGGAAGCATCTCTGTACTTGCCTGTAAATGCTTTCCTCTCACTCTTAGCCTTGCTGCCTCTTTCTCCAGCCATAAGTGCTGCACTATTAAGTCGCATATTTTGAATGATGAAACAATATTATGTCAGTTCAGTTCAAAAGTTGGTGTGCAATTTTTTTATTGTCTAAAACAAAGTACAAGTGGGCAAAAATTTGAAACATACTTCTACAGCCAGAGCTACAGCACATAGAAATTAATACACACAAAGGAAGCAGTCTGTAAAAGGACGTTTTCACTGCTACAAACATAGTAAAGAATCTGATGGAGTAAGCCATAATTCAATTTTACACAGGTCAAGTGATCTAAACATTTTTACATTTCACCACATGTGTTTCTGTGTTCAGGGCAGTAACTTGCCAACTTCTACTTCTTCTTCTTCTTCTATTCCTGTTTTCGCACACATCATGTCCCGTAAGTCTGGCCACAGATGTATTGCATTTGTGAAATTCATTGTTCTCTCATAGTGCTGGTGATCCACAATAAAATATCATCACAAATATTTGATTGTTATTTCTAACTAACTTCATGAATTTCTCACATGCTTCCACTGATGTGTTGCAATGTCTCATACCAAGAGGCTTATCAGTGAGAGGCAAATTTTGAAGGGTGACTGGTGACCTCAGATGTTAAGTCCCATAGTGCTTAGAGCCATTTGAGCAAATTTTAAAGAGTGATATCAAACTTTTGTATGAATTACCAGCAGCCAAAAACTGAAGGGCCCCAAGTGGGTTGCAAAACTTAGTGTAATGCAAATACAGGAGAGCTGTACTCAGTTCCAGTGCCTAACTTTTATCTATTCTGGAAAAATACTGTGACCCATATAAACACTTCTGGCCCTGAAGTGTACTGCCGCAAACATTCACAAGCAGCAGTTGCCAGAAATGTTATTGACATGTGGCTGCAATTTGTATGGCCAGCAGTACTGTCAACAATAATCTATTTCTGTTGCCCATGTAAACATATCTTAACAAAGTAACTATTCAGAAGTACATGTTCAGTTGCTGTGTTCAGCACAAATGTCCGAGAATAATCATACTCCCCTATTTCCTGACTGCCATAATATTAAGTTGTGTGTGCCCCTTTATTCAGTATGTAGATAGTTTCCTGTGATTATTCTGTATGGAGGGATCATGCTTTCTACTCTCCTGATACCACGTAGGCCAGTAAGATTCATTTTATTGCTTACAGCCATGTCAAACCACTTGTGGGTAACAAATGTGTCTTTATTATCCATAACTGCAGTTTTTCATACTACACAGTAAGTTAACAATAACAGCTGAGTTAGGCATCAACATCACAAAATCCATGAGATTTCCATACTTGTTTACACATAACTACTTGTATTTTGGGAAGCACTATATAGGATTTGTTTAATAATCTGTTACAGCACTTTGTATTTACTCTGATATAATAGTACAAATAAAGCTTAACAGTGAAAGATGATAAACTTAAATTGATCAAAACAATAATAGCCCCACACTAGAGAAAACGGCACAAAGCAGATGTGAAAATGTAAACTAATCCATGAAATTAAAATAAACGGTAATATTTCATTAGTTGATACCAAAGAGAAAATGGAGCTTGGCATAGCGCAAAAATACAAACAAAGTTGAATGAAAGGTCACTGGGTTCACAATTGCGAAACAGTGATATGACTACACTGAGATGAGAGAGAGTACTGCAGATAATATGTAAAAGAGCATTTGCAGCAAATATCACATATATCAGTGGTATTTTCAATTCCAAGACTCTGGTATGTTGTTCTTAAGTTATATAGTCAAAAAGAACTTAATTTAGAATATTGTTAAAATGAATTTCTGGGTGGCATTTGTTTTCATTTGAAAGAAGTAAGATTCATAGTGATTAGAAACTTTAATGCAAATGAAATATTACTGACCTTGAGCAAAGTGTTACATTTATAGCAGATCCTTTCGGCAAAAAGAAACCCCAATATTCCCAAGTATCATCATGAAGTGAGAATTTTTTTATTATTTTTGAAGACTTCATTTTAGTACCAATCTCAGGAACAGTCCTGAGCTGAAAAGCATTAAAGGTGGAATTCATCTTCAAAGAATGGCCCTGAAATTGCAAAATTAACTAGACTAAAGTGCAGAAACAAACCAATATAAACTGGGCAAATAAAATTTCATACATCAGTAAGTATAAACGGAGAAAATGCAATCCCCATGTAGAAACAGTATAATGTGTAACATATTTACAGTTCACAACTGATGTTAGCTGAGTTCCACGATATTTTCAATGGCTATGTGAGAAACTCAATAATAATGAACTTATAATAATTAAATTTCTGGATGTAATGACAACAATGATTGAGAGGACATGTCATCACGTACCTTAAGACATGAAAAGATGAATGACAAATATAACATTAACTGAATTTTCTGTTGGTGCTTGGTAGAACATGATAGTAGTATTACAAAGGAAACCACTTCCTAATGTTCTGCAAATTACATTTACTTAATCATGAACTGGCTTTCGGCCTCTTGTTATCATCTTCTGGTGACAACTGAACTGGTTGTCACCTGAAGATATCCTGAGAAGCTGAAAGCCAAATAAGTATAATTTAAAAGAACATTAGAAAGTGTTTTGGCAGAAATAACTATTTTCTTAGGCTTTTGAACTCTCTTCATTAGACAAAGTTTATACATTCATACATGATTCTGATCTCACAACATTACTGGGATAGTGCTAGCCTAGACCACAAAAATGATGCAGGGATGAAGTGTGGGGGAGACTAAGACAGGAAAAGGTAGCTCAGGGCAGAGTATGTTGATGGGGAAGTGGGGCAACGAAGTGACACAAATACGAGACAGTTTCCAGAACTAACTGAAGGCAGGGATATTTTATGGACAGGACAAATGTAGATGTTTCGAGTAGGGAGGCATCAAGAAAGAGGAAACCAGAAAGGGAGGCAGGACATAAAGTAGGATGAAGAAAAGATCAAAGAAATTACATAAAAAGTAAATATAATTGTATATGATAAAGGAGGAAAGGCAAATGAGTAGTCTCACGTTCACATGACAGAGAAAGAAAACAGAAAAGGAACAGATGATCGAGAGAGCAATGACAGGAGATTAGAGAGGTAGGAGTACTGGAAGTTGATGCCATCAAGATTTGGAAGATTGTAGGATGTAATAGAGACTGTCAGTTCCTTAGGATGTAATAGAGACTGTCAGTTCCTTCTTTCATGGCATAGGTAAGAGGACTTGACATTAGGGACACAGGTGTGAGATTGTATTCGTAAGTTAAAAGATATGAAGTAGCAGCTGAAAGCAAATACGTTTTCATGAGCATGCCTTCTTGTGGTTCTCATTCTAAACCACTGCTCATGCTGTAGCATTCAAAGCATATGTACATTCATCTGTCTAAGCTTCCTTCTCTGAACAACAGATCAGTAATCTGCTTTATAAGTGCTTATCTGCCACTCAGCATTTTTTCTGAAACGTGAACAGTTGCCAGCCATTCAGTCAGTGCTTATATTAATAAAACAGATTCTTATTACATAAGAAATCCAAAGTTTCTTATTTCATATGAAATCCACAGTTCAAATGAGTTATGGTGACAGTGTTAAGGCATGGAGAAGTTTTTAGGCTGGAGGTAGAAAACTGAACGACCTGAAAGAAAGAAAATGAAATGGAACTGACTAAAGCAAAATAATAAAACATAGGAAACCTGCCACGTATAACATAGTAAAAAACATCGAAATGAAAATCAAAAGTGAAAAATTGCTATAGTAAATTTATGTTAGAGAAAGAAGCTGAAAAAGATACAATTTATGAAAGAGACATAGATTAGAAAAATCTCAAAAATAGCACACAATCTTTAGACAATATATTGTTTCTCTGTTTCACTCCATCTCAGACACCTTCATAATAAAATTAACAACTGTTTCTTTTACTGCTATGTGAAGGTGAAAAAATAGTTCTTGAAAATTAAGCTGTAGCTCCAAAATGCATTGGACATAAACAGAAAAATACTGTGGCTGAAAATGGTAAACAACTACTGACATATTACTAACCTAAAAACAACAGCCAGACACCCCTCAATGATTACAAATCAATTTATAATGTAAGACACATACAAATAGATCATCAGACAGAATTGCAATTAGTACAGGTTTTCATTAGCTATTTAGAATAATATTTGAGTCAATTAAAACTACATTTCAGAAACTCAAAAGTCAGAAGGGGAAGCCATGAGCTAAGAGAAAAATGAGAGACAGGTGCAAAAAAGTGACAGAGTTAGGAACAAAAAGTGACAGAGATAGGAAAAAAAGTGTGTCACTCTTGAATCATAAGTCAAAGGGCAGACACAAGTAATTAGGAGGAAGCAACAAATACAAATGTCTAATTACAGTCATAAACACAGTGGGTCAGCCAAACAGAAATTCTGCCTTAAAATGGCAGATTTCATAATTATCTGCATAGGAACACGTATTCATGAAAAAGGGTATTTCAGAGTATGTAACATACATTAACTTAATTACCAATAAAATATGCTACCTCAACACAAAATAAAAGACTAATTAAACTATACATCATTGTGTATTAGTGCACAACTATTTTTTACCTAGAACTTTTCCCTTATGCTGTAAATATTTCAACAAAATCAATCAATTCTGTCTCCGAGGACTAGCAGTTTACTACAAAAATGTTTTCATACTCCACTGGATGGCAAAAACGGTGGAGCAGCTGTGTTGTCTAATGGGAAAGCATCTGTACAAAAATCTTGAGCAGGGGAAAGAACAATGCAATTCTAATGTGTCCTATTTTGAAGGTGATTCCACTAACTGAACATAGTAACAACATACTTGCAGTGTCAGTCTAACATTTTTTTCTCGGACTTGATACACAAGATTTTTGTGAAGCACTACTCATCCACTGTCAATGATTTGAAGATTCTGATAAAACTTGTCACAATATAAGACATAGTTCAAGATTGGAACAGTTGCATCACAAAAAATAGTTCCTTAGTAATGACAGCAACCTCCTTTTTGTGTTGATGTACAAATGACATTGTTGATGTTGCTGCCACTCTCTTAAGTCTGAAGTTTAGTTTGATGCAGTTCTCCGTGTTAATCAATCTTATGCAAGTCTTTTCACCTTTGTGTAGCTACTGCACCCTACATCCCTTTGAATCTGTTATTGTACTCAAGCTTTGGTCTCTTACAATTTGTACCATACACACTTCCTTTCATTGCCAAACTGACAATTCCTTGATGCCTCAGGATGTGTCCTATCAACTGATACCTTATTTACTCAAGTGTACTTCCTCATTTGTTGTTTGATCTTCCCCATTAAGTCTTGAGCTTCTTCTAAAGCATCACATTTCAACAGCTTCTATTGTCTTTTCTCTGGACTGCTTATTGTCCACTTTTTCACTTCCATATAAGGCTAAACTCCAGACAAATTCTTTCAGAAGAGACTTCCTTGCATTTAAATTCACATTAAATTTAACTTCCACATTTTTAGAAATGTTTTTCTTGATATTATCAGTCTGCATTTTATATCCACTCTACTTCAGCTATCATCAGTTTTTTTGCTTCCCACACAGCAAAACTTTTAATGTCTCATTTCCTAACCTAATCCTCTCAGCATTGCTCAATTTAATTTGACTATATTACATTACCCTTGTTTTTACTTTTGATGTGTTCATATCATAAACTATGCTCAAGATATTGTCAATTCTGTTCAAATGTGCTTCAAAGTCCTTTGGAGTCTCTTACAGAATTACAATGTGATCAGCAATCCTCAATATTTTTATTTCGCATCCCCGGACTTTAATTCCCTTTCCAAATTTCTCCTCAGTTTTCCTCAAAGCTTGCTTAATGTGCAGATTGAATAACAGCAGGGATAGGCTACAACCCAGTCTGACTCCCTTCTCAACTACTGCTTCCTTTTCATACCCTCTGATTCTTATAACTACTGTCTGCTTTCTCTACAAGTTGCAGATAACTTTTTGCTACCTGCATTTCACCCTTGCTGCCTTCAGAATTTCAAAGACTGTATTCCACTTATCATTGTCAAACGCATTTTCTAAGTCTACGTTTGCTATAAACATAGGTTTGCCTTTCTTCAATCTACCTTCTAAGATAAGCTGCAAGATCAGTATTGCCTCATGTATTCCTATACTTCTCCAGAATCCAAACTGATATTCACCGAGGTAGACATCTATCACCTTTCCCATTCTACTGTAAATAATTCTTGTAAATATTTTGCAACCATGACTTACTAAACCGATTGTTCTGTAGTATTCAAACCTGGAATTGGCATTATTACATTCTTCCTCACATCTGAGGATATTTCGCCTTTATCATAGACCTTGCATACCTGGTGGAATAATGTTGTCATGGCTGTGTCAGTCAATGATTTCTGCAATTCTATGGGAATGTTATCTACCTCAGGGTGCTTTTTTCCACTTACATCTTTCAATGCTTCACCAAATTCTTCTCACAGTAATATTTCACTCATCTCATTTTCATCTTGATCCTCTTCTCTTTCTACAAGGTCAAGTCACATTAATGTGACCATGTCCATGTTCAATTTCAACCTGCAACAACCAGTCACAGACAGCAGGTGGCAGCACTAGCAATGGGTGGTATATAAAACAAATTGGGGGGGATGTGAAAAACAGTGCAGTCATCTTTGTAATGCGGAAACAGAGCGATTTATCTGATGTCCAAAAGTGGGTCGTCACTGGCTTTCAGGCCAAGGGTGGAAGCATTTCTGAAACAGATAGGTTTGTAAACTGTTTGTCTGCCACCATGGTTAAAGTATACCATGCATGGTAAAATGGCAATATTCAAAACTGGTGCCAAGGCAAATGTGGTGCCGCACAGGCCATAGGTCACAGGGCCACCAACAGCTGCGGAGATGTGGCGAGTTAATACATGTGCAACTGTTGAGCAACTGACCACTCAGATGAACCAACAGGGCTATTAACTGTGTCTTCTCGATGACTGTAGTGAATGATACTGCTTATGGACATCCACATTAGGCACCTGTTTCATGCAACTATGCTGACTGCTGTCTATTGGTGGTGAAGATTGAAATTTTCGTACCAATATCATGACTGGATGTTCTATGCTCCATTGGACTGGAGACCATTAGCAGCTATGATGTAAAACATCTGAAAGCAAACACTCTGCAACAATTGTCAGAGGGAATCATGCTGGAGGGTATTCACCAGGTGATCTCATCATTCTGGAAGGCAGAATTAATCGACACATGTACACATCTGTTCTTGAGGACCATGTTCACCCCTAAATGCAGTTCGTTTTTCCTCAACACAATGGCATCTACCAGCATGACAATGCAACTTACCACACAGCTTACACTGTATATATTTGGTTCGAATAGCACTAGGTTGAGTTGACTGTACTCGCCTGGCTATCAAACTCGCCAGATTTAAACCCAATTGAAAATCTGTGGGACCACCTTGATTAGGCTGTTCATGCCACAGACTGTCAACTGAGAAACCTACTGCAGCTGCCCACAGCACTGCAGTTGGCATGGCTCCACATCCCCATTGGTACCTTCCAGAACCTCACTGACTCCCTGTTTGCGTGTCTTGCAGCTGTCCACACTGCAAAAGGTGGTTATTCAAATTTTTGCCAGATGGTCATATTAATGAGACCGGACAGTGCAGAATACTGTCTCGAAGTCTGTTTCCCCTATTTCAACCATTTATATTTTCCTTCCGCCTCTGTGTTTTCCCTTCTCTACTTGGTACTGGCTTACGATCTGAGCTCTTGATATTCATATGGGTGCTTTCCTTTTCTCCAAATGTCTCTTTAGCTTTACTGTAGGGAACATATATCTCTCTCCTAGTTAGGTATGGTTCTACAACCTTACATTTGTCCTCTTGCTATTTGTGTTTTACCATTTTGCACTTTCTGTCTATTTCACATTTTTTAGACTGTATCTCCTGTACCTGCTTCATTTGCTGTGTTCCAAAAGTTTCTCCTTTCGCCAATTAACTGCAGTATTTCCTGTGTTATCCATGGATTTCTACTGTGTCTTGTTTCTTATGTGACCCTCTACTGCCTTCCCTATTACATCTCTGAAAGTTACTCCTTAATGTGTAAGAAAATGTCCTGTAGGAAGACCCAGAATCCATTGGTTGGACATGTAATAACTAGGTTAAAAAAAAGACATATCAATTTGCCTTAACGGCAGTGCTAAAATGTTTGGTTTTTAAATAAATTTTTTTTTTTTTTTTTTTTAAAAAAAGAGTAATGTTTGTTAGTGCAAAAATTCCATTCCTTTGGAATATTGATTTATTATAGAAAATGGGAAAACCGAATAGCTTATTTTAATAACAATGCAGAAACTAGGAACAAACACATAACAATTAATACAACATTGCTGAGGCAACGACATATCTGTCATCATGTGGCATGGTCTGTTACATGGAATGCAAGTACATGCAGTGTGGAAGACTTGCCCCTCCTAGCCCCCTGTTAGTTTCTCGTTATTGTCCTTGGACTTCAGTTGTATTGCAGACCCCTAGTTTGGAAATATTTTACAAAGTACGGTAGCACTAAAGTACAATGCTCCACTTGCTTTAAAAGATTAGAAACTGGAGGAGGTACAACAAACTTTCGATATCATGTTAGATTAGATTAGATTAATACTTCTTCCATAGATCATGAATACGACACTTTGTAATGATGTGGAATGTGTCAGGTTAATAAAAGATGTCTGTACAAGATATTACATTAAACAAAATATTGCATGACACTAATATTTAAGGTTTTTTTCCCTTAATTTATATCTAAAAATTCAGCCAATGAGTAGAAGGAGTTGTCATCTAGAAATTCTTTTAATTTATTTTTAAATGTTAGTTGGCTATCTGTAAGGCTTTTGATGCTGTTTGGTAGGTGACCAAAGACTTTTGTGGCAGCATAATTTACCCCTTTCTGTGCCAAAGTCAGATTTAACCCTGCATATTGAAGATCGTCCTTTCTCCTGGTGTTATAGCTATGCACACTGCTGTTACTTTTGAACTGGGTTGGATTATTAACAACAAATTTCATAAGTGAATATATATACTGTGAGGTTACTGTGAGGATCCCTAGATCTTTAAATAGATGTCTGCAGGATGACTGTGGGTGGGCTCCAGCAATTATTCTGATTACACGTTTTTGAGCAATGAATACTTTTCTACTCAATGATGAATTACCCCAGAATATGATGCCGTACGAAAGCAGTGAATGAAAGTAGGCATAGTAAGCTAATTTACTGAGATTCTTATCACCAAAATTTGCAATAACCCTAATAGCATACGTAGCTGAACTCAAACGTTTCAGCAGACCATCAATGTGTTGCTTCCAGTTTAACCTCTCATCAATGGACACACCTAAAAATTTTGAAAATTCTACCTTAGCTGCAGACTTCTGCTCAAAGTCTATATTTATTACTGGAGTTGTGCCATTTACCATACGGAACTGTATATACTGTGTTTTATCAAAATTTAAAGAGAGTCCGTTTGCTGAGACCCACTTAATAATTTTGTGAAAAACATCATTTACAATTACATCACTTAGTTCTTGGTTTTCGGATGTTATTACTATACTTGTATCATCAGCAAAAAGAACTAACTTTGCATCTTCATCAATGTGGAATGGTAAGTCATTAATGTATATCAAGAATAGTAAAGGACCTAAGACTGAACCCTGTGGGGTCCCGTACTTGATAGCCCCCCAGTTTGAGGAATCAGCTGTTGTTTTAACATTACACGAACCACTTATTTCAACTTTCTGCATTCTTCCAGTTAAGTTTGAATTAAACCATCTGTGCACTGCCCCATTCAAACCATAATGATTTAGCTTATCTAAAAGAATTCCATGATTTACACAATCAAAGGCCTTTGAGAGATCACAAAAAATACCAATGGGTGATGTCCGGCTATTCAGACCATTTAATATTTGATCAGTGAAAGCGTATATAGCATTTTCTGTTGAAAAGCCTTTCTGAAAACCAAACTGACATTTTGTTAGTACTTTATTTTTACAAATACGGGAGGCTGCTCTTGAATACATTACTTTCTCAAAAATTTTTGATAGAACTGTCAGAAGAGAGATTGAGCGGTAGTGTAAGGAGAAAATATACACAAAGAAAAGAACACAAATTTAATTGATATACCTATACCATTATTGCCATGTTATTGACTTGGGATAATATGTGAACCCTTAATTTTATGGTTGCCTCATGGTGGAAACTGTTGCATTCCACAGGTGACAATGGAGGAAAGTCATCCACTTGTGAAATCGCACTCTCGTGCTGTCTCTGTGCCCATCCCTCTTATCTTCAGCATCTTTGCTGAAGATAATGAGACCAAGTTCCGCCACAATTTTAACCCCATATTGGTTGAGATCTCCTACTCCTTTATTCAAAGTCTACATTTTGGTTGTTCTGAAAACTGTTTATTTTGAGCCGTTTTAACAGTCAGGTTAACTTAGACTGCAAACCAGCTGTTTCAACAATAACCACCATCCCTTATTAACAAATGGTTCAAATGGCTCTGAGCACTATGGGACTTAACATCTGAGGCCATCAGTCCCCCTCATTAAGAGCACCTGTGAAACGGAACTGTACGATGATGAAGATGATAAAGATAAAGAAAAGTTATCCAGAAATGGTATTCCTAGTACAACAATAACCTGAGCTTCTCAAATAAAATATTATCATACTTTAAGCTGCATGCAGACAAGCTGATTTTAAACCACAAATATTTTACACATGTTGATGGTAAGAAGGAAGTAGATATGTCAGTTTTTAAGAAATAAAGTGCACTGGAATATGTCCCAATGCCAAATGTACAAAAAAAGCTTGATTAGATTAGTTTTAGTTCCATAGATCCGTGCTGAGGAGATCCTCATGGATGTGGAACATGCCTTTTTTTGAAATAACAATACTAATAGTATGAATATATACAATACATCATTTGTTTCTATTAAAAAATTCGTCAATGGAGAAGGAGGAGTTGGCCACTAGTAAGTCTTTCAGGCTCCTTTTAAACTGATCTTTATTTGTAACTTAATTTTTTATGTTTACTGGCAAATTATTGAAGATGAGCGTTCCTGAGTAGTGGACCCCTTTTTGAACTAAAGTAAGTGCTTTTAAGTTCTTTTGCAGATAATTTTTGTTCCTGGTATTGTATGTATGAACTGAGCTGTTTTTGGAAAAAGAGATATATTATTTAGAACAAATTTCATTAAGGAGTAAATATACTGAGAGGCAGTGGTTAGTATACCCAGCTCTTCGAAGAGGTTTCTACATGACGTCCGTGAATTTACTCAACAAATAATACGTATTACACGCTTTTGGACTCTGAAAACTTTTGTTTGACTTGAAGAGTTACCCCAAAATATTATACCATATGACATTATGGAATGAAAGTAGGCAAAGTATGCAAGCTTTTGCATTTTTATATTGCCTATGTCTGCTAACACTCGAATTGCAAATACAGATTTGTTAAGGCATTTCTGCAGTTCTGTGGTGTGCTCCTCCCAACTGAATTTATTATCAAGTTGTAATCCCAGGAATTTAAGACTGTCAACCTCTTCTATCTGCTCTTCTTCAGACTTTATGCATATGCTGGGTGGAAACCTCTTACAGGTTCTGAATTGCATGTAGTGAGTCTTTTCAAAGTTTAATGTCAATGAGTTGGCTTTAAACCATTTATTAATATCCATGAAAATATCATAAGCAGATCTTTCTAGAACTACACTCGACATACTATTTATTGCAATACTTGCGTCATCCGCAAACAAAACGAACTCTGCTTCTGGCAGTGTAACTGATGAGAGATCATTAATGTACACAAGGAAAAAGCAATGGCCTAAGATGGATCCTTGTGGGTCACCACATGTAATTTCTTCACATTCTGATGATGACTGATGACTTAATTCACTAGTCCCTTGCACTGACACCCTTTGTTTCCTGTTGGCGAGGTATGACTTGAACCATTTTGCAGCACTGCCCGTGACGCCATAGAATTCTAATTTATTTAAAAGGATGTTGTGGTTCACACAATCAAATGCCTTTGACAAATCACAGAAAATACCTGCTGCTTGTAGTTTGTTATTTAATGAATTAAGTACATTTTCACTGTAGGTGTAAATAGCCTTCTCGAAATCAGAACCCTTCAGAAATCCAAACTGTGTTCTTGATAATATGTTATTTGTGGTCAGATGGTTGAGAAGCTGTCTGTACATTACTTTTTCTAAAATTTTTGAGAATGCTGGCAAAAGTGAAATCGGTCTGTAGTTTGATGGTATCTCTTTATCCCCTTTCTTGAATAGAGGCTTAACATCTGCATATTTTAGCCAATCAGGAAATGTCCCTGTTATAATTGACTGGTTACACAAGTAACTTAGAATTGTACTAAAATCACAAGAACATGCCTTAATTAACTTTGTTGATAGAGTTGAGAGCTGAGAGTTGAATTAGTAGCTGTAAGACAATTTGGGCTTGCTAAACATAATACTGTCAGCAGAAATGGCTCTGAGGCTCTGAGCACTATGGGACTTAACATCTATGGTCATCAGTCAGCAGAAATAATCAGGGCATTCAACAGGAGTTAAAACACAGGCATTGCTGCTTTTCGGTCAGTTTCATGGAAGAGGAGGTTTTGATTTCTTCCACAGTGTGAAATCAACAAAATACTTATCAAACCTTAATAACTGTGGCCTGTTTGGGCATTAGTTTTTCTTTACTCTCTCCTACCCTTACAGTTCATCATTCATTCAACATGTGACTTGTACTGTAATTCTTACAGTGCATAACTTTGTTCCATGAGTGATGATGAGGGACGGGATGTTCTTGTTTTGATGATCAGTCCTAAGTTTGATGCCAGTACTCTATCTATTTTCCAGGTATCATTTTCTTTTGCAATTACTACCTTAGTGCCTGGAGATGTCAATGGCTCTCTCTCTCTCTCTCTCTCTCTCTATCTCTCTCTCTCTCTCTCTCTCTCTCTCTCTCTCTCTCTCTCTCTCTGTGTGTGTGTGTGTGTGTGTGTGTGTGTGTGTGTGTGTGTGTTTTATTTTGTCTATGTCTGATGGACTTAGTCCAACAGCTGATAATAAACAACAGTTTTTTCCTCACTGTGACTGTCTGTCACTCAGTGCCTCATCTATGTGGTGAGCACTATCTGTCCTTTCACACTGTTAGTATCGCTTATTTGTTGATGCTGTTAAAGTCAGATTATTACTGCAAAGACAAAATTACTGTCAGTACTGGCAGAAAGTCAGCATAAGCATAGTCTCGTGATAAATGGAATTTAAAAATCAGAATCTTAAACATAATAAGGATACTTCTCAAAACTATATGAGTCAAAAGGCATAAATTTTGAAGTGTACAGTAACTGATTAAAATTAAAATTGTGGCAACTAAACTATACTGGATTAATTTTTATAATGTCAAATTACAGGTAATCTGGTGCTTGGTTGGTAATATTGGTGTGTTGTACAATGGTCATTCAGTGTCCTATTTATTTATATTCAGAAAAATAATTGCCTCAACTTTCATTAGTAAGTATGGTATTCCACTTTCATTAAAAATGTGAAGAGCACCCATTTCACACTGACTGAACAATTTGCTTTAGACTGGATTTAAGGCTCCAGAGAACCAAACAGAACATTTTTTGATCATTGCAGAAACTTCTGAGTTACAAGTGATATCTGCAGAACACAAGTTTCATTGAAGCTAAGCAAAACACAAAGTGAATAGCCCTCTGTCTTATTAACTGTACTGTCTTACTGAACTACTGACCACATCAATTGCAAGTAAATTGGCTTTACTTGAGGTATTTCAATTTCTCATGTATGTTTTCCATTGCAATTGTATGTGATTGCAGAATTTCATTTAAATTTTAATTTTTTTAAAACTTTTCATGAAGGGTATTTCCAATCCTCCTCAACCCAGCGTGCAATCTTTCTATATGTTGACCTCCTCCTCTCTGATGGCTCCATACGCACCTCTCCCCACATTAAACTCACCGACTACCAACGATACTTGCATCTTGACAGCTGTCATCCCTTTCACAGCAAAAACTTCCTCCCATACAACCTGTCCACATGGGTATGGCATATCTGTAGCAACAAAAACTCCCTTGCTTAGTATGTTGATGGTCTCACCAAGGCCTTCACAGACAGGCACCATCTCCCAGATCTAGTCCACAAACAGATCTCCCGTGCCATTTCCCCTCATGCCCCCAATCTCCCAACACCCCCAAGAACCAGTCACAAGCGAGTGTCCCCTTCATCACCCAGTACCACCCCAGACTGGAACACATCCCTCACCAGGGCTTTGGATACCTAACATCCTGTCCTGAAACAAGGAACATCCTACCCAAGATACTTCCCACCCCTCCTAAAGTGGTGTTCTGTCGCCCAGCTAACCTCAACAACATCCTTGCCACAAGGATCATATTCCTATGGAAGACCCAGGTGCAAAACGCGTCCAATTCACCCGCCCACCATCTCCTATTCCAGTCCTGTCACAGTTTATCCTACTTCATCGGGCACTGGGCTGCCTGTGACAGCAGCCATGTCATTTACCAGCTCTGCTGCAATCATTGCCCAGTTTTTTATATCGGTACGGCTCCCAACCAACTGTCCACAAGAATGAACAGCCACTGCCAAACTGTTGACAAGAGCAAAGTAGACCATCCTGTGGCACAACATGCATTTGTACATACCACACTTGGTTACAATGGCTGCTTCACAATCCGAGCCATCTGGATCCTTCCCTCCATCACCAACTTTCCTGAACTGTGCAGATGGGAGTTATCCTTACAACACATTCTCTGCTCCTGTATTATCCCGGCCACAACCTATGGTAATGTACTGTACCCACACCCTCCACCCAACAGTTTCTACCCTTCTGTTCAATCATTTCCTCCCCATTCTCATCTCCTACCCTGACTGTTTGCAGCACTCTGCCAATGCATTCACCCATCTTCCCCCACTCCTATCCTTTTTTGCTCCTTTTCTCCCACCTCCCTGCCCCACAACCTTGTGACACTGCGCCTGTTGACAGTCTGGTCCCTGCACACTCCACCAGGCACTGTTCATTTCTCTCCCCCAACTGTACACTATTATCCATTTCCCTCTCCGCCCTCTCCTGATTGCTGCTTGCATCCCACATGACAGTTGCATTCTGGCCCAAGATGCTGGAGTTGGCAGTCGTGTGTGCATGAGGTGTGCCTGCTTGTGTGTGTGCTTTACTGATGAAGGATGTGACTGAAAGCGTGTCTTTTAATTGTGCCTCTCAGCAACTTAACATTTCTTCTTTGGAGACATGGACAATGCGGAGACATCCATGGCCTCTTTTGTGAGGCCCCGAGAAGATCCCGCAGAGAGACACGAGAGTATGGTCGAAAATGTCCAGGACGGAAGCTCGTGCATGGAACGTGTCTCCTGGATGAGATGATGGGTGAAAACTCCAGAGCAACATCCATAGGTGTCGTGGACCTGGGGGTGTGCTCCAGCGAGATGGGTCCCGGAGAAGGTGGTATCGCGACTGGGGCCGTTTCTGGCGTACTCGGAAGCGGTAGCGACGTCTGCTGCATCAACATGTACGGTAGATCGGCAGCATCGACAGGACTGGCTTCTCGGGCTGGTGGAGGCGAAGGAAGGGGCAGTGGCACCGGCGTGGCCACGACTCGTGGGCGCATGTGGTGGTAATGGCGAACAACCATGCCGTCGCCCGTACGTATTTCACAAAGCCGGCAACCGCGAAGAGCCTTGACCACCCCTGGAATCCATTTAGGGCGAGATCCATACCCTCGTGCCCACACGTCGGCACCCACCGAGTATTTTCCCGCACTAGGGGACACAGCACAAGGCCTTCAAGCAGGTGCAGTACAGTGCGCAGTTGGCGGCCATGCAAGAGTTCAGCAGGGCTGCGATCACCCAGAGGCATGAAGTGATAAGAACTCAGAAATTGCAGCAGAGCGTCATCTGTGGAAATATCACTAAGGAATTTTTTCATCTGGCTTTTGAAAGTGCGGACAAGGCGCTCGACCTCCCCATTCGATTGCGGATGGAAGGGCGGTGCTGTAACATGATGAATCCCTTGTCCAGTACAAAAATCACGGAAGGCCTGCAAAGAGAACTGAGAGCCATTGTCCGTGACGATCGTGGATGGAAGACCTTCTAGCACAAAGATTTCGGACAAAGCCAGCATCGTCGCCGCAGTGGTGGGCGACGGACATCGAACAACAAACGGTAACTTCGAGAAGGCGTCAATCAACAGTAGCCAATAAGTACCGAGGAAGGGGCCGGCAAAGTCAGCATGCACCCGTTCCCATGGCTGCGCCGGATCAGGCCACAGAGAGGGCATTGCACGAGGTGCAGCCAGTTGTTGAGCACACAGACCACACGCAGCAACCATTTGGGCGATGTCCAAATCAATACCGGGCCAATAAACGTGCCTGCGGGCCAGGGACTTAGTCCAAGAAATACCCCAATGGCCTTCATGCAACAGTTTGAGAACATCTTTGCGAAGAGAGGCTGGCACCACGACCCGTGGAGATGCGCCATCCATGGCCAGAAGAACAACACCATCACGAACAGACAGACGAAGGCGCAAGGCATGGTAGTTGCAAAGGGGATCCGATGCCCGGCCTGGGGTCCTGTCCGGCCAACCCCATTGAACGAAACAGATCACCTGACACAGGACTGTGTCCCGCGCAGTAGCCGATGCGACCTGCGAACCTGTAAGTGGAAAACCCTCGACCGCACGACGTTCTTCCTCATCCATGTGGAAACAGAGTAGTTCATCACGATCAAAAACCGTGTCGGGGCCCATCAGTAATCGCAACAATGTGTCAGTGTTGGCGTGCTGGGCTGTGGGGCAACAGTGAATCTCATAGTGAAAACGAGACAAGTATAAGGCCCAACATTGCAGGCGGTGAGCTGCCTTATCCGGAAGTGACGCCGATGGGCTGAACAGAGAGGCCAGCGGCTTGTGGTCGGTGATGAGGTGAAACTTAGAACCATACAAAGAAACGCTGAACTTTTTTAGAGCATAAATGATAGCGAGCGCCTCCTTTTCGATTTGAGAGTAACGCCGTTGCGCATCGTTGAGGATCTTGGAAGCATAGGCGATGGGTCGTTCCGACCCATCCTCATACCGATGGGCGAGAACAGCCCCTAGGCCTTACTGTGACGCGTCAGTCGCCAGAACCAAGTGCTGACCTGGACGGAATGTGGCAAGACAAGGCGCTGACTGCAAATGAGCCTTCAGGTGGACAAAAGCCTGCTCACACTCGTCGGACCAACAGAAAGGGACGTTTTTGCGTAACAGCTGATGCAGAGGATGAGCTACCGCCGCCGCGGATGGAATGAATTTGTGATAATAAGCAATCTTGCCTAGAAACGCCTGAAGTTCTTTGACTGTAGACAGCCGGGGTAGTCGGGGTAGAGTGTTAATGGCCGCAACGCGCTGACGTAGAGGACGTATACCCTCACGGGACAAGTGGAAACCAAGATACACAATGGAGGGTTGGAAGAACTGTGACTTGTCCAGATTGCACCTCAACCCAGCCGAATGCAAAACCCAAAACAGTGAACGCAAATTGCGAAGGTGCTCCTCAGTGGAGGCCCCCGTGACAACAATGTCATCCAGATAGTTTATGCAGCCGGGAACGGAAGCCGTGAGCTGTTCCAAAAACCGCTGAAAAATGGCTGGCGCACTAGCGACACCAAATGGTAACCGCTGGTACTGATACAACCCACAAGGAGTGTTGATGACGAGAAATTCCTTGGAAGAAGCATCCAATGGCAACTGATGGTACGCCTCCGATAAGTCAAGTTTGGAAAAGAACTGGCCCCCAGCGAGCTTGGTAAATAACTCCTCAGGACGGGGAAGAGGATAAGTGTCAATGAGGCTCTGAGCGTTGACAGTGGCTTTAAAATCACCACACAATTGCAGACTTCCATTTGGTTTAGAAACCACCACGATTGGCGATGCCCATTCACTGGAGGTAACAGGAAGGAGAATCCCTGAAGCTGTTAACCTGTCTATCTCAGCCTTGACAGGTGCACGCAACGCCACCGGAATAGGGTGTGCCTAGAAAAACTTAGGGCAAGCTGTAGGTTTAAGAGTAATGTGGGCTTCAAAATCCTTGGCACGACCCAGACCAGCAGAGAACACGGACGAAAATTCAGAACAGAATCTATCCAGCTGTTGATACGGAATATCCTCAGATATGAGGTGCACATCATCATCAATGGAGAACCCGAACAGCTGGAAAGAATCATAACCGAACAGGTTTCCAGTGCCCGCATGATCCACCACATAAAATGTGAGGGGCCTAACAACAGACTTGTAGGCAGTGGAAGCATCAAACGGCCACTGATAGGAATTTTCTGTTTATTATAAGTTCTCAGATTTCGCGTAACTGGAGACAAGGGAGGGGAGCCCAACTCCAAATACGTGCGAGAATTAATGAGAGTTACTGCAGAGCCAGTGTCGACTTGCATGCGAATGTCTTTATCCAGAACACGAACAGTAACAAACAACTTATTTGTTTGAGAAAACACACAGTTAACATCCATGTCCGATGCCTCGTCCTCGTTGACAGGAACTTTAGAGGACTGACACACAGAGGCAATGTGGCCTTTTTTCCTACATGAATTACACGTGGCCCAACATTTTGGACACATGGCCCTGTCATGCTGTATGAAACAACGTGGACAAGAAGGAAGTGCGGAACGAACCTGCTTCTGTGGTTGCTGTTTTCGCTGCGAGCGTTGCAGCCCAACGCGACATTGTTTACGCGAGTGAACCGCCGCCACATATTCGTTCTCCTGTGAAACAGGCAAATTGTCCATGTCGAAAGTTGACTGTACAGCGCCTACATCACACCACATGTCTATTTGCGCGCCAGCAGCGTGAGACACTTCAAAGGATTGAGCGATGCTTAGAACTTCCGACAACGACGGGTTTGGCAGTTGTAGGGCACATTGCCGAACTTCTTTATCAGGAGCAAGCTGTAGAATAGCATCCCTAACCATTGAATCAGCTTAAGACTCATGATGAGTGTCCGTGACAAACTGACATTCCCTACTCAGACCGTGTAGTTCTGCCACCCAAGCCTGGTAAGATTGATGGGGCTACACCGGTAGAACGCCACGCGGGCAGCAACGACATGGGTGTTTTTCTGGTAATAGTTAGATAATAAGTCACACATTTCTTGGAAGGACAGAGAGGCAGGTTCCCGCAGAGGGGCTAACTGAGATAGCAACTGATAGATCCGTGGGGAAATCCAAGATGGATATAACTACTTACACATAGGAGCGTTGACAACACCGAAAGCCAAGAAGTGTTGCTGCAAACGCTTCTCATAATCCTCCCAGTCTTCAGCGGCCTCGTCGTAAGGAGGGAATGGAGGCGGAGAAGAGGAAGACATACGATGAGTAAGCGACGTCGACAACGCCTGAATAGCAGCCGTCAGTTGTGTTTGTTGTGCCTGAATAGCAGCCGTCAGCTGTGTTTGTTGTTCAATGAGCGCTTGCATAAGCTGTTCCATGTCTGCCCCGTCACGAACACACAAATCCACAACGCAGTGAAAATATCTGACCTCGTCGCCAAAAAGTGCTATAACCTTTAATCACCAATAATTGCGTGGATATTCAAACACACTCACTTAGAAACAATAGCTGGTTACATGATAACAACTCAGTATCTCTTATTCGACTGCCATGCCGTGACATGCGGCTGGCGCCGTTCGTAGCTAGGTGGCACTCCCGCGCTCAGCCGAGTTGCGGAGTGCCTCTATCGCCATTTGCGCTTACTGTCGTGGCGGCACTGTTACATGTCGTGGCACTGTCACAACAAAAACCTTAGTATCTTGTATTGTATTTTACAAGTAGCTGTGTGACTGATTTGAGTTCTGAATGGTTATTAAGCACATTAAATACATAATTGCTATGCTGTACAGTGCAGGGCAGGTGGCAGGGGAAGGGGGGCATGCTGGCCTGTCAGCACAGCATGTTATATTGATCCACATAAAAGCTCTGTACACCTTAAGGTAACACGAGAATTTATTTAATGGAACACGAAATTTTATAAATTGCTCTCTAACTCTGGTGACCTATGAAATCTTTTTTAATCAGAGCAGGAATATTCATTTTAACACAATTACTGTGCTCGTAACTCGAATGACAGCTTAACATCCTTTATGAAACTTTATTGTGAAATAACAATTTTCTCTTTCAGGTGCATGTACATGGCTGCAGCGACATGTAACATGGAAGCGACACTTTCGCAGTGCATCAACATACACTTTGACACAGAAGTAGCTCTTCTGTGGTGTTGGCATGTGCTCTGTACCGGGTGGTGGTATTTTTACATAGAATGAATCTAAATAAAACAAACAGATTTTATCATTACCTCATCAGTAGGTACTGTGATCTCATATGGAGCTGTTCTTCATTTGTTTTGTTACTGTCAAGGCTTATAACGTTTTTTTGCATCAATCATGATCCTAAAAAATGTAAAGTTGATAGTGAAAATTGGAATATTTTGATTGAGTTGACTGAACAATATGGTTTTACACTGCCTGATAGACTTGAAGCTGTTCCAGTTTGCCTCATATGTAACAAAGCTGTTTCTCATGCTAAAAGTGCCAATTTAAAGCAACACTACAAGACAACTCATCAGTTTTTGCACAAAAATTTTTCTCAGAGCAGTAAAGCTTATCAAAAACAACTCCAGGCATATCTAGCTTCCTTTAAAAAAGCACACCCTTACTAAATCAATCACCCTACAAGCACACAAGAAAAAACTATCAAAGTAGCATATCTAGCTTCCTTTAAAAAAGCACACCCTTACTAAATCAATCACCCTACAAGCACACAAGAAAAAACTATCAAAGTAGCAATTTTTTGTTTGTTTGTGTGTGTGTGTGTGTGTGTGTGTGTGTGTGTGTGTGTCATTTAATAAACAGTAGAAGCTATTTTCAGACTCAGATAGTAAAAAATTTATGCTGGAAGTGATCATGGCACTTTTTAGAGAGAAAAAGGATGCTGTTGCTGCAATTCAAGGTACTCCATTGTTGGCAACGCAAGATGAAGTGGAATTTTGGCTGCTAACAATAAAAGTAGTTTGCTTGAACTTCTGCAGAAAATGTCTTGCTACATCATAGCAACTCATTAATCGTGCGGCATTCTTGATGAAGAACAAATGTCTACCCTCATGTGTTTTTGGATACTGAAAGTAAAGCAGTTAGGGAATAACTGCTAGCAATATTATCATTTACAGGCAAGACTCGTGGAGAAAATTTATTCAAGATACATCATGACAAAATCGAACATAAATTAAAATGGTGTCTCTTTCAACTGATGCCAGCAATGATCAGCACAGGAAAGGGACTAGTAAAGAGAATCCAGGATAAGAATGCTGGGCTACTATCTTAATCACACGTAATTCACCACACCGTCCTCTGTGAAAAACTTAGTGCCACTCTGAAAGAAGTAATGGACAGCTTGATCAGGTTGATAAATTTTATGAGGTACTTGTGCTCCTCTTCAGCACAGACAGTTCAAAGAGTTTCAATCTGAGAGTAATTTGGCACATTCTGACTAACTATAGCAAAAAAATGTTTGTTTGCTAAGTGAAGGTCAAGTGACTGAATGTTTTTGGCAAATAAAAGAAGAAGTAACCTCCTCCTTACACAACTTGGGATACACAAAAAGGAAGGAAGCATCTGGAGTTCCTAGGAAGAAAATGCAATAAGCTAGCTGCGGC
This sequence comes from Schistocerca americana, assembly GCF_021461395.2. Classification (NCBI taxonomy): domain Eukaryota; kingdom Metazoa; phylum Arthropoda; class Insecta; order Orthoptera; family Acrididae; genus Schistocerca; species Schistocerca americana. The sequence continues at coordinate 485,514,809 of NC_060120.1, forward strand.
TTTCCTGAAAGACTTTCTGAAAAATTTAAATGTACTCAATATCGAGCTACAAGGAGATGGGGAAACTAATATGGGTTCTGACATAAAGTATGTCTTCTTTCCATTGCAAACTGTGTATCTTTGAAAAAGATATTACAAGCTGGAAATTTATTCAATTTCTAACAATTCTTGAATGTAAAAATAATTCTGAAATAGACATTGCAATATTTTCAAATTGTATGTGAGAACTTAGGAAAAAATTTGCAGGAAGATTCCAAGACTTTGCAAAGATAGAGAAGTTGTCGCAATTTTTAAAAATCGCCTTTTAAATTTTCTCCAGCAGCAGAATGGATTGATGTGGTTGGGAAGTTGTTCTGACTTTCAAGACCTTTACTCCTAATGGAGATAACACACTTGCAGAAGGATATTTCTTCGCAAACTTGCAAAACTGCACCCTCTGAAGAATTTTGGGGTAAATATGTCCCAGAGAAATATGTAAATTGCAACTGACTCCACATCTCTTTTTGAAACTTCATTTTCAAAAAAGATTAACAACCATCCACCTTGAAGACACACACTGCATAAACTGCTCCCTGCATGAACCTAGCTTTAAAAAAACTGGCTCAAAACAAAAAATGTGATTTCTCCCATAGAATTTTGAATACAATTATGCCTATTGTATTTCATATTATGTGAGTGAAAATCAAAATAAAAATTAGTAAGCCCATGAACTGTGGACCTTGCTGTTGGTGGGAGGCTTGCATGCCGTAGCAATACAGATGGTCATATCATAGGTGCAACCACAACCGAGGGGTACTGTTGAGAGGCCAGACAAACATGTGGTTCCTGAAGAGGGACAGCAGCCTTTTCAGTAGTTGCAGGGGCAACAGTCTGGATGATTGACTGATCTGGCCTTGTAACACTAACCAAAACGGCCTTGCTGTGCTGATACTGCGAACGGCAAGGGGAAACTACAGCCGTAATTTATCCCGAGGGCATGCAGCTTTACTGTATGGTTAAATGATGATGGCATCCTCTTGGGTAAATTATTCCAGAGGTAAAATAGTCCCCCATTCGGATCTCCGGGCAGGGACTACTCAGGAGGACGTCGTTATCAGGAGAAAGAAAACTGGCATTCTATGGATCAGAGCGTGGAATGTCAGATCCCTTAATCGGACAGGTAGGTTAGAAAATTTAAAAAGGGAAATGGATAGGTTAAAGTTAGATATAGTGGGAATTAGTGAAGTTCGGTGGCAGGAGGAACAAGACTTTTGGTCAGATGAATACAGGGTTATAAATACAAAATCAAATAGGGGTAATGCAGGAGTAAGTTTAATAATGAATAAAAAAATAGGAGTGCGGGTATGCTACTACAAACAGCATAGTGAACGCATTATTGTGGCCAAGATAGACACGAAGCCCACGCCTACTACAGTAGTACAAGTTTATATGCCAACTAGCTCAGCAGATGATGAAGAAATTGATGAAATGTATGATGAGATAAAAGAAATTATTCAGGTACTGAGGGGAGACGAAAAATTAATAGTCATGGGTGACTGGAATTCGAGAGTAGGAAAAGGGAGAGAAAGAAACATAGTAGGTGAATATGGATTGGGGGTAAGAAATGAAAGAGGAAGCCGTCTGGTAGAATTTTGCACAGAGCATAACTTAATCATAGCTAACACTTGGTTCAAGAATCATGAAAGAAGGATGTATACATGGAAGAACCCTGGAGATACTAGAAGGTATCAGATAGATTATATAATGGTAAGACAGAGATTTAGGAACCAAGTTTTAAATTGTAAGACATTTCCACGGGCAGATGTGGACTCTGACCACAATCTACCGGTTATGAACTGTAGATTAAAATTGAAAAAATTGCAAAAAGGTGGGAATTTAAGGAGATGAGACCTGGATAAACTAACTAAACCAGAGGTTGTAGAGAGTTTCAGGGAGAGCATAAGGGAACAATTGACAAGAATGGGGGAAAGAAATACAGTAGAAGAAGAATGGGTAGCTCTGAGGGATGAAGTAGTGAAGGCAGCAGACGATCAAGTATGTAAAAAGACGAGAGCTAGTAGAAATCCTTGGGTGACAGAAGAAATATTGAATTTAATTGACAAAAGGAGAAAATATAAAAATGCAGTAAATGAAGCAGGCAAAAAGGAATACAAACGTCTCAAAAATGAGATCGACAGGAAGTGCAAAATGGCTAAGCAGGCATGGCTAGAGGACAAATGTAACGACGTAGAGCCTTATCTCACTAGGGGTAAGATAGATACTGCCTACAGGAAAATGAAAGAGACCTTTGGAGAAAAGAGAACAACTTGTATGAATATCAAGAGCTCAGATGGGAACCCAGTTCTAAGCAAAGAAGGGAAAGCAGAAAGGTGGAAGGAGTATATAGAGGGCCTATACAAGGGCGATGTACTTGAGGGCAATGTTATAGAAATGGAAGAGGATGTAGATGAAGATGGAATGGGTGATATGATACAGCGTGAAGAGTTTGATAGAGCACTGAAAGACCTAAGTGGAAACAAGGCCCCGGGAGTAGACAACATTCCATCAGAACCACTGACAGCCTCAGGAGAGCCAGTCCTGACAAAACTCTACCATCTGGTGAGCAAAATGTATGAGACAGGCGAAATACCCTCAGACTTCAAGAAGAATATAATAATTCCAATCCCAAAGAAAGCAGGCATTGACAGATGTGAAAATTACCGAACTATCAGTTTAATAAGTCACGGCTGCAAAATACTAACATGAATTCTTTACAGACGAATGGAAAAACTGGTAGAAGCCGACCTTGGGGAAGATCAGTTTGGATTCCATAGAAATATGGGAACACATGAGGCAATACTGACCTTACGACTTATTTTAGAAGCTAGATTAAGAAAAAGCAAACCTATGTTTCTAGTATTTGTAGACTTAGAGAAAGCTTTGACAATGTTGACTGGAATACTCTCTTTCAAATTCTGAAGGTGGCAGGGGTAAAATACAGGGAGCGAAAGGCTATTTACAATTTGTACAGAAACCAGATGGCAGTTATAAGAGTTGAGGGGCATGAAAGGGAAGCAGTGGTTGGGAAGGGAGTGAGACAGGGTTGTAGCCTCTCCCCGATGTTATTCAATCTGTATATTGAGCAAGCAGTAAAGGAAACAAAAGAAAAATTCGGAATAGGTATTAAAATCCATGAAGAAGAAATGAAAATTTTGAGGTTCGCCGATGACATTGTAATTCTGTCAGGGACAACAAAGGACTTGGAAGAGCAGTTGAACGAAATGGACAGTGTTGGTTAGTTGTTTTAGTGAAGGAGACCAGACAGCGTGGTCATCGGTCTCATCAGATTAGGGAAGGATGGGGAAGGAAGTCGGCCGTGCCCTTTCAGAGGAACCATCCTGGCATTTGCCTGGAGTGATTTAGGGAAATCACGGAAAACCTAAATCTGGATGGCCGGACGCAGGATTGAACCATCGTCCTCCCGAATGCGAGACCAGTGTCTAACCACTGCGCCACCTCGCTCGGTGAAATGGACAGTGTCTTGAAAGGAGGATATAAGATGAACATCAACAAAAGCAAAACGAGGATAATGGAATGTAGTCGAATTAAGTCTGGTGATGCTGAGGGAATTGAATCAGGAAATGAGACACTTAAAGTAGTAAAGGAGTTTTGCTATTTGGGGAACAAAATAACTGATGATGGTCAAAGTAGATAGGATATAAAATGGAGACTGGCAATGGCAAGGAAAGCGTTTCTGAAGAAGAGAAATTTGTTAACATCGAGTATAGATTTAAGTGTCAGGAATCTGTTTCTGAAAGTATTTGTACGGAGTGTAGCCATGTATGGAAATGAAACATGGACAATAAATAGTTTGGACAAGAAGAGAATAGAAGCTTTCGAAATGTGGTGCTACAGAAGAATGCTGAAGATAAGATGGGTAGATCACGTAACTAATGAGGAGGTATTGAATAGAATTGGGGAAAAGAGGAGTTTGTGGCACAACTTGACTAGAAGAAGGGACCGGTTGGTAGGACATGTTCTGAGGCATCAAGGGATCACAAATTTAGCACTGGAGGACAGCGTGGACGTAAAAATCGTAGAGGGAGACCAAGAGATGAATACACTAAGCAGATTCATAAGGATGTAGGTTGCAGTGAGTACTGGGAGATGACGAAGCTTGCACAGGATAGAGTAGCTTGGAGAGCTGCATCAAACCAGTCTCAGGACTGAATACCACAACAACAAGAAGTGTGTGTGTGTGTGTGTGTGTGTGTGTGTGTGTGTGTGTGTGAGAGAGAGAGAGAGAGAGAGACTGCAGTGAGGAGTAGGAGGACAGGTGGAGGGAGGAAAGGGGAGAGAGAAGAAGGGGGGGGGGGAGGCAAAACAGGTAATTTGTTTCAAGAAGTTCCTTTGTTCAGTTACTTTCTAAACGACGTAGTGTTCATCTACCATATACTGGTGCTGAATGTGAACAAGCATCTCTGCTGCTTCCAAAGAGCAGAGCATTAGGTGACGTTGAAGGTATTACTCTAATATAGATTCTAATGGTGCAGTTTCTTAATTAGTCTAAACTGGAAAATGTGCTAGATGTTCACACAGCAATCCAGTTGAGGTTCCTCCAGTGATTAGTGCAGGGGGGAGCATTGCAGTGGGATCCATGCTACTTTGTTCCACCAAATATGGCACAATGAACAGCCAATGGAAATTTTATTAGTCTTGGAAATAAATACTTAATATGGCATTATCATGTCATATTGAGTCAAAGATCAGTCTCAAGAATAGTGCAGTCAGTCAAAGTTATTAGTATTATACTCTTCTAAATTCATTTGTGGAGCCCAATGCTACACATGTTTGTGAGTACACGACTACTTGAGATTTGTGACATGGTGATGCGAACCCAGTTTCTATCAGCCAACCATCAAGCAATATGGCAGCATGATACAGACTATGACACATTTCCTGGAGATATGTGCCATTCTGTAACATAATATTGTAATAATTTAGTAATTGGTGGAATAGAATATTGAGTTGAGGACTGCACTTGAGGGAAGCTCTGCAGTAATATTCATAGGTCCAACATATTGCTCTAACAAATGTATAACTTAAGTGCGAAGCAGTCCCTAGATAAATGTGATGAAAGTATCCAGTATTCTAAGAGTACAATGCCTATGTATTAGCATAGAAACTTGTACATTGCTGTATGGAGCTGAGATATCAAAGAAGACTGTGGTTACAAAGCTGTGTTGGATGAGATCAAGTTTCAATAATGCATGTTTGTCCTACAATCCCCTTTCTTTTCTGAAGTCATTTCAGATGCTTGGTAATAAGTGACTGCATTCCTGTCACCATTGCAGGCATAGTTTAAAAAAATGAAGGTGCCAAATTTGGTGACCAAGTGTGAAGATTTCCTGATTGGTAGTGGGAAAGGCAGCTATGTCACATGTTAGACAATGAATCGAGAGCTTCAGTGCATGCACAAAGGCTGTTGTTCATTTTTTGCACTGCTGTCAGCCATGTGAGCGCTCTCTGGAGGAGGAGCATGCCAATAAATGCATTAGCATTAGCATGCGACCATCATTCCTATTGTCACCCGAATATCTGTGTTGCCAACGAAGTGTCATCCCTTTGTGGTCACTGTGGATTTTAACACTGCCAGTGCTGGGTCCCATGCTGTGGTAAGTTGGCATCCTTTGTCTCTGTTCAGCAGAACTGTTGGGATGTGAATTTCCACCACTTCTTCAATCATGCTGCCCCAGTAAAAAGATGAAAACAAGAGAATTTTGATATTTTTGTAGTCCATATTGTGCCCTGTACTGCAAATTTCTCTGGCTAGTTTAGTTGTGTGTATAGTCAACGTTCAATCCATCTGTCTTCTGCAGTGCAACAAGTTTCTTTCAGAGTATAATGTCCTTCAGCTGCAAGGAATCTTATAGACACCAAGCTTTCTTAAACCAAGATTGCCTTTCACTTACTCTCTGGCAAAAGATCTGGCAGTGTAACTAAGGCCTTTGATAGGAAAATATGAGCACCACATCTGCAACTCAGAAGACTCCATCATCAGCTCAAGAACTTATGACCTACACCATCAGATATTCTTGCAAATTTTGATGTGGTCTCTCTTTTAACTCTAGCACCAGTGCAGCAATCACAGTTGTTCATTGGAGAAAAGATGGAAAGGAAATTCATTGATTTGTTCGAGCGTGGTGTCACCACAACCTATTTTTCATTCAATGACCAATACTCTGAACAGACTAATGGTGTTGAATTTGTATAGTCCCTCGTCTCCCATTGTGGCTAATTTTTAATGGAAGATTCTGAGGAGAGAGCACTCCAGTCAGCAAAGTTAAAACCTACATGCTTTTGGTGATATGTGATTGACATCTTCGTAATCTGGCCTCATGGTACTGCATCATTGGTTGTGTTTCCATAACACAATGGGATACTCTTCATTCAAACAACAGGTCTATGATGGAGATGGAGAAAAATAGTGAATTACTGTTCTTGGGTGCATTGGCATGGAGAAAAAGAGGATGGCACCTTGGATCATGTTGTGTACCATAAACCTACACAAATGGTCTTATACTTACAGGCCACCAGCTATCATCATCTTTTACAACAAAGTGGCATGTTTAAGATGTTAGAATGTATATTCTGAATGGGAGAGTCGCCATGTTTAACACCTGGCATCTTTTATACAAAGCGAAGAGATGGAAGAAAGTGAAAAGCAAAGAAGAATGGTCATCTTGCCGTATGTTGGCAGCACTTCTTCAGAAATTGGAAGATTACTGAAAAAACAAAGTTCAATGCATCTTCCATCTGCCAAAGAAATTCAGATCTCTTCTAGGCTCAGTGAAAGACAATCTTGGTTTGAGACGGTCTGGTGTAGATTCTTTGCAGCTCTGGGACATCACACATTGGACAAACATGTTCTACTGAGCAAGAAAGATGTGTCAAACATTGACAACAAACATGACTGGACCAGCCAGAGAAATATGCTGTGGCAAAAAATTGTCTCAGTACAATGCAAAATATGGACTGCAAAAATACCAAAATTCTCTAGTTGGTGTCTTCCTACTGGGTAAGTGTTGTTAAAGTGGTGGAAGTTCTCAGCTCGATGAATGTGCTAAACAGACACTCAAAGTACAGAGTTAACTCATAACGCTCGATACGTTAAAATCATAGTGATCACAAGGGCGACTACTGCTAATAAAATGGTTGACACTTTGTTGGTGACATACAGATTCAGGAGCCAGTGGAGAAGGATGATCATATGCCAGTGCAGACACACATATCAGCCTGCAGCTACTAACACAGGGCACTGAGGTAGTCAACAGCAGCATACAGTAAGAACAAGAGCCTCTGTGTATGTGCCAAAGCTCTTGGCTTATCATGCAACAGGTGGCATAGCTCTCTTTCCTGCTATCAATCTGGAAATCATTACTTGCCACCGACTTTGGTACCTTCTGCCTGTGCGTTTTCTATTTACATTGGTACAAATAATAGGCTTCAGTCACAGTTTGTGTGTGTTTGGAGTTTACAGGAACTCAATGGCAAGGTTATCAGCATCCTTTCAAATATTAAAAGAAACAAATATGGAGAAAATGGCTAAAATGTTGTCACCCAGTGAGAACTAAGCCTACAAAATGACACTAACTCACTCCCACCTTACACATGTTGACCCACACAATAACTTTATCTTATATGCCCTAAGACAAAGGCGAAAGGATGAAAGGTGCTTCACCTGGGGTTCAAGCATAATCAAAACGACAGAGGATCTAAAATAACAACACAGGGGAATGTGTCTGGTGAAATACTTACAAAAAACAAGGATGAGTCAGTCTGTAAAATACCTTAAAGGTCCTAAACTGAAGTAAAACAAGAAATACAGGAGAAGAGCCACTATATCAAAAGAGGGAAATATGACTAGTTGACTACTTATAAAAAACATGGGTGTGCCAGTCAGCCAGTTAACACATTAAGAACATCTCCCTAAAATCTTAGGAAACAAGCTGGACACATAAAAAACCTTAAACTCTAACCACATTCATTTGAATGTCACTTAAACTACAGGGCAGATCTGTCAGCAAATTGGCCACTTCCTTCTGGCCTGAAAATAAAACACAATCTAGTACAATGTGGCAAATGGTGATCTGTATGCCACAAGCACCACACATTGGAGGTTCCTTTTGCTGGAGGAAGAAGCCATGCATCACAGGGCTGTGGCCCACATGAAGAAGAGTACATAGTAACTCATCCTGCCAGCTCGGCTGGTAGGGGGTATGCTAGGGCCACATAGTGCACTATACTAGACACAGCTTACTATCTGTCATTTCCAGGTCCTCTTCTTCGCATCGACACATGATTCTGAACATCAACAGTTAGGTGATAGCATGTAGGGGGACAGTACACTGAACTAATTGTGGTACACGACATGCCTCTTAAGCAGCTCATGCACACTTCCTTTCCCTACAATGCCCATGTGCCCTGGCACCCAGCTGAAAGGAACCTCCTTCCTCAGTTTTTGTAAGTGGAGACGGGCATTCTGGATATCCTGGATTACTTCACTGGTTGTACACAAACAATGCAGAGACTGAAGGGCAGTCAGGGAGTCGGCACACACAAGGAATTTAGCAGGCACAGCACATCTCATCTGCTCCAATGCCCTCAAGATAACAGATAATTTGGCATTGAGGACAACACAATGTCAGAAAATGTATTAAAAAAAGAAGCAGGAGTACAACTCTCCGATATTGCACTAAATCTAAAGTTACTCTTGGCCTCTGATACAAAATTTGAGAATAGATGTTACACAGCTGGGCGAACAATGGGATGGAATACTGGGGAAGTGGAGTGTCAAGGAATGTAGACACTTGGTGCACCATGAGGAGTTGCCATTGAATGGTAAGCAGTGGTTCACCAGCTTCGGTACAGAGAACGGGTATGGGGCTGGTCCTGTAAGCATCTATGGCCAGCCTGGTCCCCTCATGATGTATTGTGTCAATGATTTTTGGGTAAGAAAGCCTCACTGAGCTATACAATGTGCACCTGTAGTCCAGTCACAACCCCATGATGATCTGTCTGCTCCCCAAGGTACTTTAAAGATATTCAGTGCCTTCTGGGCTCTCACCTTCAGGTCCTTTAGCTGTGGTAAGTACAACCATTTTGAGAAAAAAATGAGACTCAGGAACCTGACAGAGTTTTTAAAAGGGAGAATTCAGGAAAGTTAAAAATCTGACAAGAACCATTACAATGAAAACATAGACACTTATCTGCAGAAAATGTAAAACCAGTCTTTGCAGCAAACACCTCCACTCTCTTCACTGTAAGCTGCAACTGATAAATCACTGCTGTGATACTGGAGAAAGAGCAGAAGACCACAAAATCGTCCACATAAGGAGCATTGGATGGGACTCTTTACTGTGCATGTTATACTATTAATGGCTATGGCAAAGAGGATGACACTTAAAACATTGCCCTGAGGAACACCATTCTCCTGCACAAAACTATCTGTCATGTTAAGTCTCATAGTGCTTAGAGCCATTTTAAACTATCTGTCAACATGTCACTGACTCTGTACGTAAAAGGGATCTTGAGAGGAAGGGCCTAATGAAGACGGGGAGCTGGCTGTGAAAGCATCGTTGGACTGACTGAGTATATTGTGCCTCCAAGTAGTGTTACATTCCTCACTTATTTCAAAAAATACCCCCCCCCCTCCCCGTCAATGCTTGTTACATAGGAAAGCCTGATGGACTGCCGCCTTTAGAAGGGTCAGGTTGTTGACAGTTGATCAACATCTCCTGAATCTATACTGACAGTTGCTAAGGAGCTGCCTGATCTCTAATATCCAGGCAGATATATCAGATGGCCATGCACTCTAGGGATTTTCCTATATAGCTTGGTAAGGCACAGCTCCATTAACAACTGGGACACATTTGGTGTTTTCCTGGTTTGAGGGGAGGTATCAAAATTGGCTCTTGCCAGGAATTGGGAAACTGGCCTATCAGCCAATCAAATTAAAACGTCGTAAGAGGATTTCTTTTGACACCATTTGCCAGTGCTGCAGAATGTCGTACTGGATTTGGTCGTGACCAGGTGCAGTATCACGAGCGTCCGACAGTGCCGAATCCAGCTCACACTTGGGGAATGGGCAGTTGTAGGATGCCGAATTGGTGGACAGAAAGTCCACCTCGACCGTCTCCATGGTGGCACTGGATCCTGGCTCGCAATGGTGGTAGTCAGTACAATATTCTCTGCCACTGTCTACGCAATGTCTCCATATGTTGTTTGGAGACACCCATTTCCACAATGCCGCTATAAGTAACTGACTGCCTTTACAGGAAATCCTCCTGATTGCTTCCCACACTGTTGTGGAACAAACTGAATGGTTAACAGGTCCTGCACTGCTTGTCATGATGTTTCCTGGCTCTTCTAAATGATGCATCGAGCCTTGGCCCTTGCCATTCAAACGGCTGCGAGTTCTTTTGCTGCTGGGTGGCACTTAAATTGTTGCAGAGCCACTTGCCTGATCCACATTAATGAACAGCACTCATCAGCCCACCAAGGGGCAGGCTGCCTCTGAAGATGACCAGAGGACTTTGGGATGGTGAAGTCAGTAGCGTGGTGGATCACTCGTGATGCGATCCACCCATTCATGGATGCTGTCGTGGTATTCAGACTAAGTCAGCTAGCTGAATGGTGTCCAGTTAGATCCACTGATTATCCACAGTAGCTGTATCATTTCTGGGAGAACTCCATCCAGTAGGTGAATCCAGAGCAGTAATAAACAAAGACAGCGAGGACTGGATAGCAGAAAGAGAGGTCGATGGTTGGAGGTCGCAAGAGGTCAATAATGTTTACAGCATTTGACATCCCACATACTGTCTACCATGCAACCATAATATTGGCTGCTAATGGCAATAGGGGACGGGACTGGAGGCATCCAATGGTGAACACAGCTTCAGGCTATGGAGCGTAGTTCAACTGATTAGTCGATGAGTAACTCACAACAGTGCTACAGTTCTAGTGGTGTTGTTACAGAGCAGAGCAATGGCAATGATAAACAAAGCAAACATTGCATTATATCTACAACAGTTGACGAAGTTAACATTTTGTCAGAAAGGAACCCAAAGGGTTTCATAGAGTGAGAATGAACTAGCAGATGAAATATTAATGTTTCTGCAAGATGAGCCAGTGGAATGTGTCATGCCATATACACACGACTGTGTGGACAATGTATATGTGAAGTACAATGACAACGAAACATGCTTAACAAATTGTCGAGCCATGTAGTTCATCATCCTTATCAGACAGGGAGCCATACATCCTGTCTCCAGTGAAACATAGTAAAGGACAGTTGGCGTCCATGGAGTGGGTACTAAATATAACAACATACTTGGAACATCATCTGCTCCCCCATGTGTGTCCTGAACCCATTAACGTTCCACTGTAGCATGGGAGTCATTTATCATTGTGGTAGCACTTTCACCCAGTCTTTCCACAATAGGTGGAAGCTCAGCCTTTGCATGAGAAGGCTTCATTGAAGAGAAATAGTGTGAGACATCTGAGGGAGTTACATTGACATTGTCAGACTGCTTACTTCCCATCTCCATCAGTGGTTGATGCTTTGCCTGTGATTTTTGGCCTGAGCAGACTATGGACCCACAACTGCAGAGTGGTAGTGGCAGCCCTGGACAATGGACCAGACTGAATCTTTGGAGAGGCAGGGAGTTCTGCAATCTCAGCAGCCACAGCCTTTCATGATGTTCTGGGGGCAGCTATGAGCTTTGAAATAACTGCAGCAGCACAAGTGCATTGACAAACACCAACACTAGCAACCTCCATTTATACAGCAGCATCAGTTTTTTTGTACAGGCTGTTTAAGAACAGAAGTAAAGGTGGCACCACCCATGTACACTCCTGGAAATGGAAAACAGAACACATTGACACCGGTGTGTCAGACCCACCATACTTGCTCCGGACACTGCGAGAGGGCTGTACAAGCAATGATCACATGCACGGCACAGCGGACACACCAGGAACCGCGGTGTTGGCCGTCGAATGGCGCTAGCTGCGCAGCATTTGTGCACCGCCGCCGTCAGTGTCAGCCAGTTGGCCGTGGCATACGGAGCTCCATCGCAGTCTTTAACACTGGTAGCATGCTGCGACAGCGTGGACGTGAACCGTATGTGCAGTTGACGGACTTTGAGCGAGGGCGTATAGTGGGCATGCGGGAGGCTGGGTGGACGTACCGCCGAATTGCTCAACACGTGGGGTGTGAGGTCTCCACAGTACATCGATGTTGTCGCCAGTGGTCGGCGGAAGGTGCACGTGCCCGTCGATCTGGGACCGGACCGCAGCGGCGCACGGATGCACGCCAAGACCGTAGGATCCTACACAGTGCCGTAGGGGACCGCACCGCCACTTCCCAGCAAATTAGGGACACTGTTGCTGCTGGGGTATCGGCGAGGACCATTCGCAACCGTCTCCATGAAGCTGGGCTACGGTCCCGCACACCGTCAGGCCGTCTTCCGCTCACGCCCCAACATCGTGCAGCCCGCCTCCAGTGGTGTCGCGACAGGCGTGAATGGAGGGACGAATGGAGACGTGTCGTCTTCAGCGATGAGAGTCGCTTCTGCCTTGGTGCCAATGATGGTCGTATGCGTGTTTGGCGCCGTGCAGGTGAGCGCCACAATCAGGACTGCATACGACCGAGGCACACAGGGCCAACACCCGGCATCATGGTGTGGGGAGCGATCTCCTACACTGGCCGTACACCACTGGTGATCGTCGAGGGGACACTGAATAGTGCACGGTACATCCAAACCGTCATCGAACCCATCGTTCTACCATTCCTAGACCGGCAAGGGAACTTGCTGTTCCAACAGGACAATGCACGTCCGCATGTATCCCGTGCCATCCAACGTGCTCTAGAAGGTGTAAGTCAACTACCCTGGCCAGCAAGATCTCCGGATCTGTCCCCCATTGAGCATGTTTGGGACTGGATGAAGCGTCGTCTCACGCGGTCTGCACGTCCAGCACGAACGCTGGTCCAACTGAGGCGCCAGGTGGAAATGGCATGGCAAGCCGTTCCACAGGACTACATCCAGCATCTCTACGATCGTCTCCATGGGAGAATAGCAGCCTGCATTGCTGCGAAAGGTGGATATACACTGTACTAGTGCCGACATTGTGCATGCTCTGTTGCCTGTGTCTATGTGCCTGTGGTTCTGTCAGTGTGATCATGTGATGTATCTGACCCCAGGAATGTGTCAATAAAGTTTCCCCTTCCTGGGACAATGAATTCACGGTGTTCTTATTTCAATTTCCAGGAGTGTATATCAACATGGCCTTATACATCTTTCTGGCCTCACCGGTTTCACAGTTTTAAGCTCTCGTGTCTTCTGTTCTTCAAGGTATATGCTGTAGTTCCTACTCTATACACTTTGATACCCAGAGAAATTCACACACTTCACTGGAGAACAGCAGATGACTCCTTCATGGGCAGCCTTTGCACATCTGCTGCAAGTGGCTTCTCCCTTAAATCAACTAGTAGAATGCCCAAAATTCTGACATTTAAAGCAGCGCATTGGATTAGGGAAATAAAGTCACACATTTAAACAAAGAAAACCTTCCCTGCATACTCCGGTAACTTTGTGCTATTGAAAGTTAGGATGCATTAGCTGGACTTGACCAGATCTTCTTCCACTCTTTCCATATCATTCAGGACATCAACTATGCCTTCTTGGGCACACTCAACCTTCTGTTTTCCTTTGGGAATGTGCACTAGATCCCTGCATGTCACTGCACCTTTGCTGTAATTCGCCCATGGCTTTTTGATTTCTTCATGTTGGTTGGTTGTTTTGTTTAAAAGAGGGGGGAAGGGACCAAACAGCTAGATCATTGGTCCCTTGTTCTGAATAAAACAATGCCACAAGGGTGAGAATAAAACAAGCAAGACTGACAACCACAAAGTGGAGAGAAAGGAAAAACCACAAGAATGACAGAAGGGCAACAAACACTTAAATGAAAAAAAGGGAAGAAGAAAACCACAGAAACACAAGAAACAGGTAGAAGAGGGTAAAGCGACAAAACAGATTACCATGGCTGGATGACCATGAGAATAAAAAGGAGAAGCCAGCCATTCTGCAACACATTAAAACCTCCACCCTGAAAGCACTAGGGTGGAGGACACAGAGGGACAAAGAAAATGCGCTAAAAATCTCACGAATAAAACGTAAAACTAAATCAGCTGATGAGGTGTTGTCAAATAAAATTAGTGGCAACGAGTCTGGTAACCGAAGATTTTGTCACAGGGCACTCAAAGTGGAACAATGCATCAACCTGGCGACGCATCGACACTGAGGCTGGTCTTCACGGCGCAGGAGGTATCCATGTGTCGCCCAAGTATGACCAATGCGGAGCCAGCAGAGAATCACAGAGTCCCTGCGAGAGGTGCACATGGAGGACTGCCAAACATTCATAGTCTCCTTAATGGCACACAGTTTGTTGTGCGTACTGAGACTATGCTATTCCATCTCCCAAAGCCGAAAAACCTGGCAACGTAAAAATGAACACAGGTCAGTTATTGGAATGCCTATCTCCATAAGCGGTTTCTGTGTAGCCTGTTTGGCCAGTTGTCAGCAAGTTCGTTGTCTGGGATTCCGATGTGTCCTGGGGTCCACACAAACACCACTGAACGACCCGACCGTTCCAGGTCATAGATGGACTCCTGGATGGTCGCTACCAAAGGAGACAAGGGTAGCACTGGTCGATAGCTTGTACGCTGCTCAAGGAGTCAGTACACAGAAGAAATGACTCCCCATGGCATGAACGGATGTGCTCAAGAGCACGAAATAGAGCCACCAGGTCTGCAGTGAAAACACTGCAGCCATTGGGCAAGGAATGCTGTTCAATATGTCCTCCATGGACACAAGTGAAGCCGATGTGACCATCAGCCATCGAGCTGTTGGTGTAAATCACTTCATGGCCTTAGTACATGTCAAGAATCGAGATGAAATGACAGCGGAGAGCCATGGGGTGAACTGAGTCCTTTGGGCCATGTGAAAGGTCCAGGCGAAGCTGCGGCCTAGGTGTACACCAAGGAGGTGTACACAATTGGACCTCGAGTATAGGTGGTAAAGACAAGGACTCCAGTTCAGATAGAAGGGATCGGATGCGAACTGCAATTGTAAGCCCTAACCTGGGACACTGATGCGGGAGATGAACCGCCATGGGTGGGAAAAGGAGACAGTAATTCAGATGCACGGGAGAACTATGAATATGTGCAATGTAACTGGCGAGCAGTTGTGCACCCCTGACCTGCAAATGGCGGAACTCGAGGCTCCGCAAGGACGGTGGTCACCGGACTCATCCTAAAAGCTCCCATCGCTAGCCGAACACCACAGTGGTGCACTGGGTCAAGTAAATGCAATGCTCATGGTGCTGCCGAACCATTAACCAGACTCCCATAGTCAAGGCGGGATTGAACAAGGGCGCTACAATTGACATGTCTCCACTACAGTGAGGGGATCGTCAGTAAGGTACAGTTCTGGTTCTGGATGGATGGTACAATGCTTACAGAAGTGTGTAACACATGAATTTGTGGCCGAAAACTGAAAGCTGTGGGCTACAGCCCAAGACTGCGCCTTGTGGATAGCTCCCTGTAGGCGCCACTCAGCAACACCAGTACTGATGAAGCAGTACGAAATCCAGAAGTCGTCTGCAAACAAAGAAGTTGAGATGGACGGCCCTACAGCTGCTTCTAGACCACTAATGGCCACTAAAAATAGAGATACACTCAATACAGAGCCCTGCAGGACCCCATTCTCCTGGTTATGGTGGGAACTATGGGAGGGACCAACTTGGACACGGAAAGTACGAAGTGATGGGAAATTCTGGATAAAAATCGTGAGTGGGCCTCGGATATCCCACTCCTATAATGTGCCAAGGATATGATGTCGCCATGTGGTATCATACACTTTATGTAAATGAAAAAAGATGGTAAAAAGGTGTTGGCGTCTGGAAAAGGCTATTTGGATGGCAGACTCAAGGGACACAAGATTATCAGTGGTAGAGTGACCCAGGCGGAAGCCATCCTGGCATGGAGCCAGTAGGCCACATGACTCCAGGACCCAACCCAACCGCCGACACACCACACATTCCAGCAACTTACAAAGAATGTTGGTGAAGCTGATGGGCCAATAGCTATCCACATCAGGCGGGTTTTTTCTGGGTTTGAGAACTGGTATGATGGTGCTCTCCTGCTATTGCAATGGAAAGACGCCATCACACCAGATCCAGTTGAAGATCATGAGGAGATGTCACTTGTAGTCAGACAAGAGATGTTTAATCATCTGACTGTGGATCTGATCAGGTCCAGGAGCTGTGTCGGGGCAATGGCTGGGGGGTAATTCTCCGACGCAGAGGCGTGAGCATAGTGCTCAGCAAAGTGCTCGGCAATCACGTTTGCATCAGTAGATAACACGCCATTTATGTTAACACCAGGAACACCTGTTGGGGTCTGGTACCCAAATACTCATTTGATCTTTGCCCAGACTTGGGAAAGTGATGTATGGCATCCAATGGTCGACATGTACCTATCCCAACACTTCCGTTTCTGCCTTTTGATAATCTGGTGAACACGAGCTTGGAGCTATTTAAAGGCTATTAGGTGCACCAGGAAAGGGTGCTGCTTACGCCGCTGTAGAGATCGCCGACGCTCCTTAATTGCCTCAGCGACTTCCGGCGACCACCAAGTGGACTGTCTTTCGCCGGGACACCCTAAAGAATGAGGGATCGTGTTTTCCGCCGCAGAAACTATCATTGATCTGGGTGGTCAAGCCAAGATCCCCACTCCCTGTGGCACACAATGTTCCACTACAGTGGTTGCTGAAGCATGCTCAGAGCCTACAGCATCAGGAGACTGGTGGCATCTAGCAGTCCCCAGCTCAGGAACCCCGGGGTCACCAAACCCATGGCCAGCAAACGAATGCTGAACCCCTAACAGCTTCAGTCACAGTTCAGCAGTGTTTTTATCACACCAGAAGATGATGTTCCATTGTGCTGATGAAATATTGTGAGAATTTCACGACGACGTCAGATGTCTCTCCTGAGAACCATTTCCATAACATGTTCCAGAGCTTTGCTGACAGAGCAATAGGACTATTTCTTTACTTCAGTATGGGAACAATTATATGTGTGACCAATGTCATCTATAATGATTATATACTCTGCATTTGACCTAGGATACACGGCAGATGTTGTAACACTTCTAATAGCAAATGTAAAACATTTGAGTAACAAATTTTATCACTCTCGGTGGCAGTGTTAGAGATTGGTTTGATTGTCAGAAGAAGTTTCCTCATTAATGAGTGTGCATTGAAAGTGATCCTTCACAATGAGATCATATGAAATTGACTCAGGATTTACAGATGTTGGGATGACTGTGTCTGTAAAAAAAAATCATTTCTGCATTGTTTCAAGAACTGCTTCACCCTTAATGCTGGTCACCTTCAAGCAATAGCTCAAGAGCATTCCGGGTTCAACCATATCACAGGACTTTTTTACAGAGCAGTATACGGTTTTCCTTATGATGGTTGTGGAAGCTAGTTTCTCCAGTGGTACCATGACTAAGTCTTACGGCATAAGTCAGTGAGTTGGGATAGGAAATTGGCATATTTGATACAAGAGAAAGATGAAATGACCAAACAGGCAGCTTTGTCACAGTTTCATTTGCCTGGTCCAATTATCTGGAGAGTACGCAAATTTGCTGTCAAAGTGATCAGGATGGGATAATCATCCATCCCCATTCTATTTTTCAAAACTTCACAGACGCATATCAGAGCAAGAGATGGAGATATCAACAAGTGAGCTCCTTTGGTAAGGTGAAGGTGCCACTGCCGGTTGAAGATCTCCAACAGTATGTAGTTCCGGACTATTATTAGTGGAGGAATAGCTGCTCCATTTCTGTCTGCTGCCTTGTACACTCCATGTTGCCACTTGAGAATTGAGTTAGTTGCTCATTGTGTATCTGTGAAATTTCCAGGCGTATGTCATGACTGTCCTTTGTGGGTAGTTAAGAGGTATTGTATGATTGTAACTGAGCTACCTGACAGGTTAATGTGGGCTGCCATGAGGTGAAGTGGTGATCGTAGCATAACCAGTGCCGCTAAACCTCGAGTGAGCCTGCAGCATACTTTGTACACATGTAAAGAACAGCTACCTTTATGTTACCAACGTAAACATGGCTGAGCAAAATCGCACTTTCATCTTAGTTCAATGAAACAATGATAGAATAAATTTACATTATGTGAACTATATCACTGTTTCATTAAACAATAATAAAATAAACTTTTGTTATATTACTCTGTTGTTGTATACACAGTAATAACCTAAGCAAAGCATTAAACAGTGCAGTTGCATCAGATCCTGATCAACTGCTTATTAAATTGCTAATTATGTGATTGACAACTGCTTCATTATGGGATTGTGCCACTAGCTTGGAATCTGGGGCATTTTCTTGCAAGGATCGTAAATTTTTTCTCACCTAGCTCATTGTTTATTGTATATTGCTGCTGCTCACTTGGACATATGGCACCACTACTTATCATTGTGTTAGCTGTAGCAATATAAGGAACAGTTATGGGCTCACAATTGTAAAACAACAATTGAACCGTACAAGACATTGTTGTTTAAGGATAGCGCAATTTATACACAGGCACACCTGCTTCAGAATTAACTGGTGGTATGCTGTAGTTTCCTGGATGAGGAGGGTGATTTCACCCTTCCTATCACTCCTGTTTTCTCTAATAATGTTATATCTAGAGAATATATTTTGGAAGTTCGACTTTGTAAAGGAGCAGATATGTGGCAACATGTGGTAGACTTTTGCTCTATCTCTATTGCAGGTATCTTTTTCACAGAAACTCTACTTGCTCAACAGAGGGGCATTACAGACCTGAAAAGCTCCCTAGGTGATGAGCAGATGGAGAACTGCAACACACAGCATCCTGGCCTTGTGCTTTATTTATGGTAATGGCATACCATAAGCTTACCGGAAATTGTACACATTTGAAGTGAAATGGTAATCATGAGTAGGTGCCCAAGTCACAAAGCAAACTTAATAAATTTGTTTTCCCTAGCAAAGAATATAAATACAAACTATTGAAAGAAGCAAAGCAATGTCATTAATTTTTATACATAAAGCAAAATCAGTTAATCCGTACATTTTAGCCAAGTAAGTTCGCTATTTGTTTGTATTCGTAAACATAAGATTGTGGGGCTTAATTCTGTCACTGATATAAACTTCTGAAAATCAATTCTGCCACCTAGTTAAAAAAAATAACACCACCATCTATTTATTCTTTGGTGTCCTATGCCATGGTGATTAAACATCCAAACTACTAAGCTGAGCAGACAATATTAGATAAAATTTTATCTCCCCCCCGCTCGCCATGTTCAATGCCATACGCTACACTCAAGTTAACTATGAAAACCCCATGAAAATTCATCTAGCAGTTTTGGAGATTTGTGTGTTCAAACAAATCAACATGACAGTTTTAGATAAAACTTTTAATTAAAACATCTCCCCCCCCCCCGATCTGATTTTTATGAAATAAAGTCTGTATGTTGCTCCAAGCTATGCTCAAGTTACCAAAGGAAACCTCTATGAAATTTATCTTGTAATTTTGGGGACTACTGTGTTCAAAAGGACACAATGGTTTTACAGTTTTATTAGTAATAATATGATAGAATTGGATAAATAAAAAATCTACTCACCAAGTGGCGACAGGAGCAAACACATACAAAAGTTAATAACAAGGGCTATGGAATCTATGGTATATCTGAAGAGTGGAGGAGATTAACTTTACAGCAAGTACTCAAGACTGCAGGTGCATTTGCCCTGTTTAATGCAGTGAACTATTTCCTACTCACTAACTCACTATCAGTTCTTGGCTGTTTACTGACTTCAGCATTTCCACAATATTTTAGAAGACTTTTACACATAAAAATAGTGTACCTTATCAATGCTAACAGAAACAGCTTATGATGTGTTAATGGTCTGCTACAATTTAGTTCTCTATTTCAGTATCATTCTTGTTGGTCTATCCACAGCTAATTACTTGAGAGGGTACTGTCACTCTTCAGTGGCATATCAATTATGTTCAGAATTTTTTTTGTTTTTATCATAAAAATTGCTATTATAAGCACAGCCCCACATGCTTTGATAAACTAATAAAACTGAGGTATGAGAATTACCCCAGATAATGTATATTTACAAATTTTCTGCCTCAACCCTCAGTCATCCATCTTCCTGGCTCATTGTTCATGCACAGAGTATTAAATAATTTGTAGATGTCCCTTGCTTTTTATGTTTTGTAGATGTTCCTTGTTTCTTGGCACTTACACAAAGAATGGATGGGCAGTACATACTGGAAAACTTGGGTCTACCAAATCCGAAGTCAAGTCACTCCTGGTTGCGCGCTCTAAGATACTCGTCACAGAACACCTGCAAATGCCTTGACACAGATTTTCTGTGCAAATTAGTCTGCTAGCACTTGGTAAACAGAAGTAGTTTCTACATCTACATCTACATGGATACTCTGCAAATCACACTTAAGTGCCTGGTAGAGGGTTCATCGAACCACCTTCACAATTCTCTATTATTCCAATCTCGTAGAGCCCACGGAAAGAACAAACACCTATATATTTCCATACGAGCTCTGATTTCCCTTATATTATTGTTGTGATAGTTTCTCCCTATGTAGGTCGGTGTCAACTAAATATTTTTGCATTCGAAGGAGAAAGTTGGTGATTGGAATTTCGTGAGAAGATTCCGTCGCAACGAAAAATGCCTTTCTTTTAATGTGACACACTCTCCCATATTTCACAGTAATACAAAACGTGCTGTCCTTCTTTGAACTTTTTTGATGTACTCCATTGGTCCTATCTAGTAAGGATCCCACATTGCACAGCAATTTCCTAAAAGAGGACGGACAAGCGTAGTGGAGGCAGTCTCCTTAGTAGATCTGCTACATTTTCCAAGTGTCCTGCCAATGAAATGCAGTCTTTGGTTAGCCTTCCCCACAACATTTTCTATGTGTTCCTTCCAATATAAGTTGTTCGTAATTGTAATATCTAGGTATTTAGTTGAATTTACACAGCTTTTAGATTAGACTGATTTATCGTGTCATGTGCACTATCACAAGTTCCAATACCCAGTGTCTCCGCCACAATAATGTCATGTAGAAGAAGGTGTAATTAGATGAATGACGAACACTAACTTCAGTTAACGAAGGTTTATTCAGCACTTGCACATACAAGAGCGCAGAGCGAACTGCCTCTGGCCAGAACACATACAGTATATATTCAGTTACAGAACGTTCCAGTACAATGATTCTTGACATTTATGGATACTTCTAGAATATAGTCGAACCGAATATAGAAATTAAAATTATACAGTTCAGGTGACTTCTGAACTCACGACCCTCCATGCAACAGTCTAGTATCATAACCACAACACCACGTTGCTACTGCTGTTATTTCATTGCAGTTTCGCTTAGAAGATTATTGTCACAAAGGATATTTCAGGTCTGGATTAAGCATTTAAATGAGTGATTTACAACAGATACTACATTAAGTGGCCCAAATGACAACTAGACTGGTTTCAAACAGAAGTACTAGCTTTCACAGTATGTTAACTAGAATTAGAAAGGTACAAAGAGGATTAGCATGGCCAATTGGGTAGATGTACTTTCAAGGACAATGGTGCAGAATGGTAAGAAATTGATAGCTTCTATAACGTAGGAGAGAAGATTGCAGACACTGGGTTTCACACGCAAGCCCAATAAGACTTAAGTCACATTATAGTGAACCTTCAACCAAGTAAATCGTGGCTGATTTTCAGTAATGTGGAAGTGATTAAATATGAGAGAAATGTTTTTCAAAACTCCATCCCTCCATCTCTCAGATATGTTCTGTTGAACTGCACCAGTGATAGAGCTTTTGCCTTTTATTAGAATCTTCAGAACTGAATTTCAGTTCATCGAAATCTCCTAGAGCAATAAAGGCGTGTTCATATTATATTGTTGTATGGTCATTCACAAATCTGTGGAAACACATTGTAGCCCTTATAACAAAAAGTTCATTCCCTCATCATTCAGTTTCTGCATTTGATGAAAAGTTACAGAGTGCTGAACTAACATCTGTGTGAGACTGAAATAAAATGAGTGGTTCTGAATAGCACTGACAGAGCATGCACAATAATCACAGTATCTATTGCTTCCTCCTAACATATATCTTTCGCACTCGTTTGCATCAATGAAACCAATTCATTGATGTAATAGAACCATTTAGTTCGTGTGAAGTTTTTTTATCCAAAATTACATCTTTACAAATAAATATTATTATGTTTATTGACTCACCTGGCAGAACACAGTAGATATTCCCTCTACCGTTTCAAGAACCAGAATTTCATCCTCAGCAACTTCAAACATTCTGTCTGAGAAAACACTGTGACGCAGGTACAAGGGTATAACAAGGAGGACGGTTGGAAGGACTGCTGTCAACAAGCAGAAAGTTGCAACTCGTCGTGCTCCATGCATCGCTCCCTTCTCTGGAAACAAAATGAAAGGAAAGTAATGAGGAACATGGGAAAATCCAGTATTGCATTTAATACATTAGTACTCTACATAAGCAGTTACTGTTACCCACATTTTAAATAATTATGCTGTTTTACCACTGGAAAAAGAATACTGCCACTGTTCTAACATAATTTTGCAAGTTAACAGAAGACAAAGTATTCAAAATTTAGACAATTTCCCATCATGGAAAAATACTCCACCCTCCCTCTCTCCTCAATCGATTACACTTTTTACATATGTCAAATCAAAATCTGAAACTATGTGAGCAACATAAATAAGCTCATCCCACAAACATTAGGTATTGGGATCCTAATATTGTGCACATTTACAAGACACTTAACAAAGAACAATGGTTATGTAACATATCCCCTTCCCCTCCTTGCATTGCTCACAGTTTACAGACGATATATGACAATATCTTGCAACAAAATATCTGTTGGAGATATGTCAATTATCTAGTGTCACTTTTTTTATTTTAAAGGTTATAGTTTTCGTAGTAAAAAGAGAGGTATATATATGGGGAATGTAGACAAGGGCTATGTGAAAGATAAATTTGTTACCACAACCTTCATTACATATTCTCATTTGTAGTCTTTGCCAACTCAACAAATTTAGCACCATCCAACATAAACTAAACCTTAAGTGGTGGGTCATCCCATCTCAAGTGATCATGGGCCTCCCACTCCTTGAGCTTCAATTTTCTTGAAATTTGTTGTGGGTCTAGAACTACGCAAGAAATGAACCTGTGCAAAATTTTAAATAATGAGCTTAAGTATATGAGAAACATTGGCCTTCTATTTCAATGTCTTTTTGATGAATGTGCATGAAAATGAACAAAACTCAATGTTTGAAGCTCTTTTGTTACAAGAGACACGTAAGCATTTTCAGGTCTTGGACAACTTTCAGCTGTCAATCAGAAAAATACAGTGTGACAGAATGTGAAGCATTCTGTGAAGCATCATAATCCATGAAAGTGGTTAAAAAAACCTGCAGAGAAAAATGCACAGATTTTTGACCTTCTTTGGAGTCCGATAATTTTTACATTTTGTTCTAGATCTGAAGGTGCTGCAATATTCACGATGATGTGCTATTCAGGAATCCAATATTTGTTTTATCTTTCAGACTAACAAAATGAGCAAGCTGGACAAAAAGAACACACGGATTTGACCAGGGCATCTTGTTCTTCAATATCAACTCCACACATGTTACCAATCCACAAGTGATTGTCGTAGATGCATGCAATGTATTCACCAGGAATACAGTTTAAAACTGAGACAAAATCCACATTAGTGTCAGTTGATTGATAAACCGAAGTCACAAAATAAGTTGTTTCACTTGAAACCCAGATAACTGGAATGTGGTTCGAATCCACTGGAAAAAAATGTTCCAGCTAAAGTATGGTGATTTGCAAATTGTTGTTCTAGCTTTCTTTCATCTTCTGTTTCTTGGCTAGTAACAAAAATGAACAAGATTCCTTGGAATTGTTGGTCCCAAAATTTGAATAAATCTTCTGGGGGTAAAATCTGATCATCTGTAGTTCATTGCAGGCTTGTTCTTGTTGCTAAGTCTTTAGATACTAAAATGTAGACTTTCACGGCCGGGAAATACCATGTCCATTATAATTATCCATGCTGTTATGTCGTCGTCGGTTGATGAATGAAAACCACATTAGTGTCAGTTGATTGATAAACCGAAGTCACAAAATAAGTTGTTTCACTTGAAACCCAGATAACTGGAATGTGGTAGCGAGCCAGTGGGTATGTTGGACCTTCCATCGAGCTACGGACCCCCTTGAAGATGTCTCCCGCAGTCGGTGACGAAACGTTGGGAATCGACACAGAATTCATCAACCGACCACGGCATAACAGCCCGGATAATTATAATGGCCATAAAGTCTTTAGATGTTCCACCAATTCCATAGCACAAAAATTTAACACAGCTTGTCCCAAAAATATCCATTTATCAGTTATACCAAAGTCCTTCTTGTGATAGCACAGGCTTATAAACTATTTGTAATTCTTGTATTGAGCAATGGAACCATTACTGAAATAGTGAATGTATACTACTTCACAGATTGTTCATCAATCTGGCCAGCTATATATGGACGGCAATGGTGTCATGCTCGAGACGTGCACTGCTAATGCATAAGCTAATACATTGTACTTCCTCAGTTTATAGTATACAACAAATAGGTGTAATGTTGCTTGACTGTTGACCCAGTGATAACTTTGAACAGTATCTTGGATGAGGAAAGAATAATTTTCTGCAAAATGCATTAGAATGAGTAGTTCACAGGCTTCAAATTTTCTTTGATTTTCTTCAAGTGACAAGTCTGATGTTTTGCATGACTACAAAGCTTCAAAATTTTGGAAATCAAATTCTTACTAACTTCTTCAATAGGCAGCTACTTTGTCTTCAGTGTATCACAATCAGTTTGGGTCCATTGTTTGAATTCAATCACATCACCAAAATCACAGTTTTTAAACACTTCTGTTAAATATTTCCCTACTTCTATGCTTTCTGGGCAGTTTTCACACCACTGAAGCATGCAATCTAAATCTAAATTGCAGACAATCTAGGCAAGAAGGGCTTTGTAGTCAATGTCAGTAGAGATCACATTACACATTAGCTTTACAATTTGATGGATTGTGCAAATGCATACTGAATTTGCTCCAACAGTAATGTACCATTTTAGTTGTTGCATCTCACAAAATTTAGGAAGCCCAACTTCTTTGCTCCATGTTTTCTTTTCCATACTGAATAAACAACTGTCTCAGATTAATAACAAATAGGCATGTCAGTAGTGCGTAACTGTACCAAAGATGTTTTGAGGAAAGTTAAATCTTCTGAGCTTATACAATTCTGCCTTTAAAAATAATATGCCAATTGACAGAGCTTGCATTTGCATAATACTTTTTCATCCCTTTTGCTGACTCAACTCTCAGATACAAAAAGATGTTTCTAGTGGAGGAAAGTGTGCTCTTACCAGAGGTGCTGGAAGGAAGAACTTCTGAAGTCATCCTTTTGCAATATTTGAGCCTGAACTTGGCTCACTTTCTGCAGTTTTATATTTTGCATCATGTTTCTGGTTGAGTGTGATGCACAATAAGTGCTTCAGCAAGAAGATGTACTGATAAGACCCTGCCCCAAGTACCATTAATATATCTGCTAAATTATAGTTGTTTTGCATTTTTTCCTTCCAGAGATACCTGCCTACAGAGAAGTCCAAAAAAATTGAATGTTTTTCTATGCACATTTTTTGGGGTACTTTGATTTATTATACTGGGACGCAAAGTGTTTTCCTACTGCACACCATGTTTTTTCCGATTCAGGACCAACAGTTGTATAGGATCTGAAAACAAGATGTTCCTAGATGGTGTTCCCTTGTATTAAGAAATGTCAAACAATGAGGTTTGTTCACTTTCATCATACCCTTGTCGAAGAGCTTCTCAAACACAGGACCACATTTTCAAACATATTGGGTATTATGAACTCAAGTTTTGCACAAGTTCATTTCTACAGTATATCTCTACTCATGGTAAATTTGAGCAAAATCAGAAATACAAGAGCGGAAAGCTTGTGAAAAATGTGATCACTTGGGATGGAATGACCCCAGTTCTACAGATCAGTCTGTCAACACACCACAAATTCGAGGGGGGAATTGGGCAGCACTACCACATACTAGCAACAAATGGCAGAAATTCATTTAGGCAATGACTGGATAATTATCTGGATATCATTGCTGACATGACTCAAACTTGGTCAGAGCATGTAGTTGACATCTGACATTCATTTTGATATTTGACATGTAATTCTAAGAGATTTGAGAGATTTTCTGTAGGATTCAAGCTTTAGTAGCTTTGAGGTTCAATCCAAAAGTGTGACTGCTTCTGAATATTTAACCTTGCAACAAAAGAATCGGCTTGTAATGTTACCGTCTCTATTACGATGGCACACAAAAGAAAAAACCTGGACATCCACCAGTTCAATGTAATTATTCAACATATCATTTAGATCAATGAATGAATCAACTTTTGCATAATTAAAAAGTTCTCAGAACATCAAATATCTCCTCCACCTTCCACCACAACTTACATGCAAGTCTGGGAGGTTTCACTGGAGACTCTGAACATGGTACAACGTATCATCCCTTAGAAGAAATATGATTTGCCTGAGTAGACAATATTCTGGCTCTCCTCCATGGCACACTATCGGATTTCTTTGTCCATTGCGCCCAGACAAGTTTGTGAGCAGGTATGAGGAAAAGATGGTAGTGTGTAACTGTAACGAAGATGTTTTGAGAAAAGTTAAATCAGAAACACATCAGAACGAATCATTATCAACATACTGTACCAATTCACATCTCATAGCATTTTTTTTCATCAAGAAGAGAAATGTTTGCAACCCTAATCTGTTGTATTCATGTTATGAACACACTCCTTATGTGAATTTCTTGAAGAGTATGGTATTTGCCACTACCAACACAAGATCTGCACATGATGATGCATCTGCTACAATAACCATTTCTTCTAAAGAATAACCTTTGGTATGTATGAAGAATAACCTTTGGTATGTATGAAGAAATTACTCCATCACACCACTCCTTAATATTGAGACAGGAACCATGTTGGATCCACATCTGTGGATACATTAAACATTAATCTTCTCTCCACAAGCACTTGCTCACTGCTACAGTTCATTTAATGTAATATGCTGCTGTTGGAAGTCACTTCAGCTTTGACCTATCTTTTTATATAGCTCTGCCTTTTAAAAATATTGTGTAACAAGCATTCACATTCAGTCTGTGCTTTCTAATCATAAGTGGTTGTAGTTAAGACAAAGCATGATATCTTTTACACTTTTCCCAACAATATTGTTGAAACTAGGTTCCAATGGGTGTTGGCCATTACGTAGGTTTTGTCACACAGCATGTGCAGGATTCCACAGAAAAATCTGTACGTCAGTAATGACCTGCGCCATAGTATAACATATTCACAAGGATCAGGGAAGTAACCGTACATAATTTTGTATGAAAATGCATGGCTGTATCAGATGGCATTTCCAGACCAAAGACAGCCAAGTCATACAGCATTTGATGCTGTACTGTTGCATTGCCAGGTCAGAATCTGTAGCACCATGCCAGGTCAGAATCTGTAGCACCACAGTCTACTGACTGAGGTAGACCATGTGATGTATGACTAGTAAGAGCAGGTTCTGTAAGCTGTCGAAGAGGAGCCAGGTATCAGCGCAAGACAAGTGGCTCTGGCCTGTGCTACCTTTTCAACTTCAATGTGGAGGCACTTCACGAACATCTCATGCATCTGTATCACCTTCAACGATCATCCACCACAGAAGAACTTTTGTCAATGGTTTGTTTGTCTCCTGAGTTTTGTTTACAAACAAGCCGACATTTGGAAGAGATGGAGTAATACTTTCCATCACCAGCACATGTGGGTTGACACAATCCTCATATTACTATACAAGTTAGACATCTGCATCAGTTTAAGGTTAATGTGTGTGCTGAAATTGAAGATGACTGTTTTGTAGGGCAATACATTCTCCCAAACCATCCTACATGTGTTGCCACCAAGGACTTTATTCAGCACATTCTTCAGAGTGTACTAGAAGATCTGTCCCCGCAAATAAGAAATATCTAGTTTATGCATGCTGGAGCTCCAGCACATTTCAGCCTCAGTATTCAAGACACATTGAGCAGTATCTACCATAGCAGATGGATAAGTACAGAAGGACCTGGCCTGCACATTCCCCCACCCTCAACCCTCAATTTTTTTCTCTGAGGACACCTTAAACAACTGATCTATGCAGCACACACCACCTGGATGCAGACATCTTCATTGATGTATCATGGAAGCCCGCAAAGCCATATGAAAATGTCAGGGAGTATTTGAAAGGGTTGATAGTCCATGATTCAATGAGTGTATGCATGTTTAGAAGCAAGAGGAGGAAATTCTGAGCATTTATTATGAGTTTGTGTGTTGATAAGCTTTCATTAATAACCTGAAAATGAAGTTTTGGACATATGTTTATGTGAAATTTTTCCTTGTTTTGGTGTAAGGACGCTGTGTACCACCACCTCCATTTGATGGTGGCACAATTCCACTCCACATGTGGACAGTTCCTGGACTTAGCAGCACTCACATGCATTAGGTCTATTAAATGACAACACTTAACAAATGTCTCTTTTTTCCTTGGTGAGCTCAAGTCATTTCAAATATCAATTAACCCTCTTTTGTTACAATGTAGACTTATCAGAAAAACAGCATCAATTGAAATGTCAATTCCAACAATTCCCTCACTCCCTGGATGGTCCCCAGAGGAAAAGGTACAGATACGACAACCATCAATAGCACTAGGAATGGGTTCCATAATGACAATAATTCTATACAAATTTTACATATCATGGATGGGAGTGACAAACAAAAATATGAACTAAGCACAAGAATTAAATGGCTGCCAGAACACAGACAAGAACTAGACAAATGGTAAACAAAACACAACAACATCTACACCTGAAGCACACACAGAACCATCACTACAACCTTCTGTTTCATACACATATATCAATATTTCACATCGTTCATTAACACCCATCCCCTTAACTGTTGATAGGAGTTGTTTTCTCTGAAAAATATTTCATTTATTTATTCATGTAATCATGGAAATATTAAGCTATCAATACAAGATAAACAGTAATTACTTAATAAAAGTGAGGAAATGGCAGCGTTTTCCAAATTTGCGGCTTTGATTCTAATATTAAAAGTTACATACACCTGGTGTAATAACGAATATTTCATAGCACAGTCTACAACTGAAGCTTTAAAAGTTACTTCTCTTTCGTTACAGTTTACCTACACTTGTTTTACATCCCTGAAGTTTTTTCTTCTTACTAGAACCTATGGAACACAGTAAGTGAATGAAATGTAATTCAAGAGCAAGACAGATGATATTGAATGAATCTGGAGGTATAATGCTAGGGCAGTAACATGTCAGTGGAGCCAAGTAAATGGGAATCTCTGGAAGAAATTAATCAATGTTCTCACAAAAACCTCTGGATAAATTCAGAGAAATGGTATTTAATGGAAGGAAGGAAGATTAAGGTTTAATATTCCATCAAAGAGGTGGTGATAAAAAATGGAGAATGTGCTCAGGTTGGGAAAATTGATCACATTCTCTTCAAAGAAACCATCCAACATTTGCTATAAGTAATTTAGGAAAATCACAAAAAACCTACACTGAGATGGCTGGGCAGCAATGTATACTTCCGTGCTTCTGAACTGGTGCTTGAAGAAGACTGCACAACACTTCTGCTCGCCCACATCATATGCTTCAAATAAAAACTATGAGAATAAGACCATGTAGTAAAACACACACACAATCATTCCACATGCAAACTTTATTGACATAAAGTTACGCAGTCACATTTTTGAACAGACTTTGCATTCGAGAGTGACAGCTAAATATATTTTTAATAAGTTGGGGAAAGAGCAGAACTCTATGAAAGATGAATGTGTTTGACATTCTGCAACAGTAGTCCTTGATGTACAGTCCAAGGCAGCAGGCTGTGATTCAGGCAAAAATGATATATCCATTCACGTTATACATAAATCCCTTAGCACATAGTATTAGTTGCAATCTCAGACTAATCACAGATAATACAGTTACATAACAGTATTATGAGGAAATTTTGAACATAAAAAAGTATTATCCAGTTCGATATGGATGAAATATCAAGCTGATGCCAAGCTAGCAGTTCAAACACAGATGCAGACAACATGTATTATATGTAAATGATAGGTTTTTAAATAATAAATTTGATGTTATTGCCTTTTCTCTTTTTCCAATTATTTTCAAGTACATAAAAAGAGTGCTGAAGATACCCTACCAAAGGAAATAGTGGAAGAATGAAATCGAATAAGTGATGTGTGTGTGGAATGTATGATGTGAAGTATAAACATCGTTGCATGTATTTAAAAGGCGACTAAAACAAAATTGAGATGATTATAATGTACCTACGTTTTTCAGAATCTTATACATTTCCATATAAAGTAAAATGAGACATTTTGTTTGAAATCGATGAAACCAGCACACAAAAAAGCTAGTCTTCTTCTGGAGTCTCGATTTCATGTAAAAAGAAAGTCCTCTACAGAACACTGATCATACTATTGTAAAACAAAGTAATTAAATTGTCACATTATTTCCTACGAATTACGGCGAGGAGATAGTCATATAAATGACTGAATTTCGTGACATTCACTATCGCAATGGACTCAAGCTGCTACAACAAACCAGACTAATCCATACTATACTAGTCACATTAAACACACATCATTGTCAACATGAAAATTATGTAACACATAACTAAATGATAACAGTAACATATTACAAAGATGGGAAGTCTTCTCATCAACTAATGGTGTCTGGCAACAAATTATGAAAAAGCGGCAAGGGGTAACAACTGATGTCAGTCTTCGAAACATGGGATACTGATGAGAAAGACACATTTTCCCTAGAAATGCTATTTTAAGAAGCGTAATGTTGTCGTGTTTTGGACTAATAAATTTGTTTGGTGTCTAGAACAGGTAGTTGTTACTGACGCAGTTGATAATTACACTGATTTCTCGATTGTCACTGACTGTCATAAATCCTTGATTTAAACAGAATATATTTACGTACCTTGTTTACCACAAAATTCATGAATAAAGTTACAAAGTCCTGAAAATAAAACTTAGTTGTTTTTCACTATAAGCATCAGCTGTCGATGTTTACATTGTATTACACCACAGATACACTTCATACAGAAACGCAAACTCGAGAGTAATCGATTACTGCAAACGACCCACGGAACAGAACTCTTATTATTTCTCTCTCTCTGAATATAAAAAATTGGATTTCCACAGTCATCGAAATCTATAATATCTATTGAGTTGCGCAGACTATATTTCATGTGAAATAGCACACTGCAAATTTTCACGGATCAAAAAACGAACAATTATTTCACTGATAACACGTATATTTATAAGTATCTTCCGGGGTTTCCAATATCTGGAAAATCGTTCATTTTCCTTTCGTTCGTTCTCTCATGTAGTTTAAATATGTTGGTTTGTTGGCAGAGTGAAGGTGGTTGATACACTCAGTCAACTCCATTGAGTCCACTCTGACCACTACACGCCAGTTCATACTGTCCATCACGTCACGTCAATTCGCGTAGCCCACTACGCACTGGTGAAAGTGAGATTATGATTTAACACCCGTGGGACACAAGTTCGACTATAGTATGGGAACTGAGGAATTTACGACGATAAAGTTTATTAATGGCCAAAGCAAACTTCATAACGCATGTTCTTGATCAATTTTATGTGAAAAAGTGCTAAAACGCGAAACTACATTTCAAGACATAAGAAAATGTATACATACAAAAACATCAAACAATCCAGTATGAGATTTTCACCCTGCAGCGGAGTGTGCGCTGATATGAAACTTCCTGGCAGAGTAAAACTGTGTGCCCGACCGAGACTCGAACTCGGGACCTTTGCCTTTCGCGGGCAAGTGCTTGGAAGGTAGGAGACGAGGTACTGGCAGAAGTAAGGCTGTGAGTACCAGGCGTGAGTCGTGCTTTGGTAGCTCAGTTGGTAGAGCACTTGCCCTGAAAGGCAAAGGTCCCGAGTTCGAGTCTCGGTCGGGCACACAGTTTTAATCTGCCAGGAAGTTTCACATCAAACAATATTTGTAAGGAAATTAATAGAGCCTTTTTATTTTACACATTATGTTTTTTTCCTTATGTAACTATTAAGCCATAAACAACCGTATTTTACTATTTAATTAGAGTTGAATTTTTCTCTTAAAACGTTATGTAATGAAAATTTCTTAAGAACCCATACGTTCTTACTTGTATACACTGTTGGTGTCAGCTCTGTTCTGTTTAGTTTAGTTATGTCATGTTCCATAAACATTTTGCCGATTGTTTTATCGATTTGACATGGAACAAGTCAGAATACAATATATATATATATATATATATATATATATATATATATATATATACATCTTGTATTCTATATGTATATTCTATGTGTATATATATATATACACATGAATGTGCTAATATTAATATTACTGAAATTTTTAGTTCTACACATGCAACTACATTTAGAGGTACTTTTTTTTTACCCTTTCTGAAAAAGGAACTCGTCCACAGAGTAGAAGGAGTTGTCCAAAAGAAATGATTTTAAGCTAGATTTAAAACTCGAACTGTTACCTGTAACACTTTATGTCGTTGGGCAAATGATCAAAGATTTTTGTTGCTGAATAATGTACTCATTTTTGAGCAACTGACAGCTTCAATAACGGATAGGAAAGGTCATTTTTCCCTCTAGTGTTGTACAGGTGAACATCACTGTTCTTTGCGAATTGAGATGGATTATTTGTAACGAATTTCATTAGCGAATATATGTACCCTAATTGTCCAGTTAAAATACCTAACACATTGAAAAGGTGTCTACATGACGTCCTTGGGTGAACACCACTAATTATCCTCACTGCTCTCTTTTGTGTAATCAATAATTTATGTCTAAGTGGTGAGTTACCACAGAAAACTATTCCATAAGACATTATTGAGTGGAAATATGCAAAGTACATTAGGAGGCTTATCTGTTTATTACCAAGACTAGCGATTATACGAAGAGCGAAAGAAGCTGAACTTAATTGTTTATGAAGCTCAGTAATATGCTTCTTCCAGTTCAAGTTGTCATTAATGCGAACACCGAAAAATTTGGAGAAACGTACCCTGTTAATTGAGCCCTGTTCATATGCTACATCAATTGTCGGTATGACTGTATTCGGTGTACAGATATGGATATAGAGGGTTTTTTCAAAATCATTGTAAAACCTACATAATTTTTTGCTTTCATGTATATGACTTCACTTGTGAGAACACTCAATGGAAGAATATCCAAGTTGTCACGGAACACTTGCAATTTTCCAGAAAACAAAGCACAATAACAACCAGAGCAACAACAACAACAACAACAATAATTAAGAAGATGCTAAAACACAAAACCCACTACTATAAAATGCGTGAGCGCGGCAACAATTTCCAATGTTAGCACGCGAAGCCACTTGTCAATACTTTCTCCCCGAGAAACCTTGACGTGTAGAGATGTAATATGACGGCCGGTGTGAACTGGCCTTTTTTTAAGATTAGTTTATAATCATCCGTTGCATCACTTACATGATTGTATCACAGAATTTACATACAAACACAGTCTAATAGTACGTATTATTAGACTGTGCTAACACAGAAAGTTCGTTCAAGCAGTTTCCGGCGGGCTCATGCGCATTTGCAGAGTTGAAACCGCATATAAACAGTTCCTTCTGCCGCTTCTGGCAACTTAGTGTGTGGCTGTTCACTGTATAAGCGGTGAGGTGAAGCAGCCAGACTCTACCTGGAAAACTTTTCTGGCTCTCCCAAGCTACCATGCAGCATGCGCAGAACTGCCTGAGATAGAGCGCGGTATACTCCAAGTGGGTCATGCTTTGTCTGGCGAGTTCTTCGATATTTTGGAAGCTGCTGTAGTTGCGGTTTTCGGCTAGTTCATGTTTGTGCTTGTTCGTTAAATGTAAGGTAATCATTTTACTTATTCCTATAAATTCATCTTTACTTCTAGAAGTGCAAAAGAACTGCAATTGATTGAAATACGGAACTTATAACTGTCACTTATTCCAGATGTCTAGCAAATCGAAACCGATTTTTCTGTTGAGTGACGTGGAGTTGGAAGTGTTACATCTTACCAAAAGACAAAAAAAAAAAAAATATTTCGAGAATGTCATGCTGCAGTATAGAGACACTGAATTTATGGAATATTTTCGTGTGGGTGTTGTGTGGGGGAGGAGTTAAGAGAAAAATTCAGCAATTGTAAGCATCAGGAAGGTAGCAATAGCAAGCTCCTTCCATTACAGCACATTCTGATGTTTTTGCGGTTACTGACCACGAAGCAGCAAGCTTTAGATATGTGGTAGACAGATTTAACAATTGTATTGGTTCTTTGCACCATGTCATAAAAAGAATGACATAGTTGTTTAGAGATTTAGGATTTACAAAGTGGCTGTCCGCCAAGGAAAGGGCATAAATTGAGGATAATTTCCGGGGAAATAGGATTCCTGGAGCGATTGGTGTAATCGACAGGACACACAGTAGAATAAACAGTCCTCCAAAGACCCCTAGTGGTATTTGAACCGGAAAAACTGTTTTTCACTGCAACTGCAAATAGTCTGTGAATATGACCAACGAATGCGGGACTTACTCGTCAGTTATCTGGGTGCTGTATGTGTTGGGGAACTGTTCAGGACGTCAACACTTAACTAAATCCTCATGGATTCTCATCTTTTCGATGACAATGCATTACGAATTTATTTACCCCATTTAGAAATATGGGGCATCTGTCTAGAGCTCAAAATCATTTTACCACTGGACTCTCGAAAAACAGGTGTGTTGTTGAGCACTGCTTTGGATTGTTAAAAAAGCGTTTTCGACAATTGTACCATCTAAAATTGAGGAAAATTGAAGACGTATTCACTTCATTCGAGTCCGCTGTGCTCCACACGATCTCACCATGGAAGATGACTTAGCATTCGAAGAAAATAAAGGAACATCTAGCAGTGGCTGTATTCCTTCCTCCTCATACGATAACATATTGTGATACATCTAGTTTTCTCTTAAAGAGGGGTAGCTCTATATGTTATTTAATTTTTCACAAATTAACTCTGTTTTTGAGTTTGTTAACAAATATTTTTAACCTCAAAATGTTTTAAGAAAGTAGTAATTTTGGCCAGACTTTTGTGTTGCCTTAATAGAAATATCGTTTTGTGTATTTGTTTCAGTTCTTATGGGGAATTAGGAACGTTTTAACTCAACAGATAAAAGATAATCAGAGGCCCTAATTTAATGTTCTGTTTTCACTGCCACTTAATATATTGCACCAGCCAAAATGCAGCCCCACTGCGAATGCTGTTCTCAAACATGGGATGAGTTATTTGCCATTCATAAGCAGCTGGAAATCGCTCTGACTATTGTTAAACGATTGGCAGCTGTTGCGAATCAGTGTGTTGGAAGAGCTCCTGAGAGCCATGTAACGGTGATATCTATACTGGAGGCACCTCAAGTACTATCCTCTCCTGTGGATCCTGTCTCTTCTACAGAAATTACAGGACCTGACTGCAAGTGGTGTGTCAATGGTAGATCTAGGCATTCCGCACAGGGTGGATGGGGATAGGGAGGACTCAGGATATTCTACCAATCCCCTTAAACAACAAGTTTGAGGTGCTGTCTTTCACTGAAACTGAAACTGAGGCAGTGGGACTCACTTCACCTGTCATGGGGTAATCTGTTTTATCCAGTGTCAGGAGGATGCAAACACAAAAGTGTAGAGGGTCTATTAATTATCAGCAGTTCTAATATACAATGAATGGTGGTGCCTCGTAGGGAAATGGTAGCAAGGGACAGGAAAGGACATCATGTGCACTCAATGTGTGGGCATGGTGGCCTCATCCAGCACACTGAAGAGGCTATTCCAGCAGCCATTGTGGGAACAGGGTGCAACCGACTGCAGATTGTAGTGCATGTTGGAGCAAATGATTTCTGTTGTCTGGGCTCCAAGGTCATTCCTGGGCCCTTCAACGAGCGGCAGAGAAGGTTGAGAAGACCAGCCTTGTATGTGGAGTTTCAACAAAGTTCTCAATTTGCAACTTCATTACCAAAACTGATCATGGCCCTTTGGCTCTGAGTCGAGTGGAAGAACTGAACCAGAAACTTCAAAGGTTCTGTGACAAGCTAGGGTGCGACTTCCTGGACTTGTGCCATATGGTTGAGAACTGTAGGGTCCCCTTAAATGGGTCAAGTGTGCACTACACATCGGAGCTACTCATGTTGCTGAATGTGCGTGGTGTGCACACAAAGCGTTTTTTTTTTTTTTTTTTTAGATTAGACGACTCTTCATCTAATCCAGACAATGATAGCTGTAGGAAACCCAGAAGTATGACTGCAATAGCGAAAGAAATGCCTCCCAGAGGAGAAAATTTATAAATCCTGCCAAAGGATTTGCAACAAAGTGCCAGAGTTGGAGGCGCTCCTGAAAATCAATGAAGCTCACGTGATACTAGGTACAGAACGTTGGTTGAAACCTGAAATTGACAGCAGTGAGATTTTTGGGGAAAATGTCCGTACATAATGAAAAGATAGGCAAATGGGAAATGGAGGTGATCTTTTTGTTGCAGTAGAGAAGACGCTCAAATCAGCTGAGACAGAAACTGAAGCTGAATGTATATTAGGGGTGAGCATAAAATGATCATTCGATCCTTCTATTGTACACCAGACTCATCTCCTGATGTAAACGAAAACCTTAGAGAAAAACCTTAGTTCACTTGTACCTAAGTTCCCCAGTCATACTCTAATCATCAGCAGAGACTTTAATCACCCAACAATTAATTAAGAAAATTACAGTTTTGTTAGTGGTGGGTGTGGTAAGGCATCCTATGAAACATTACTATATGTCTTCTCTGAAAACTACCTAGAACAGGTGG
The DNA here is from genome assembly GCF_021461395.2 of Schistocerca americana. Classification (NCBI taxonomy): domain Eukaryota; kingdom Metazoa; phylum Arthropoda; class Insecta; order Orthoptera; family Acrididae; genus Schistocerca; species Schistocerca americana. The sequence goes on from NC_060120.1 coordinate 485,552,023, forward strand.
TTAGAAACTTCAGTTGTGATAGAAATATATTGGATCTAGTAGCAACAAATAGATCTGACTTCTTTTGGGATGTCCACATCGAAACTGGTGTCAGTGAACCATGACACAGTTGTGGCAATAATGATTACCAAAGTACAAAGGACAACTAAAATAATCAGAAAGATACATTTTTTCGTTAAACTAGATAAAAAATCTCAATGAGGAACCTGAAACTTTCAACGTAGGACAGCAGCATGTAAAGGAATTACGAGTCAAGTTTAAAAAATAGTTGACCATCGACTGGATAGATATGTACCCAGTAGAGCAATTCATGATGGGAGGGAAACTCCATGGTATACAGTGACTGTCAACAAACTTCCAAAGAAACATAGATTACTGCACAATAGACGTAAAGCAAAGTGTAGGGCTATAGATACAGAGATTCTGGATGAAACGCATTTGGCTGTCAAGAGAGCAACACGTGATACCTTCAATGACTACCAAAGTAGAATATTATGAAATGAGGTTTCACAAAACCCAAAGATATTATGCTCATATGTAAAGGCTGTTAGTGTCCTGTCCCTACTCAATGAGACACGAACTGAAATTGAAGGTAGCAAAGCAAAAGCTGAACTGTTAAATTCTGTTGTCAAATGTTGCCCCAGTTGAATTGCCCCAGTTGAATTGCCCCAGTTGAATTGCCCCAGTTTAATTCACATACCACTGAAAAAATGAATGAAATAAGTAGTAGCCTCAGTGGTGTTGAGAAACAACCGACACAGTTAAAATTGAAAAAAGCTACAATTCCTGATAGAAGCCATATCAGATTGTATACTGAATTTTCAGCTGACTTAGCACTTCTTATAACTTTAATCTATTGTAAATCTCTCGAATAAAAAACTGTACCCCCTTCTTGGACAAAGGCCACATCTGTCTGAAAGATAGATAGTAGAAGTGACCCAGAAAACTACTGTCCAATATCCTTGACATCTATTTGTTGTGGAATCTTAGAACATATTCTGAGTTCAAACATAAAAAGGTATCTTGAACAGAATGACCTCCTCAATGCCAACCAGCATGGATGCATAAAACCGATCATGTGAAACCCAACTCGTACTTTTCTCACATGACACACTGAAAGCTTTGGCTCAAGGCAGTCATGTAGACGCAGTGTTTCTTGATTCCCAACTCGCATTTGACTCAGTACCACACCTACACTTATTCTCAGAAGTATGATCATATGGGAATCAAGTGAAATTTGTGACTGGATTGAGGACTTTTTGGTAGAGAGGACACAGCATGTGATCTTGGATGGAGAGTCATTGTCAGATGTAGAATTAACTTTGGGTGTGCCCCAGGGAAGTGTGTTAGGACCCTCTTGTTCATATTGTATATTAATGATCTTGTAGACCACATTAATAGTAACCTTAGACCTTTTGCACATGATGCAATTATTTATGATGAAGTACTGTCTGAAGAAGCTGCATAAATATTCAGCCAGATCTTGGTATGATTTCAAAGTGATCCAAAGATTGGCAATTTACTTTAAATGTTCGAAAATGTAAAACTGTGTTCTTCACAAAACGAAAAAACGTAGTGTCCTTTGAATATAATATCAATGATTCACTATTGGAATCAGGCAACTCATACAAATATCTGGGTGTAATACTTTGAAGGGATATGAAATGGAATGGTGACATACGCTCAAATGTGGGTACAGTAGATGGTAGATGTCAGTTAATTGGTATAATAGTGGGGAAGCATAATTAGTCTAAAAAGGAAATAGCTCACATATCACTTTTGTGACCCCATCCTGCAATACTGCTCAAGAGTGTGGAACCTATACCAAACAGGACTAACAGAGGATATTGAAATATACAGAGAAGGGCAACGGAAATGGTCACAGGTTTGTTTAATCTGTGAGAGTGAGTCACAGAGTTAGTGAAGGAACTGAACTAGAAGACTCTTTAACATACATGTAAACTACCCTTGAGAAAGTCTGTTAACAAAGTTTAAACACCCAGCTTTAAATGATGACTCAAGAATATACTGCAGCCCCCCTACATGTCACTCACATAGGGATCATGAAGATAAGGTTAGAATAATTAATGCATGCATAGAGGCATTAAAAAAATCATTCTTCCCCAACTCCATTTGTGAGTGGAATGGGATGTACCCTCTGCCATGGTTTGGAGAGTATAAATGTAGATGTAGATCTAGATATGCAGTTGCTGCTGCTACATGTATCAGCTATTGATACATCACCGTGTTCGGAAATCTGACCAGAAATGGAACAAGATGCATTTATCTCTTTCAGACCTACTGGCTATAACTGCGTACATTGAATTTCACTGTCTCTTAGTTGTAACAGAAATATTTTTTCCCAGTGGCAACCTCATGTACACATTTGTGAATGTTCAAACTTTTTATCAAGTACAAGTGCTGGGCTTCAGTATAAAATATTAACAAGTTAATGTAGCAGTATGCAGTGCTTGTGGCCACCAGAATATATAGAAGTGGTTAGTTATATTCCACTGTATATATGAATAATTATTATAGTTGTTATAATGCATGGTACTTATGGAATTACAAGTTTATTTAATACAACAGTGAATATTTCAAAATTAGTTATTTTAGTCTATAAAAAGAAGCCAAGTGTACACAGTATGTTTTGAAAATGAGTTCTCATTTTTTTATTAATCTTGTATCAAAAATCATTAAAAATCACACCAAGAGCATTAAGGCATGAAAAGAAGTTTTCTTCCGCTACAAAAAATTCAGATCTGAAAGGTTGAGCAGAGAAAACAACAAACACGCATTCCTATATCATCACCTGTTTTTTAGTCCTTGAAAGTAGTTCTCTGGTAGCTGCTTAAACAAATCTATACAGTCACAAAATTCCTTGTCATGTTTGTTACACACTGTGACAGCAGTGCTCCAAGTGGTAGGAAAGGTACACTTAAAAATACAATAATGGATGAGTGCGAATCGTATCGTTTATATAAATGTGTAACATAGAATAGACAGCATATGCAGTGCTATAAAAATTGGCAGTAACTAAAAAATTACAATACTTCTGTCTTTCTTTAGTTTCCTAGGGACTCTTTGGAGGTATGAACAGTACATTATAGAACATCTTATTTAAAATTCTCTTTTAACTACGGGTATATACTGATGAATATTGTTTTCTTTTAAGAAGGGAAAATAGCTAGGAAACAACAGAAGACTGAGCTTTCGCAGAAAGATGTCGTGTATCCACGATGGGAAGTTTTCTTCACTACACTTTCAGTCCTATTAGTGAGTGTGGAACGTACAGAACTTGTACGGAATGCAATACCTACATTATTTAACGTACAAATAAGCCAATACAATTGTGGTTGAAAGGAAATGCACATAGACATGATAATGAAGTGTCAAAAGAAACATTCCCAACAGAGAAGAAATCAGTTCCTCGATTATTGCGTCATGTGAGCCACAAACAGCCAGAGTCTTCAGTGGATTCACTTCTGATGCAAAAGCAACTACATTTACAAAAGTAGTTGTGTATTACACAGTTGAGTAAAGTGCGCGAATTTCCAAAACATTAGACTTCATTCAAAATTGTTATTTGTCAATGAAAGTATGTATCATAAAGGTGCGTTTACACTGCGATTTGTATCGGCACATGTATGAGATACATGTATATGCGACTTTGCGACATGTATCGCGATTTGTATGAGTTGACAAGTATCAACCTCATACATGTATGAGCGTGCGTTTACACTGGTTGATATGTATCACTGTGCGATAGCTTCCAACGACGATTTGGAAGTTTTCACATTTTTATGTGCTGATACACTTGCTCTTTTGGAAGATGATAGGAAGAAAAGGCGGAGGAAGCGTAGATGGTGGCAGAGAGAGTTTCTCGCGAATTAACGCCAAAGGATGGCGCATATTCTAGAAATTATGTTAGGATGAGTATGAAGGATTTCCGCGGTTTGTTATCACTTGTGGCTCCTCTTGTGTCCAAAACCAACACAAACTTTCGGGAAGCGATTCCACCAGAGGATCAGTTGGCAGTAACACTCCGTTTTTTAGCCACTGGGGATTCCTCGTAAAACGAAGATTTCGTGACAAAACATTTGCATTGTCGCGCGATTGCTAATGCCAACGTCTCACACACGATTGTCGGCATCCGTTGCCAACATTATCACGCGAGGCCGCCGGAATAATAGCAAAACATTGATATACGTGCCAGATGCATGAAAAAATTATATAATGTATTACATACTCTGATATATATAAAACTTTTACCTTCACTTCTTGGGATAAAACTTGCACAATGGCCTCGCAAACACGAAGAATGATGTTGCATATGGCACTTTTTGATATTCTATGCAGATACATTAACGTCGAAACGACAGTCGGCACCTTCAAAACTCAAACAGCCGCCAAAGAGCCTGGTACTACGCATGCGCTAATCGTCGAAATCAGCGGCAGTCGACAAGACGACAGGAAATGATAGTACTGCGCATGCGCGAGTTCTTCAAATGTCGCTCATACATGTCGCGTATATGGCCAAAAAGCGATATACAAAATGTATACGCGACATGTATGAGCTCGAGGGTCCGCATACAAGTTCCGTGAATTTTTGTATGAGGTGATGTATCGCGACATGTCAAATTGACATGTCGCTCATACATGTCGCGATACATGTATCCCAGTGTAAACGTACCTTAACAACAACAGAAATATATGCTTCTCATGAATGAAATACGTGTTTGAGTTCTCTTAATTTCAGTGGAATATCCTGCAATTATACACATATTCGAAAGTATTTCTTTACGAATAAGTTGTAACTTATGGCATTGAATCAGAGAGATTTGGCTATTTTTCTATTTATTTCACAATCACTCTTCTCTGTTGATAATTTAATAATGCTTGGAACGTAAAACAATAATAAATATTTTCTTAATTAAATAGAAAAATAATTAAAAACAAACATTAATTTTACAGCTGGCTTCCCTGCCACTAGAGCTGTTAGTGTCATTCCACCTATCAGATGGTAACAATTTTCATAGCAGTGAGTGTCGCAACTTCATATGGTAAAATGCTATAATGTCATACAGCTTATGGACAGCAAAAATCTACAAATTAATGTATAATAAATATAATATTAATATTTCACAGTGTGTTAAAAATTGAGACAATGAATTAATGCATTGGTCTTAAACATGCTCTCTGAAATAGTAAACAATGATTTGACATGCATGCAGTACACTTTGAAGAACATATTTATCACATCATTTAGAGTTAAAGTGTCTACAAACAAAACATAAATTTCTCATTGGAATTGCACAATTCAAATGACAATGAAGAAAATACAACTGTTTGTTAGGGACTCAAAACATTCCTCTACATTATAAAACATTTATTTAACAGTTTTTTCTAATTCTAGCTCAAATGTTCTGTTATCTTCCATTCCCTTGATGCTCACATTGCTTGCAGGATCAGGTCAGTATTTTTCTTTGAAACTGAAAGTAATGAACTGTGCAAGCGTACAATATGAGCAATTATTGTGGAGCAGTTGATGTAATGGCGCTGTGGCTGAGGGAAATAAAAGTGGTCAAATGCACTGACTGGCAGTTTGTCAGGTTGTTTTCAAATCTTGCTGATACCAGTTTTTTCATTTTATTTCATCCCTCACAATCTGAAGCTTTGACTGTAAAATTTAAATATATTTAAAGAGTTCAGTTATATATATATATATATATATATATATATATATATATATATATATATATATATGCACTTTAGTTATGATTACTAGTTTTGCAAATGAAAAGGATATAGATGGTCGTAAAAAAGTGCATATACCAGAAAATTTTGCATGAAAGTGTTTTCTATAGATGATCTGCTGTAGGGCCCTTTCTGGTATATCTTTGAACGAGAGAGTTACTTTTAAAAAGTTAGTTAGATCTATTCCAAATGTAAAACTAACAACACAAGGGTGTGAGATGATGCCCCTTTCAAATTTCTTGAATATTTAACCTGAGTAGGCTGTAGGAAAAGGTGAAATGTTGTCTACAAATTTGAGATATTTTTGAGCAGCAGTTCATGCATCAGTGCAGTAGCCCAATGGTAAAGTGCAACAAGTGGGAAAAAAGGAAGAAGCTGGCAACTCAGCAGTTTGGGTTCGATGTCACTGCTACCATATACATTTTTCATTTAATTTTTTTTCTCACAGAGTTAAACGATTAATTATAACATTTAAATATATTTAAACATTTCAGTTTATGTGTGTAAATTTAATGTATTCATTTTAACTATGGTTACAACCCTTGTCGCCCAAAGGTCTATGGGCCACACATTGTAGCACACGGTAAAATTTTGCAAAAGACACAACTTCTCAAAACACAGTTTCATTCTTGTCGTGATTTAGCGGATTACCAGGAGACAAGAATGATCATGAAATACATGAAAAACAGCCAAATCGCTCGGATTCGGTGCCATAAGTTACAACTTATTCAAAAACAAATACTTTCGAACATTTGTATAACTGCAGCATATTCCATTGAAATTAAGAGAATACAAACACATATTTCATTCATGAGAAGTATATTTGTGTTTTTATCTGAAAGGTACTTTCCTTGACACGTAGGAAATTCTCATACTTCACTCGACGTTCCAGTAAAACAAGTTTTGTAAATGTAATTTCTTTTGCGTCAAAAGTGAATGCATTGAAGATTCTTGTTGTTTGTGACTCAGATGTCACAACAGTTGTGGATTTGGTTTCTTTTATGTTGGAAAATAATTTTATTTATTTTGACCTTTCATTATCACATCTACGTTGTTATCCCTTCAGTTACAGTTGTGGGGACATTTTGGTAATATAGGTATTGCATTCCAAGCAAATTCCCTACGTTCCACATTCACTGATACGATTGAAAGTGTAGTGAAGAAAACTTCACATTGTTCAATAGATTTACGACGTCTTTCTGCACAAGGTCAGGTCTTCTGATGTTTCCCAGCAATTTATTCCCTGTGCATTGCATAACTCTCGATAGAGTGCTTCTTGGCACGCCAAATACTTTGTATACTTTGGTTATGGAAGCATACAGCTACCAACAACTTGGCCAAGTTCGAAATCATTTAGCTCAGTCACTACTACAGGGAATACTGTTCTGAACATGACTGACACTTGCAACGTACTGAGGGCACTACACAGGTGTTGTTCATGATAAAATACAACAATTCAACATGCAGGCTTGGTTAATATTTGCATTTATGTTCAAGCATGCGTTTCTTGCGGTGTTTTCGTAACTTTGACCAAGCCCTGTACATTTACATCTACACTCTGCGGACACTGTGAAACGCATGGTACAGGGCACACTTTGTTGTACTATATACACTGAAGGGCCAAAGAAACTGGTATAGACATGTGTATTCAAAAACAGACATATGTAAACAGGCAGAATACGGCGCTGAGGTCGGCAATGCATATACAAGACAACAAGTGTCTGGCGCAGTTGCTAGATTGGTTACTGCTGCTACAATGGCAGGTTATCAAGATTTAAGTGAGACTGAACGTGCTGTCATAGTCGGCAGGATGGTACACGGCATCTCCATGGTAGTGATGAAGTGGGGATTTTCCCATACGACCATTTCACGACTGTGCAGTGAATATCACGAATCCGATAAAACATCAAATCTCCGACATCGCTGCGGCCGGAAAAAGATCGTGCAAGAAAGAGATCAACGACGACTGAAGAAAATCGTTCAGCATAACAGAAATGCAACCCTTTCCTTCAATTGCTGCAGATTTCAATGCTGCGCCATCAAAAAGAATCAGGGCGTGAACCACCCAGCAAAACATCATCGATGTGCGCCTTCGGAACTGAAGGCCCATTCGTGTACTGTTGATGACTGCGCAACACAAAGATTTACGCCTCCCATCAACACCGACACTGGACTCTTGGTGACTTGAAACATGTTGCATTGTCGGAAAGGTCTCGTTTCAAATTATATCGAGCGGGGGACTTGTACAAGTATAGAGACAATCTCATGGGACTGTTCAAGCTGGTGGAGGCTCTGTAATGGTGTGGGGCGTGTGCAGTTAGAGTGATATGCGATGAGAGGCGAATATTCGTCGTTTATGCCTTCAGGCGAATATCCTTGTAACAGTTTCTTATGAGACATCCCTGCATGTCAGCAGGGGACTATTCTGGCTGGTGATAGCTCTGTAATGGTGTGGGGCATGTGCAATTAGAATGATATGTGACCCCTGATACGTCTAGATATGACTCTGACATGTGACACGTACATAAGCATCCTGTCTGATCGCCTGCATCCATCCATATCCATTGTGCACTCCGACGGACCTGGGTAATTCCAGCAGGACAATGCGACACCCCACACGTCCAGAATTGCTACAGAATATTAAACGCTGCCACTGGCCACCAAACTCTCCAGACATGAACATTATTGAGCATATCTAGGATGCTTGCAACGTGTTCTCAGAAGTGATCTCCACCCCCTCGTATTCTTACAGATTTATGGACAGCTCTGCAGGATTCATGGTGTCACGTCCCTCCAGCACTACTTCAGACATTAGTCGAGTCCATGCCACATTGTATTGGGACACTTCTGCGAGCTCGCAGGGGCCCTATACGATATTAGGCAGGTCTTTTGCTCTTCAGTGTAGTAGTATCTCTTTACGTTCCATTCACGGACCTACCATGGACAGAATGTTTGTACACATCTGTGAGAGCTTATGTCTGCCTCATTTTATTTGCCACGTCTGTATGTGTTAGGAACACTGGGAGGAGACAAATATTCCTCGTTTCTGCCTTCAACGGAAAATCCTTGTAGCAGGTTCTCATGAGGAGTACGGCGTCTTTTTCTAGCATATGCCAGTCAGGATTTTTCATCATTTCTGTTACACTCACTCACCCATCTAATAAACCATTCACGCCCCTTTCTTTGTATAAAAAGGATCGTTCCAATTAGTCTGGATCTGACATGACTACGGTACACTTGAATAGTATTCAAGTATGGGCTGTATTAGTATTCCGTATGCAGTACCTTTCGCAAACGAACGGCAGTTCATATATTACAAACTGTTAGATAATTTGTACAATATTAATGATTCTGGCTGTGACTCAACAGCTGGAGAAAACATGTTTCCTCTGTCCATAGCACTGAGGATGCCATATGTGAACAGTACGAGTTAAGTTTGCTATGACCAGACGAAACAATAATCGTCGATCGAGAACTGTGGGTTCTTTGCTTGCTATGGGAGATGGCTCATTCAATGGTAAAAAGATTTACTTACCTTGATACACTCCTTTGCCACAAGAGGGCTTGATAATTTGCATTTGTCATTGATTATTAAAGCATTACTAGATGCATACAACTACAAATCTTTTGAAGTACAACATTAAACATTTATAAAAACACTCTTTAATCGTACTCAATGATGTTGGCTGCTTCAGCTGAGGGAGCAATGGGTGGGGTACTTCCATGTTCTGCTCTATACTGACCTGTGTACGAGGGCACTTCTGTGCTGAGAGAGTGTACCTTCTCCAGCCTCTTCCGTTCATCATTGCAGATTGCAGTGAAACATCATTAATGTCTGTGGTATCGATGTGCATTGCTGATTTCGGTATGGCGCCGCGATCTTTGGATGATACCACAGAGTTTCACACAACTGATGTTATCGAAATTCTTGTTGAATTCCGTGGAGAATGTTTTTGTTTCCAGATATGTTGGAATGTGTATCCATCTCGCTCCTGCATGTTTACTAATGTTATACCGCTATCTTGAATTAAATTTTCTTATCTCATGGAATCCAACAAAGAACGTCTTTTGGTCTGTCTATCAACCATTCACCTGACTACATAAACCGTCCTCCTGTGTTTCATTCCTATTACATGCAGAATTACGTTTTTTACTTAAGTTTGTTTGAGATTCAATTCTTTATTCCCTGATTGCTTGAATATTCCTAACATGCGTTTCCCCATTGCCCACTGAGCAACCTTCAGTTTTTGGATAGTTTCGTTTTAAAAGTTAATGCCTGACTGACGTGATTGGTTGATTATTGGAAGTCATCAGTCCTTTCATCCTTTACGTAACGAATCAGGATTAATCCTCTGAGGAAGGGTAAAGAGAAGCAAATCCTGGAAAGCCCAGTTGTAACAAAGAGATAAAATGAAGAAGAAGTAAGAGGGCAGTGAGAGGGGGTTGGCGAGCCGCTCTGTCCAGAATGCAGTTCAGGTCCAAAGGGCATACTATGTGGTGGGAGACTGTTAAACCCACCATTATTGACTAGTGGATTACAACCTAACAGTTTAAATTAGTTTGACCATGTGCAACTGACAAAGGCTGATTGGTTAATACACTCCTGGAAATGGAAAAAAGAACACATTGACACCGGTGTGTCAGACGCACCATACTTGCTCCGGACACTGCGAGAGGGCTGTACAAGCAATGATCACACGCACGGCACAGCGGACACACCAGGAACCGCGGTGTTGGCCGTCGAATGGCGCTAGCTGCGCAGCATTTGTGCACCGCCGCCGTCAGTGTCAGCCAGTTTGCCGTGGCATACGGAGCTCCATCGCAGTCTTTAACACTGGTAGCATGCCGCGACAGCGTGGACGTGAACCGTATGTGTAGTTGACGGACTTTGAGCGAGGGCGTATAGTGGGCATGCGGGAGGCCGGGTGGACGTACCGCCGAATTGCTCAACACGTGGGGCGTGAGGTCTTCACAGTACATCGATGTTGTCGCCAGTGGTCGGCGGAAGGTGCACGTGCCCGTCGACCTGGGACCGGACCGCAGCGATGCACGGATGCACGCCAAGACCGTAGGATCCTACGCAGTGCCGTAGGGGACCGCACCGCCACTTCCCAGCAAATTAGGGACACTGTTGCTCCTGGGGTATCGGCGAGGACCATTCGCAACCGTCTCCATGAAGCTGGGCTACGGTCCCGCACACCGTTAGGCCGTCTTCCGCTCACGCCCCAACATCGTGCAGCCCGCCTCCAGTGGTGTCGCGACAGGCGTGAATGGAGGAACGAATGGAGACGTGTCGTCTTCAGCGATGAGAGTCGCTTCTGCCTTGGTGCCAATGATGGTCGTATGCGTCTTTGGCGTCGTGCAGGTGAGCGCCACAATCAGGACTGCATACGACCGAGGCACACAGGGCCAACACCCGGCATCATGGTGCGGGGAGCGATCTCCTACACTGGCCGTACACCACTGGTGATCGTCGAGGGGACACTGAATAGTGCACGGTACATCCAAACCGTCATCGAACCCATCGTTCTACCATTCCTAGACCGGCAAGGGAACTTGCTGTTCCAACAGGACAATGCACGTCCGCATGTATCCCGTGCCACCCAACGTGCTCTAGAAGGTGTAAGTCAACTACCCTGGCCAGCAAGATCTCCGGATCTGTCCCCCATTGAGCATGTTTGGGACTGGATGAAGCGTCGTCTCACGCGGTCTGCACGTCCAGCACGAACGCTGGTCCAACTGAGGCGCCAGGTGGAAATGGCATGGCAAGCCGTTCCACAGGACTACATCCAGCATCTCTACGATCGTCTCCATGGGAGAATAGCAGCCTGCATTGCTGCGAAAGGTGGATATACACTGTACTAGTGCCGACATTGTGCATGCTCTGTTGCCTGTGTCTATGTGCCTGTGGTTCTGTCACTGTGATCATGTAATGTATCTGACCCCAGGAATGTGTCAATAAAGTTTCCCCTTCCTGGGACAATGAATTCACGGTGTTCTTATTTCAATTTCCAGGAGTGTTTTTGCACAGGAGTTGTTTCATATCAAATCCAACATAGCTAATTAGGATGTCAGATACCAGAAATCGGTCCATACTTTGTTGTTAATGTTCTATATCTTTTGTCTAAACGGCACGAATGAGGCAGTTACTTGCTTCGTCTGACAAAGTAATTACGGTTAACACATCTCAGATGCCTATTTATGCCGTCACACACCAATATCCTTCATGTGGCACTGAATATACAATCATCACTGCAATTCAAATCGTGGGTGACCGGTGCGGTTGTGTAATCACGGTGCACGAATGAACACTTAAACACATCAAACAAATCACTCAATTAACGACATCTACGTATTTGCTGGAGGTCAGGCTCACTGCTTTGAGTGACACACACACAGCCGTTAACTGTAAACGTGGTCGGCCGTCCTGCCGAAATCCACCCTGCTCGCTTAGCATCCAACAACTTACTTGCTCAGTCTCAACACTGACTCCTCCTGGAGCAATGGGCGCTCAACTATCGATAGTACCTACTGCGAGCTGCATGAATGAAAGACATATTGCTCTCTATACGTAAGAGGCAGTTGACCCCTTACAAGATTCATCGTCTGCATCCGACCAGCACTACCCACCAACCATTACCCCAAGGAGACGAGCAGCATAGACAGGATGATAATATGTTAGGAAAGACAAAACAGCAAACATAAATGAATAAGAAGAATAAAACGGTGGGAAAGGTAGGGACCAGGCTGGACCACAGAGCAAGGGCCACTGTGGGTCCTATGGACCACAGCAGGCGAGTGGTGTTCATCCATCGCCTCAGGCAGTCAATGAGATCAAAGTGCCCCACCTCACAGAGATGAGTAGAAGCCACCGTCACAGGTGAAACGGAAAACCATGTCAGCCACTTTGGCGTCGTCCACTAGCACCAGAAGTAGTGTGTTAGGAAGTTTCAATATCACTGCAAAGCACCCAAATCTGGGCACCACATTGGCAGTAAGGTCTGTTCTCATCCTCGCTCCAGATAGGGTTGAAGATAGGAGATGACGCTGAAAATTCACTGACATGTGTTTGAGCATTTGGTTGCAGATGCGGTCTGGCTTAGGGGATGTATCAGGGCAAAGGGGTAGGGAACGGAAGAATTCCCACTCACTGTGTGGTGTAGTCTAGGGCTCCAGGTGGTTTGTGGTGAAAGATGAGTGCAATCGCTGTTTAAGGACATGAAATCCAGGTTGATAATTCTCCAGTGCAGATGTCTGAACATAATGCAGAGTACAATGTCTGGCGACAGAGTCTAGGTCAGTCAAAATAGCACCGTTCAAGGAAATACCAGGACACTTGCAGAGGACTGGTATCCATAGAGGCGTCTGATCTTTGCCCAAACCTGTGAAGGAGATGTACATGTTCAATAGTTGAAATGTACAGTTCCCAGCATTCTTGCTTTCGTCATTGTATTAGGTGGTGGACGTGGACCTGAAGCCATTTAAAGGCAATGAGGTGCTCCATCGATGGATACTGTTTATGGCGTTGGAGAGCGCGCCTGAAATCTCTACTGGCCTCAGCTATTTCTGAGGTTCACCAACGTATTTTCTTCTGATGGAGGATCCCGAAAAATAAGGTATCACTAAGTCAGCTGCTGATAGAATGGCTGCTGTTGCACTCTGAACACACGTCCATGTAGCAGGGAGCTAAGAGCGGAAGTGGAAGTGAAAGCATTCCAGTTGGCATTGTGGAGAGACGGTCGTGGTGGCACCCAGGGAAGTTAAGACACAGGAAGATAAGGAAGTCATCACTACCACACAGTCATTGAGGGCTCTCTAGTGGATAGATAGGAGAAGACAAGGGCTGCAAGTAGAAAAAAAGATCAATTGCCGAATAAGTTCCCTGGGCCACACTGAAGCGTGTGGGGGCATCAGTATCAAGAGACAGGGGTAGTGATCATAGTTCCACCCCACAATGGCTATGAGCACTGAAGTCTTCCAAGATCAGGAACGGTTGGGGGAGCTGAGAAACCAATGAAGACAATACGTTCTAAGGCACTCCACCAATGAGAGGGAGATGAACATTACAGATGGTAAAATCCTGAAATGACCTTATCTGAACAACCACAACCTCCAAAGTTGTAACAATTGGAACAAGTTCGCTAAATACAGAGTCAAGAACATATGGTCAAACTCCACCCAACATCCTATCACAGACTGCATGATTCATAAAATATCCCCAGAAGCCAAGAAGGGCAAGCTTCCACATTGCTGGAAACCAAGTTTCTCGAAGGGTAATGCAGAAAGTATGGGAGAAACTTAAGAGATATCATAGCTCAGCCAGCTGGTGGAGAAAACCGCTACAGTTCCACTGGAGAATCACGCTGGCAGTATACTGGGAGGGTGTGAAGAGACCAAGGAGACAGGATATGTCCAAGGGTCACCTGCTGCCACTGGTTGAGAGGGTATGGTATCAAGCCACATAGGTTCTGGTGCGATCTGGAGCCTCAGGGACGACCAGAGTCGATGTCTCAGACACTAAAGCACAACATGTGGAATATAGAGGCGTGGGGGCCACCGGTATCTCCTTCGACTTTGAAGACTTCTTTTGGTCTTTCTTCTTCTTAGGGGTTTGGGTGGCTGGGAGGGCATCCCTGAAATTGTTTGAGAGACAGAGGAAGATCTTGAGGCTCTAAAACTGGCGACCTAACAGTTCTGAGATCTTGCTGAAGGAGGCATAACAGGTGAGAGCACCATCTGCAGAGAGAGCGATGTAGTCATAACTGAAGCATACAACAATTGGTATGAGTGCAGGATGAAGATGCTCATACTTTTTCTTGGTCTCTTTCTTATGTTCCTGTATTTTTTTCTCTCTCTCTGAAAGACGATGCTGTCTGGTGAGCATGGAGAATGGTGCACTCCACAGTTGATGCAGATGGGGGGGGGGGGGGGGGGGGGTCGAAGAACATTCACATGCCGTTGTCCACAATCCCTACAGATTGGGCTTACCTCACAATCTGAAGACATGTGTCTGAATTTCATACTTTTGAATCATTGCATGGGAGGGGGGGGGGGGGAGGGGAGTACAGTTTCATATCACATCGATATACCATCACCTTGACCTGTCACTGAGCACGGGATGCTGTTTTAATCAAAATAGACCCACTCTTCAAGATCTTGAAGATAGCTGTAACTTCCGAAACCTGTCCTCTATATTCTCTACAAAGAATAAATGCTTTGTGGCCAAAAAAGAGTATTCTCTGCTTGTCACTTAACTATGTTTCTCCCATGGTGTAGCCAGGGAAGGAAACATTTTTGAGCCGTATCTCTCTGCATTGAACGAGTTCTTGCCTTCTGAAGATACTGATGGGGTCAAATGGCCACAAGTAGGAGAAAGCTTGATCCACTCCATATGCAAGTCATCTGCCATGGTGCCACCGTCTGTTACTGGGGGCTTTCCCCAAGGCGCCACCCAGCCTCAGCAACAGGTAACTGGTCAGTAATCCATTGCTCGAACTCCCCATGCCCCAATCACGATGGGCACTTACTCCTCGGCATACTAGCGACTTTGCAACTGAGCCACTAATAGTGGGATCCCTGTGTGGTTAGGGGGCTACCACCGTGCAAGCACTTTACGACTCCTCACAACAGGATGGCTATCATGCCTGGTTTATGGTATACTACCATAGTGGAAAGGAAGGATGTGAAAGTGGAAATGCATAGAGGTGAATCGTACACCACGTTGAGTGACCTTCCCTGCACGATTGGCATTTCTGAAAAATTTGGAAAAGTGATGGCAGTCAAACCCAACAATGGGGTCCATGGATTTGCTAATGAAGAAGTGAAGAGGGCGCCAGAAGTGAACTGGGAAAGTATGGCCCTAAATCCTGTACCAGATCCAAGCAGGGTCTGGACTAGGCAGACCATCTGATGGAAAGGCAAAGGGAGAAAAGGGATAGTAGAAGTATAGGATTGCAGCCTCTAAGAGAAGTAGTGCTACAAAGGCTGGGGCACAGTGGTAGCAAAGCACCTACTCAGATAAGAGCTGTGAGCCCGCTGGGCGTGAGTGACAAAATACATATTACTAATACACATTGATTATAAACTTTCCACTTCCAATGCTTCAGAAGTTTCGTTTTGAAATTCTACATAGTTTTCAAAAAGACACTCCATGCTACTTTTAGTCTTCCATTTATTCCCTTTCTTGTCCGTCCAGTTGTGGTCTTCAGCTCCTCTAAATAGGGCCTACAAATTTTACTAACTGGTTCCGTTATTTTATTATTGACTTGTACCATTTTGTTATCGATGTTTTGATCATACATACAGTTTTAAAACTTCTGTTGGATGAAGAGCGCCCTATGACTACTGCTGACATCTGCTACATCCCCTCCCCAGGTAGAAAATGAAATGATCAGTAAGCGAAAAAACATTACTGTCGTTTCATTCTTAAAAATGCAGTGGTTGAGATATTTTGATTTTGGCTGATACATGACGATATGAGATCAAACAAAAGATTTTTCTAACAGTCAGGAGTACAGGCCGATGGTGAATACTCGGAACTTGTCAATGTGACAAAGACAGCCAGACAAGTACATATATTGTCTGCTCAGCTCATAAAACCTGAGCAGTGAATGTCACCAGGGGAGCAACGGATGACTGGGATGGTGGAATTCGATTGGTGATGGGTAAATCAACAATCTCTGTTTTACTGACGATACTACCATAACTGCAGAAAGTGAGGAAGAGCTTACTAATCAGTTTTCCAGAGTGAAGATAATTAGTTTAAATTTCTGTCTTGAGATTAACATGAAAAAGACCACATTAATTATTATTAATTGACAAGGTTTAGACCAAATTCAACTTACAGGTTGTTTAAGGGATATGAAGGCGGTGAATGACTGCGTACATCTAGGATCTCTGATCAATGACACAGTAAACTGTGATAAATAAAACGACGAATCGTCCTTGGCCGAACTGCAATTGTTAGACCAACCAAGATCTGGAAGAATCGGATAGTATCCGAGCATCGAAGATGCGCTGGGTGGAGCCATTGGTGTTCTCTGCGTTCTTGTGCGGCTGCGAGACCTGGACCGTGAAAGGTAGTGAGAAAGGCCCAAACTGATGCTTTCGAGATATGTTACGCGTGCCATGGACAGAAAGAGGAACCAATCTTTCCATTATAGAAGAATTTCGCATCACAAGAAGTTTCTTTTTCCTTATCAGTCAAAGATGCTTTCAGTTATTTGGGCACATTTTGATAAAAGGACGGGATAACTTTAAGACCATGTTGCAAGGCAAAAAAGAAACAGAAGACCACAAGGAAGAGCAGCACGTAGATGATAGGATTATGCAAAGTAGATTACAGACCTACCTATTCACATTAGAAAAGCTGAAGATAGCTGTGGATGGGATGTCGACGACTCTGCTACTTAAGAAGTAAATGACAGATTGATGTCTCGAGATTCAGCAATGAGTAAACCGGTTAATGATTATGACTTATCGGCATTATTCTGAAATTCAGTATGCTGCAATCGTGTTACTAAATTGGTGCAAACGGTTCTGAGCATCATGGGACTTAACATCTGAGGTCATCAGTCCCCTAGAACTTAGACCTACTTAAACCTAACTAACCTAAGGACATCACACACATCCATGCCCGAGGCAGGATTCGAACTTGCGACCGTAGCGGTCGCGCGGTTCCAGACTGAAGCGCCTAGAACCGCTCGGCGACACCGGCCGGAAATCGTGTTACTCATTAGGAGGTAAATCCAACGTCGATGACGAAGTCCTAGAGTACATCTCAACAATAAAACACAATGACAGAACTTAGAGTGAGTTAAAAAAACTTGCACCGTGTAGGAAGTGCAGACATAACTCTGGCGCCTTATCGGAGTGTTACCAATGTCAGCTGAAAACGCAGTGTTTAATCTCTGCTGTACTGTGTATTTATCGGGATTAGCGATATCACTTCATTATCACTGTATCTCTGCACCAACCATGCGGTGACGAATCACGGTCCCCTGCCACAATTACGATGGGCTGATGTAGGTGCAAGTCAAAATTTCCACGATCTTATGGCTATGTGAATTCTAAAAGACCCACGAATTGCTGAACGTCTGATTACAACTCTCATAATTCGTGTTGCACATATAAGGAATGCTAAGCACACTAGACACTGATTTGTCACCCACAGGAGATATCTCAATAATACAATGTAGTATCGCCTCTTACTTTGATAATGGTACCCGTTCGGCAAGAAAGAGGATCAACAGTTTCTTCAGGTGTGCCTTGTCCAGCTGAAGCCGCGTATTGATTACTAGCATGAAACAGCGATCGTACAATTCACCTCCATGATCAGTTTGAAGGCAAGTCAGGGCATCGGTTCGTTCCTGTCAGATGTAGTCGTTCAAAGACGTCCGCTTCTTCCTTACCAGTCTTCAACTTCACATGCAGAGCCCAGGAAAATTTCTTACACACATCTGTAACCATTGAATCATTTATTCGCTCGTGAATATTGCATCATATCCACGACGCTCCGTCTGCCATAAACCACGTACAATAACACGTCTACGTTCAAATGCCCTCGCTGTTCTATGGAGCTGTCGGACAACCGTTTCCATAATTATACAATAACTACACTATGTGATCAAAAGTATCCGAACACCACCCAAAACATGCGTCTTTCATACTAGGTGCATTGTGCTACCACCTACTGCCAGGTACCGTACTCCATACCAGCGACCTCAGTAGTCATTAGACATCGTGAGAGAGCAGAATGGGGCTCTGCGGAACTCACGGACTTCGAACGTGGTCAGGTAATTGGGTGTCACTTGTGTCATACGTCTGTACGCGAGATTTCCACACTTCTAAACATCCCTAAGTCCACTGTTTCCGATGTGATAGTGAAGTGGAAACCTGAAGGGACACGTACAGCACAAAAGCGTACAGGCCGACCTCGTCTGTTGACTGACAGAGACCGTCGATAGTTGAAGAGGGTCGTAATGTGTAATACGCAGACAGCTATCCAGACCATCACACAGGAATTCCAGACTGCATCAGGATCCACTGCAAGTACTATAACAGTTAGGCGGGAGGTGAGAAAACTTGGATTTCATGATCGAGTGGCTGCTCTTAAGCCACACATCACGCCGGTAAATGCCAAACGACGCCTCGCTTGGTGTAAGGAGCGTAAACGTTGGACGATTGAAGAGTGGAAAAACGTTGTGTGGAGTGACGAAACACGGGACACAATGTGGCGATCCGATGGCAAGGTGTGGGTATGGCGAATTCCGGATGAACCTCATCTGCCTGCGTGTGTAGTGCCAACAGTAAAATTCGGAGGCGGTGGTGTTATGGTGTGATCGTGTTTCTCATGGAGGGGGCTTGCACCCCTTGCTGTTTTGCGTGGCACTATCACAGCATAGGCCTACATTGATGTTTTAAGCACGTTCTTGTTTCCCACTGTTGAAGAGCAATTCGGGAATGGCGACTGCATCTTTCAACACGATCGAGCACCTGTTCATAATGCACGGCCTGTGGCGGATTGGTTACACGACAATAACAACTCTGTAATGAACTGGCCTGCACAAAGTCTTGACCTGAATCCTATAGAAGACCTTTGAGATGTTTTGGATCGCCGACTTCGTGCCAGGCCTCACCGACCGACATCGATACCTCTCCTCAGTGCAGCACTCCGTGAAGAATGTGCTGTCATTCCCCAAGAAACCTTCCAGCACGTGATTGAACGTATGCTTGCGAGAGTGAAGCTGTCATCAAGGCTAAGGCTGGGCCAACACCATACTGAATTCCAACATTACCGACGGAGGGCGCCACGAACTTGTAAGTCTTTTTCAGGCAGGTAAGTCTTTTTCAGCCAGGTGTCCGGATACTTTTGATCACATAGTGTTTGTGTTACCCACAGCTGCGCTCGCAAATAAGTAAAATGAAATGAAATGTGTGTATGGCTTCATTGGCCGGGAGACATCGTCCGGGAAGTTCGGGCGTCTGGTGAAAGTCTTTTTATTTGACATCACTTTGAAGACTTGCTCATCGATGATGGTGAAATTATGATAAGGAAAAAACACACACTCAGGCGAGAGCGGAAAAAATTCGACCTCGCCGGGTAATGGAATCCGGGATCCCACAGGCGATGGTTCAAAACGCCCACCACAAGACCACCAACAGCTGACACACGCTGATGCGTGTCTTAGAAGCTATAAGAACGCGTGACGCCCAGTGGCTAAAATTCAATGGATCTGTGACTGATATTGGAATGGAAGTATTCATTAAACACGTAGAGTATTGTAGAGGCACTGTATTCATTACGCTGAATCGTATTATACAGACCACATCAAACAACAAAAACATTTTCACAAGGTTAATAAAGTTTAAAGGTCAAAGAGTTCATAGCTTTTTCGAACAGTAAGTATTGTTCCGTAATTCGCGTTGTATTCCCCAAATCAATAAATGTATTGTACTGCACGCTTTCTAAAGTAGTCTTTGTCCTTCCTAAACGTTCAAACTATCTCCATACTACATCGGTACAGCGTTTTAGTCGTGAAACTTAACAGACAGAGTTCCTTTCGCATTTGTAATGTTGAACGTGGTTTGGATCCAGTTCGGTGCAAATTGCGGGTATGTTGATTGCTACGTTTCACCGCCCGTTATAACTAGTCACAGACACATTAAATGGGATTAAGATCGGGTGTTTTAGCGGACCATTCGCGCCGTTATAGGGCACTCGATTACTCATCAAAGCAGTATGGCATGCGTGCAGCCTTGAGACACTGGTGTTGTCTACAGCATACCCATCACAGAGCTGTAGAAGAATGGTCGCCGAGAATGTTGACCTAAGACTTACGAGATCGTGTTAAAAAGTGATGCCTATGATTTTTTAATGTGAAAACTCCTAAAACTTTTTAAACAAATCGAGCGACATATCTGCAGCCCTCTACTGTTAAAGGGCTCCGAACTGTAGTATGTGACATGGCGTTGAGTGACATAACTATGTCGGCGCGTGAAGAACAGCATGCTCTAATCGAGTTTCGTCCACATATGGAGCCAATGGCTTTGCCGCTGTGGCAACACCGGTTCCCGTCAGATCACCACAGTTAACTGCTTTGGGCTTCACTAGCACTTGAATGTGGGTCTGCCGGGTGCTGTTGGCAAGCGGGGTGAACTAAGCCCTTATGAGGCCAACTGTGGAGGTACTTGATTGAGCCGGCCGGAGTGGCCGTGCGGTTCTGGGCGCTACAGTCTGGAGCCGAGCGACCGCTACGGTCGCAGGTTCGAATCCTGCCTCGGGCATGGATGTGTGCGATGTCCTTAGTTTAGTTAGGTTTAATTAGTTCTAAGTTCTAGGCGACTGATGACATCAGGAGTTAAGTCGCATAGTGCTCAGAGCCATTTGAGCCAAGAATTAATGGTATGAGTAATATATGACGTGGCACATCTGCGGCGAATACGACCTACACCCACCTAACCAATACCAAGATCATCCTTTATAGATCCTAAAGGGCCCTAATCTAAGTTGGTGGTCGAAAAATATATTTCACATCATATCACTGCAAAAGACGACTAATCTGTTGGAAATGCTTCCTGATTAAGGCAAAAAGGCCGTAGCCTTTGGTGCCATTTCGGTATTTTCATCATTCACCAGGCGCACGGTTGCTCAAAAGCGGAACTCGTATCTGATCTGTCTTTCGCTATAACCGTCCTTACGATATGTGACTTCGAGATGGGCTAAATCATTTGACAAACTTACAGGCTCTGAGATGACGTGGGGCCTGTGTGTCATAAACAAGGAATGACACTCAGTCCTGTCGGTTAGGATCTTTTTACGACCACTGCCTTTACGCCGTGTCTCTGTGCTGTTCATTTTTGGAACACAACCTACGACCAGCTTAGAGACAGAGTGATGACACTTTCTGCAGGATCTGACCATCATTTTGCAGGACAATGCTCAAACACGTACAGTGCAAGCTGTTGCTGATTTGTTTGACTGATTGGGCTGCTAAGTGCTATACCACCCACTCCCCTGACTTAAGCCCTCGTGAGTTCAACTCGATTTCTAAACTGAAGGAAACACTTCACGGCATTCGTTTCAGAACTGCTACAAATTCCTTGAGCAATGGACCGTGCCGCTCGAACTGTCAACACAACTAGCACTGCTAAGAGTATCCTACGACTGCCACATCGCTGGCAACGGGTTATACGCAATGGTAGTGACTACTCTGAAGGTTAGTACAACTTTGAAACACGTATCTATTTTGTACGAGCTGTAAATAATAGTTGCCACTATTAAAGTTCCAACCCTCGTATTTTGTTGTTTTCCATATAAATAGGGAGAAATGATCATCATAATAAAAAAGAGAAATCAGAGTGCGCGTGGAAAGATTTAAGCGTTCGTTTTTCCCCTTCGCTGTTCGAGAGTGGAACGGTAGACATATAGCATGTAGGTGGTTCGATGAACCGTCTGTCAGGCATTAATTGTGAATTGCAAAGTAATCCTGTAGATGCAGATGTATATGACTCTTGTCAAAAGTGGAGGGTCACATGGTTGAGTGGTACCGTTTCTGCGCCATCTACAGTTCAAAGCGACTGTTGTGAACTAAAAGAGAATGTCTCAAAAAGAATGACCTGATTTTAAACGGGAATAACTACTAAACTTGGGACGTGCTGGTAAGAAAATTGTGTTGTTTGAATGGACGTGGCCTAGAGTTTCAGAAAATCGCCATTAGGTGTCAGTTGGCGCATCTTCTAAGTTTGCAGTCAGTCAGAAGTAAGATGGTACCGCTCAACAGAAGGCGCTTTGTGTGCTGGAGTTCGCAAAGACTGAGTTAGTGATTTCGGTTCAGTGCGCTTTTCGTCGGCGTTTTGGCACTGGTCCGCCTGCACCCAAAAACATTCGTCTTTGGTAACGCTAATCTGAAGAGACAAGATACTTGTACAAAGGTAAGAGTCCAGTCCAGGTCGACCTCATACTTCTGACGACATGGTGGAAACAATTCGGCAAACGTTGAGCGGAGCCCACGCAAGAATAGTCGGCGCAAAGCAGAGAACTGGCAATGCCTCATGCGAATGTCTGCTGTACGGCGAGTGATTAAGCCGTCGTTTGGTCTATAAACCATACAGACTAGAATTAGTGCAAACTCTTTGGTTTGGTAATAAAGGGAATCAGACTAACTTCAGCAATGCTCTGCTAGAGGGCATGGAAGACGATACATTTTTACCAAGGTTAATTTTCAGTGATGAAACAACATTTCATGTTAGCGGTAAAGTAAACCAATGTAACGTACACATGTGGGAACTCCAGAACCCTCGTGACGTTATTGAGCATGAAAGAGGCCCACCTAAAGTGAAGATTTCTGTGCCATTTCTCGTGGTACCTTTTTTTTTTTTATAGGAAAACGCAATGACTGAAGTGGGCTATCTTCAAATGCTGCAGAATTAGCTTTTTCCGCAACTTCAGGAGGACTCCGATGACTTCATCTTACAGCAGGCTGGGGCTCCAAAGACTGGCACAACATACGTCAGTTTCTCAATGACACTCTGCCACAACAATGGATAGCGTGAGGTGGCGCAGTGGTTAGCACACTGGACTTACATCCAGGAGGACGACTGTTCAAACCTCCATCCAGCCATCCTGATTTAGTTTCCCGTGATTTCCCTAAATCGCTCCAGGCAAATGCCGGGATGGTTCCTTTGAAAAGGTTCAAATGATTCAAATGGCTCTGAGCACTATGGGACTCAACAACTGAGTTCATCAGTCCCCTAGAACTTAGAACTACTTAAACCTAACTAACCTAAGGACATCACATACATCCATGCCCGAGGCAGGATTCGAACCTGCGACTGTAGCGGACGCGCGGTTCCAGACTGTAGCGCCTAGAACCACTCGACCACACCGGCCGGCCCTTTGAAAAGGCCACGGCCTATTTCCTTCTATATCCTTAACATAATGCGAGCTTGTGCTCTGTCTCTAATGAACTCAGTGTCGACTGGACGTTAAACACAATCTTCCGCTTTTGCATCATAAGGAACCTCGAGACACTGGCCTTCAAGATTGCCAGACATGACGCCATGCGATTTTTTTTCTTGTGGGGATATGTGAAGGAAAGTGTGTTCATCTTCCCTTCAACTCGTGACATAGAAGAAGTGAAGAACAGAATAACAGAGCCATAACTTCTGTAAAAGCAGATACATTGTGTAAAGCTTAACACGAATTTAGCTCCGTCTAGATGTTGAAGTGCTGCTGCTGGTGGACACAATGAGCATTTGTAACAGCATAGCTAAAACTTTAAGACTTTGTGTTTTTATCAATAAATATGGAGTTTTGAAATCAAGCCATTCATTTTGAAACACCCTGTATTGTGACCTGTGAGTTTATATACCTTACAGCCTTTGCGTGCAATGACAATGTGCGTATATATGCTCTTAATGCACCATCAAATTACTATATCAATAATGTTGTAATATTAAAGGTCCTTTTCTCCCCTCCCTTTCTCATTATTGGGAGAATAGAACACCGGGCATGGGGCATAACTGGCAAATGGTGCACGGAAAACTTGTGGACGGGGGAGGTTTCATTTAAATTTTCGTTTGGCTATGCAATCTCGGGTTTTCCGCGATTTCTGTAACCAACTTCCTCTGGTAAAACCTGGGATGATTTCCCCAACATGGCGTGGCCATTTGCTTCCTCGGTCTTCTCCATTCCAAGGAGCTTCTCCTTCTTTCTTGACCTCAAAGTCACGAACATTACACACCATTTTGCCTAATAAATATGTCAAACAGCGACGAGATCATTTCTTT
This sequence comes from Schistocerca americana, assembly GCF_021461395.2. NCBI lineage: Eukaryota > Metazoa > Arthropoda > Insecta > Orthoptera > Acrididae > Schistocerca > Schistocerca americana. The sequence continues at coordinate 485,576,569 of NC_060120.1, forward strand.
TCACGTGCTGAACACTGAACTTTTCATGTGCCCTGCTGCTTGTATACTGCATTCTCTGAATAGCTGAGGTAACAACTTGGCTTAATTTCGAAACATCATTTGGTAGTACATGGGAAAGCGATATCCACATATAGAGATAGCGATAGTATCGCGTACAAAAGGTATAAAATGGCAGTGCTGACATTTGTACTCAGATGATTCATGTCAAAGGGTTTCCGACGTGATTTATGGCCGCACGACAGGAGTTAACAGAATTTGAACACGGGCTGGTAGTTGGAGCTAGATGCCTGGGACATTCCATTTCGGAAATCGGTAGGAAATCAATATTCCGAGATCCAAAGTGTCGAAGAGTGTGCCGAATTTCATGCATCACCTGTCACCGCGGACAACGCAGTGTCCGACGGCCTTCACTCAACGAGCAAGAGCAGCGGCATTCGCATGCAGTTGTCAGTGCTGGTAGACAAGCAAAACGTGAAATACACGCAGAAATCAATGGTGTGGGCTGTGTTTACATTGAACGGACTGGGTTCTCTGGTCCAATTGAACCGATCATTGAGTGGAAATGGTTATGTCCGACTGTGTGGAGACCATTTGCAGTCATCTATGGACTTCATGCTTCCAAACATTGGTGGAATTTTTATGGATGACAATGCGCCATGTCAACGGGCCAAAATTGTTCGCGATTGGTTTGGAGAACGTTCTGGACAATTCGAATGAGTGATTTAGCCACCCAGATCGCCTGGCATGAATATCACTGAACATTTATGGGGCATAACGGAGAGGTCAGTTTGCGCACAAAGTCCTGCACCAGCAACAAAAAGATGTCCAAATGTGTGTGACATCTTATGGGACGTAACCGCTAAGGTCATCAGTCCCTAAGCTTACACACTACTTAACCTAAATTATCCCAAGGACAAACACACGCACCCGTGCCCGAGGGAGGACTCCAGCCTCCGCCGGTACCAGCCGCACAGTCCATGTCTGCAGCGCCCAAGACCGCTCGGCTAATCCCGCGCGGTTACCAGCAACACTTAGATGCATTTATGGAGGGCTATAGAGGCACAATGGCTCAATATCTCTGCAGGAGACTTTCAACGACTTGTTGAATCCTTGTCAAGTCGAGATGCTGCACTATGCCGTGCAAAAGGAGGTCTGACACGATATTAGCAGATATTCCGTGACTTTTGTCACCTTAATGTAAAAGTGGGTACTAAATTAGGCGTTAGCCGTGCCGACGTAATTAATCGACAACAATCTAGAACACGCACTTGCAGCCCCCATCAGAAGTGACACGTGACTACACAAAGGTACATGATAAGTCAGAAGAGGTTGTGGTAATTAATCTCTGATTACACCTACGACTCATATCTCTTCGCTCTTAGAATGCAGCTCCACCATCTGAAGTTGTTGTCTGACAGACGAGGAAAACAATGATGTCAGCAAATATTGCAAGGGCAGATGGTGTTGTAAAGCCTCCAGCATTTTTAATTTCCTGTAAACAGCGGTAACAGAACTTATTATGAAAATCATTCCCATCAAAGTCGTTTGTGTAGTGAATACTGTACGTAGGCCTAAACAAAAGAAAAATTGTGACACAGACTGAGCGCCTTATTGTGACCTGTTCGTGTATATCAAATCGTTCATGTTTTGCCATTTGTATTTATTTGTGGTTGTTTTGATGTGGATGAAACCTTGAAGTACAATATGAAACAATTTATTGTGCACTGAGTCGCTGGGAACAGGAGATGTAGAACGAATAGAGGACTAAGCTGGTCACTATATGAATTACTAAGAAATTTTTATTCATTATTAAAACAGTATACACAACCTTACACTTCCGTGAAAATTCCTAGATTGGTTAGATGAGACACAAAGTGCCAATGACTTCCTTTTTTTTTAATTTCCCTGGTAATATCTTTGTATATTTCTGTATTAGTTAGCACGTATTATGTCTAAAAAGGAGCCAATAAGTTATGTAATTGTTACTGTATAGGTCGATAAATGATTTATTTTTAAATACTTGAAAATAACTCACTTATTCGTTTCCAGCTTTGGCTCTATTTATCTCACATATGAGGGCGTGCTGAAAATTAATGCCCGACAAATATTTTTAATGTGAAAACTCTTATAGCTTTTTAAATACAACAAAAGTTATTAAGGATACAGGGTACTTATAAATGGTGGTAAAATCAATCTTTTTATGACTTTATTAAATTCTATAGTCTTTCCTGATTACACTGATGTATACATTATAGGGTTTCAAATGAAAAATGACCTATATATAACAAATTTTAAGGTTGCAGTCGTTTATGCAGCCACGCCCCTTTTTGTTCTGTTACAGAAACCAGTATTATTTCGAAAAGAACTGTGAACTTTCTGTTTTCAGTAATTATACGTATAATACATTGTATATGTTGATAACAGTGCAGGTTTCTAGTGTCCATAAATGATTATCGCTGAAGTATTTACTTTTGTTTCGCTGAAGCAGTTTGTTCACGTGTTACTACTGAATGTTTGTTGCCCAAGCGCTACATATATTTGTGGAATTACATATCCTTTAGTGTGCAATAAATACGAACTATGCCACGCATCAAGAAATTCAATAAAAGGAAATTCCGTGGTAACCAGTTCACAAATAAAGCAAGCCACACTGTTGGAAGTAACCTATGTATCAGTTCTTCAGGGAAGTAACTCCCACATGGCACGCCTCCTGGTGATTCAAATTTTTATGTTAACAATGACGCTATTTGTAATGGATTTGTTGTTGTTGATGTCGGCTTCTTGTCTTCTTTGGTAAAGGAAGTAGCGAAATGTAAACAATATGATGGTGTAGGCTGTCTGGAAATAACTGAACAACAAATTAGCTGGAAGGGTTTGGCGTCAAAATTAGTTGTTCTGTGTAGATACTGCAATAAATCTACCTCGAAAATGACTTCGAACATTGTGCATAATTCATATGATGTGAATTTGAAGTTAGTGTATGCAATGCATGCGATAGGAAAAGGAGAAAAGGCTGCGCAAACGTTCTGTGGTTTGGTGGACCTTCCTCCTCCTCACAGTAAGTTCAGCAAGTACATAAAAATACTTGTACGTGCCTTGACGGTTGTGTCTAAAGCATCTATGAAACGAGCAGTGGAAGAAAGTGAAAATATTAGTGGAACCAGGGACATTGCTCTTGCACATGATGGGACATGGCAACGTCGAGGACATCGTTCCTTGAGTGGTGTTGTAAGTGCCACTTCTCTGGAGAAAGGAAAAATTGTTGATGTTGAGAGCTTATCTAAGTACTGCCACACCTGCCATGGTAACACTGAAGGACATATTGAACATCAGTGTTCTAAGGATTATGGTGGTTACAGTGGAGGTATAGAGTGGGATTGGGTTTTAAAAATATTTCAGAGGTCAGTGCCAAATTATAATGTTAGATATACGAAGTACCTAGGCGATGGGGACTCTAAAGCTTTCAATAAAATTAATGAGTTCAATGTTAATGGTGATATCTTGGTAACAAAACTGGAGTGTTGTGGACATGTGAAAAAGAGGATGGGTGCTACATTTAGGAAGCTATGAAGAGAAATGAAATGAAAGTTGCTATCTGATAGAAAATCTCTGTCTTCCAGAGGCAGAGTGACAGAAACTTCTTCAGAGTTATTATGGACTGGCCATTAGCCGAAATGCACCTCTGAATGATCTAATAGCAATGAGAAAAGCTGTATGGGCCACCTACTTTCATAAGTTGTCCACAGATGACCACCCTGTTCACGGACTTTGCCCTAAAGGAGCAGATTCTTGGGGGCAAAAGAAAGAGGTCAAATAAATCATCATAAGCATTCTCTTCCTGAGCCTGTTATGAATGAAATAAAACCATTTTTTAGAGACTTGAATGAACCTGTCTTGCTTAGTAAATGTCTTCATGGGGGCACTCAGAATACAAATGAAATGTTCAACCATTGCATATGGGAAAGGTTACCTTAGAATGTTTCTGTAGGACTAAATAATTAAAAGTTGGTGTACTAGATGCAGTGATATGTTTCAATGATGAAGTGAGAGGAAGGTTGGAAGTCCTCAGAAATTTAGGCATAAAATGTGGCTCTAATATGGAAGATCAATTGCTTGTGTGTGACAAACAAGGGGTGCAAGAAGCTGAAAGATTTGCTAATCAAGTTACCAAAGAAGGAAGAAGTGCTAAAAGGAATGCCAAGAGGAAGCTTTAAAATGAAGAAATGCTACATGATGAAGACTATGCTTCAGGAATGTTCTGAAGCACACTTTAATTGGACTCATATCTTCATTCGCAATTTCCTGCAAGTTGTATTTTTCAGAATTCAGGTACAAATATGTCATAAAGTTTGTAAAGCATTGCTCTAATTTTTTCTGTAACTTTCAATAGTCCATACTTATATAGTAGACCCTAGCTTTATTGCAGAATCAACTAAATTATGGAAAAAATAACATTTTTGTTGGTGGAATTAAATAGGTCTAGTACCTTAGCTATCATGTCATGCATATCTGGTAAAAGTCTGGTCTCCTTCAAATGTACAACATTGGATTAAATGGTACCTCAATTAGAGGAAGCATTTTGGAAAAAAACTGTATCTATTTCTTTGTAACTTTTTAATAACCCTATGCAGGTTCAAAAATATTCAAAATCCATCTAACTTGCTTAGAAAGTGTGCCGCATAACCTGATATTAACAAAAAATCTGTAAAACATATACATTAGAAACAGTGCCTGAAAGAAATAGGTGTTGATTTTTACAGAAAGTACCCTGTATCCTTAATAGACTACATCTTTATTCCTCGTGTACGCCTATTTATTTCTCAACATAGTCACCCTAGCGGCGAACACATTTCTCCCAACGAGGAACGTGTTTCTTGATACTCGTAGATTGTTTGGCTCACCTCTGCTTGCATCGATTCAACACCATCAAAGTGAACTCCTCGTAGCCCGAAGGTGTGCGTTAAGTCGTGGGAACAGAGGAAAATCGAATGGGGCCCAGTCGAGACTGTATCGAGGATGACGACAGTGAACCTAAAGCGTCGGATTGTTGCAGATGTTGCAGAGCTCGTACATGGTCTGGCATTGTCACGCTGAAGGAGAGGGTGCTCCATGTGAGGATGAACTGTTTAAATTCGAAACTTTATTACAGCACGCTGCTTCTCACGACCGACACAGTTACTTTACACACCCCCATGTTATATCCTACAGTTCGGAAACCTCTAGCGGCACAGGGCTACAGACATGTAGACATAAACAATAAAGATACAGAAAGTTAACAACGTTCGTTTCATTTAAAAATCTTTAAGAATGATCGCATGAAAAATTCGAAGGCATTACTTTTTAGCCCGTCCTCGTAACATGCCGAACAGCTACTGAGTAAATCTATAGTCAGTGAGCTATCATATTCTCCCATTTCAAAAATGTTGCATATTTGGCTTTGCAACTAATATTTCACTAGTAACGGATGTATTTGTGTTTTGTTTTATGGATTAACGAATTGTAAAAATATCAGTTAAAATGTGTCATATATTTTAAGGATATTCAATCAAGATAAGAAGTCGCAATACTGGCGAAGGTGCTACATCTGAGGAAGAATTAAAAGCATCAAACGTAGCTGCAATTTTTTAAGTATCGGAATTTGTAAGTAGCTGATGTGAGTTGTAGGCAAGAGGATTATCTGGTCTGAATACATCGCCAAGGCTTGTGGTGTAATTAATTTGTTTTTCAGTTGAAGGCTTGTAAAATCTGTCAAGAATGTTCAGCTTTTTGCGTAGCGTATTAAATACTAGTGTCATTCAATAAACACGTGCGCTGTCCTGAACTTACGGCGATATTCTAGAAATAAGTTCTTGCAGAGGAGGAGAATTAAATGCCCCGTCGACATCGAGGTAATTAAGTACAAAACACTCTCTGCGCAGCGGCCTAGTCTCTTGTATATTCTGTAACTGAATATTGCACACCATTATGGTACAAGAGTGTGCATGACAGAAAGGTGGATTTTCATTTGAGCTATACAATGAGAATCACAACGGGCATCTCGAGGACAACTCCTCTACGTTGGTTGCCTGCTCTCAGCAACATCGTTCCAGCACATTTGAAGCGACAAGATGCAGTGACCTGTGAACGGGAAAAAATTAATAACTCAAAGTTTTCCCAAAGACAACATGTCCAGAAAATTGTGCTCAGTCCAAGCAGGATGAGTCTCGAGTCAAGGAAACCATTCTGATCAGCTTGTGAGATCCAACCACCGAACAGTGAAGATGTGTGGAAGAAGATATGGAAAAACACCAACAGACGTCGTCATGACCTCGAAGACCCCACAGGTATATCAGTCTTGCAACTGCCTAGAAGAACCTGGCGTCAACTGAACAGAATGCGATGTGGACACGGAAAAACTACAAATAAGGGCTCTCGGAAACCCCACTGAGTGGCTGTGAAGCTTCAGATCATAGCATTCACCACATTATAGAAGACTGTCCCAAAAGACGTTTCAGCAGTGCCTGGAAAGACATCATCAGTGCCACTGGAATGGATAGACTCTCTTGACATCACTTTGTAGGATCAAATGAGACCAGAGCTTCTACACGTTCCTTTTGTACTTCATTGTGTGAATATTGCTGTGAATTGTATTTGTATATTTATACGGTAAATAAATATTAACACTTTAACAAATGCAGAGGGGCTTCGCATGTCAACATGATTCTGAAGCCGATCTGACATTCACTGAAGTATTTTAGTGAAACTGCAGAAATTTGCAAGGATATTTGGATGAGAATTTTGACGACTACTACTACGTTACCGAATGCGAGTCCATTATTTAACCAACTCGATCAACTCTTTCCGTTTCATGAATGAACTGGGTGGTGACTTCGGTAACGAAGATTTATTTATTATATTTTCCATTGCATACTTTTGAGACAACAGATATCGTAATCTGTAACTAGCGTGCATTTAACTATTTCTCCTTGGGAAACGTAAAGCAGATACTAACGGTATCTTTCTTTCGTTTTAGATGAAACGGACCCCGTAACTTCAATATCGAAAGAGAGACTACATTTTCCAAACGGAGTACAAAAGGAATCTCCCATGTAGTGCTTACATACACATTTAATAAACTTCTTTCAAGATAGCTTCCATCCTCCTTTACACCATAAAGGCCCGGTGTTATCCAATAATTCCAAAAGTATAATTTGTTTATTGTTTCAAAAAGCAAATTTTAAAATACTTTTAGTGCTAAAGCATTTTTTTCTAACTCTCAATTTGCCTGTATTTATGAAGGAAGATTAGTGTTTAACGTCCGTAAATGACCAGTTCATTAGAAGCAGGGCGCAAGAGCCTATTGGGACAACCTGATAAAAGAAATGGCGGAGACCTTTTCAAAGGAATAATTTGGACACTCGCGTTAAGTGATGCACGAAAACTACAGAGTGCACTAAACCAATGGCCTGCCAGGCACCACAACGTCACCTTGTATGCAGTGTTCATCTTAAACTACAATGTTGGACATTACAATTGTAACAACAGCAAGGTTAGTAAATAGCATTTTACTTATTGCGTGTGTACACTATAGTAGGAAAGATACGCCCTTTCAGGATGTAAAATTTAGAAGACAGAGCTGTTCACAATGGCTTAAACGAAGCCGAACACCCAGCTGAACTGAGGTTGGATGACAGATCTGGGTGTCATTTCACACTGCTTCAGCACAACACTAGAGTAGTAGCTGACGAGTGGTGGTGTGCCAGTCTCTCAGCAACCTATAATCATACGTTTTCAGGGAGGCAAGAGCTCTCATGAATGTGCTGGGCAGACCAACAGTTGAATACCCTCTCTACCATCTTTGTCTGCCCATTTAGCTGAGTGGATATGTGCTTGCCTACCATGCAGAGGGTCCGGGTTCGATTCCTGGCCAGATTGGAGATTTTATTCAACTGGGTGTTGTGTTGTCCCCATCATCGTCTCATCATCACTGACACACAAGTCGCCCAATGTGGCGTCGCCTGAAATATGACTTGTACGCAGTGGCCGAACTCTCCTGAATGGGGCCTTCCAGCCAACAATGCCACAGACCATCTTTGGCAGCGACAGTTGCTTAAACGCAGCTGAGCACCCAGATGAACTGAGCTTGGATGACAGACCCAGGTATGTCATTCCATGCTGCTTCAACTCTGCACCAGAGTTCGTCAGCTGTAGTGACTGGCGAGTAGTGGTATACCAGTGTACCAGTCTCTCAGCAACCTATAACCAGATGTTTTCAGGGAGTTAAGAGGGGGGCGAATGCACTGGCCAGATCAGCAGTCGAACTCCCTTTGTACCTACTATACCACCTATAGCTGCTTAAACTCAGGTGAACATCAGTTGAACTGCCCTGGATGACAGATCCAGGTATGCCGTTCCAAGTTTCTTCAACTCTACGTCAGACTTCGTCAAACGTAGTGGCTGGTAAGTGGTGGCGTACCACTCTCTCAGCATCTTACAGCCAGATGTTTTCAGGGAGGTAAGAGATCTGGCGAATGTGCTGGCCAGCCCGACAGTCAAACTCCCTGTGTACCTACTTTGGCACCAAAGTTGCTTAAACCATGCTGAGCATCCAGTTGAACTGACTTGGATGACAGACCCAGCTATGTCATTCCATGTTGCTTCAACACTACTCCAGAGTTCGTCAATCATAGTAGCTGGTGAGTGATAGTGATTGCAACCTATAACCAGATGTTTCCAGAGAGGTAAGAGATCTGGCGAATGTACTGGCTAGCTCAACAGTCAAACTTACTCTGACCCAATTTTGGCAGCAACAGTTGCTTAACCCCAGCTGAGCATCCAGTTGAACTGACTTGGACGACAGACTCAGGTATGTCATTCCATGCTGATAAAATCTTGTCGGGTTGACAGCAGAATCAATGTGTTGTTTTCCAGCAACGTTTCAGCAAGTTTCTTACTTACCATCTTCAGGTGAAGAAGGCAGGTAAGAAACTTGCTGAAACGTTGCTGGAAAACAACACATTGACTCGGCTGTCAACCGGAGAAGATTTTATCATCGAGATTCGCCGAGGAAGCCTGCATTCTCATTCCATGCTGCTTCAACTCTGTACCAGAGTTTGTCAGTCATAGTTGCTGGCGAGTGGTGGCATGCCAGTCTCTCAGCAACCCATAACCAAATTTTTTCAGGGTGGTAAGAGATGTGGCGGGCGTGCCGGCCAGGCCAAACTGAAACACCATCTGTATCAAGGGTAGCTACAATAGTGCAGCTCCGCATGGTCTTGGTTTACCTCATTGAAAGAAAGCGGTTTGGAAACTTCGAAGACAGGCCACAGTCACCGGCCTGACGGCGTCAGAAATGAAACAGCTGTTGCTCAAATTACTGGTCATTCGAACCAGCAGTGATCACACCTCATACAATCATCCCAGTTAGGCCTACTGGGGCCTATGAAGTTGATGAACGCAATCTGTCAACGTTCGTTCTCATTATAGCCTTCACACATGAATATTTCCATTGTAATGCTTCACACAAAACCGAGACTCTCCTGAAAAGACGATGTGATGCCTCTTCTGTGCCTCTGTTACCACTGGACGAGTAATGTGAACAGCAATATCTCAGAACATTAAACTGCCATCTCGATAGGTCGCGATCTTCTCACTATCGACTTCCAACACGCGCTGGTAGCCGTTTCTACTTCTTACACGAGGAATAACACATATTCTCAAAAACAAATAACATCAAAATGCGAATCCTGAATGTGAAGTCCACTCTGTAATTTTTCCTTGTATAGGGTGATCCAAAAATGTTGCGGCAAACTTAGAGGAGTTTTAGAGGCTTTCTTGAGGAAAATATCGAGGACAAGAACACGTTTCCAGAAACGTCATCTAATGATGCTATAGTGTGTCGAAGTTATAGGCGGCGGCACCCGTCACTGGGCCAACCATTCGGCAGCAAACATGATTTTCTAGCTGACGGACCATAGGCGGAATGTCTTGCAATATTGTCAATGATCGCGACTGATTGCCATAATCGCTAGCGCAGTAGATGGAGCTATCTACTGCGTAGACACGCCTATTCTCCTATAAATGCGATGTTCAGTCGCCTTGGTGGGTGATAGTTTCGGACGTGGGTTTCCATCTGCAGTTTATTTTTCTTCTGTACACTAAAAAACACTGGAGATTTGGGAGGGTTCCAGGAGAGAAATAAACTGCAGGTGGAAACCTGTGTCTGAAACTGCCATCCACTAGGACAACAGAGCATGGCATTCACAAGAGACAAGCATTTCTACACAGCAGCTAGCTCCATATTCTCCACTGGCGATCGTGCCAATCAGTCGCGATCACTTGTGAGACGTTCTGCCTACACAACTTCAGCGAACAAAGTCATATTTGGTACCGAAGGGGTAGCCTTGGGGTAAGCGCTCTTGCCTATAACGTCGACGCTCTGTGGCATCGTTGATGATGTTTCCGCACGCAGGTTCCTATTCTCGATTTGTTCCTTAAGACACTCTTTACAACCCTCGAAGTTTATCGCAACATTTCTGAGCCACCCTGTGTGCAGAATGTAGGCAGCATTACCCTTATCTACTCTGTGCGGTTGCACTGAAATACTAGTCATTGTTGTTGTTATCGCTTCAGTCCTTGACTGGTTTGATGTAGCTCTCGGTGCTAGTCTACCTGTGCAAGCCTGTTCATCACAGAACAACAAATGGTTCAAATGGTACTGAGCACTATGGGACTTAACTGCTGTGGTCATCAGTCCCCTAGAACTTAGAACTACTTAATCCTAACTAACCTAAGGACATCACACACACATCCATGCCTGAGGCAGGATTCGAACTTGCGATCGTAGCGGTCGCGCGGTTCCAGTCTGTAGCGCCTAGAACCGCTCGGCCACTCCGACCGGCACAGAACGACAGAGGATAGCTTCATTTGTTACTCGATCTGCCCATTTAATCTTCAGCTTTCTTCTATAACGCCACGTTTCAAAAGCTTGAGAGCTCAACTCGGCTGATTACCGAGTAGGGGGAGCCGGTTCGATTCCCAGCTGGGTCTGAGATTTTATCCTTTCGGGGACTGGGTGTTGTGTTTGCCTCATTATCATTTCATCATCATCGATGTGCAAGTCGCCGAAGTGACGTCAAATAAAAAGTTTTTCACTAGGTGACCGAAAAACCATGGATGGGGATTCGCGGCCAATAATGCCATACGATGATTCCATTTCATTTCAGAAGCGTCTATTCTCTTCTTGTCCGAAGTTCTTATTTCCACGTTTCACTTCTAATAGGGCAACCAAATATTAACACTATTCTGTTTTTCGGATATGGTTTCCGCGATACTCTTCAAATGGCTCTGAGCACTATGGGACTTAACATCTGTGGTCATCAGTCCCCTAGAACTTAGAACTACTTAAACCTAACTAACCTAAGGACATCACACACATCCATGCCCGAGGCAGGATTCGAACCTGCGACCGTAGCAGTCGTGCGCTTCCGGACTGAGCGCCTGAACCGCTAGACCACCGCGGCCGGCTTTTCCGCGATACTGCCAGACTGCATTTTATATCCTCTCTGCTGGGCCACCATCACGTGCTTTGCTGCTCAAATGGCAAAACTCATGTACTACTTTCAGTGTCTCATGTCCTAATCTAAATCCCTTAGCACCACCTAATTTAATTCAGCTGCATTCTATTACTCCTGTTTTACTTCTGTTGATGTTCATCTTGGAATCATTTCCATAGTGGCCGAGCGGTTCTAGGTGCTTCAGTCTGGAACCGCGCGACCTATAAGGTCGCAGGTTTGAATTCTGCCTCGGGCATGGATGTGTGTGATGTCCTTAGGTTAGTTAGCTTTAAGTAGTTCTAAGTTCTAGGGGACTGATGACCCCAGAAGTTAAGTCCCATAGTGATCAGAGCCACTTGAACCATTTTTTTGAATCATTTCCATAAACAAGAAAGTAATATACATCGTGCCAATTTGACGTTTGTTCATATCGCACCAGCGTACTATCGTTGCAGAAATGGAAATATTCTTCACTTGCTTCTTAACGGTTTATTTTTTTGTGATCGATCACTAGAAACATTCCAAAACCTTTTCTAACACGTAATATTCAAAGTCTATGAGTAACAGTGGCGCAGGAATGGTGTCCGCGATTGGTTTACAATGCAGTAAAGACGTTAACTCACAAGGAATAAAGAAGATAATGGTTAACGATATTTACCAGAATACTACCAATTGTTGCATAATATTATTGGCAAAAGTGATATAATCTGGATATTTTTATTCGGGATTGCAAGTATGTGTATTTTAAATGATAGTTCACGAGTAATTAACAAGTCCAGGCCATTGTTTTTCTGCCGGTCTTTAATAACTCTGTTGATGAAGTATGATTTGTCCCATTGCGTTATTTTTCAGTTGCGGTTGCGGAGAGCGCAAATGAAGATACCCGCACGTCATCGGTCTGTCGCTGTGATGTTTACAAAGTTCGCTGTTGTTGGCAGCCAGCATTCACGAGTCTATTCCGAGAACTGTTTGTACATACGGTATTTTTATGACCGAGGTAAGAGGAGAAGGACGGAGGCAAACAGAAACGTTTCCCGTGTGATACAAGGGCACTATAATGACTCGACGTAAACCCAATAATGGAAGGAAAATGATAGCAGACGTCTTGAGGCTTGACAACGTGGGTAAGCTGAAAATAAAGCAATATGTGTCTAAGAATTTTCGTCCTGATTGGAAACACACCATGGTCCATTTTTACAACAGTTTCATATCTTTTTGCACGGCTCCTCTGAATCAACATTTGCGTCGTTTCAAAAACGCCAAGAGTTTGAAGCTAATTAACATGTCACCCGCAAAGACAAATATCTGCCTGACGATATCAATGGTATCTGGTTTATATACATAGCTTTTAACGTTGGTTACATATGTTAGTAGACAGGCGGTATTCACCTGCTCTTCAAGGAGTTCGGCCTTTTAGCTAGACTTCCGCTACCAGCAGGGTGTAAATTCTAAGTCGTCAAACCAGAATAACACGAAAAATAAGCTTCACACGAAAAAATGTGTAGAATCCAAAGTTGATTATTTTCGAGGGGTACATCTGCTGGTGCTAAAATTAGCCCGCCACCTCAGCCCACTGGGGGCTTGGTAGTTGGCGCTGTAATTCAAGAAAATCCATGTTCTCATTTTTGCGTGGAAAATGGTTACGCATAAATAAAATATACTTATTTATTTCGTAAATTCTGATTGGCTAAAACTAAAACTCTCCCTCTCTCCCCATAGGGCGGGGTTTGAGAGAGAGGAATTAGCGTTTGTTTTGTTTGTTTCGTGGTCAGGAGGCCACACAACTTATAATTATCACACAAATCATCTGACTAGCTAACTAACTTACCAAACATCTTACTGACTAACGTGTGAACTCATTAACTAAAAAACTAACTGACTCACGAACCTCATTTTTTATTAGATTCAGAGTAATCACTCTTGTTTGTCGAGAAGTCTCACAACTGGGGTGTTTGCTTGAGTTTTTTAGTTTCGCGTGGCAAAACGTAGAAAACGACATTCATAAATTTATTTACTTAAATCACATTGTTCACACTTTTATTTTACTTCGGAATATCGCGGCTATTACGGAATATCGCGGCTGTTGCGTAGTTTATATTTTTACAATTCTGTACGTTAATCGATATCCCACTCAGCCCTGATCGATAATCGATGCTCTTATCCAGCCCTTGCTGATGAGCGGCGTAATGAGACTGGGCTTTAGAAATTATAAGTTGGTTGGTTGGTTGGTTTGGGGAAGGAGACCAGACAGCGTGGTCATCGGTCTCATCGGAATAGGGAAGGATGGGGAAGGAAGTCGGCCGTGCCCTTTCAGAGGAACCATCCCGGCATTTGCCTGGAGTGATTTAGGGAAATCACGGAAAACCTAAATCAGGATGGCCGGACGCGGGATTGAACCGTCGTCCTTCCGAATGCGAGTCCAGTGTCTAACCACTGCGCCACCTCGCTCGGTAATTATAAGTATTAACGTAATAAACGCGCTGTATCTTTTACCCGTTTGAGCATTCAGACAGCACGTTTGACGCGGAGTCAGCTAGGCGGAATTACGCCGAGCAGACCGCTTCTCGCTCATAGAAATTCTAACCCTGCCTTCTCGACGCCCTTTATCAAAAATGGTTCAAATGGCTCTGAGCACTATGGGACTCAACATCTTAGGTCATAAGTCCCCTAGAACTTAGAACTACTTAAACCTAACTAACCTAAGGACATCACACACACCCATGCCCGATGCAGGATTCGAACCTGCGACCGTAGCAGTCCCGCGGTTCCGGACTGCAGCGCCAGAACCGCTAGACCACCGCGGCCGGCGACGCCCTTTATCTTTCCTCTCTGGAGATTAATAGGTGGCATATGTCATTATGAATTATATTTCTGTGGAAGACAAAATTGAGATGGTGTACATCTATGGAGAAAGTGGGAGAAATTTTGACGATGCAGTCGCGCTTTATCCGCAGCGCTTTCCTGGCCGAGTACGACCACGGTCCTCTTTTATTAGAGTTATTAAATAATTTACTGCGGAAGGTAGTGTGGATCAGAAAAAAATGAACCAGTGCAGCTACCGTTTGTTGAGAAAACAATCACGTGGCAGCCGTAGCTGCTGTGGCTCATAATCCACGTGCGAGCACAAGAGAAATATCAAGGCAATCAGGAATTTCACACATGAGTGTTTGGAAAATCCTGAAGCTCTACACATTTCATCCATACCATGTATCCATGAATCAGGAATACATGACAATGACTTCAAAAACCGTCTAACGTTTCGTCACTGGGCAATTCAGCGGATGCAAACAACCCAAAACTTTTTTGCTAAAGCACTTTTCTCCGATGAGGCAACATTCACAAATCACGGCGAAGTTAATCGCCATAACGTGCATTACTGGAGTGAACAGTACCACACTGGGTTCGAGAAGTCAACCATCAGCGACCTTGATCAGTTAATGTTTGGTGTGGTGTAATTGGCTATAAACTGATCGGTCCATATTTCATCGACGGTAATTTGAATGGCAACAAATATCGAAACCTATTTGAAAATGACCTGCCAGATCTGCTTGAAGACGTGAGCATGGAACTTCGACAAAACATGTGGTTTCAACACGATGGTTGCCCAGCGCATTACTCATTAGTAGCGCGCGATGTACCAGATCGACTTTACCATGGTCGCAGGATCGGCAGGGCAGATCCTGTGATATGGCCAGCCAGATCGCCTGACCTTACCTCGCCAGATTTTTTCTTATGGGGTTATCTAAAATATATCGTTTATCAGGAAACGCCTACCACTCGTGAAAACATGATGCAAAGAATAAAAGATGCTTGCGCTGCAATTACACCAGACATGTTATCAAGATGTGCGCAGGGATTTACAGCACGAGTCAACAAATGCATCGAAGTTGGAGGTCATCACTTTGAACATTTGATTTCATAAGACGGTGAGATGCAAGGGATTCACGGACAACAAGCAGGCCGAAAGTGGGAGCGAGAGGACTCTGAAAACAAGCACCCCGAAATTCATTTACTTGCAAGTATTTGCAAATAATCAACAATAAAATGAAACCAATCGTTCATTTTCAGGACCATCAAATCTTAAAAGAGAATACGTTCACCTTCAGTTGTAAGTTGGCTGTTTAGGTTTTCTTATTGGTAACGCCACGTAGTGCTCTGTATGAAAATCACTGGCTGTGCTGTGTGCAATCTGTGGCTAGTTTGCATTGTTTGCCATTGTAATGTTGGGCAGCTGGATGTGAACAGCGCGTAGCGTTGCGCAGTTGGAGGTGAGCCGCCAGCAGTGGTGGATGTGGGGAAGTGAGATGGCGAATTTTTGAGAGCGGATGATCTGGACAGAAACAGTACATTTGTAAGAATGGATGTCATGAACTGCTGTATATATTATGACTTTTGAACACTAGTAAGGTAAATACATTGTTTGTTCTCTATCAAAATCTTTCATTTGCTAACTATGCCTATTAGTAGTTAGTGCCTTCAGTAGTTTGAATCTTTTATTTAGCTGGCAGTACTGGCGCTCGCTGTATTGCAGTAGTTCGAGTAACGAAGATTTTTGTGAGGTAAGTGATTTGTGAAAGGTATAGGTTAATGTTAGTCAGGGCCATTCCTTTGTAGGGATTATTGAAAGTCAGATTCCGTTGCGCTAAAAATATTGTGTGTCAGTTTAAACACAGTCATGCATAATTTTTCTAAGGGAACATTTCACAGTTAGCGAGTGGGTTAGTCTTTTACTTTGTTTACTCTGTTAGTTAAAGAGTTCACTAGTTAGTAAGTAGAATGTTCGGTTAGTTAGTTAGTTAGTCAGATGATCTGTTTGATAATTAAAAGTTGTGTGGCCTCATGACCACGAAACAAACAAAACCTATCCGAACCTGCGACCGTAGCGGTTGCGCGGTTCCAAACTGTAGCGCCTAGAATCGCTTTTCCGCCCCGGCCGGCATAATATGTGGGTCAGCATTTGTAAAACTCTACTTCCTCTCTCTCAAACCCCACCCTATGGGGAGAGAGGGAGAGTTTTAATCACTAAGTAAATAAGTATTTTTTATTTATCCATAACCATTTTAAACGCAAAAATGAGAACGTGGATTTTATTCAGTTACAGCGCCAACTATCAACAATCAAAACAAATGTTTAAGGCAAAATGTACATAGTTTTTTATGTAGAATCTGAACCTGCAATAAAAAATGGGGTTCCCATTTGAAATTTTAAAGTTGCCTCCCGCCCCACCCCTAGGGGGCTGGGGTGGCGGGCCAATTTTAGCATCAGCAGATGTCCCCCTCGAAAATAATCAACTTTGGATTCTACACATTTTTTGTGTGAAGCTTATTTTTTGAGTTATTCTGGTTTCTCAACTTAAAACTTACACCCTGTATAATTATATTATCAACATTTCCAACCATTCTAGCCGGCCGAAGTGGCCGTGCGGTTAAAGGCGCTGCAGTCTGGAACCGCAAGACCGCTACGGTCGCAGGTTCGAATTCTGCCTCGGGCATGGATGTTTGTGATGTCCTTAGGTTAGTTAGGTTTAAGTAGTTCTAAGTTATAGGGGACTGATGACCTCAGCAGTTGAGTCCCATAGTGCTCAGAGCCATTTGAACCATTTTCCAACCATTCTACCTTAGTTGCTACTTCAACAATGTTTATCTTCTGCGTAATAATAACAATCTCTCATCTTTTGCTTTGAACTAAACGTGTTGCACATAATTGCATTAGGCATTTTCAGTAGTTTGTGGGTGTTCTACGCTTTATGTGGCTCCTTTGTAAAGACATGGCAATCTTTTTAAAATTTATCAAAGAAGTTTGTGTTTTATACTTCCCATGTCGGAAATCATACCCACCTAGCTCGTATCCATGTTTATAGCTGCAGTCTGTGTTATCTGTCCTAAGGACGTGCCTCTCACATTCTGTTTACACAGAATGACGTGACTGACGACCCCACTTTCCTGCCTCCCCCCGCCCCCTCTTCAAGCGCTGGGCTTATCTCAACCTCGCACGTGCTGCACTCGCAACACAGATTTCTTCCATACATCGCTCTGACGAGGAGGAGATGATGCGTTCTTCCTTAACTTTCGGCAGCTCTTTGCTTGACGTAACCCGTTTTTGTGCGACAACAGTATCGGGTGCGAAATCAAAATTTTGGAAAAATGTGTTGTGACTTCCGCGTAATGACATGGTAAGGCAAAGCTGCGATAAAAGTGAAACACTCGAGTGCTTTACTAGTGCCGGTCAAAGTGGAGATAGTGCGCCATTTGCCTTCCTCTGACATTTGAGCAGGCTAACCCAACGAGTTATAGGGATACCTAAGGCTTATCTACGAACCACTAGGCAGCTTAAAATTTTTCAAACCCGAAAAATTACTTCCAGCTGAGGGTTGAGCTGCAGACCTTCGAATCTGAAGAAACTTATTTTACGTGCCTCACAGTTTACATATAAAATCTCGTACTCCGACACTAGACTGTCTGGGCGATCCTCAGCCATACTGGATTTCATGCCCGAGTCTAAAAAAAAAATATTCACATTAAATGGGAAAACAATCGTAAAAGATAATAATTTGCACGTGATTAGTAGATAAGGATAATACATTATGATGTTTGGTTTGTAGGGCGCTCAGCTGCGCAGCCATTAGCGCCCGTACAAAATCCAAATTTTTACACAGTCCAATGTAGCCACCGTCACGAAAGATGACGAAGTGGTGAGGACAACAGAAACACCCAGTCCCCGGGCAGAGAAAATCCCCAACCCGGCCAGGAATCGAACCCGGGACCCAGAGGCAGCAACGCTAGCCACCAGACCACGAGCTGCGGACGTATTACATTATGGGACACATATCTGATGATGGAAAAAAAATTGTTGTTATTCGTAATGACAGCGGAATATTCTCGTGGAAGAAAAAAAATGGCTCTGAGCACTATGGGACTCAACTTCTGAGGTCATCAGTCCCCTAGAACTTACAACTACTTAAACCTATCTAACCTAAGGCCATAATACACATCCACGCCCGAGGCAAGACTCGAACCTGCGACCGTAGCGGTCGCGCGGTTCGTGACTGTAGCGCCTAGAACCGCTCGGCCACCATAGCCGGCGTGGAAGAAAGAAAATACAGTATACGATGAACAGCATACAAACCACAATGGAGCAAAGAAATCATTATCTCATAGTTTGCTGTAAAAAATGACTGGCATTGACTGATTTAAATCAACCTACACATGTAAAGAAAACACATCTATAGAGTATGACGCTGCGCACCCTAGGGCCTGCATGCATGATCTAATCGGTTGGGAGGGGAGGCATAAAGCTGTTGTTGCCCTCTTCTGAGGCAACTATTACACGAGGTCCTTGATATCCCGAATCCTAGCTCTGAGACGAAGCTGACGCCCGAGAAGCTCTCACACAAAATCTATCGGAGACAGATCTGGGGGTCTTGTTGGCTACGGGAGTACCTCAACACAGAGTTCATACAGGTGCCACAGAAGAACAATGCCCTCCCAATTAACTGCAACACGATTCTGTCGTACGAGAGGTGAGGTATGAGACGCAGGATAGCTGTGACGTACGTTGTACCATCAGAGTTCCCTCTGTCACTGCCAGCAGCGACGTGAAGTGACACCCGACTCCTCCACACGCCCTGACCCCAGGAATAACACGATGTGCCTCTCCAAAACCTTGAAAGAACTGAACTCCCACGATCGCAGCCCTACGCGCTGACGAGGCAATGTAGGGACGCGATTCAACACCGAAGACATCGCGGCGCTAGTCATCAGCAACACATGTTTCCCGGTCACGGCACCACTCCAAATGCAGCCGTTGATTTTACTTGTTAACGACAGCCTATGGTTAATTCCCCGCTCCAGCTGCCGCTTGTCTCCGACCAATGGCGCGGGATGACACAGAGAGCTGAAGGCAGTCCTTTACTTTTTCTCAGATGGTAGGCGCAGATGTGAAGGGGCTGTTACAATGTGCTTGGTTCACAGCACAGTGATCCCCCCTTGTGTTGGTCAGACGTGGTCGACCGGAATCTTGACGAGTAGGCCTACCCCCACGTTCTCATGCCGTCCAACATCGGTCCGCTCTCACGCCCGAATGCCTCACAAATCAGGATATTGCACGAATTTACTAGCTGGTCAAATGGAGAGCCATAAGTTTCCTTTCTAATTTTCTCAGGTGCTTATAACGCTGTCTCAGACGAGTACACGGCATCTCCGTGTACTTCAAGATCAGACTCTGTTCGTGCCCCTTATGCACCCTACTGAGCCGGATAACAACACTAAACACTTTAACACATTAATACACTCTGATGGTCGACATGCACTGAAGAGGCAAAGAAACTCGTACACCTGCCTAATATAGTGTCCAGCGAGCACGCAAAAGTGCGGCAACACGACGTGGCATGGATTCGACTAATGCCTGAAGTAAGCTGGAGGGAACTGACACCATGAATCCTGCAGGACTGTCCATAAATCCGTAAGAGAACGAGGCGATGGAGATCTCTTATGAACAGCAGGCTGCAAGGCATCCTAGATACGCTCAATAATGTTCTTGTCTGGGGTGTTTAGTGGCCAGTGGAAGTGTTTAAACTCAGAAGAGTGTTTCTGGAACCGCTCTGCAGCAATTCTGGACGTGTGGGGTGTCGCACTGTCCTGCTGGAATTGCCCAGGTTCGTCGGAATGCATAATGGACACGAATGGATGCAGGTGATCGGACAGGACGCTTACGTACGTGTCACCTGTCAGAGTCGTATCTAGACGTATCAGGGGTCCCATATCACTAAAGCTGCACACGCCCCATACCATTATAGAGCCTCCACCATCGTGAACAGTCCGCTGCTGACATGCAGGGTCCGTGGATTCATGAGATTGTCTCCATACTCGTACACGTCCATCCGCTCGATACAATTTGAAACGAGACTCGTCCGACCAGGCAACATGTTTACAGCCATCAACACTCCAAAGTCGGTGTTGACGGGCCCAAGCGAGGTGTAAAGCTTTGTGTTGTGCAGACATCAAGGGTACAGTAGTGGTCTTTCGGCTCCGAAAGCCCATATCGATGATGTTTCGTTGAATGGTTCCCACGCTGACACTTGTTGATGGCCCAACACTGAAATTCGCTGCAATTTACGGAAGGGTTGTACTTCTGTCACGCTGAACGGTTAGTGTATCTGTCACAGACAATTGCAACGCTTATAATTTACAGACAATCCTATGTTGGGTACGTTTACGAAGTTATGTTGACATCCCATCATGTGTTCTGGGCGCTCCAGTTTTTTTTCCCCAAGCTGTGCATTTATTTACGTCAATAACAGAAGCCACCCACTGACCGTAATTATTACCCACACCGCGCCGCAATCCATCATATTTCTGACACACTAATGAGCAGCAGCAGCACGCGCCCGTCATCTCACATGTGTGCAGCGGCTTACGTAAACACACATCAGTAATGCGGAGTCCGCCTTCAGCTTTGCCTGCAGATAATCTTTTCTTTGACGGCTGCGCTAAATTGTGCGATAACATCGATCTGACTATCGGCATATTAGTAATCCTCCAGTTTTATGAGTACCACTTGTAAGAAACAAACTAGCTCCTTGAAAACTGAGCCACTAATCTACAGAGAATAAAACTAAGACGAAGTCGTAAATTAAGACAGAAATGATGGTTTCTGTGCTTAAATGTTACTGAGATTCTCGGGCGCTGCGTCGTCTCGTGTTGAAGTTTCGCAGTATTTCAAAGAATCACATGCTCTTCAGGATCAAGAGACTATCATGACTGCCGTCTGCTGTACTACCCGACATAAGGCCCATGAACATCTACAGCAAATAAGAAATAACAGAATTAACCAATACTACAGTAACGAGAAAACAGTGGAATCGAGTTACATTTATTAGACAAAATTATGGTTGGTTCAAATAGCTCTGAGCACTACGGGACTTAACAGCTGCGGTCATCAGTCCCCTAGAACTTAGAACTACTTAAACCTAAGTAACCCAAGGACATCACACACATCCATGCCCGAGGCAGGATTCGAACCTGCGACCGTAGCGGTTGCGCGGTTCCAGACTGAATCGCCTAGAACCGATCGGCCACTCCGGCCGGCTGACAAAATTATGCTTCAGCAACCAGTTCTTCGAATATTGTACTGCCAAAGCTAATCGAAGTATGGGATTCAAGTAGTGACAAGCAAACTGATTTTGAGTTACAGTAATCCGGTTCCCACAATGACAGTATTCATAAGAGATCGGAACGTATTTTCGTATTATAACTCGCAAAATGAAGGTTTCACTCTGGAGTAGCATATGCCGACAGATTAAGGCTGTGTGTTTACCCGGAACTCGCACCTATACCATGTAACTGAGAAATGCTGTTACCGAAAAAGTAAGACAATGGTCAAAAAAATTTTCGAACTCTCAATTACATGAGATTTGTTTCACTGATTCTTAATGTCTCTGATCTGCTGCCTTCAAATCTTAAATCAGTTTTGCTCTCCATGCTCTGGCTTCCATGCAATAAGAACTTTTCATTCCAGCCGTTTGTGGTTAGATTAACTACTTTCATGTTTATGTCATCACTAGGGCTATGACATTGTATCTGCTTTTCTTTCAGATCTGATGTCATTTCATCATGGCTACGAAGAGACATCAATGCAATAATCATCATGACAGTTTCTGTTGCATTTTTAGATATTATACCCTTATTCGCCCCAGACGAAATATAACATCCTTTGTGATGCAAGCTTACAGAGCACACTTTTGGACTTAAATCTGGCGACCAAGGCAATGCTTGGGCACCACATACTGTATGTCACAACTTTGAGGAAATGCTGCGTGACTGAACGAAATGAAGTAAATGTTTACCTTTCGGAATCCCGGTCCCACAAGTGACTGCTATTTTTGTATCGTTAATCTAAAGGGAAATGGCATGAAAAACAGGCATAAAATATCATATCCTACTATCTCTATTTTGTCGCAAAAAAGAACATCAAGAACAGGGCTGCGTGGGTGCGGTAATGAAAAACTTCCTTGTTAATAAAGAAGCTGTTAACTATGAAAGTCTCATAGCTGAATTTCATGTTCTTGGGTGTAATATGATCATCTTCACTAATTTCCTGACAACTTAGAAGACGTCGGTGACGAGCAAGACAAACGGCTCCATCAGGATGGTTCAAATGGCTCTGAGCACTATGGGACTTAACATCTGTGGTCATCAGTCCCCTAGAACTTAGAACTACTTAAACCTAACTAACCTAAGGACATCACACACATCCATGCCCGAGGCAGGATTCGAACCTGCGACCGTAGCAGTCGCTCGGCCCCATCAGGACCTCAAGACTATGGAAGAGAGATGGAACGAAGATATGATGGCAGGCTGTTGCTGGAGAATTAAATGAGATCTCCCTGAAGTACTCCACAAACGGACGAGGTTGAAACGAAAACTTCTGCCTCAACAGAAAGCGTTAGTTAGTTAGAAATAACTTTTATCAAACCGTAACTTTCTACATGATGGGTAGTATTTCAGTTCGTACCACTGAATAGATTTACACTGTGTTTCTATGTAATTTGTATTTAATTTAATTACCGGCTACGTACGAGAGATTTAAATATTCATCGGCCTACATTATGATCTAATGATAATAACATGAAATACTGACATTTTGCGAGTGCATGAAAACTAGTGCTTTCAGGAAAAAAGCGACCTCAGATCTGAAATCAGCATCCTTAAATTAGGTAAGATCAACTGCTGTCAGCAATGCAACAAAGATGTTTGTAAGAGGAATTATTCGATACACTGTAACAAAGCTACAGTAAGAAAGATGTTCGGATGGATATACAAATGACAGTCGGTCCGGGCTATACCAAAAACTTTTTACCCCATGTTCCTAGCTCAAATAGGACGAATGTTTGTCGACGGTTTTTGGGTTGATCCTACATTCTGAAGTTTCAGATGCACTTCTTATCATCATTATGAGCAGCAGCAGCAGCAACGGCCATTTGATGTTCACTGCTGCAAAAGGCTTTTTCTAGGCTTTCTCATGCAGCTGCACGCAACCATCTTGCTTCTGTGTGCTCTCTAATGCAATCTCTCCCCCTCCCCCGCCCGCTCATTTCATTAGGTCGTCGTCCCGGTTTTGTCCCTCAGATTCAGCAAAGAACTTCCTTGTCCAAAAGCTACCCATTTACTTGTCTGAACTTCCCACCAGCTAATTTCATTTGCATTATGTATTCCTCTCTAGTCTGTTCCATGATTCTTTTCTTTGTTTTCCTGTCTGCTGTAATAATTCCCAACATTCATTTCTCTAATGCTGAACAGACCTCAGTTCTTCAACGGTTTTCGAACTAAAAATCTATATCTCACCGTATCAAGTGAAAGTCTTAATTTGTACACTGCTGGTTATTTCCCTTGTAGTACGTCCAGCCACTGTCTTTAACAGCCCTAAAAAATCGTCGACTTTTTCTAAGACTTCGTTGTTAATTTGAACGATTATCTTTTCGACATGTTGATTGTGTATTATTTTAATCTTACAGCAACTGATGTTTCGGCTTAATTTCAAGTTTTCTCTGTTAAATCGTTCCATTCGTTGTTGAAACTTATTTGTAATAGATGCAAACGGCGCAATGTCGTCAGCAAAACGAATATGGTCAACTTATGACACAGTAATCCATATTCGTCAACTGCATTCCAAATTTAAGACTTTGAGAAATTTCTCTAGGACCGCTAAGAATAGTTTCGTTGATATGGAAACTCTGTTCATAAACGCTGTTTCAGTTCTCAGTTTCTCAATATCCTAATAAAGTCTAATGAAAGCTATTGAGCTGACATACGTAAACTTTAAGCATAACTAAACTTGTTTCCCAACAGCTGTTTTTCAAGATTTCTCAAGATGACTTCCAAACAGACTGGTACTGCTTGAAAGGTATACTGGTGTTGCGTCGGATGGTTTTATCTAAACTGCACAGTATTTCTGCGAGGCAGTTGCTCGTTATCTTCAGGAACGGTTGTGATACTCACTGCTGGGTTAAGCGGGCCACGTAGTCTAGCAGTAATAACACAGACCTGGATCGAATCCATATCGGACCTCGGATTTGTCAATCTGCGACTTAATCTAGCCTTCACCTTCCAATAACGTGAGGAGTCACCAGGAAAGACACGTGGTTCGGATTCCACGTTACACTGTAGATGCCCTCCCCTCGTTTGAATAACTGGGGTAGGTTAGGGACACGAGGGTCATGTAAGTCGCCGAAGTGGCTAACGTTTAATTGAAAGGCTAGCACCAGGACATTAAGCCAAACGAAATTATTATAATATTATTATTATTCAGTTCGGTAACTTAGTTCACAACTGGCAGAAGATCCATTTTAAAAATATGCAACTACTTGCGACGTACAGCACTTTGGGATGCAGTTGTAGCCAAGTCTCACTTTAGAAACAATATTAAGGTTTAACGTCCCGTCGATGATGAGATCGTTAGAGAGAGAGAACAAGTCCGGCTTGAGGAATGATGATAACGGAATTTGGCCATGCACTGCGCAAAGGTGTTATCCGTGCATTTGCATTTAGCGGTTTAAGGAAATGATGGCAAACTGAAATCTAGATCGCCGGACGAAAATTTGGACAGTTTCTTCTTGAATGCGAGTCTTATCCACAGCAACATCTCGTTGGGTGTTAACCGAGGTTAGGCAGTACAGGCATAATATGTGTAAAGGAACAGACATTTTAAGTTAAATAAGTATTACATGCCTCGACTGGTAAAACGATGATACTAACTTAGATCTACTTTTATTGTAGTCTCAGCTACCTGTCGCGGGAATCACGTGATGTGCGAAACATTCCGGATATCACATTAATCACAAGATCATGTCCACTTTTCGGAAAAAAGACAGATCTGAATAAAATTATACTTTTTGAGAACGAAAAACTTTTAGAAATATTATAGAAACAAAAGATGTTTATGTGATTATCAAAATAAGTTAACTATTTTCATGTGATTATCAAAATAAGTTAACTATTTTCCCTAGATATGTCACGTCACGAGCTTCACTTATTATTAAGTCTGTACACAAATGTAAGTGGCATCTGTTACGAATGATATTACGTTAGTTTTATGAAGCAGAAGCAAAAACAAGGTTGTATTTTGTACTTTGTCATGACATTTATAGAAGGACTAATTTCCGTAGCATAACCCAGAAGCACGGAAAACAATCATTAAGTGTTGGGCCACCTTTAAACAATACAGAACTTCGCCAGAGTGCATTGTATTCAGAAATTACGGAAAAACGTGAGTCGGGTGCTTCATATCCTAAAATCGGCACCATCACAGGTGAAAATTAAGTAGTATCGCAAGTTTCCGTAATCTGAAGAAATTACCTTAACTCTTCGTTTAGTATAATGTTTACGTTGCAGGTTACAAACGTTGCTCAATGAGACGATCATCTACATCCACAACATCAGCAGGGTAACGCTCATTTCACACTTCCTACAAACGTGACCTCATTTCAACGTCACTCGCAATATTGACGACCGCATGATCGCCTATGGACATTCGTTAGCGTTCGATACGGGGCTCTCACATGACTTAATGTACGCGTATCGGAGATTTATAAACATACATCATTCTTTGACTGATTTGTTACCATTATTGCTATAATTAAATTTCACAGAACCTTTGTCTACGGTTAGCAGCTTCATATAAGAGTGTTCTCTCAGGAATGAGTTGTTATCGTCAATAACTTACAAATTAAGCATGAACACGCTTGTATTATAATGTGCAGTGTGCCATTTCATGTAACGGGGCACTGAAAATTATTCACAAACACGTCACCATTGTCATTAAATGTCACATAATGACGCATCAACGATATAACCTTTCAAGAGACACTGATAGCCAAGACTGGAGATAAATATCACGCGACTAAAAGCTAGCGAATGGAAAACCACGTGGTTTGTCGAGTCAAATGATGTGAGTTATCGCCACAGGCATATATCTTTTTTCATGTTAGCGTTGTTAACACATTCTGGAACTTCCATATTTTCTGCAATATTCGATGTCATTTACATCCCGTCGGATTTGAGAACGAAGGATGAAACAAATATTTAGCGCTTTCCTAGGGTGACCAAACATCCGGATTAATCCGGACATGTCCTCCTTTTTAGCTCTTTGTCCGGGGTCCGGGCGGATTTTTACAGTGTCCGGCTTTTTCGCAAAGTTGAGCGTAATACAGTTAAATTTATAATTCGTCCCGTTCTATTGCTCTTTTCTTAAATACTTTAACTATTGGCTCAGCCTTCGTGATAAACACGCACGAAGGCGGTGTTAGTAGGTGGTACCAGGATCGTCGATGTTATCGTTGATCTACCTATAAGCGAATGCAAATATCGATTATTTAAAATTTTCGTTTCGTATCTTTGTATTGGCTTGGCTTCCTGTAGTGTACGTGTGATTTGTGAGTGTAATTTTTAACCGAGTGAATTACGTAAAATATTTGGCTATGCCTAAACGAAAGTATACATTTTCTGATGTCATTTCCTGCAAATATCCGTCTTTAAGAAAGGGAGAAATGAATTCGAAGCGGAATGTAAGATATGTGGAGCTGGAACGTACGTCACAGTGGCCAATAAATGTAAGAAATAACTCGACAGATTAACTGTCATGGTTTTATTTCATTGTTTCATAGTCATTCGATTTATTTGTATTCGGAAGGTTATAGTGCAGTTTACATGTCGTCAGCTGCTGCTTGAGTTGTAGATGTTGGAAGCGGTGCGTCGAATGAAGGGAGGTGAATGGTCTTACGTTTTTCGGTCTGTAAACAATTCCGTGTTGTTGACATAACAAAACAATTGACGCCACACTGTCACCACAATCAATGTTTTTAATTTTTTTAATATTGCTCAGCAACAATTAGCTACTGGTTTCACCGGTTATTCCCGGCACTCCCGTGACTTGTCCAAAGCTGACGGGTGGTATCCTCATCTGCAGTTGACCCGTTTGATGTGTCCTCTTTTTTCTTCTTTTGTCCTCCTTTTTGAAGCTGTTTGTCCCCCTTTTTAAACAATTGCATCTGGTCACCCTACGCTTTCCAGGTGTGTGGTGAGGCAGGAACCAAAGAGGGCAGCTGTATTTGCTGCGACTGAAACGAGCAGCAATAAAACAATATTCTGCCTTTCATGAATATTTGGCTATTTATTCCCGAAAATATGGCGATTTCCAAGTGTGTCGTTAGGCGGAAACCTGTGGGGACGCAGCTCCGTGGAGTCGCCCGGAATAATGTCGCTGCCCGAAGGTAGCTCAACTAACCCCTCTGGACCCGCAGTTAGTTCGCTCTGATTGATATTTGTGCCAACATGTTTTGTACCTTGTAGGACAATAAACTATATTTGTTTGGAATCGTTCGTACCGTAATTCCTACAAACCTAAGAGGACAGCTTAAGTTGTTGCGAGTGAATCGAGGAGAAATAACATTCGTATTCTTCCTTGTCAGAAAGTCGATAGCCGGTCTGCGGTCGTCCATATTGCGTGTGACGTCAAAATGACGTCACCTTTGCAGAAAGTGGTGTGATATGAGTGTTACCCACGACAGCCTGGAACCACATTAGAAATTCCATTTCACAGTTGTTCGAAGCTCTTTTCGAACGGTGGACCACGAAACGTTTAGCTGTCGTCACACAGATTGTGCATACTCAACTATGGCAATATTAACTTCTTCAACAATTTTTGGTGCAGTTGGCCGTCGGTCTCTCCCAGGACCAATTCTCAAACCGTCAATTAATTCTGATTTCCGACTCATGTTCTTCAGCCCCGGTGAGGAAAGAGGAACACTCTGTATTCCTTTAATGCGTCGACACTAGCGAAGATCAGCAGCACTATTGCTGTTGTCGTAATAAAACAGCTTTAAGAGTAAAGCCCTGCTGACCTTGTCCAGACGCATCGTGACTGCGTTCAACCGTAATGCACACTGACGCTTGTGCTTCAACTCAATGTCGCCGTACCAGTACCGGCGTCTATCAATAAGTCATACACTATCACTATCAACAACGAAAACCCTACAGTGCACAGTCTGAACATCATTCCTATAAAAATGAGTATCCACACGATAAATAGTTTCCCGTCAACACTAGCCCAAGTAGCGACAGTTCAATTATAACCACCCTGTATAAAGTATGTATAAAATAATATAGGCTAAGAAAAAGAAAATATGTATGAAACATGAAATAAATAAACTCTAGTTAGGAAAAATTCATTTGAAACTAAGTGATTTTCAGTCACCGTTTCTAACATAATGTCACTACTTACTATTCACGTTTGATACGTTTTTAAATATTCACTATGCTTTTTATAACTAAGGAAGAAATAAACTACGGCATCTTTTAATGGAAGGAGTAGATTTTATTGAAACGAAAATCATCTATCATCTACTTGCGGGCTTACTTAGTGAGGAGAGAATCAGCTTAAACGGCTATTGGAATCTCATTGTTCCGTTGCAGATTCGCCCACAGCATGAGGCAACATCCAGATAGTAGATGCGAACCACGTGTTGTTTAGTCACTGCCAGGAGAGGAAGAGCTCTCGAGTGGATCCGTTAAAGTCGCCGGTTAAGACGCTAGGATATGTACATCAGTTTAGATCAAGATAAAGCACCTGTATTATGGTCTGCAGTGAATTACGCTCAGATTTCCACAATGCTTATGCACAGAAAAAAAAAGACACACAAAAAAGCATGTGCCTCATTTGTGACAAGAGTTCCGGTGAGAACTTTGGAACACCACTTCTTTTCTTAAATTTTCCTTGCACGTAAATATGACAAGTGGTGAGAAAGCAACGTGCAAACGTTACGGTACGCCTGAAAGGCCCTTTATGTGTATTCTGTTTAAAGAAGAACGGACCGAGAATAAAGATGCTTGTGAATCCACGCCACATGGTCGCACACGGTGAGTGCAATGGCTCTTCGCGCACAGCACGCGGTTGAACAGTATTCCAAATTCGACAGTTCTGTGTAGTCGCCGCATTCTGTAGCGTAAAATGTGACCCATCACTCCTTAGAATAATGCCCAGCCTCATGTTGTCAACTTCAGTATGTGCCAAAAATCGAGGAGGGAATTGAAAAGCGGTGGCCGTGCGGTTCTGGCGCTGCAGTCCGGAACCGCGGGACTGCTACGGTCGCAGGTTCGAATCCTGCCTCGGGCATGGGTGTGTGTGATGTCCTTAGGTTAGTTAAGTTTAAGTAGTTCTAAGTTCTAGGGGACTTATGACCCAAGATGTTGAGTCCCATAGTGCTCAGAGCCTTTTGAACCATTTTTAGGGAATTGAAAATATTGCTGTGGATCATAGGGCTTCAGTTGCTACACTATCTGGATCTACTACGGGTACCAGAATAAAATACGCAGCGAAGCTTTCCATAAGTTTGTGTTGACCACGAGATGGGTAATTCTCGTGACAATTCACGACCACCAGCACTACACAGGGCATACGTTAGCATATGTGCCAAGTTTCGTTGCCATACCATAATTACAGCGCACGCTAGGCCTCCGTGAGTAACTGCACTTTAATTCTAAGTACCCAGTGTGTTAGGGTTCCTTCCTGTCCAAATCGCGTATGGACCGCAGGAAGAATCACTGCGCTCGCTATAATTGCTCTAATGTTGTCACTGTTTTCATATGGGTGCCATACGTAGGGAGCTGAAAATATTCCTAGGTTCGTCACTTAACACTGTTTCCAGAAACTCTGTAAGCGCGCTCTCGCTGGATGATTTGCTTCTATCTTCAAGCTTATGCTACTTCAGTGTTTTCAGCACTTCCACGACACCCCCGTGACTCAAACGAACCTGTGACCATTAATGGTGCCCTTTTCTGAAGAAGTTCAATATCCCCTGTTGGTTCTATTTGGTAAGAGTCACACACAATTGAGCAATATTCTAAATGCGGCGCAGAAGTGTTCTATTGTCATTCCTTCACAGATTGATTAAGTTCCCTCAGAATCCTGCAATGAACGGAAGTTATCTGCTTTACTTACGTCTAAGCCTATGTGATCATTCCACTTCACAATCATACGAATTGTTAATCCAATTATGTATATAAGTTGACTGATTAATATCATAGGATTTCATATTCTTTTCGTTTTGTGAAGTGCACAGTCTCACATTTTTTAACATTAAATGGAAGGTGTGAGTCTTCGCACCACTTCCAAATCTTATCAAGTTTCGAATGTATGTTTATGCAGATTTCTTCATATAGAACTTTACTATAGATCAGAGATTCCCAAACTTTTGTTTGTCACGCCCCCCTTCTGCCGAAAAGAAAACTTCCGTGCCCCCCCCCCCCCCCTCTAAAAAAAATAGATTTTTATTACTTATCAAGGAACTATTGAAAAATTTCTGACGGTGACGTCATGTAACATGATGGGCAGTTATTACGTCATCAGTCTAGTCTAGTGATTATAAGCCACTCCTAAAGTAACGAAAGTCCTTGGTAAACCAGGAAAAATATTTGCGACCTTTGCAGATTAGTGGATGCGGGCCATTATTTTAAGTTGAGTGTAGCTTATTACTTTCTCTCATTATCAAAAGTAGTCACTCAGTCACGGTGTTAACGAACATCACTGATTTGTACGCCTATAGCGCTCCCCATTGTCATTGCGCATTAGGTTGGCATTTATGTCAACGCCGACAGTTACCGAACGGCGACAAAGGCCCAGTTCCTAGAACCAGACAGAAAATAAAAAATAAGTTTTACGAAGTAATTTTGCAGACTACACAGAACTTTAAAAAAATATGAATAAAACAACTTCTTTACCTAGTTTACATTCCCTTGCTGCACACCATTTCTTCACCAGTATACGATTTTAGGACTACTCTTCGCTTGCCATATCTAGGATAAACTTTCGCTGTGTCTTCATCCAGAAGAAATACTATTATTAGTTGAAATAACATACCACACGTAACATCAGAATCCATAAGGATCACACGCAGTATTTATATTTAAATCAGATTCACTATGTTTATTTTATATTGTTTCTTCGAAATAGTTTTTTATAATTTTACAGCATTGCCTACATGTAAGGATAGTTAGGAGGAAAATAACAAGTTCTCTTATAATGTGACGTATTTATTATAAAAATATTATTTCCACACACATATGGCAAGAAACAAACAAATAAATCAATGTGAAGGATGAGCTTGCACATTTTTTACAAGATTCTGAATTCTTTGCTGAATAGCAGAAACTGCGCAACGTAAATCATTGGCTATACTGAGTTTGCTTCTAAGTTTATTTTTTATCGCCACTACCGCTGACAATGCTCTTTCGCACAAATAAGTGCTTGAAAATGGTGAATACAGTTTCAGTGCTTGTTCTGCTGTGCTGGGATACACTGTGAGATATTTCACCCAAAATAAAGGCTTCTCCATCTTCTCAAAGTCATACTTCACTGCAGAATCAAGACTTCCTCTTGTAGTCTGTCTGGCAACACATCCACGTCAACGTGAAATGGATCCGTCGCTAACCCATAATAAATTTTATCATCACAACTGTTAGGGAAGTATCGTTCGAATTCATCAATGAGGTGCTGCAAGTGGTTCGATATTTTACTCTTAGTATCGGTATCCTTAAAATCATTTTGAAATCGGGCTTCTTCCAGGATTCCAAACAATCTGGGAAAGCAGGAATAATTGCAGGCTAACATTTTACGTTTCCAAAAAAATGGCTCTGAGCACTATGGGACTAAACTTCTAAGGTCATCAGTCCCCTAGAACTTAGAACTACTTAAACCTAACTAACCTAAGGACATCACACACATCCATGCCCGAGGCAGGATTCAATTGTAGCGCCTAGAACCGCTCGGCCACCCCGGCCGGCTTACATTTTCATAGTTGCAACTTATCAGTAAACGCTTTTATGGCATCCCGATGAAAAATTATGTTTGACTCTCCACCTTGTAATTTCAAATTCATTGTGTTTAAAGATTCGAAAATATCTGACAGATAAGCCAATGCAACATAAACACCGGGCTTTCTAAATTCTACATACAATTCAGTTTGTTATTTTCCAAAAACTGCATCACTTCGTCTCGAAGTTCAAATAATCTTCCTAGCATATTTCCTTTTGAGAGGCAGCGTACTTCTGTATGAAATGAAAGTGTTTTATACTCTGCTCCCAAGTCTTCACAAAGAGCCGTAAATAACCTGGAATTTAACGCACACTTTTTAATATGATTCACGATTTCGATGCACAATTTCAAGACATCATTGAGTTCCTTTGGAAGTGTCTTAGC
This sequence comes from Schistocerca americana, assembly GCF_021461395.2. NCBI lineage: Eukaryota > Metazoa > Arthropoda > Insecta > Orthoptera > Acrididae > Schistocerca > Schistocerca americana. Next base: position 485,609,349 of record NC_060120.1, read on the forward strand.
TGCCAATGCTTGACGGTGTATTACACAGTGGATAGCAGTAACACTAGGGTTTTTTTCTCTGACCATCTGCACGAATCCTGAGCGACATCCAAGCATGATGGGGCGCCGTCTGTGCATAGGCCTATCAGTTTCTGCCATGATAACTCATTTTTACAAAAGAATTCAGAGACGGCTGCCATTATATGAATTGCTTTTGAAGTTGTCTTTAACTCTGTAGAAAACAGCAACACTTCTTTAATTGCTTCATTTTCTATATAGCGAACGAAAGCTAGCAGTTGGCAACAATTCGCAACATCGGTACTCTCGTCTAACTGTATTGCGAAAAACTGCGATTGTTTGACGGCCGTACCTAATTGATTTTGTATGTCTTCGGCCATATCATCAATCCGAAGTTTCACAGTATTGTCAGAAAGCGGTATTTGTGAAAGTTTTTGTTTACTTTCTGACCCAATAACAATATCAGCAGCTTTCAACAAACTGGGTTTGACTAGTGTCTCTCCGATAATATGACTTTTCTTGGTCCTTGAAATAAGTAGTGATAACTCATACGAGGCTTCCAGTACCTTTTCTGATGTCTGAGCGAAGGATCCAGCAGTGTCTAGCTTCATTCGTTTCAGATTATCACATTTTGCAAAAAATTCCTTCGGCTTCTCGTTCAATGCACCACGCTTTGCCCTTAAATGGCGTTCCAGACGGGAAGGACTCATGGAATCATTGCTCAATACCTCATATCAACTAACACATTGCGGCTGGTTTACACCATTTTTTTGTATAGAAGCAAAACCGTATTTGATATAATCATCATTATATTTACGTTTTTTCACGACACTCGTGGTGAAGTAAAAAGAAAACAAGAAGTTAACAGTATAATTTCGCACTAACACTGATTTTACTGAGGCACAACTGGGAAAGATTCAACGCGATTTCAGCAAAATCCAATACATCAGATGTGTCAACAACTGCAAGCAACCAACTGAAATAAAGGAAAGCTACTGTCGTCTGTCGGCACCTCAGATGACTGCCTGTGAGGAGTGGGGCGAAGAACGGGGAAGCCCAGCCGCAGCGCAGGTAGTCAGTGCACAGTCTGTCTGCGACCTGGTGGCCGAGCAGGGATCTTGCTGGGAGAAACGTGCTTTTCCCGGATTAGGGCGGAAACAGCCCACAGGCACCCAGGCGATGCTGTTCTGAGCAGTGCAGCCTGGGGTTTTATGCGAAAATCGTTTTCGTGCCCCCATCTTTCGTTATTTATAAACGAAACGTTATAAGTTTTGAGGTAACATCAATGAATTGGTTGCCAAATTTCACAGTAATTAAGTAAGTTCATGGATACGCCTCATACATCGCTGGAAACTGTGCACAGTGCCAAGCAGTTATCTCTGTACTCATACCAAAAGAAGCCATTGTCGCAGCAAACAACGTACACTAATTTCAAACGAAATTATGCCGTATTTCAAAAAGGCAGAAGAAAAGTAACTGTTTTGTCAGCTAAGTAATCCGAATGAAAGAGGTGTAGTACTGACCGTTCGAAAAAAAAATAATAGCCTCACTAATGGACTTCATTGTCTACCTAGCTGGGTTATGTTTCATTGTTAGCAGTCACGACAATGTTTCCAGAACGGCGTGAAGTACTCTGCTCAGAACGAACACTTGTACTAGTTTCGCATTCACGACGTGCACATTTTTCTGGTGACAAAGGGCATAACCCTGGCGTCCAAATTACGAAGCCGCCAGTTCATTTGAAGCGTATACAGTCTATTAAAGTCACTGTAATCGCATCACATGGGGATCCGCGGGTTGACAGAGTAATAAAACGGCATTTTTGCAGTTACGCAGTATAAGTGATTATTACTCTGATGAACATAGTCTACTACGGCTAAAAGTTATAACATGATTACGTTCAGTTCATGTGTACAAATGTACGGAATAGTTAATACCTGACTTTTCTGTTTTCCAATTGTCAGATGTAAGTTGTTTACAAATCTGATATATTAGAATTAACGCATATCGCCTTCGTAATTTTGAGAGTTTCTGTGTGTGACATTCTAAACGTGATCTTCAAAAGCTGTATGTTCTAGGATAGATTATTGAGATAGGATTGCGGGAAGTGGGACGCCAAACGATTGCATTTAGCACCATAATCCATCATTAATATCTGCACATTCATTTTTATTAAAATATCGATATTAAAAAGAAATATTAGGTTTATACCGCTAACTCCACCCGCGCCCCCCTTGCAACATCATCCTCCCCCCCCCCCCCCCTAGGGGGGCGCGCCCCCAGTTTGGGAACCTCTGCTATAGATAAATACATCATCTGAGTAAAGTATGAGATTACTATTACTATTGCCTAATAGGTTACTGATATACAACACGAAGAGCAAAGGGTCCCAATTCACGTCCCTGGGGCACGCTTGAAGTTACTTCTGTCCATGACTCGCCCTCCAAGACAACATGCTGCATATTCTCCACCAACAAAACTTCACTCTAGTCACAAATTTTGTTTGCTACCCCAAATGATCTATAAACATTGGTATGGTACCCAGTCAAATTCTTCTCAGGCGTCAAGAAATACTGCATCCTCCTGATTGCTTTGATCCGTGACTTTAAGGGTGCCAAATGAGAAACTGGACAATTTTGCTAAAATTTCGGCAGTTTTGATAAAACAGACACTCCGGCATTGCAGTCGCCTGTCTTATTCTAAGTTGCGTAGCAATCGTACTGAAACAATTCAAATGCAAACTGCGACTTTCACGAAGGCAGCAATGCCACAATCCTATTTGCGTTAATTCGAGTGCCGTTTGGCAAGTCCGTGCGAACATACACCGCGCTGGGACAGTCATCGTGCTGCTGCTGGTACTTGGCCCAGCTGAAGGCTTGCTTGAAAATATTTGGACGACTACGCCACTTATTCTTGGTTTTGGCAATCGTTCAAAGTCTTCATACAGATTTATTTACAGTCCCTAGTATTCTGAACGACTGGAAACATCACCCTTCATTTACGCGTACCCAGCGCATCCAGCTCCTATTATAATCTGTGTTTACTGTTGCACTGTAAATGTGCACCGTTGCTTTCCCATTTTAGTGCTTCTTTCTGTGTTAAGTCAGTAAGTTCTAAACGTCTTAGCACATTTCCAACGAACCTGTCGTTGTAATGACTTTTCCAAACATTTATTCCCTTGTGCTTCCAATATCTCTTGAAGTCATAATTTATTTATTTACTTAGTTTTTAACACAATTCTGCAGCAATATTTTTCATAGCTTCCAGCTTCTATTTTCCGATTTTCTCACTGTCAACGATTCATTTCCATTCAGTACTGTGCCCTATACGTACAGCGTTGGAATTTTTTTCCTGTACACGTACGATTTTTCAAAAAATGGTTCAAATGGCTCTGGGCACTATGGGACTTAACATCTGTGGTCATCAGTCCCCTAGAACTTATAACTACTTAAACATAACGAACCTAAGAATATTACACACATCGATGCCCCACGCAGGATTCGAACCTGCGACCGTAGCAGTCGCGCGGTTCCGGACTGAGTGCCTAGAACCGCTCGGCCACCGCGGCCGGCTTTGTTGCACAAAAGTGTAAAATAAAGATATGTTGTTTTCATTCTAATAAGCTACTGTAGAATAGTCCCTGTTGTTTAATCAAGTTGGTATACTGACAACAGCCTCGCAAAGGCATTTACTCCCAGCGCAAGTGTTTTTAGTTAATCAAATGTTCAAATGTGTGTGAATTCCTAAGGGACCAAACTTCTTAGGTCATCGGTCTCTAGACTTACACACTATTTAAACTAACTTAAACTAACCTATGCTAAGAACATCACACACACCCATACCCGAGGGAGGACTCGAAACTCCGGCGGGAGGGGCCGCGCAGTCCATGACATGACGCCTCAAACCGCGCGGCCACTCCGCGCGGCTTTTAGTTAATCAGTCAGTTTCAAAAGAATAGTAGAGTTCCCAAACATGTCAGGAGCACTAAACATGACCGCCAATATTCACCACTTAACATTACTCTTGTTCACATGGAGCACATTACTTAACCATGAAAACATTGCCTCTCCCCCCCTCCTCCCCCCCCCCTCCAGCGAGTTAAAGGCATCAAATAACAGATACTTTTTGCTGCATGATTCCTGTGCCCGGAATCAGATTTTGACAAGGTAATTCCCCTTCTCTCCTCTCTCTCCGTCCCTGTGTGTGTGAGTAAATGCGCACGAGTTAATACATCGTTCAGTTCAATATAAACAAAGTTTTTTAATGCAAATGCATCTGCGTAATCATTGAGAAATTATACTATTATTTTGTTCCGTACATCTGCAACAGGAAAATTCCTGTAAGTATGCTATGAAACGTCTTCAGCCTTCCTATTCTGTGGATTTTTATTGTTTATCAGTTTGAAACGGTCGCTCGCGGAATATATATTTCATTACTGTGATGAAGCAAATCCTGAAACAAATGCTAATTTCACTGGATCAGCAGTCAGCATTCTAACAGTACTTTTAAAAGAACTGAATATAAGATGAGGATTTAGAGGAATAATACAATCAAACAAAGGTGAGGTTTCAAACAAAGTTCCTGCTTGTTTACTTCGACAGTCGTGATCCGCCCTTTCATCTAGCTGTTACGTACAGCAGCCTACGTCTTCGGTTATTTTGAAATTGTCACGTGGCTTGAGGAGCTCTACTCGTAACGCGTGACTTTTGATGGCCCCTTAACGACCCGTAACTACTACGCTCCCACGAAGCAGGACCTAAACATGTCGGGCCATAAACACGGAAAAAATTATCAATGAGAGGTCGGGCGCCGTCTAGTCGAGAACGGCAAGAAGTGTTGCCGCACTTATCGTGCTAGACACGCCTCGTGGGTTCCTGTCCAGAAGGAAAATGAACAAAACAAGAAGCTCTCGTTCTGAAAATATAAACCCTCGTTATCTTTCTTTTCTTTATAGTTCATGAAATTAAAGAGATCAGTTACTTCTCACGTATTGTATTTGTAGGTAATATGCTTACAGCAGTTACTGACGCAGGAAGATAATGTTTTTTGCAATTTCGCAAGTATTGCCTCTTTTTTTCCTACGACGACAGACCGATCTACGTATGGCATTAACGGCGTTAGACTTCCATTCTGGAGGAGTAGGGTTCAAATTCACGTCCAGTCACCTATATTTCAGTATTCTGCGATTTTTCTGAACCACTTACGGCGGGTGCAGGGAAGGTTCTTGTGGAAAAGTTGCTGCTGATTTCCTATCCTTTCCTTAAGCAATGGGCTGCGTCTCTAATGGCCTCGCCGTCGACGACGATCTCTGCATCTCTAAACCTTTTGTTCCTTTTCTTTGTACTGTGACCAACAAAGTAGAAACCCAATTTCTAAGTCTCATCTCTGTCCATTGTGCTGCATGTCGGCAAAGCTAAATGAAGACCTGATCACGGTGGCAGCACCGTCGTATTTACGGCCAAGGAACAGGGAGGGAGGTACTTAATAGTACACGCTCCACCATTCTTACAGATGGGACGCTGCACACGCTACACGTCTATACGCCAGAGTCCTGCATATCACAACAATTATACAACAACTGGCACCGTTTACCAGTAGTCTTTGCACACTGTCGTTTTGACTACATTTATTCGCAGCGATATGTGTATTATTACATGTTTCGTCGTGATAAATCGCCACCGCTTTAATTTAGATGCTTAATTTTTTCGTAAAATATAATTTGGATAGGTGACGAAAAAAGTGAAGCACCCAAAAGGGGAGGAGAATATGAAATTGAAATTCACGGGTTGGGAGGGCACGTGATGTTATTTTAGGGTTTACAGGATATAGACAAATTTACAAAGATCTTGGCATTATCAGCTCACTAATTAGTATGACGTTGCACCCCTTCTGGCCTGGATGCAGGCGCTGATTCGGTTAGGAAGGATGTTATAAAGGAGCCAAATAAACTGTCACACCTGCCTAATATCGTGCAGGGCCCCCACGAGCAGGCAGAAGTGCCGCAACACGACGTCGCATGGACTCGACTAATACCTGAAGTAGTGGGAGGGAATTGACACCATGAATCCTGCAGGGCTGTCCATAAATCCATAAGAATACGAGGGGGTGGAAATCTCTTCTGAACAGCACGTTGCAAGACACTCCTGATACGCTCAGTAATGTTCATCCCTCGGGAGTTTGGTGTCCACAGGAAGTGTTTAAACTCAAAAGAGTGTTCCTGGAGCCGCTCTGTAGCAATTCTGGATGTGTGGGGTGTTGCATTGTCCTGCCGGAATTGCCCAAGTCCATCGGGATGCACAATGGACGTGAATGGATGCAGGTGATCAGACAGGATACCTACGTACTTGTCACCTGTCAGAGTCGCATCAGCGGTCCTATATCACAGGCCCCACACCATTACTGAGCCTCAACCAGCTTGAACAGTCCCCTGCTGACATGCAGGGTCTACGGATTCATGAGGTTGTCTCCATACCCGTACACGTCCATCCGCTCGATACAATTTGAAACGAGACTCGTCCGACCAGGCAACACGTTTCCAGTCGTCAACAGTCCAATGTCGATGTTAACGGGCCCAGGCGATGATCTTTCGTAGAATGTTTCGCACGCTGACACTTGTTAATGACCTAGCATTGTAATCTGCAGCAACTTGCGGAAGGGTTGCACTTCTGTAACGCTGAACGATTGTCTTCAGTCGTCGTTGGTCCCGTTTGCGCACTTTTTTTTCGGCCGTAGAGATGACGGAGATTCCGGATTCCTGATATTCACCATACACTCGCGAGTGATCGTACGTGAAAATCCCCACTTCATCGCTACCTTGGAGATGCTGTGTCCCATCACTCGTGCGCCGACTGTAACACCACGTTCAAATTCACTTAAATCTTGATTAGCTGCCATTTAAGCAGCAGTAACCAATCTAACAACTGCACCTGACATTTGTTGTCTTACATAGCCGTTACCGACCGCAGCGCCGTATTCTACCTGTTTACATATCTCTGTATTTGAATACGCGTGCCTATACCAGTTTCTTTGGCGCTTGGCATCCTGGATGCTGGCCACTGGGGCGAGGTTGTTGCCCACAAATGTTCTGTCGGGGACAATCTAGGGTCCTGCTGGCCACAGGCACGAGCCATGTGTGCACTTGCATTGTCTTATTAAAAAATGGCATCACAGCACTGTCATATGGGAAGTAACACATGCGAACGCAGGATGTCCGTTTCGTACCGTTGTACTGGCAGAGATCTGAAGTCATAGCCAACGGCTTCCCCCGCCTGGAGTAACACAGCTATGCCCCTCCAAAACATTGGAAGAATGAGACCCCTCCCCGAATCACCGCCATAATCGCTGATAATGGTCATCTGGGGTACCACACAACCGCGATTCAGCACTGAACTCAATCCGACGTGGTTAGTCAGCAGTCCATGGTTTACAGTCACGACACCACTACAAACACAGTCGTTTGTGATTTGGTGTTCAGTCTGTGGTTCAAATGGCTCTGAGCACTATGGGACTTAACATCTGAGGTCATCAGTCCCCTAGAACTTAGAACTACTTAAACCTAACTAACCTAATGACAACACACACATCCATGCCCGAGGCAAGATTCGAACCTCCGACCGTTGCGGTCTCGCGGTTCCAGACTGAAGCGCCTGGTGTTCAGTCTATGCATGGGACGTTAATTCCCTAGACCGGTCACTGCTAAACTACGATCAATGGTGCGGGATAACACAGAATGTTGCAGAAGTCCATTACTTCTTTTCTGATGGCAGTCGCAGATGTGAAGGAGTTACGATGTGCTCAGTGCATAAGATGGCAATCCTCCCTTGTGGTGATCGGATGTGGTCGATCGGAACCTTGGCGACGAGTACGCCTGGTCACACGTTCCCATGCAGTCCAACAATGGGTCACTCTCACATTGAGTTCCACAAAAATACGGGTAAAGCATGACTGCACCAGCTGGCCAAGTGGAGACACACAATTCAAATTCTGTCAGTTGCTGTCCCACACGAGTGTGCAGAATCTCCATGTCCCTCGTAGTCAACGCTCAATATCCGACGCTGTTCACTCGCTCCTCATGTACCCTACCAGACCTGGTAAGCTAAACACAAGCAACACTAATGCGCTCTGATGGTCGTTCTATATGTCACAGAGAATCGCAACACTTATTTACGTACCAGCCTATGTTGTAAAAGTGTGCGAAGTTACATTGACATCCGACATGTCTTTTGGATGTTACGCGTTTTTGACAAATAGTGTGCAGGGTCCTCAGAAACATTACGAAAAGCTTGTAGGGGTGTTTCAGGGTAGGCTGTGCTGAGAAATAATTTTTAAGAAAAAATTCGATACATTGCTCCGTTTCCGAGTTAATTAGCGTTGAAGTTAGCCAATCAGGCCACTGTGCGCGCAATTCAAGGGGCCCGCCAGATAAAATAGGTGTCAGTTGTTCTCATAGCATAAATGACAGACCACGAGGCTGCTCAGCCTTTGGCTCCGGTCCGATCCTTAGTACCGTCCAATGTTAAATTTTTGAATCGCTCTCTTATTCAGTTTTAGGAAACCAAACGAAGAACACGTTTGCTGACACCGTCTCTGGCGACCCGCTTGAATTTGCGGGCGCAACGGCCTAATTGGCTAACTTCAATCCTATTTAACTCAGAAACGGGGCAACGTATCGATTTTTTTTCCCTTGACAATAATTTCTCGTTACAACCTACCTCGCAACACCCTTACAAGCGTTTCAGACTCTGTCTAACCAACCTGTATATCGTATTATTGGCACATGAGTCGTTTTCTCTGGCTTAAGCAGAAATTTTTTTTCCTGAGTTCCATTGCTAGCTATTAAGTCCATTCTGTGCGACAAAGTCTATGAAGTTTTCGCAAATTTGTCCCTTGTATATCGTTATATTGGCCATAGTGTCAAAGAAATTGCTGGCTAATAACTAAATCATCCATCTCATAAATGATACTTATTGTGTGCTCTTTGCTTCTTCTTCCTTGGGGGAAAGATACTTTGACTCTCACTCTGCACAGCGTCGGATCCTTCGTGCTGCAGTTTGCACACGATTGACTTATCTTTAGCTAATTCGTTCCATCATCTTTCCCAACAGCACTGTCACTCATTATTCCTTCTCATTTTTAGCAAATTTAACGATAGAAAGCTGTCTTGGGTTTCCAGCAACAGTATTTCCCATGTTCACTTTTAGTGTGTGCCCTAACTGTAATATGGCTTTTAGTAGCCGTATGATCAAGTTAGTTCCCGCTTTCGCCAAGTCTACCGTCCGTTTTGTCGAGTAACAGACAAGTAAATCTCTGGCAGATACACCTCAGATGTTGTGGTTCTTCTGCATACGACGAAACGTAGTTCACCAATGGTGGTCGATTACTGTCTGTTACAATTATACAACAGACGATTATTTCACGTTCATAACCTTGCTTTGCTTGTTTTTGTCTTGTGGAGCCCCTAAATTGGTCTCTCGTAGTGGGTGGACCACAAACAGTAATTTCCGCTATATCATTTGCAGAATTTAGAAGCCATACTAGAATAATTTCCACAGCTTATACTAGTCACAAGTTCGATTGCCTGTTTTCATAAATGAAAATACACTATCTGGTCGAAAGTATCTGGAGACCCCATGTAATGCGAAATGTATGTCACTAGAGGCAGGTTCGTCAGTATGAAACGAGGGGCGAAGTATGGTGTTGTAAATAGGAAGCAGTAACAGCGGAATGATTGGCCAGGAGGCTTTGGTGACTTCGAACATGAAATAGTCATTGGTCCGCAGTGTCCAACTTAATTGCCGTCTATGATTGCGAATGCTATGGAAGAATGGGCTGTCATTCGTCCACAGATATTCTGACACCTCACTGAAAGAGTCCTCAGCAGAGTTGAAGCTTTCATAAAGGCAAACGGTGGACAAACCACATTTAAATGTCCACTAATAGGTGTTCGATACTTTTAATTTAATAGTGTATATTTCCAGGTATGGATAAGTAGTAGGGCAGGATAGGTTCTGAGATAAAGAGCATATTATTCTACTGATCTAAAAAAAATATTTCCAGGTATGGATGAGTAGTAGGGGTAGGACAGGTACTGAGACAAAAAGCCCATTGTTCTACTTATCTCAAGGGGAAAAAAAAATAAGTCGACTCCACCTCCTCTCCCATCCTCCAGTCATGTGCCGAAGTCACTGAAACACAGTACTGTTTCTGGGACAAAGGATTCATTGTACTAATAGGCCGAGGTCACCTAGGCATGTGACAGTCTCCTGGGCCAACAGAAATCAAGTTATTCTCTCCTCCCCCATATTAATATAAATCCAGTTGCACGAGCATTGTCACACACACTTTGTTCTGCATAGGGAACGATCACTGTGAAATGCCGGCAGAGATCCGCCAATAAGAAGAAGAGTAAGTAAATGTCCATCCTTTATTAGTATTATTAAAAATTATTATTATTAATATCCTAAGTGTTAAACTTACTAATTTTTTGTTCTAGTTGTGCATGGGTCCATGCTACTGGACCATGTCACACTGGTGTTCGACTTAGCACTACCACAGCAACCCACAGGCGGTCTTCCGGATTTATTGGACTTTTCAGTGCCCCCACAGCGATAGCCACAGTTATCGGAACTGCCTCAGTTAAGTGGTTCTAGAATACTGCTATTCGCCAAAACCTACAATTTGACACATAGCGGATCTAAATGTACGAATACAGGCCTGGTGCATAACAGTGACTTTGACATATTTGACAATGGCTTACCACTAGACTACAAATGGTTCAAATGGCTCTGAGCACTATGGAACTTAACATCGGTGGTCATCAGTCCCCTAGAACTTAGAACTACTTAAACCTAACTAACCTAAGGACATCACGCACATCCATGCCCAAGGCAGAATTCGAACCTGCGACCGTAGCAGTCTCGCGGTTCCGGACTGAGCGCCTAGAACCGCGAGACCACCGCGGCCGGCACTAGACTACAGCCTAAGCGTACATACGCGACTGTCTTGGCAGTACAACGAAATACAGTGTGAGGAAGATGATGAGTGTGTACGACCTGTCACTTAATCCTATTAACCTTTGGAGGAAGATGTCTATGGTCGATACATATGGAGAGGCAATGCTGGAAATAAATTCAGAAGATACATGCATATACATTAAACATGCGAATTTCATCAATCTGCATGAATTCTACTCTGCATTAGTGATCCACAACACACAGATTTCGTCGTTGGTGTCCACATATCAGAACTTCATACAATGACTTTATAGAATATGTATGCAATCGTAGTGTAAATGTGATCTATTTTCTATGGAGAACAAAGTGTGAATGACAATTCTCATGCAACTTAATTTACATGAAGGTGGGGAATGGGGAGGGGGAACTTGATTCCTAATGGCCTGGAAGTTCGTCATGTGCCTTGGTGACCTCATCATAACAGGACAATGGATCCCCTATCCCAGAACGGTACTGAGGTTTGGTGATCTCGTCATCTGCCTAGGGGAGGGAAGTGGAGGGAGCTTATTTTATCCTGAGAGAGGGTAAACAATGCCCCTTTGTCCCAGAACCTGCCTTGCCATACTGCTCTGATGTATTTCTCTGTACGGCGACAGTAAAGAAATGATTAGAATGTTCTTTCTAGAAAATCAAATATAATGAATTTAGTATTCCTTTGCAAAACGTCGTATGAGCAAAGTAACATCGGCAGCCACCTTTTAACGAAGGGTTGACACATTCTGCGGAATGGGCTAACAACAATCCTAGATCTAGGAGAAAGGATCATCTTTTGTCAAGCAGCACATATCTTTCCACAAATCGTTCACGAGCTACGTGTTTATCCTCTGGTATGGCGTCCGCTGTTTTCATTATACGGCAAAGTTATTTGTTTTAACTTCGTGACCAAGTAGCCTTCCTGACAGCACAGGTGTCAGTTGCCCTAAGGGAGGGAAGTCGTGTGTGACACCTGTCGTGAATTACGTAAACTTCGTTTTCTGTATTATCGTATTTTCTGAGACTGTTTACGGCCAGCTTTACATTTGCCTAAACGAGCGCGGAAAACATCATAAAAACCACACTCAAGCTAGCCAGAGTAACAGACCAACAGGCCATTTCAGATGCTACCGCGATGCGAGTTAAGCTATATGCGCACCTCTGAACAAAATCACGCCGATCTCTGTATAACACACATCTGATGCTCGTGGGGAATATTCATCTGTCAATGCGGAACAACATGATGGCACCGCAACGCTCTGAGTGAACGCAAGTGTCTGTGCAACACTTGTAGGAGAGCAGTGGACAGGGAGTGCATGGTTTGCAACATGGACGGTGATATCACCTGATTTCCAACTTTCCTTAACAGAGGTAAGCGCGAAGAATATCTTACGATTCAAACTCATAATGGGAGATCTGGTACTACGCGCCACGGTATCTGAATCCCCGCCAGACGTCATGGACGTCGAAGACCCATGGAGGTCTCTTACCATCGCGCCGTAGGAGGATGCTAAGTTCACCCAAACTGGATATGATGTGACGTCATTATGACGTATATACGCTTTAGTCGATTAACCCACCTATCGACTTTTACGAACGTTCGAGATTCTAAACTGTCGTCAGCTAGTTGTTTGTTTTGACACGTGCGATTCTGAAAACAGCTCAGTGTGGCAGCGTATATGTATTTCTCCAAAATAAAAGTAAAAGAGCTGGATATTAATAGAAATATTCCCGACCGTGCCCTTGAAAACACCACGGACAACACGTTTCGTAAAAAAGTGAAGTCTTCTTATGCCCCGACCAGATTAGATTGTGTGATTGTTGTATTGAATGCTTACGCCGAAAATAATATTTATTTATTATCAACATTTTAGTATGGTTTCATACAATTGGTCTTGTCAGTACATATTAGATTGTAGCAGCATACTCTTGCTGACTTTTTTTTCTTAATTTATATAGCTGAAAGAGAACTCGTGCAAGTTCGTTAGCTAAGTAATTTATATGTCTATCCCAAGATAGTCTTTTATCAACCATAATTCCAAGTAATTTTACACTCAGACTGCGGAGACAGGTACCTTAGTGTCCAGTAATGACTGGTGTGTAGAATGATTGAATTTCGAACTTAAAAAGAAAAATATGAGGCATTGTTGAAGAAAAATCGTCGACCGGAGATGAAATACGAGGGGAAGTGGATTTCTCAATGTAATCTTAACCAAAGGTTAGTGTCTAGTACTGATTGACGTATGAAATGATTGAATGCAGTGTCAAAGCATTCCATGGTGGTATGATAAACCAGACGTACTGTATATTATGTCATGTATACAACCACAATAGTTTTAGCATGTACCTGGCCATGTCAATGTGGTTTATGTCAGCAGTATAATTTGCTAAGACAAGATTATGCAAAATACGAATTGTATCACAACATGAGCGGATACCTTAAACTATGCAGAAGGCTCGTTACTTTTGCTGGATGCAGCTTGCAGGAGATGGCACCAGTAAAGGTCTCTTACTCGGAGAACCAATGTGTTTGGTCATCATATACTCAGTTCAGCTTTGGAGTCTACTGTTCACAAACGAATGGCGCAGAGCACAGCGCTACCCTGTCACAACCTCTCGAAAGTTCACAAAAGGCGAATAGTCGATATACGGTTTCTATCGTTTTCGATGTAGCGTGTATACGTCATAATGACGTCACATCGTATCCAAGTCCGGTGAACTTAGCATCCTCCTCGCGCCGTAAGCCGTGGCGGCGCGCGCTCCCTGGTCCGCATTTAGAGTGAGGGCGCCACAGCGGAACACGTGGTTGCAGCGGCCAATAGCGGCGTCCCCGATCGAGTGCTTAAGCGCCTGCCTGTCGCTCAGCCTACCAGTTTAACCTCGCGTGCATCTCAGGACATATCACCTCGCATTAGACAGCATATTGACTTTCGTGTTGCTTTACGAGTGGACGTGGTTGTCTTGTTTGGTTCGTGACTCTGTTGTCTGTTCTTGTTTTGTTTCGTAAGGTCCTTCCGTTCGTCGTGTCCGTCCTCTCCCGTTGTGTTGTTGTTCGCGGGCCGCTCCGCGGTTCCTGCCGCGTTTCCGTCACTACAACCCCGCGACCGTTCCAGTCGCCGTTACAATAGAAAGTCAAATGAAAACGATACAGACTATATAACGAGAATGCCGCGGACGAGGGTAACGCAGGTTACGAATCAGGAGCGAACAGTGCGAATGTTCACCTCTGTGCCATTTGTCTGTCATACGTGCTCGGCGTGAGGCAGCGAGTCATGTGTGCTACCGACTTCACTGTGAAATAAAAATAATAAAGTCTGCCCGAACAGACCATGAAGGGCCAACAGTACCGCCCAGCCGCCGTGGTATCCTCAGCCCACAGGTGTCACTGGATGAGCCTACAGAGGGTCATGTGGTCAGCACACCACTCTCCCAGCTGTATGTCAGTTTAAGAGACCGGACTTCACTATGGAGGCCGGGAAACAGGAACAGCGAGGTGTTGTCCGGTTTTCGACTGCAGAAGGAGTGTCAGGAAGTGAATTTCATACCCAAATGTCTACTGTGTATGGCGAACATAGTACGTCTCGTACGCATATGTTATGGATGGAACAAACAATGTCGAGAGCATCGAGTGTGGTTGAAAGATGGCCAGGACAGTTCATTGCGTCATTACCCCTCCTGTCATTGCTGCAGTCGATGCTGCCGTCACAAATGACCGACGGCAGACGGTGGAAGACATTCGACCCATATTGGGCATCGGTTTGGTACCACTCACGCCGTCATGACAGAGCATCTGAAGTTCCGGAAAATCTGTGTGCGGTGGGCTTCCCACTGCCTGACGAAGGAACACGCAGATGACCGCACAGCTGAGCACCCCACAAACCAAACGAAGGAGCAGAAGTTGAACAGAATGTCGACGACACTGCAGCACCTGGAACGGTATCACGGTGAAGAATATTGTTTCCTGTCCCGTGGGAGATGAAAGATGGTGTCATCATTTTGGGCCGGAGAGCAAGCATCAGAGCCAACACTGGAAGTATATGGATCCACATCCACCAAAGAAATTCAGAGCCGTGCGTGCCAGCTCCGGGGAAGTCATGACGACCTTTTCTTTGACTAAAAGGGCCCGCTTCTCATTGATTTTGTGGAACACGGTGCCAAAATTAATGCAAAGCCGTACTTGGGTACTGCAAAAACTGGAGCGCTCCATCGAATCCAAACTGCCAGGTATGTTGATGGACAGCAGTATAATGTCAGCCCACATGTCAACGAGATGTTTCGACTACGCTGCAGAAGTTTCTCTGTGATCCCATACACAGCCTCCAGACAGTACTGATCTCTTCCTATGCGATTTCCATAGTCTGGAGCCGTGAGGAAGGACACTCGTAGCCGTAGAGCTGCTGTGGTCGAAGGGGTGCTCGTCTGGTTACAATACTGTTTCCGAAGGCAACCGCAAACAGTTTTCCATGAAGGCATTGACCGTCTGGTCTCAGTGGGACACATGTATTGAGGATGCGACTACAGTGACAGAGTCATGGTTTTATTAGCCAATGGTTTTATATTCGCCATATACACTGAAGCACCAAAGTACAGGCATGTGTATTCAAATACAGAGATACGTAAACAGTCATAATACGGCGCTGCTGTCGGCAACACGTGTCTGGCGTAGTTGTTAGATCGGTTACTGCTGATACAATGGCAGGTTATCAAGATTTAAGTGAGTTTGAACTTGGTGTTATAGTCGGCACATGAGCGATGGAACACAGCATCTCCGAGGTAGCGATAAAATGGGGATTTTCCCGTACGACCATTTCACGAGTGTACCGTGAATATCAGGAATCCGGTAAAACATCAAACCTCCGACATCGCTGCTGCCGGAAAAATATCTTGTAAGAACGGGACCAACGACGACTAAAGGGAATCAGTCGTTCAGCGTGAAAGAAGTACAACCCTTCCGGCCGGCCGGGGTGGCCGAGCGGTTCTAGGCAAGTCTGGTACCGCGCGACCGCTACGGTCGCAGGTTCGATTCCTGCCTCGGGCATGGATGTGTGTGATGTCCTTAGGTTAGGTTTAAGTAGTTCTAAGTTCTAGGGGACTGATGACCTCAGAAGTTAAGTCCCATAGTGCTCAGAGCCATTTGAACAACCCTTCCGCAAATTGTTGCAGATCTCAACGCTGGGCCATCAACAAGTGTCAGCGTGCGAACCATTCAACGAAACATGGGCTTTCGGAGCCGAAGGCCCACTCATGTACCCTCGATGACTGCATGACACAAAGCTTTACGCCTCGCCTAGGCCCGTCAACACCGATATTGGACTGTTGATGGCTGGAAACATGTTGCCTGCTCGGACGAATCTCGTTTCAAATTGTATCGAGTGGATGGACGTGTACGAGTATGGAGATACCTCATGAATCCGTATTTTTCAAATTTCTGCTGGCTGTCGGGCACCAGCTCCTGAAAATGTAAACGTATTAACAATTATGACGATTACTTTTAAAATAACAAACAGTTTGTATTGTATTGAACTGGAGACCTAGAAACGACGGAGAGGCTTCTTCCCCCCGTAGCTGCAGTGGTACACAACCCCACAAGAGGCTATAGCAGTCCACTCACCCTACCCGCCCCACACCAAACCCAGGGTTATTGTGCCATTCGGTCCCCAGTGGACCCACTGGGAACGTCTCACACCAGACGAGAGTAACCCCTATGTTAGCGTGGTAGGGTAATGGTGGTGTACGTGGAGAACTTGTTTGCGTAGCAATAGCCGACATAGTGTAACTGAGTCGGAATAAGGGGAAGCAGCCCGCATTCGCCGAGGCAGATGGAAAACCGCCTTAAAAACCATCCACAGACTGGTCGGCTCATCGGACCTCGACACCAATACGCCGGGCGGATCCGTGCTGGGGACCGGCACGCCTTCCCACCCGGAAAGCAGTCGTTAGACCGCATGGCTAACCGGGCGGGCAACAAACAGTTTTCTTACTTTTTTTTCATCCGTCTCGTTTTTATTTCACTACACCTTATGTTACGCGTCAAAGAATTATTGCAAAGTGAATATTTCGCACAAATCACGAATGTTTCAAGGCTGATGACAACGATGGCTTGCTTTTCTTTGATTCATCAGACTTTCCACTAATATGATGGTGTACTCTGTCTCTTTTTTTCCACTGTAGTAGCGATGGTTTTATTTGCAATATACTCGGCAAGCTCGATAATCTGTTCGGCATATTCTAGTCTTTGGCTGCCCTAGTAACTTTTACTCCTTGCAGTTTTAAACTGGCTATTTCCCAGACGCCTTATCATCCGTACGATAAACCAATCCCTTCCTTTGGGAAGAGTTTCCCATTGATATCCTTCGCTGCCAGCGCTTTCTACCACCTCTTCAGTCCTGCTTTAACATTTATTAACTTTTGTATTATCATGTAATGCCACAAGTAAAATGCTTTTAGTTTCTATTTCCCTATGATCCATGTCTCACACTCACACGTTACTGTGGCCCAGACTACCAGCTTCATAAATTTCTTATTACTTCTATGTCAATGTCTGGTACCCGTAAACCTCTGCTCTGTTGATAAAAAAGAAATTTCACGCTCTACTGCAATCTGTTCCTGATGTCCTTCTTCATTCGAACGATTGTGTAATCTTACTTTCTAAGCAACAGTATACTTCCGCTTCTTCCACTGACAAATTTCTGATTCATCTACAACAAGAAGACCATACGGCTATGAATTGTAATCATTGTAATCACATCCAGGAAAAAAGACTGAACATCTTCCGTAAACCGCCCTTGAGGAACAAATACGTGATTTATTTAATGTTATTCTGCAGCCTGAGACCTGACTGTTCTTTAAAGCTGTGTGCCTCTCCTTCTGATAAAATAACACGTGTTGCCGACAAAAATAATGCGGTTCTACATAAATGAGTGTCGTGGAAGATGTGGACTACTTGAGAAACATCCACTCCATGTGACATCCGTGTCCACCTGCATAGCTTAGCGCACAGTCCACCTGTCTATCGCAGGGAGGACACGGGTTCCAAAAGACAGGGCCAGTGACTGTGCAGCCTTGTACCAACTTGGGATTTTTATGTATGTATGAATTGAACTGGGAACCTAGAAACGACGGAGAGGCTTCGTCCCCACACTAGCTCTCGGTGGTACACAACCCCACAACAGGCTACAGCAGTGCACTTACCCCACCGCCGCCCCACACCGAACCTAGGGTTATTGTGAGGTTTGGCCCCCAGTATGCCTTAACACACAGTGCACCGAACACTACGAACGATGGGCCTCCACAGCCAACGTCCCCTGCATGTGCCAATGTTAACATCACGACAGCGGCAACTACGACAAATAGGCACGTAACTGTCGCCACTGGACGTTGGCGCAGTGGCAGAGCAATTCACGGTCTGATGAAGCCTGACACCTTCTTTATAATGCCGATGGCAGGGCGCGAATCCGTTGTCTTCCAGGTGAACAGCTCCTTGGCACCTGTACTGCGGAACGCAGACAACCTGGCGCCGGCTCCATTATCCTCTGGGGAACGTTCACGTAGGCATCCATGGGTCCTGTGGAGCTCGTGCAAGGCACCATGGTGACCAAGGAGTACCGTACAAGGTTGCAGACCACGTACACGCCTTCATGACGATCATGTTTTCTTTCAGTGCATTGTTGTTGCGCTATAAAATAGGCTAATTTTCAGTAGTGATGCCTAGAAAACATAAAATTGTCGTGGCAAAAAGAGCCAGAAAAATAATAGCATTCAAAATTTTACTGTGGAAATGCTGCTTCTTTTTATTTCGCGAGTCACAAGCTAAGGGATACTGGGTCACCCTGAGAAGGTATCTAGTAAAAGCAGTGTTCTGTCGGTTGTGCTCAGGGAGAAATATCGTGGCGCCGAAGAACCGATGGATATGATTGTCAGTGTCCTGGTAAACGATTACGTACTTATCTTTCGATTTGTTTATGCGCACTTTCAAAATCTTTGATGAATACATTTTGAGTGCAGTGTGGTGTGTGCTGTCGCGGATGATGAAACAAATAGAGAGCACTCAGTTTTCTATTGACCAGTACAATGATAAGAAGCGATACGCCGCTCGCTGCCTCTTAAAGTTTACTGGCAACCTGCCCACGGCTCAAGTGCTTGCCGTCAGCTGTATTCGAGCCGCTTTACCTTCAGTTGTGACCTGAGTCAGAATACGAGTACTGCCTCTGTCGACTCCACCATAGCTTTTAACTGCCTTCTACCCATATTAGACACACTCAGTACAATACTAACGTCTACGTATTTATTAGTTACTACCCAAGAGCACATTTTACTCTCAGATGCGGGGAGAAGACGTATGTTGGTGTAGTTTCTTTTTTGTGTGTGATTTAAAACTTATTACGCACCCATTTTGCTATTACAAAATGCATCGAATGGTACCAACTAGACTGAGGAGTGTAAAGAGGGAGCATCTCCAGACAGATTTCATGCAGTGCACTATGTGCTGTTAAATGTAACCTCGTCCCACCCGTAGAAATATCCCACGCAATTGATACATCACATTTGGTTAGCCTTGTCTGAGCATCACCCACGTGATTCCAGTGCAAATGATTTGATATGCTTCCTTAAGATGCAGTCCGGAGGCGTCAAATACGGTAAACGGTCAAACAAATAAAGCACCTGCCCTATTTCCGCATGCTTTCGAAAATCTGACAGCCAGACAGTTCCTCTTTCCTCGGATGAAGAAACCGTTGCATGGCAGGCATTTCCAGTATGGCTAATTTGGGGGTTTTGGTATGTGAACGTTTCCACGTCAGCCAAAATGCAGACTTCGACAAAGGGCATAGTCAACCATCGTTGGGAAAAATGTGTACGTTGAAGGGTGACTATGTTGAGCAACACTCACACCATCATCAGATACCACGGTTATAGCTTTATTTGTCTTTCGAGGTGATCATTAGAACTATACGACTACGAGCAACATCGTTTACAAACACAGAATCAACTTTCTAGTAGCTTATAGTAGAAATTTGACACTACAATGCTCATGAGCCACAAATTTTGTTTTGAACGGGAGAATTCTGTAGCAGGCTGATACTCTTCCGCCATGTGAGCTGCTCTACTCGGTCAGTTACACGGCGACCTACATTTTCACATGAAATCGGGACCATGTTGTCACTCTGATTATTGGATCCGATTAAATTCTCAATAAGTATAAGAAAAACCAACGATATTCGTATTACAGTTCTGAGATTGAATCATCTAAGATGCGCCTAATTATGTGACAAAAACAACGAAAAAAATGAAATTTTACATGTATATCTACTCAGCGAAATTCACTGCCAGGTTCGCGTCCGGGGCTCCTAGCTAGCAAATGTGACGAAGTGGCGCAAGGATTGACGTAGCATTCTGATTCGGTAATTCCGTTGTTTCGCTACATTGTTTCAGTGAACCCACGGCTGATTCACCCCTCATGCCAGTTCAGCGCTAAGGACCACGTCATCGGCGGGGCCTTAAACTCCATTCTTCCTACTCTCATACTGCTAGTAAATATCGTTCAGCCCATATTCCTTTTGTGGATAGAGAATCGGTAGATTATCACGTATCTGGTGAGGCTGTCAGACGGAGAGATTTGAAGACTTGCTCGACCCCAACGACCCCATCGTCCCTTCCCTCTAATTTCTGATCCTGATATCATGTCACATCAATATGAACAGGTCCCACATTCTTTCGTAGGACGACTTCAATACTCTCACTCCCAGACAAATTCCTCCCTGAAATTTATCCTTCCTACCAAATCTAACTCATTTCTATCAAGTCTACCACTGCTCTCTCCTATTTCGTTTTTTTCCCTGTTTTTCTCCAAGGCCGTCCTCCAATCTAGTTTACTCGCACGCAAGACTGCATGTTTTCCTACCACTTACCGTCCCATATTACTCTCATTTCTCCGTCTGTTCCAGACTACCTGATCCCTCTTTTTCTCAAATCGAACGATTCCGCAAACTCAATCAATATTCACTCTCCTATGATGTCTTTTCCTAATTCAGGTGTGTCCAATTCAATACAACATTTTAACGTCTACTCCAATTTAGCACCTTCGATTTTAAAAACAGCAACTGTAGCTATGTTTAACGTCTCCAATCAAAACATATATTTAATAGTTCTGAAATTTGTGTAATATATTCTATTCTTTCATTAATTTACACTGTTGGTGTTGTTGTGGTCTTCAGTCCAGAGATTGGTTTGATGCAGCTCTCCATGCTACTCTATCCTGTGCAAGCCTCTTCATCTCCCAGTACTTACTGCAACCTATATCCTTCTGAATATGCTGAGTGTATTCATCTCTTGGTCTCCCTCTACGAATTTTACCCTCCACGCTGCTTTCCAGTAATAAATAGGTGATCTCTCGATGCCTCAAAACATGTCCTACCAACCGATCCCTTCTTCTAGTCAAGTTGTGCCTTCTTCCCAGTTCTATTCAATACCTCCTCATTAGTTATGTGATCTATCCATCTAATCTTCAGCGTTCTTCTGTAGCACCACATTTCGAAAGCTTCTAGTCTCTTCTAGTCTAAACTATTTATCGTCCACGTTTCACTTCCATACACGGCTACACCCCATACAAATACTTTCACAAAATTGCCAGTCTACATTTTATATCCTCTCTACTACGACCATCATCAGTTATTTTGAACGCCATATAGCAAAACTCAATTACTGCTTTAAGCATCTCATTTCCTAATCTAATTCCCGCAGCATCACCCGATTTAATTCGACTGCATTCCATTATCCTCGTTTTCCTTTTGTTGATGTTCATCTTATATCCTCCTTTCAAGACACTGCCCATTCCGTTCAACTGCTCTTCCAAGTCCTTTGCTGTCTCTGACAAAATTACAATGTCATCGGCGAACCTCAAAGTTTTTATTTCATTTCCATGGATTTTAATTCCTACTCCGAATTTTTCTTTTGTTTCCTTTACTGTTTGCTCAATGTAGAGATCGAATAACATCGGGGAGAGGCTACAACCCTGTCTCACTCCCTTCCCAACCACTGCTTCCCTTTCATGCCCTTCGACTCTTATACCTGCCATCTGGTTTTTGTACAAATTGTAAATAGCCTTTCGCTCCCTGTATTTTACCCCTGCCACCTTCAGAATTTGAAAGAGAGTATCCCAGTCAACATTGTCAAAAGCTTTCTCTAAGGCTACAAATGCTAGAAACACAGGTTCGCCGTTCCTTAATCTAGCTTCTAAGATAAGTCGTAGGGTCAGTATTGCCTCACGTGTTCCAACATTTTTACGGAATCCAAACTGATCTCCGAGGTGGGCTTCTACCAGTTTTCCCATTCGTCTGTAAAGAATTCGCGTTAGTATTTTGCAGCATGACTTTTTAAACTGATGATCCGGTAATTTTCACATCTGTCAACACCTGCTTTCTTTGGGAAGGGAATTATTATATTCTTCTTGAAGTCTGAGGGTATTTCGCCTGTCTCATACATCTTTCTCACCAGATGGTAGAGGTTTGTCAGGAGTGGCTCTCCCAAAGCTGTCAGTAGTTCTAATGGAATGTCGTCTACTCCAGGGACCTTGTTTCGACTTAAGTCTTTCAGTGCTCTGTCGAACTCTTCACGCAGTATCATATCTCCCATTTCATCTTCATCTACATCCTCTTCCATTTCCATAATATTGTCCTCAAGTACATCGCCCTTGTATAGACGCTCTAAATATTCCTTACACCTTTCTGCTTTCCCTTCTTTGCTTAGAACTAGGTTTCCATCTGAGCTCTTGATATTCATACAAGTGGTTCTCTTTTCTCCAAAGGTCTCTTTAATTTTCCTGTAGGCAGTATCTGTCTTACCCCTAGTGAGAGAAGCCTCTACATCCTTACATTTGTCCTCTAGCCATCCCTGCTTAGCCATTTTGCACTTCCTGTCGATCTCATTTTTGAGACGTTTGTATTCCTTTTTGCCTGCTTCATTTACTGCATTTTTATATTCTTCCCTTTCATCAATTAAATTCAATATATCTTCTGTTACCCAAAGT
The DNA here is from genome assembly GCF_021461395.2 of Schistocerca americana. Lineage (NCBI taxonomy): Eukaryota > Metazoa > Arthropoda > Insecta > Orthoptera > Acrididae > Schistocerca > Schistocerca americana. The sequence goes on from NC_060120.1 coordinate 485,632,353, forward strand.
TTCTACTAGCCCTCTTCTTTTTACCTACTTGATCCTCTGCTACCTTCACTATTTCATCTCTCAGAGCTACCCATTCTTCTTCTACTGTATTTCTTTGCTCCATTAATGTCAATCGTTCCCTAATGCTCTCCCTGAAACTCTGTACAACCTCTGGTTTAGTCAGTTTATCCAGGTCCCATCTCCTTAAATTCCCACCTTTTTGCAGTTTCTTCAGTTTTAAACTACAGTTCATAACCGGTAGATTGTGGTCAGAGTCTACATCTGCCCCTGGAAATGTCTTACAGTTTAAAACCTGGTTCCTAAATCTCTGTCTTACCATCATATAATCTATCTGAAACTTTTCAGTATCTCCAGGCCTCTTCCATGTATACAACCTTCTTTCATGATTGTTGAATCAAGTGTTAGCTATGATTAAGATATGCTCTGTTTAAAATTCTTCCAGGCGGCCTCGTCTTTCACTACTTACCTCCATTCCATATTCAGCTACTACTTCCCTTCTCTTCCTTTTCCTGCTATTGAATTCCAGTCACCCATGTCTATTAAAGTTTCGTCTCCCTTCACTATATGAATAATTTATTTTATCTTATCAAATATTTCATCCATATCTTTGGCATCTGCGGAGCTAATTGACATACAAACTTGTACTACTATGGTAGGCGTGGGCTTCGTATCTATCTTGGCCACAGTAATGCATTCACTATGCTGTTTGTAGTAGCTTACCCACATTCCTATTTTTTATTCATTATTAAACCTACTTCTGCGTTACCCATATTTGATTTTGTATTTATAACCCTGTATTCATCTGACCAGAAGTCTTGTTCCTCCTGCCACCGAACTTCACTAATTCTCACTATATCTAACTGCAACCTCTCCATTTCCCTTTTTAAATTTTCTAACCTATCTGCCCGATTAAGGGATCTGACATTCTACGCTCCGATCCGTAGAACGCCAGTTTTCTTTCTCCTGATAACAACGTCCTCCTGAGTAGTCCACAGATGACCACAGATGTTAAGTCCCATAGTGCTCAGAGCCATTTGAACCATTTTGATAAATTACGGCTGTATTTTCCCCATGCTTTCAGCCATTCGCAGTACCAGCACAGCAAGGCCGTTTTGGCTAGTGTTACAAGGCCAGACCAGTCAATCATCCAGACTGTTGCCCCTGCAACTACTGAAAAGGCTGCCGCCCCTCTTCAGGAACCACACGTTTGTCTGGTCTCTCAACAGATACCCCTCCGTTGTGGTTGCACCTACAGTACGGCCAACTGTATCGCTGAGGCACGCAAGCCTCCCCACCAACGGTAAGGTCCATGGTTCATGGGGGGAGGTAATTTACACCAACTGATCAAAAGTCCAGACATCTATTAGTGGACATTAATGTGGGGCGTGACCACCCTTCGTCTTTATGGCGGGTTGAACATTTTTAGGGATACTCCCCATGACTTGTCCGACTGTCTGTGGAGGAATGGAACCCAGTCTTCCTCAAAAGCCGAAAACAGAGAAGATAGTGTTGTTGGACCCTCGGGGCCGCCGCCCTAACTCATCTCGAAGGTATTCGTTCCATTGGGCTCACGTTGGGACTCTGGGCAAGCCAGACTATTTTAGAAATGTCATCGTAGACAAACCATAGTCTCGTTGACGCTAATCTACGACAGGGTATATCGTCGTGCAGATAGAAACGATCACCATCTCCGCATCTTTCCTCAGCTGTACGCACTACACAGTGCTGTAAAACGTATTAATATCCTTCCGAATTCAGCGTTTTCTTATTTACAATGAGAGAACCCCAGCCAAACCGCAAAGATAAAACCCCCGTACCGTAACACCACCTCCTTTGTACTTCACTGTTGGAACTGCGCTCCGCACGGGATTAGCCGAGTGGTCTTGGGCGCTGCAGTCATGGACTGTGCGGCTGATCCCGGCGGAGGTTCAAGTCCTCCCTTGGGCATGGGTGTGTGTCTTTGTCCTTAGGATAATTTAGGTTAAGTAGTGTGTAAGCTTAGGGACTGATGACCTTAGCAGTTAAGTCAAAATGGTTCAAATGGCTCTGAGCACTATGCGACTTAACTTCTGAGGTCATCAGTCGCCTAGAACTTAGAACTTAGAACTAGTTAAACCTAACTAACCTAAGGGCATCACACATATCCATGCAGGATGCAACCTAAGGACATATCCAGGCAGGATTCGAACCTGCGACCGTAGCGGTCACGCTGTTCCAGACTGAAGCGTCTTTAACCGCACGGCCACACCGGCCGGCTTGCAGTTAAGTCCCATAAGATTTCACACACATTGAACATTTTTTTTGGAACTACGCTTGATGGCAGGTAATGTTCTTCGGGTATTCGCCAAACCCAAACCATTCCATCGGACTGCCACAGGGTACTCAATCCAAATCACTCATTTCCAGTCCTTCTCTGTACAGTGGCATCCATCCTGCAAACACATTGTGATAGCCTCGGCACTCAAGAGTGATACCTTTCTCTGATTTCACACGATGTTTTACAACCACGCTCCACAGTGCTCGACGGTCCCTCTCCGTCAGTACATGAGGTTTAGTTGCAGTTGTTCCTCCGTGTTTCCATTTCAATATCACGTCATAAACAGTCGACTTGGGCTGCTTTGGAAGGGTTGAACTGTCCCTGATGGATTTGTTACTCAGTTGTCATCCAATGATTAGTCCACGTTCGCCCTGAGGTCTACTGGCCGACCCATTTCGCTGTTACTGCTTCTCTACTCCCCACCTCCTTTTATAATGGCGGATCTGTCTCTTGTGACATACAGTGGTCAATATCGGATTACATTGTGGTGCACGGATACTTCTGATCGGATAATGTATGTCGTTGTTATACAGGGTGTCCGAAAAGGCTTTCCCTGATTACATAAATTGGTAACTCAGGCTAGAAGTAAGATACAAATGTGGAAATTGTGTCGAATTGTTTACAACTATCAAAGTTTTATTTCTGTTTTAGGTTCGCAGTACGTAAGTAGTGGATGAGGTGCAGTGCCCAAGAACTCATGTTAACCACTCAGGAGAAGGCACAGTGTGTCCTGTGGTACCATGAGACACGATCACCAACCACAGTGCAGAGACACTTCCAGACAACATTTGGAAGGAATCCACCTGATGTCAAGAGCATTAAAGCCTGGTATGAGAAGTTCAAGAACACAGGATCGGTTGCTGACCTTCCGAGGTCTGGTCAACCAAGAACCTCAGCAGACAGGGTGGAAGCTGTAAGGCAGTCTTTTCTGCGAAGTCCGAATAAATCGGTGCGCAGGGCCTCACGTGAATTACAGATGCCAAAAAGCTCTCTCCATGACATTTTACACAAACGTTTATTGTTTCGTGCATACAAAGTGCAAATCGTTCAGGCCTTGTTGCCCAATGACAGTACACGTCCATATGACTTTGCGGTCGAAGTGCTATCACATATAGAGGACGATGATGGTTATCTCAGACGAATTGCCTTTTCCGACGAAGCGACCTTTTTGTCAGGGGAGTAGTGAATCGCCATAATATGCACATTTGGGATTCAAAACCCCCTGGCGAGATCATGGAGTGCACCAGAGGCAGTCCAAAGGTGAATGTTTGGTGCGCGCCATTGCACGATCGAAATATCGGGACATTCTTCTTCGCTGAGGCTACCATCACATCTGCAGAGTATCTGGACATGTTGCAACTGTATGCTGTTCCTCAGCTGCTTCAGTATCACCCCGATGTCTTGTTTCAGGAAGACGGTGCACCGCCTCATTGGGGTTTGGACGTCCGTGCCTATCTCGATATGACTTTTCCTGGGCGATGGATTGGTCGTGATGGGCCTACGGTTTGGCCTCCACGCTCTCCTGACATAACCCCATTAGACTTCTTTTTATAGGGTTACGTCAAGGACGAGGTCACCGAACACGTGAAACAAATCTTGAAATCCTGCGGCAGCGGATAACCACAGTCGTTGAATCGATCCCTCCAGTGATGTTGGCTAATGTGTGGAAGGAAATTGAATATCACGTAGATGTGCTACGTGCTACCAGGGGTGCTCATGTGGAAGTTTACTGATGTGTGAAACAAACTTTGATAGTTTGTAAACAATTAGACACCAGTTTCATATTTGTATCTTACTTCTAGCCTGAGTTATCAATTTATGTAATCAGGGAAAGACTTTTCTGACAACCTGTATTTAAGAATTCTTCTGAATATGGAGTACAATGTTGTTCTGCTGCCGCACCTCTTTCGCCTTCGAGGAATGAGAGTAGAAAATAAAATAGAGAAGAGATGTATATCTGTACACTCAAAAAATTGTGAGAAAAAATGGTGTGCGAGTTATGTGAGCAGTCTGCAGTAGATGAGCTTCAGTATTCTGATATTCTATCACGAAGACTGAGGCTGTCATTTTTTTTATCGGCCTTATGATAAAAAATGTCTATCTTTTGCTACGCCATAGTGTACGTTCAGACATTTCTATAGCGCAACTGGTTTGATTCGTTAATCTTCTGTTCACACTTCAGTCAGCTGCTCGTCTTTGTCAGGAGGAAATCTTATCAGTTATCAGCCTGGATGTTTGGATAAACATTTCCGCTACTAGGTCATAAGATACAATGGTAAATTTCCTTTACTTCACGTCAATAGTCAAAATTTTTTTGTCATCAGACTACCGGTTTCGGTCTATAATGACCTTCTTCAGATCTGTTTTATAAAAACATGTCCTAATATACTGTTTTTATAAAACAGATCTGAAGATGGTAATTATAGACCAAAGCCGATAATCGGATGAAAAAAAAAAAAGTAACAGCTGACGTGAAATTTATTCTATATTCGGGTCACTGTTCAATTCGTGACCATGTCGCAGCTTGTGAAACACAAGGATTACTAATCTGCAGCCTGATCACTCAGTTCGCAAATACAGCTGCAGTCAGTCGGTGAACGCAGTATTCTAACCACAGCAGTGTTCGAAATAAAGCCCCATTACCGCTATTTCTTCGAGGAATGACCTACAGGAAAACGAGGCTTAATAGGAGCAGGGTTATACTGTTAGTAATTAGCCAAATATTTAATTTTCTTCTCGAACACATATGTTCCACTATTTTCTGGGTTGAAATACACGACGCCGGCCGAGGTGGCCGAGGTGGCCGAGCGGTTCTGGGCGCTACAGGCTGGAACCGCGCGACCGCTATGGTCGCAGGTTTGAATCCTGCCTCGGGCATATATGTGTGTGATGTCGTTAGGTTAGTTAGGTTTAAGTAGTTCTAAGTTCTAGGGGACTGATGACCTCAGAAGTTAAGTCCCATAGTGTTCAGAGCCATTTTTGAAATACACGACCCTTTGAACTAACAATGTGATGTGTTCATTGTCAGCTTCCTTCGATCATAAATTAAGTATCAGAATCAGTCTTTAAACTGACTTTAGCATGTGCGGTGATGGAAAAAAATCACATCGAGCATCCTTTTTCATTACTGTTTTCGAGTCTATACCGCGTTTCGTACAGTTGCCGCGCCGGGGTTATCAGTACGTAACCAGTGACCCAGTTGCTAGCGCCTAGCCGGCCAGTGTGGCCGAGCGGTTCTAGGCGCTACAGTCTGGAACCGCGCGACCGCTACGGTCACAGGTTCGAACCCTGCCCTGGGCATGGATGTGTATCGTGTCCTTAGGTTAGTTGAGTTTCAGTAGTTCTAAGTTCTAGGGGACTGATGACCTCAGATGTTAAGTTCCATAGTGCTAATCGATTTTTTTTTTTCCGCTGGCTACGTCTCTAACACAGACAAAGCTTTGTCACTTGTGACTGCCACCCGACGTTTCTGAAACGTTTTGGCTCCTTTCGGCATTCTAAAAGCTCAGTCAACAATATTTTACGCCTGACTATGCAACTAGTACGGAAGGAAAACTACGACAGTGGGGTATGCTGTTGTCCAGTTTCTTACAAACTATATGCTACAAATCTAGTGCAGTCTTCGTCGTGCGCAGTAGAGTAGCGGACTGAACCAGTCAATAATCTGAAATCGAATAAACACCGTTTACGTAAAAAAAAAAAAGGAAAGTATTGGTTTAACTTCCAGTGGAGGATGAGGGCATTGCAGACGGATCATTACTTAGAACAGGAAAAGGAAATCTAAGTACACATCTCGGCTTTTACCTTAAATGATATACGGAAATGACGGGAAATCTAAATATAGATAGTCGCACGGGGTTTGGAATCACTGTCTTCGCGAGTACAAGGTCAGCGTGCTAACCACTGTAAGCCTCCAAGCTATCAGAATACTTGGGGGAATTAGCATAGAATTTGCTGATCACCCAGTGCAATAACTTTCAGTTGATGTATTAATTACTTAGAGGCAATGGCCATCTTTCAAAAAGAAGAGAGATATGGGAAGTCATCAACAAAAATAACCAAAATGGCTCAAATGGTTCAAATGGCTCTGAGCACTATGGGACTTCATATATGAGGTCATCAGTCCCCTAGAACTTAGAACTACTTAAACCTAAGGACACCACACACATCCATGCCCGAGGCAGGATTCGAACCTGCGACCACAGCGGTCGCGCGGTTCCAGACTGAAGCGCCTAGAACCGCTTGGCCACACCGGCCGGCAAAAATAATCAAAGAAAATATCTTATATATATATATATATATATATATATATATATATATATATGCTACATGATTCCTAATCGTCCCAATCCTTAAAAAGCTGTTTCACATGGTCGCGCGCACGCGTACATGAAATGAGAGCTAAGTACAGAAAAGAACACATAATAAGTTGGTAACACTTATGTACACAAGTAAGTCTTGAGACAGAAACTAAACAAACTTTTCACAACTGTAATCGTCACAGTACACATCTGAAGCGGTTGCCAAATCAGCAGTGAAGTGTTTCACACCATTTAGTTAATGGGAAATGAAAGATTTCGAGGCGAAGACGTGACGAATTTTCCTAAGTGGAACTGCATCCTTAACCCGTGACCGCACAAGAAAAACTGCAGATTTTGGCAGGACAGACAGGTAACAGTTACATTTTATATTTTTCCTATAAATATCATAGCATGTAAAAAACTGTCTATCATTCCATTAAAAACAGTGAAGACGCCTTTAATATAGCAAAAACCATCTGGAAAATTAAATAAAATATTGCAACAAAATACGACATTTGCAACTATAAAACGAATGTTTACTTTCGCTTCCATAAGCCACAGCGCCGAGCGTGTGTGTTCGCGGGGACAGTACAGTACTTCCAATGTAAATAGCCACAACAAAAAAACTTCTCCTGTCAAAGAAGGCATTACTGGATGTACCGACAAGCTGTTGAGCAGATTCACAAAGTAACGTAACAAGAAACGGAAGTTTTTCTTGTATCCAGTAGTAGAAATCACACACTACCGTTACGTGCAGATTACTCCCGTTGTGTTTAGCGAAATTCCTTCCCCTGTCAGGCCACGGCTACTTCCAGAACCGTTGCAGACCTCGCTGACCTTGGCTGCAGATCCCGTTGCCTCCCCGGAGACCCACCCCCTCCCCCTCCTGGGCGCTTTTCACTGCACTGGGAGGACACTCCCTCATCCTCCCCCCCCCCCCCCCTCCTTCACACGCCATCCGCATTCCTCATGCCAGACCCTCTTGTCACCGCTAACCACGGCCCGCAAACATCGGTCGGCAGACTCCTCGGGCAATCAACACCCGAACACACCAAGCTGCATATTGCACATGCAAATGTCCAGTCTCTGCCAGCTCACTTCGACGAGTTCAAATATATAGTTCAAACTACTGATATACACGTAATACCTTGTCAGAGACTTGGCTCAAACCAAGTATTCCTACAACTTCCGTAAACCTAGATGGCTATATCTTTCTCAGGCACGACAGATGCAACAGACGAGGGGGCGGAGTAGGGGCGTACATACGCTCTGATTTGTCACATACTGTACTACATACATCCGACAACAATGTAGATAAACAAGAGGAATATACAGGGCTATTACAAATGATTGAAGCGATTTCATAAATTCACTGTATCTCCATTCATTGACATATGGTCACGACACAGTACAGATACGTAGAAAAACTCATAAAGTTTTGTTCGGCTGAAGCCGCACTTCAGGTTTCTGCCGCCAGAGCGGTCGAGAGCGCAGTGAGACAAAATGGCGACAGGAGCCGAGAAAGCGTATGTCGTGCTTGAAATGCACTCACATCAGTCAGTCATAACAGTGCAACGACACTTCAGGACGAAGTTCAACAAAGATCCACCAACTGCTAACTCCATTCGGCGATGGTATGCGCAGCTTAAAGCTTCTGGATGCCTCTGTAAGGGGAAATCAACGGGTCGGCCTGCAGTGAGCGAAGAAACGGTTGAACACGTGCGGGCAAGTTTCACGCGTAGCCCGCGGAAGTCGACGAATAAAGCAAGCAGGGAGCTAAACGTACCACAGCCGACGGTTTGGAAAATCTTACGGAAAAGGCTAAAGCAGAAGCCTTACCGTTTACAATTGCTGCAAGCCCTGACACCCGATGACAAAGTCAAACGCTTTGAATTTTCGGCGCGGTTGCAACAGCTCATGGAAGAGGATGCGTTCAGTGCGAAACTTGTTTTCAGTGATGAAGCAACATTTTTTCTTAATGGTGAAGTGAACAGACACAATGTGCGAATCTGGGCAGTAGAGAATCCTCACGCATTCGTGCAGCAAATTCGCAATTCACCAAAAGTTAACGTGTTTTGTGCAATCTCACGGTTTAAAGTTTACGACCCCTTTTTCTTCTGCGAAAAAAACGTTACAGGACACGTGTATCTGGACATGCTGGAAAATTGGCTCATGCCACAACTGGAGACCGACAGCGCCGACTTCATCTTTCAACAGGATGGTGCTCCACCGCACTTCCATCATGATGTTCGGCATTTCTTAAACAGGAGATTGGAAAACCGATGGATCGTTCGTGGTGGAGATCGTGATCAGCAATTCATGTCATGGCCTCCACGCTCTCCCGACTTAACCCCATGCGATTTCTTTCTGTGGGGTTATGTGAAAGATTCAGTGTTTAAACCTCCTCTACCAAGAAACGTGCCAGAACTGCGAGCTCGCATCAACGATGCTTTCAAACTCATTGATGGGGACATGCTGCGCCGAGTGTGGGAGGAACTTGATTATTGGCTTGATGTCTGCCGAATCACTAAAGGGGCACATATCGAACATTTTTGAATGCCTAAAAAAACTTTTTGAGTTTTTGTATGTGTGTGCAAAGCATTGTGAAAATATCTCAAATAATAAAGTTATTGTAGAGCTGTGAAATCGCTTCAATCATTTGTAATAACCCTGTATGTTCATAGAGATAAAATCCCTTAACGAGAAGTGCTTAATATGTGTCCTTTACAAACCTCCAAAAGTAGGTGGGTTCGCCTGCTTCGAAACTGCCCTCTCTAGTCTCGAATCGTCATATGAACATGTAATTATAGCAGGCGACACTAACATTAATTTTCTGCGCAATAGTCCTTCCACTGGGAAAATTAAGAGGATGCTTTCTTCCTCAAATATGACGCTACTTCAGCTGGCACCTACTCATCACACGACTACCAGTCACACTTTCATAGATATATTCGCAACGAAATCTCCAAACGGAATAATCCGCACCTGCGACTGGCATGTCTGCCCATGACATCATTTTCATGACGCATCCACTAGAATGTCCTAGAAAGAAACAAAAACTGTCTACATACCGAGACTTAAACGCATAAATTTGCCTGAACTCGAAACTGAGGCACACGAAATAATTCGGGGGATGACCTCTACTCCCCTCATGGACATAAACGACAAACTCAAGGATTTCACTAACAAAATTACTCAACTATATGACAAACATGCTCCAATAAAGACCAGAAAAGTAAAAAGGAAACCTGCACCTTGGCTGATTGATGAACTAAAACAGCTCATAAATCTCAGAGACACTACGCATCGAGCATACAAGATACACCCTACACCCGAATGAAAATCATACCGTATACAAGCAGAAACGAAACATAGTCAGTCAAGCGGTGAGAAGCGCTAAGCTCAGGCATGCCCATACATTAGCTGACAATAGATGTAGACCAGCCATCCTATGGAAAAATCTCCGTAGTCTCGGTTTAGGCAAAATAAAAGTTGCAGAAAATCCCATGGTCCCAGCTGAAGAACTAAACCGATTCTTCACATTACCTACAACCACAATTGAACAGAAAAAAAACAGAGAATCATTGATTACTTCATGGGGATGAACGACTGTAGCAAAGAAAAATTCTATCTACAGCACGTCACTTGCAATACTGTCAAGAAAGCCATAATGCGGATTAGATCAGCATCTACTGGACATGATGGCATCACTATCCAGATGGTAAAACTTATTATTGACCAACTACTGCCCTCTATAACAGACATTTTCAACGATTCATTAATCACAAGTGTTTCCCCTGAGGCCTGGAAACTGGGACAAATTAAGGCACTGCCTAAAAAGGACATCGCCACAGCGCCCTCTGACTACCGCCCCATCTGCCTTCTTCCTGCACTATCAAAGGCCTTAGAATATATAGTTCATGACCAGCTCACCAACTACCTAACTACTAACAACCTACTAGACGAATACCAATCAGGTTTCCGTAAACATCGTAGCACAACATCCGCACTGATAAAGGTGACAGATGACCTGAAACTTGTGGCAATCATTTGCTTCTTAGATTTCAGCAAATCATTTGATACTGTCGACTTCGACATCTTACTAGTTAAACTTAGCGGTCTAAATTTCTCACCAAGTGCAGTGCAATGGTTTCGCTCATACATGACGTCTCGTCAGCAACGCGTCCTGTCTGGGAATATGAAATCACAATGGCGGCAGGTAGTCTCAGGCGTTCCCCAAGGCTCAGTATTAGGTCCTATACTCTTCTCCCTGTATGTCAATGATGTGTCATCGGTTCTGACCTATTGCAAATATCATATGTATGCTGATTACCTTCAGTTGCATCTAAGTGCGAAACCAAGCAATCTTAAGAAAGATATTAAAAATTTCAATACTGACCTCGATGCACTATCAAAATGGGCACAGGACATAGGACTAAAACTAAACCCATCCAAAACCCAAGCAGTACTTGTTGGTCACTCTAAACTCATTAGCCCAAAACATTGGGAATCCGTACCATCTCTTATCCTAAATGGAACAAATATTAACTTCTTTCCCTCAGCAAAGAGTTTGGCAGTAATAATAGATGAAAATCTAAATTGGACAGAGCACGTAACTGCAGTGTGGAAAAAAGCATCAGCATCCCTTCATGTCCTACAAAAATATAAAAAATTCTTCCCTTTCGATTTGAAAAAGAAATTAGTACAAACGCTTATTTTCCCAATCATTGACTACAGCGATATTATCCTACAAGGCCCCTCTCAGGAAAATTCGCGACGTCTAGAACTGGTCATGAATTCCTGCGTCCGATATATCTGTGACGTTCGATTTTTTGATCACATTTCACCAGCATATGCAAAATTGTCCTGGCTGCGTGCAGACAAACGCAGAGATTTCCATACACTCTGTCTCATCTACTGCCTTATAAATGTACACTGTCCCTCATCTCTCTCCTCGTCCTTAACGCTTATGTCGGAACAACATGACAGAAATACACGTTCCCATCATAATAAAATCCTCTCTGTTCCACTGCATCGCTCAGTCATCTTCTCCAAGTCCTTTACAGTAGCGGGAACCCTGCTCTGGAATAACCTCCCTCGTTATGTTAGAGAACTTAAAATCATGTCCGGCTTCAAAAAACAGTTAACGACGTATCTACTTAAGCAACAGTAATGCCTTCCTCTGTACATGAATGCACTTTACCTCATTACTTCCCTCTTTCCCCCTCCTTAAATCTCCCTTCCCCAAAACTCGCTATAGTAGTAAACATCTACTTTACACACCAAGATATTAATGTACATCTGCACAAATCGTCATTACTATTGCCAATTTTTCTCATGTTTATCATTATTATTTGATTTTTTTGCTGTTATTATTATTGCTTTCATCATAATCTGTATGTACAGCACCTGTTGCAAAAATACTGCCAGCATTTACTTTATTAGGTCCTAGTCATTACTGTTTATTCATATTGTCACTAGAGTAATCTAATTTTATTATGTAAACTATTATCATGACGTAACTCTGATGTGTGAAATGCTGCATGTGTGGAACACTGGTCCGATGTAAGAGAGGGCCTGATGGCCCTAATCTGATCAGGTTAAATAAATAAATAAATGCAGGTTTCCATGAAAGTAATAGTATCATGTCTGAAGCATGTCGAATTTACCATGAAAGTAATAGACACATACAAGACATAAACAATCATGACGGAATTACATAGTTTCTTTCATTAACCGAGTAACAAAATAAGGTGTTTTCATTACCTGGATGGGAATTGGTGTAAAGGCACTACTGCCGTGTTATTGCATTGTTAGCGTTTTGTCCAACCACCATTCTTAGTAATTACCTCAAAAGCTCTCTTCAGCATTCATTTTGTTAGAGATTGTAGTTCTTGAAATAAAATTGTCACCCACTCTTTTCGTATCGCTCTTTTCAGCTCCTATATAGCCTCAGATTGCCTTCCATTGCGATGAACACGCCTTGCAAGTACTCCCCAAAGGCTTTGCACGCGGTTCAAATACGGGCTACGTTCAGGCCAAGGCAAGATATCGATATTTTTATCTTCAAACCACTTTTTGGTTGGCGCAGAAACAAACTCAGATGCATTATCTTTTGAAGCATTAGATCTTCGCCCCTTAGGTTCTCATGCTTTCTAATCAATTCTGTCTCTAGCATCTCAGTGTACATGTTAAGAGTTTATTCTAGTGTTCAGCCAAGCAATGCGTGATTTCCCTTTAGCGCAGTAGGCTGCCCAAAACAGAATACTTCCATCATCAAAATTTCTGCTCATTATGGCCTGTTGCTCTGTTCTCAGATCATGTCAATAATACTGAAATCCTTCCTGCCCATCTAAATTAAACTACTTCTTGTCACTGAATATCGCTTTATCACATTCTGAAGTCCAGGTCACATGTTTTTCAGCAAACTCCAATCTCACCTGTTTATATTTGGGAGTTACAGCGGGTTTCTGCAGCCATTTCCTGAATGCAAGATATTTGTCATGTGAATAAAATTTGTCGTACATGTCTGGCGGTTATAGGCAACTGTAAATCAGCAGCAAGTTGAGAGAAGAATAACGGTCTATGGCCTTTGCTTTGCGCAACTGTAAGCATTTCTATGCCTCAGATAATTTTCTAATTTGCTCATATTTTCCGCCTGTCCATACCGTGCATCCAGTTTAACGAAATCATCAATCATCGCACTTGTACAGTTCAAACTCTTGGCGATTTTACGATAAGAGAGTTCAGTTTCCTTGTAAGTACTTTCAACGTACGGTAGCTGTTTTCCGCGGGGCATTGTCACAATCGTGGTTTATATACACAACAAGCACTGTCACTAATGATGTCTGTTTCGTATCCGCAGTAAGGCACATACGCACACACTAACACCGCACAGAGCCGACTGCATTTGTGCCGAGTTCCACCCTCTGCCACATGATTCTTTGATGTCTTGTTATGTACCGTACTACTGACATCAAATGCGATATCATTTGACTGCTTTGCCGGTCCACTGGATTTGTTACTATTGCATTTACATTAAGTACAACTATTTCAACAAACAACGACAATTTTCCTGCAAATATCCATGTCTTTAAACTGATTGGCGCTACTGTAGTATGAGAATTACAAAAAGAATACTAGTGTGAACAACGGATGTACTTTCCGAGTTATGTACTTCAGTCTTTGTCGTTTACTCATTCCGCTATCATCACATTAAGTTTTTCACAACAACGACAAGACGGCGTGTTCTTCACAATCCAACAGCAAAGAGAATACTAATGTGTGATTTTCAGAGCAGTCACGAAAAGCTAACTCTTGGCTACTGCAATACATTCACCACGCTGTTCCTTCTAGCTTACGCCCATTCCTACTTTCTTATTCATTATTAGACCTACATCTTCTTTACCTCTATTTGATTTTGTGTTGATAACCCTGTACTGACCTGACCAGAGACTCTGATCATCTTGTCCCCACAAATCACCAATGCCAATTATACCTAACTTCAGCCTATCCGTTTCCCTCTTTAAATTGTCTAACCTATCTAATCGATTAAGGTATCTAACATTCGACACCTCGACCCGGAGAACGCCAGCTTCATTTCTCCTGATGACAGCACCCTCCTGAGTAGTTCTCGCCCGTAAATCCGAATTGGGGACTTTTTTTCCGCCGGATTTTTTTACCAGAATGCCATCATCATAAAGCAGTACAGTAGAACTGCATTTCCTCAGGAAATGTAAAGGCTATAATTTTCCCTTGCTCTCGGCCTTTCGCAGTACCAATGTAGCAAGGCCGTGTTGGCTAATGAAGGCCACATCAGTCAATCATTCTCACCATTGCCGCCAAAACTATTAAAAAGGCTGCTGCCCCTCTTCAGGAACCACAGATATCCCTCCGATACGATTGCACCTATGGTATGGCTACCTGTGTCGCAGAGATCCGTAAACCGCACCCCCTCGGCGAGGTCCATGTGTTGTAGGGCGATGTTAACCAATATCGTGACGCATTTCATTTTAGTAGTGTTTGTGGATGAGTGGCTTTTCTTATGAAAGAGAAGGCGTCATGCAAATAATCTCCCATTTCACAGCAGTTCTGTTTTTATCAGTCAAAAAATGGTTTTATTGAAAACAATGACTTCGCTTACAGACTTTTATTCTTGCACAGCGTATAGCTAAAAGCTGGCGGACCAAATATTCGTGGGTGGATGGGAGAGGGGGGAGACGGAAGGGGGATAACTTGTCCTCACAACGGAGATTCTCTGTTGCCGTTCTGCACATACCTAAACGCTCGCAGAATGTTTAAAACACTGGTATGCAGACTTTTGAACAAAGTGAATGATTTTATACCGATGACAAGCGCGTGGCTGCTCGACGGCGGACAGTGTAAGTACAGCTTTTGGTTTTCGTCCCTTTTTCCTTCGTCCTACCCCCACTAATGTTACATTTATAGGTCTGTATCGTTTTTTCTAGTGCCGCACAAGATGCAATGACTAGAAGTTTTTGCACGTACTGGACCGAGCGCTTGTTACTCGTGACTAAGTACAGTACTCGTACGTGAGTCGCATTGCTTTCTTGGTCTGTTCTTCTATTTTTTCAGCTATGTAATATTCACTCCCTCCTATCCTTCCGTATGTTACAGTTTTTCTTGCACCTGAAGGTGAGATTTATAATACCGACACCGGTCGTGGACTGAATAAATCATTATTACAACTGAAGCGGTTGTCATTCTGTTAATCATGCCTCTCAGTTGTTGGTGTCCTACAAATCAAATTATGTGTAATAAAAAGAATGTACGGCTTCTTGAGATGTAGGAAAACGCTAGAAAAAAAATTACACACACACACCGCACAGCATGCCATACCAAAGGCAGTTAATCTGGCTATCAGTCTCCGCGTGGCAAGCTAGAGCGCTGCCAGCTAAGCTGAACGAGCACTTCTCAACAGGAAGAACGCAATGGAGATTAGCGGCCAAAGCTCACAAGGCCACATCCAAAGAAAGGTCACAACGATACTTAAATAAAAAAAATGGTTCAAATGGCTCTGAGAACTATGCGACTTAATTTCTGAGGTCATCAGTCGCCTAGAACTTAGAACTAATTAAACCTAACTAACCTAAGGACATCACACACATCCATGCCCGAGGCAGGATTCGAACCTGCGACCGTAGCGGTCGCCCGGTTCCAGACTGTAGTGCCTAGAACCGCACGGCCACTCCGGCCGGCATACTTAAATCCCATTGCATACGATTGTATGCGTCCTACTACTATTCAACAGTGTCGATTTCCATTTTTAACAGAGGGTATTCCCCTCCCACGTTTTCATACTATGCCGTATTTCCTGGGTATGATAACACAAAAATTGACGATAAAACCCTTGAAAATACTATACTAGTGATGGAGAAGAATATTTGCTATTATCTGAACAATAGCATGAACGTAAAACGTATAATCTAATCATCACAGATGAAAAATCAGTTCTCTTCCTTCAACAGATATGCACCTTTCCATAAAGCACAGTAATAATACAGACATCTGAAACTAATGTTCTCACCTTTTCAGATAAAGTGGTACTGGAGGAGGCAAAACTTATTACAGAAGAACGCAGAAAAATAATTGAATTAACCTCGTCAAAAAAGATTTGCGTCATCCTCATGACTTACATAAATTTGTGTTTTTTGACCGGAACAGCTTCCTCAGCACTCGTTTCACACAAAAAGTCGCTACCTACAGCCACGTGCGTAATGGAGGTAAAAGTTAGTATGGATCGCTGTATCTCTAATCGTGAAGAAGACAGTGCTGTTTGTGTACAATATCCAGGCTGTCAACGAGCCTCGAAGAGTCATTTCAAGCTTAACGGTGTACGTGTTGTCACTTTACGGCAAGCAGTGTTGTCAGTGCAGGGAGTTGCCCATTAAACAGGCGTACAGAAAAGCGATGTCTTTCGAGCTTTCAACAAGATGCTATAAAAAGTATTCCATATTTTGAGAAGTGGTAGTAAGGATCAACACAAAACAAAAATGCCCGGTAAATATGGGCTCTAAAACGTATACCTTAAGAGCTATAAGCATTTGTTCATCTTCTCTGCAACAAGCCCTTTGCTATTACTGACGACGTACAGAAAGCAGTAAACAATTGAAAACCCATTCTCCTGTTACTGTCCTAGGATGCAGTATGTAGTAAACAACTGTTAGTGTTTTTACTGTAAACCGTATTCACAGTTCTGGGTAAGTGCGGCATATACGTTAGTTCCAATGTAAAAAAATTGTTCAAATGGCTCTGAGCACTATGGGACTTATCTTCTGAGGTCATCAGTTCCCTAGAACTTAGAACTACTTAAACCTAACTAACCTAAGAACATCACACACACCCATGCCCGAGGCAGGATTCGAACCTGCCACCGTAGCGGTCGCATGGTTCCAGACTGTAGCGCCTAGAACCGCTCGGCCGCTCCGGCCGGCATGAAAATTTTCCGAACGCAGGGTACCGTCTGTGCAACTACTCCACCACCTTTTACGGCGACTACCAAACATTAGCTTCAAAGTTACAAAAACGGCTGATAGTGGTAAACCTCGCACCAGACCCACTCACGTTGCCGAGGAGTGAGAACTGCAAAGGATGGACAAAGATTCCGGAACTAGAGTACACAGAATTTCAACATCTATAGGGGCTAGTCATACTGCACTCTGGGCGATGCTACACCCTTGTCATGTACAGTGCGTCCATGCCCTTCGACCACAAAATCAGCTTGCCAGAATGAAGAACGTTGCAATGATGTATTAAAGATCTGCTTAAAAAATACAGTTCACAAACGAAGCTGGTTTCATGCGAGATAAGATTACCAATTTGCATAATTAACTTGCATGGGCTGATGAAAATCCACGCGAAGTTTTAGAAGCAAGGCACCACCCCATCTTCTCCTAAATGTCCGATAATACCTCACACAGACATTTAATGGGCAATGGATTAGTCGGGGAGGTTCCCCCGATATTAATTCCTTTGGTCGTGGAGACACGTCCGCAGCTCGTGATCTCGCGGTAGCGTTCTCGCTTCCCGAGCACGGCGTCCCGGGTTCGATTCCCGGCGGCATCAGGGATTTTCACTTGGCTCGACATGACTGGGTGTTGTTGTGTCGTCTTCATCATCATCATTCATCCCCATTACGGTCTGAGGAAGGCAATGGCAAACCACCTCCGCTAGGACCTTGCCTATTACAGCAGTGCGGGTCTCCCGCATCGTCCCCTACCCTCTGTCGAGGAGTATGGGACTTCATCATCATCGTGAAGACACTTGAAATCTTTAATGATGTACAAACACTACAGGAACGCGTGATCAATGTATGACAGCGCATTCACGACCAACATGGAGTTTTTCAAACAGAGCGTGATTCTCGGAGATGTAGGACAGAAGCATGCCTTACTATGATTGGACACCATATTGAGCACCTCCTTTAGCGATAAGCACTATGGGACTTAACATCTGAGGTCATTAGTCCCGTAGACTTAGAACTATTCAAACCTAACTAACCTAAGGACATCACACACATCCATGCCCGAGGCAGTATTCGAACCTGCGACCGTAACAGTGAAAGGGTACAGTACCGCCCAACATTGAAAATAGGTACGAAATTCTTGTCAGAACAACACATTTTTTGTGTAAAAGTAACTCAATTTCAATTAATACAGCGAAGCCGGATACCAGTGTGGGAAAGAATGACAATTTATTTATTTAATTGATCACATGTGCACTCCCTCAAAATAAATCCCTACATCCAGTTTGGTGAGATCTGTGAAAGGAATGAATGTATGGTCGTCTGCTAACCACAGATAGTGAATCGGAATATATCATCTTTGAGTCGATCCTTTGGCTACCTTTGGTGAGACCAAAGAGATGGAAGTTACCAGAGCTTTGAGCGTCTGAAATGTGGCTGACCAATAAGGTAGCAGGGTGCTTCTCCCACTTCGAGAGAGGTGCGAGAGAATCGGAATACGGCCATGTTTCAGGTACTCTGCCGCTGAACCTTCTGCTGTAAAGACCTGTTTTTTTGTTGTGCTCCGCAATGAAAGAGTGGAGGCATGGTATGGATGTGGAATATTTAAGAGTAGTTAGAATTAATACTTTCTCTTTCACAGGACCTTTTGTGGGGAAAATTACAAAGTTGAGGCAGGTAATTTTAAGGGGATTGTAGTAAACCAACGGTCACAAAGAGCCCACGTGTAGTTAGAAGTTGAGATACTTCCGTGAGCTTAAGCTGAAATACACTCCTGGAAATGGAAAAAAGAACACATTGACACCGGTGTGTCAGACCCACCATACTTGCTCCGGACACTGCGAGAGGGCTGTACAAGCAATGATCACACGCACGGCACAGCGGACACACCAGGAACCGCGGTGTTGGCCGTCGAATGGCGCTAGCTGCGCAGCATTTGTGCACCGCCGCCGTCAGTGTCAGCCAGTTTGCCGTGGCATACGGAGCTCCATCGCAGTCTTTAACACTGGTAGCATGCCGCGACAGCGTGGACGTGAACCGTATGTGCAGTTGGCGGACTTTGAGCGAGGGCGTATAGTGGGCATGCGGGAGGCCGGGTGGACGTACCGCCGAATTGCTCAACACGTGGGGCGTGAGGTCTCCACAGTACATCGATGTTGTCGCCAGTGGTCGGCGGAAGGTGCACGTGCCCGTCGACCTGGGACCGGACCGCAGCGACGCACGGATGCACGCCAAGACCGTAGGAGCCTACGCAGTGCCGTAGGGGACCGCACCGCCACTTCCCAGCAAATTAGGGACACTGTTGCTCCTGGGGTATCGGCGAGGACCATTCGCAACCGTCTCCATGAAGCTGGGCTACGGTCCCGCACACCGTTAGGCCGTCTTCCGCTCACGCCCCAACATCGTGCACCCCGCCTCCAGTGGTGTCGCGACAGGCGTGAATGGAGGGACGAATGGAGACGTGTCGTCTTCAGCGATGAGAGTCGCTTCTGCCTTGGTGCCAATGATGGTCGTATGCGTGTTTGGCGCCGTGCAGGTGAGCGCCACAATCAGGACTGCATACGACCGAGGCACACAGGGCCAACACCCGGCATCATGGTGTGGGGAGCGATCTCCTACACTGGCCGTACACCACTGGTGATCGTCGAGGGGACACTGAATAGTGCACGGTACATCCAAACCGTCATCGAACCCATCGTTCTACCATTCCTAGACCGGCAAGGGAACTTGCTGTTCCAACAGGACAATGCACGTCCGCATGTATCCCGTGCCACCCAATGTGCTCTAGAAGGTGTAAGTCAACTACCCTGGCCAGCAAGATCTCCGGATCTGTCCCCCATTGAGCATATTTGGGACTGGATGAAGCGTCGTCACACGCGGTCTGCACGTCCAGCACGAACGCTGGTCCAGCTGAGGCGCCAGGTGGAAATGGCATGGCAAGCCGTTCCACAGGACTACATCCAGCATCTCTACGATCGTCTCCACGGGAGAATAGCAGCCTGCATTGCTGCGAAAGGTGGATATACACTGTACTAGTGCCGACATTGTGCATGCTCTGTTGCCTGTGTCTATGTGCCTGTGGTTCTGTCAGTGTGATCATGTGATGTATCTGACCCCAGGAGTGTGTCAATAAAGTTTCCCCTTCCTGGGACAATGAATTCACGGTGTTCTTATTTCAATTTCCAGGAGTGTATTTAAGAATTAATAGCGTGTGTACAATAAGCTGAAATATTTAAGAATTAATAGCGTGTGTACAATAAGCTGAAATATTTAAGAAATAGCGTGTGTATCATAAGTTGAAGTATTTAAGAAATATCATTCCGTGTGACGCTAAATTTAAACTCCGAGAGAGAACCAAGGTGAGTCGGCCGTTTTTCCAGCAACGCCACTTGGCTTGCATTGCACAGGAAGACGTGCGTTTATCTCCAGAGTTCACAGTAGGAAAGTAGAATTACAAAGTGGGGCAGGGTCGTGTGAAACTGGGATAAATATTGATTGAAGTGGGAAAGCGGAAAGTGATGAAGTTGTAACCGTTCTTTGTGTAATATTTCATATTGTTGTGTTGTGTATGTCTTGTAATTTGGGTATGTGTGTTTAGCATGGGAGTAGCAAGGTAGTTTCGAAAGATTTGTGGGTATGCCTGTTCCTTCTGTATCGCTCGATCTGGAGGAAAGTTTCGTGAGGATTATTGTGAGAGGCGAAGAGTGAGGTATAATAAAAGATCCACCATCCGATCCAGGGAGTGCACTGTTGCGGTAAATAGATTACGAGACCATAGTATAGAGATTCACTAACGTAAAGCCGTGCCCACTGGGCGGAATTTCTCATGTGATTTTGTTGTAGGTTGTAGAATTTGTGTGTTTAGGAATAAATCAAATAGTGAAAAAGAGATTGGTGGCCTTTTTCATTAAATTGTATGTTATCGTAATGTCCCGAATTTATATAAAAGCCGTTAAATCAAAGACAAAAGGTAAATGTGGTATTGCCAGTGCGTAGTGTACAGTCAGAGTTCTATAAATCACTGATAGTCAGATGCGTGTTTCCGTTGCGTATTATTCATACAGGAGGATAATTTGTAACTAAATAGTAAGATACGAGAATTCATGTTGCTCGATAAATTAAGGAAGATTCCACTCGCTTGGCAAACCACTCATCTTGCAGGCCTGACTGCTTGATGCCACAGTATGAGTAAGGCAAGTGGGTGCCTCTCATAATTTCGACCCTGCCAGGATTCCTTTTTTTTGCCAGGATATTTTGTTTCCAGGATAATTTGGCCAGGATTATTTTGCCAGGATATATTTTGCCAGAATTTTTTGCTGTTAGGGTTTGCTGTTAAGATTTTTTTATGGAATGTATTGTGATAGCGCTAAGAAGTAAAATTTTTTTCTGTTTGCAATTTCTTTCTGGATTGGTGAGGATCTTTTATTTTATTTTATGTAATTAATTGCTATATCGCACAAGGCTGGAAGATCTTTTCATAATTTTTTTTTTGCGTAATGTCCGTAGTAACTAGGTCGCAGTCGAAAAGTGTAGCCACCATGGAGAATAGTGATTCTGGGGTGGACGTAGCAGTGCAGCAGGAAGTAACTGTTGACCATGGGTTAATGAGCGAGAAAGACAAACACTCCGAAGGGGCTGTATTGTTCAGTGGACCGCTGCAAGGGGATCCTTTATGCGGCGGGCTTTGTCCACAAACGCGGGCTTTTCCCGACGACGCGGGCGAGCCGAGACTAGGCCAGGTGTGCGGTGAAAGTGCAGCTACCCTTAGCGAAGCTACGGTTTCTCAGGCGAACGAGGTGAGCGCGTCGAAAGTAGGAAATAACGATGTGATACTGCAGTTTTTACAAGCGATGAGTAGGGAGACTAACGAAAGATTAGAAGCGATGAGTAGAGATAATGAAGCGATGAATAGGGAGACTAAGGAGAGATTGGAAGCAAATAAGGAAAGATTGGAGGCAATTGATAAGGGAAATAAAGAGGCAATGAGGAAGCTACACACAGTTATCGATGAGCGTCTGTCCGCAGTTAATAATCGGTTAGATGAGGGGGAGAAGAATCTGGATGCGGTGCAGCAAGAATGTGATGCTGTGAAAGAAAAAGCCAATAATTTGGAGGTACGAATAAGTGCAATAGAAAGCGATATTACAGAACATAGGGGCGTGTGGCCGGATGAGCGAATCAAAGAGATAGTGGAGGACTTACTTGCAGATAAACAAGGGGCATTAGACAGCGTGGAAGCTCAAGTCACACGGCAGGAAATGGCGCTAAATAAACACAGGGATGAAGTTGCGGAGGTAGTGGTCAGAATGAATACGATTAGCGCAGATGTAGAAAAGATCAGTATAAGAGGCGAAACGGGCTCTGACAGTACGCAGCGAGAGGTTTATGCCGACCAGGAGGAGATACAATCACTATTACAGTTTAAAGAGGCACAATTAGAAACAAATAGGAAACATAGGGAAGAACTAGCACAGTTGCAATTAGCGTGCAGAAGCGAAGGTGAAACACCACCAGGTAGACTGCGGAGGGAGAGTGAGATAAATTCAAAAATCGAAAATAGGCAGAAAGAGGATGACGAACTCAGAGAGTTAGAAGAACGGTTGTGTCGGATAAAACAGGTGGCAAACCCAACTGGGTATAGCCCAAGGTCGGAAAACATAAATGCGGAAGAAGAATGTAGGAGACACTTCGTGTCGGTACAAACGTACACTTGTTTTCCGGATCCTGATAATTACCAACATCCATGCCTGTGGCTGTCTCAATTTCAAGATTCATTACCTTCATCGTGGGGACCGCTCCTAAAAATGAAGTTTGTGTGTAACCATTTGAGGGACGAGGCTAGAGCGAAAATGCAGGAAGTTATTAAAGACTGTAGTAGCTACAAGATGTTTTGTGACAAATTTTTAAATGAATTCTGGTCGAAAAGTAAGCAGGACCAGGTTAAGCAAAGCATATTGATGATGCCAAATTGTAACGAAGGTGGTATAAGAGATCCAGTGTCGTGTTATCAGGAAATGCTGAGACGAAACAGGTATTTGGATGTGCCATACGAAACTGGGGAGCTCATTAGGATCTGTATAACGAAGTTGCCAGTGAGATTGCGCAGAGATATATTGATAGCAGGCAGAGGCTTGAACGATTCTGCGTCATTTCAGCACTTATTACAGGAACTGGGTAACGAGAGCAACATTGTGAACGGCGACATGACTTTTAGGTCAGACAGAGTTGAGGATAGGAACGGTAGAAACTATCAGAATGACAGGAGAGCATGGAATCAGAGGAATGACGGAAATGGAAGATGGCGAGGAAATAGGGTGCAGAATTCATGGGGATATCGACCAGCAAACCAAGAAGATAGAAGATGGGACAGGGATGGAAGAAGGGAAAATGAAAATGATGGGCGAAGAGAGGATAGGCAATTATTGGGTTCACGACAGGACAATCATTGTCACAATGACGGAGGGACAGGAAGGTGACTACTTGATAGACGGGTACAAACCAGGACTATTAATGATGTAAATATTAGGTATATCGATTACGGAAAACTAAGGGAGAATCTGTTAGAGGAGGTAGGAGATGTGGGGAGTGAAGTCCACCCAATAATTAGCGTAGAAATAAATAATATAATCGTACCTTGTGTCATCGACACAGGCAGTGTAATGAGTGTTTTGAGGGAAGATGTGTTCAAGTGTTGTAGTCTTACAAAACCATGGCCAACGTTGCCATTGCAAAGGACAACAGTGAGAGGGGCAATTACAGGAAAGGGAATTGAGGTGAAGTTACAAGCGCAGGTAGACTTCGTGTGCCAGGCGAAGAGGTTTAGTACAGTGTTCATGATTGTGTCATCTCTAACTGTTGAAGGGATATTAGGGGTTAATTTTTTGAACCAATATAAAGCAGTCGTTAACATGAGAAATGGTTCGATGGAGTTGAAACGAGATTCGGAGGAAATTACATTAAGATTCGACGATTGCTTACATGGTAAAGATAACGCACACTTAGCATTATGTCTGGCGGTAAAGTCCGGTAAACAGGCACAGAATACGGGGTTCGAACAAGAGAAGAAGGAAATTCATAAATGTTTGGAGGAGGAGATCAGGGAGAAAATCTGGCATTTACGAGGGACCACGGTCTACGGGGAATTGCAGAAAATTTTATACGAGAATAGAAAGGTATTTAAACATGCTGCGGGTACAATAAGAAATTTTGTGTATAGATTCAAGGTCAAGCCACATAAACAGTTTAGGGCCCAAGTGTACCCGATACCTGTTGTGTACAAAGAAAGAGTGGAAGCTGAGATCGAAAGCATGCTACAACAAGGGATTATCGAACCAGCATCCAGTCCGTACAACAGTCCTTTAGTTTGTGTTGAAAAAAAGGATGGGTCAATTAGATTAGTTTTGGACGCAAGAAGGATTAATAAGATCATAGAGCCAGAGACAGATCGGCCGCTGACACTTGACGAATTGCTACAAAAGTTCCACGGGATCAGAGTTCTCAGCTCAGTTGATTTGAGAATGAGTTTCTGGCAGGTGGAGTTAGACAGGGGGTGTAGAAAATACACTGCTTTCTTGTGCTACGGGAAATCGTATCAGTTCCGGAAACTACCATTTGGGTTAATTGTATCATCCGCGGCATTTATCAGAGCGCTAAATACTGTCATTCCTAATGAAATAAAAGATAAGGTAACACAGTACGTGGATGATGTCCTGATAGCCGAAAGAAACTGGGAAGACCACAATAGAACGTTAGGCATATTGCTCGGTGCACTGGAGAGACATGGGGTGACCGTGAATTTGGGAAAGTCAGAATTTGGACGAAAAGAAATCGAGTTTCTAGGTCACATTGTGACACCAGAGGGAATAAGACCAAATCCAGACAAACTCGAAGCAATCAGAGATTTTCCGGTGCCAAGAACAAAACGTCAGCTACGGGGTTATTTAGGATTAATCAATTTTTACAGGAGGTTCATTAAGATTGGGGGTGCAGCGACACCCAGACTATGTCAGCTGACTGGAAAGAAAACGGTATGGAATTGGGACCCTGTTGCGCAGGAAGAGTATGAGGCGTTAAAGAAGGCACTGCTATCGGCACCTCTTCTCGGGCATCCAGACCTAGGGAAAGAGTTTTGTATGGCCACGGACAGTTCCCGTAGTGGACTTGGGGTAACATTGTTCCAAGAGCAAGGAGGAGAAGTAATACAACAACCTATTGCATTTGCGAGCCGAGTGCTTAGCAAAGCTGAGAGAAATTACACGGTAACTGAGCTTGAAGCTTTGGCAATAGTGTGGGGTTTTAGTAAGTTTAGATACTATTTGTATGGAAGGCATACTAAAATCTATACTGACCACAAGTCACTACAGTTTCTGATGTCGGCCAAACTTAACCATAGACGACTCGCTAGGTGGGCACTCTATTTACAGGAGTTTCAGTTTTCGGTCATGTATATTCCTGGGCCACAGAATATAGTGGCAGATGCGTTGTCAAGGAATCCAGTAGGTCACGGTCAATGCTTTGATGAGGAGGTAAACGAGAACATATGTGATATATTGTATATGCAGGGCGTGCCGTTCGAGAAATACATAGGGACGGTACTCACAAATATCGCGAAAGAGCAGGATAAAGACGCGTCATGGAGAATGGTGAAGGACAGAGTTACAGCGAACTTAGATGCCAATATAGCACGTTTTTATACAATTCAGAACGGGGTCCTTTTCTACCGTAGAAATCCGAACACACAGGACTGGGTGTTGTGTATACCAAATGAAATAGTCAACAAGCTGATCTGGTACACTCACCTAAGTTACGGGCATTACGGGGCAAGGAAATGCTGTAAGAAGTTAAGGGAATCAGTTTATTTCATTAGTATGGAGAGAAGGATCAAGAACGTGCTTGGTAGTTGCAAATTGTGCCAGAAGGCAAAATCGTTAACTATCTCATGCAAAGCACCGCTTTTTCCGATAGTGCCAGGTAGATTGAGGGAATTCGGAGCAACAGATTTGTTTGGCCCACTACCTAAGTCAGTGCAGGGATATAGATATGTTTTAGTAGCAGTGGAATTGGTGTCAAAGTATGTGACTTTTACCGCCTTGAAACGTGCGACGGGAAGGACAGTGGCGGCAGCGATCGTTAAAAACTTTTTGCGAGAAGTAGGAACTGTAGAAAAGTTCATAGCTGACAATGGACCGCAATATAGATCCAGACAATGGCTAACCACACTGAAGAGAAGAAGGATAAAACCGGTGTTCATATCCCGATACCATGCTGCAAGTAACCCCAGTGAAAGAGTGGTAAAAGAACTGGGAAAGTTGTGTAAGATCTATTGCCATAGGCAACACAGAAGTTGGAGTATTTTTCTCAAAGATTTTCAGGACATCCTCAATGAGCTACCACATGGAGCAACTGGATTATCACCAATTACGGTACAAAAGAATGAACCACCACCAGATCGAGTCAGGGAGCTGGTAGATTTTCCGCGATCAGGAAAGCAGAGGCACACAGAAATTGTCAAGGTTGCGATAGAGCGTATTAAGAAAGCAGCTAAGGATAGGCAGGAGAAGCAGAAAGGAAAGATCCGTAAGATCGAATTGGCAGTAGGAGACAAGGTTCTAATTAAAACTCATCGATTATCAAAGAAGCACAGATTCCTAACTAGCAAATTCTTTACTGTGTATAGTGGACCATTCAGAGTGAGGCGGATTGTCCATGAAAATGCTGTACTGATTGAGACGATCAAGGGAAAACAGTCTCGTGGGCTTCATCACATTTCTAACATCAAATTATGGAAAAGTTAAGGATAGATCTAAAGTAGGCAATTTATGGTAGATAGTCAGTGTATTTATTTGTGGTGTGTAACGTTGTGCAGGGTCAAATCGAACATAAGAATTTTCAGGCGGGATGTCAGGAAGTATGACGGAATAGACTGGTCAAATGAGTCATGAACAGGAGTCGACAGAGTGGTGTATGTACGTATTTTTTGTTGTATGAATAAGGATCAAGCAGAAACGACGTGATGATTTATGAGGGAATAAAGATGGTAGATAGAGAAGCGACGTGATAAATAGTAGTGGATAAAGGTGATAGGTAAGGGAAGAAGCGACGTGAAGCAGTGTGATTAATAAATAGAGATTCGACGTGATGAAACAGTGGTAAATAAAGGTGAGTAGAATTGAATAATGTGGAGATGTCTTAGATGTATGTTACAGAGAGACCTGTGTATGCTGCAATAGAGATTGATGCGAATGGCGAAGGAAGACCAGGAAATGATGGAGTAATGGACGGACGGAGAGCCGAAATACGAATGAAGAGATGAGGACAACTGCACAATGTGAAAGGACATAAAGGGAGTATGAGATCCAGATGGTGAACGTTGTGGAACACTGACGTAAGATGTAATATAAGTGTAAGATCTAGTTCTTAGCATAACATTTGCGATTTGGCAAAAATAATATTTATTGTTGCTGTTGTTGAAGCCTGGTACCAGGATAACTAATCAAAACGGTACCAAGAATGTGTACAGTTATTTTGCAGGTTGAATAATTTGTGTATTTTTGTTTCTTAGATGAAATGTCGCAATTCTAAGTTGATATTTAGCATGAAGTGAATGCGGAGGTAAGCCGATGGAGAGAGGTGCCAGAGTGAAAGGACGAATTCGGAGACTGGAAAGCTATCTCCGGAACAGCTTCATGTGTTATGTGGTTGAGTATAAGGGAGCAAAGGTATGGTATGTTGTCGTGAGTGTGGTGGTGTTATAAGTATAAGGGAGCAAAGGTATGGTACGTTGTCGTGAGTGTGGTGGTGTTAAGGTTAACTGACTTCTAGACCTATTCTGTTAGTGTATTAATGGATTGAATGAGAAGGAAAATGTGATGTCTGGTGAGTGAGAGTCGTAGAGTAGTGTGATCAATGCGCCCACTCCTGTAAAGGGGATCCTACCGATCTGTAACTAAAACATTATTGTGTATTGTTTGATTTGGATGAACCTCGATGGCAGGTCAGGATTTGACATCATGTGGATGGTTCATACATGTCCTAGAAATGTTGTTATATATAATAAAAGGTAAAATGTATAAAGAGATACTAATTTCAATCTGTCACAAGCACAAAGGTGCATTGTATGTTGTAGATTTAGAGTCAACAGTTTCTAAAATGTTTGTTGTGATAGGATGTTAAAGTAGTTTAATATTTAATAACCAGTGGTAGGTAATTGTGAGCTGTGTAGATTATTTCTTATTTTTTGTTAGAACACTTTCAAGGGGTATTAATTTCAGTGTGTCACAAGCACAAAAGTTCATTGTATATTGTAGTTTTAGGATAATGTTTCTAATATTTTCACTGTGATAGGATGTTAGAGTAGCCTACTATTTGATATTGTAATTATGAGCTGTATAGATTGTTTATTATTCCTTTTGTTTTTTTTTTACACTTTCATGTTTTGTATGAGGGACGACAGGTACAATGAATAGCACGAGTGTGGGCTGTCTATAGAAAAGAGATAAATGTTGATGTTGTATGTGTAGAAAACTAGGGTGTATAATTTTAATGTAAGAATTTCCTTTTGTCTGTAATGTTGCGAGATGCACGGAAGGCTAAATGATTGGGTGTCGTAACGCCCATACCGCTAGCGGGCCGAGCTGACGATGCCATGGCGACAGGCGACAGAGCCGCGGCACTCCCCACTCCACTGTCGGACGGGGTACACTCCACGCGCCCGCTACAGCAGGTCAACGGCCTGGGGCGACACGCACGTACCACTGGCCATTCATGAGTTCCGCCACCCTTACGACTGGGGAAGGTATCCCGCGGAGGCAACAGCGGGTGGTTTCTTCTGCTCAACGGCGCGCGCAGCGGCGCTACTGCAGAATGGACGAGGCGCGGCAGAGCCCGGCGAGCATTTTTTTTACCAGCAGCTAATAACTAGTACTGGACTGTGGAGCCGTGAAACAGGATGACTGCGACTTTACATAATGTGGAAAGTGAAGGACTGGTGTTTCCACGTTGTGAGTGGTGGAAAAGATTTTGTCTTTAGCAGACAGGACGATCGTTTTGTTTTGTCTTGACCACTGAATGGTGGGATCCATAAACTTTTGGCAGTGACTTGTTAAG
This sequence comes from Schistocerca americana, assembly GCF_021461395.2. Lineage (NCBI taxonomy): Eukaryota > Metazoa > Arthropoda > Insecta > Orthoptera > Acrididae > Schistocerca > Schistocerca americana. The sequence goes on from NC_060120.1 coordinate 485,661,559, forward strand.
TGTGCTTTGTGAATTGCATGTGGGACACTTGGTATACTTAGAGGACAGTTGTCGTTTGGTGAACAATTATTGTATGAAGGCAAGAAACTAGAGTGGGACATTGACATTTGCGTCTGTAGTAGGAGACATTTCTTGAACTGGTGCGGGAATAAGTGCTGTTTGTTGAAACTTACGACTTTTAATTACACCATGAACTGAAAGGACAGAACCGTGGGTAATAGTAGTTGTAGGGCCATTTTTTTTTTTTTGGACGAACAGATTCGTGTGGATGGTACTCTGACAGTGACTATGACATTTGTCTTTAATGTGAGATACAGTTTACTGTTCAGTGCGTGTTCAAAATGCCGATTTGAGTGACTCAAAGACTTTCGTCCGGGTAACCATGGGAGAGCTTTGACACCGAGACAGTGGTTCTAGGAAAACTATCAGCAACTTTTTGACCACAAGAAAATCACAGAATGAAAGATTTCCGTGTGACTCGCAAGATAGGAAATAATGTATTTGTAATTGTGTAAATGTTTTTTTTATGTGTTTCATTCCTGAAGGGACAGCAAGTGTAATTGTATTTCATCAACATTTGTCTTTAGAATAGTTAGTGTTTGTTTTTTTGTCTGTTCTGGGTTATCAAGTTCACGTAGCATGTTTATCAGAATATTTGGTACAATGATGCTCTAATTATAAGCCAGTGGCGTAATACTAACGTAGCGGTTCATGTAGCATTGATCAGTAAGGTTGTCACAGGGGACAAGAGTTTGCATTGCACAACAAATATCGGAATTAACTGATGTATTTTGATGTCGTCCATAGTAATAATCTTGTTGGTGTTTTGACTGAAGCCACTTATTTTTATTATCACAGTGGTGACATTTCACATTAAAGTGTAACGAAGGCTAGTCGAAATGCAAGTTCTTGTCGTCTATATGTGTGACAACAGAGAAAGTATTTTTTATTTGTTTTAGAATTACTGAAATTTGGATTACTCATAAAAATAACGAAGATCCCAGTAACTAAAGCAAAATTTTATCTCAAGATTATTTTTTCATTTCTATGATGTGATGTTTTATTTGTAATGTAGATTGTTGTAAATTAGTATGTGTACGTTACTCCGGATTGTGGAGAGTACAATAATGCAACAACTGCCAATTTGGTAAAGTAACAACATTTGGTCGTCAATTTGAGGTCACCAGGGGCTAAGGTCTCCTCCTGGTTACTTTGATGACTTGCTACGTTTGTTCGAATACAGTTTTCTTAAAAAAATGTTCGGAACTACCCTCGCATTGCAAGGATAGTACCGTGCCATTTTTTTCTGCATGGGTAGCCGGTGGTGAAAGGGTACAGTACCGCCCAACATTGAAAATAGGTACGAAATTCTTGTCAGAACAACACATTTTTTGTGTAAAAGTAACTCAATTTCAATTAATACAGCGAAGCCGGATACCAGTGTGGGAAAGAATGACAATTTATTTATTTAATTGATCACATGTGCACTCCCTCAAAATAAATCCCTACATCCAGTTTGGTGAGATCTGTGAAAGGAATGAATGTATGGTCGTCTGCTAACCACAGATAGTGAATCGGAATATATCATCTTTGAGTCGATCCTTTGGCTACCTTTGGTGAGACCAAAGAGATGGAAGTTACCAGAGCTTTGAGCGTCTGAAATGTGGCTGACCAATAAGGTAGCAGGGTGCTTCTCCCACTTCGAGAGAGGTGCGAGAGAATCGGAATACGGCCATGTTTCAGGTACTCTGCCGCTGAACCTTCTGCTGTAAAGACCTGTTTTTTTGTTGTGCTCCGCAATGAAAGAGTGGAGGCATGGTATGGATGTGGAATATTTAAGAGTAGTTAGAATTAATACTTTCTCTTTCACAGGACCTTTTGTGGGGAAAATTACAAAGTTGAGGCAGGTAATTTTAAGGGGATTGTAGTAAACCAACGGTCACAAAGAGCCCACGTGTAGTTAGAAGTTGAGATACTTCCGTGAGCTTAAGCTGAAATATTTAAGAATTAATAGCGTGTGTACAATAAGCTGAAATATTTAAGAATTAATAGCGTGTGTACAATAAGCTGAAATATTTAAGAAATAGCGTGTGTATCATAAGTTGAAGTATTTAAGAAATATCATTCCGTGTGACGCTAAATTTAAACTCTGAGAGAGAACCAAGGTGAGTCGGCCGTTTTTCCAGCAACGCCACTTGGCTTGCATTGCACAGGAAGACGTGCGTTTATCTCCAGAGTTCACAGTAGGAAAGTAGAATTACAAAGTGGGGCAGGGTCGTGTGAAACTGGGATAAATATTGATTGAAGTGGGAAAGCGGAAAGTGATGAAGTTGTAACCGTTCTTTGTGTAATATTTCATATTGTTGTGTTGTGTATGTCTTGTAATTTGGGTATGTGTGTTTTGCATGGGAGTAGCAAGGTAGTTTCGAAAGATTTGTGGGTATGCCTGTTCCTTCTGTATCGCTCGATCTGGAGGAAAGTTTTGTGAGGATTATTGTGAGAGGCGAAGTGTGAGGTATAATAAAAGATCCACCATCCGATCCAGGGAGTGCACTGTTGCGGTAAATAGATTACGAGACCATAGTATAGAGATTCACTAACGTAAAGCCGTGCCCACTGGGCGGAATTTCTCATGTGATTTTGTTGTAGGTTGTAGAATTTGTGTGTTTAGGAATAAATCAAATAGTGAAAGAGATTGGTGGCCTTTTTCATTAAATTGTATGTTATCGTAATGTCCCGAATTTATATAAAAGCCGTTAAATCAAAGACAAAAGGTAAATGTGGTATTGCCAGTGCGTAGTGTACAGTCAGAGTTCTATAAATCACTGATAGTCAGATGCGTGTTTCCGTTGCGTATTATTCATACAGGAGGATAATTTGTAACTAAATAGTAAGATACGAGAATTCATGTTGCTCGATAAATTAAGGAAGATTCCACTCGCTTGGCAAACCACTCATCTTGCAGGCCTGACTGCTTGATGCCACAGTATGAGAAAGGCAAGTGGGTGCCTCTCAACAGCAGCGCGGTTCCGGCTGAAGCGCCTAGAACCGCTCGGTCACGACGGCCGGCTAGAGCTTGCAGTAGAAGAGAAGATGAATACGTGCTCATAGGTTTTAAGGTATGCATTTTAGATTGCATAATGACTGGGTGTTGTGTGATGTCCTTAGGTTAGTTAGGTTTAAGTAGTTCTAAGTTCTAGGGGACTGATGACCATAGATGTTAAGTCCCATAGTGCTCAGAGCCATTTGAACCATTTTTAGATCGCATATTTACTGGACATTTTACCTTGATTTGGTCCATACTACCGTCTCTCAAAATATTGAACACGCTATATACGGACGTCGAGTACTTCTCGTCGCTACTAAGGGTAAGTTGAATATTGTGCATTATCGAGACAGGACCCTGCAACCCTTTTGCCCAGCCTTACAGTCAACATTTTGGCGGAGGATGCGAACACACCTCCTCCATCCGCTGAACATATTCCTTCCAGATACAGGAATCAACCGAATGAAGCGACCTGCGGTACGTGCAGATAGGAAAGTGACAGTGTGTTTGGACACAGTTGAAAGTTGTTGCGTGTCCTCGCACGAACCTTAAGCACACACTGGATGACCACCGAATGACCACCATCGAAGGGTGGGAAAGGCATGAGCAGCAACGTCTCGACAACTTTCTGGACAGCATATCGAGTAGGATCCATGCATGTTAAAATGCAAACGGTGGAGAATCATGTTATTGAATGTTACCCAGATGCAGATTTTCGTTTTACCGACGTGCATCTTCTAACAAGTTGCTTTTATTTTGATTATTGTTTTAATTTTATTTCACAGTAGATATACATGTTATTTTCATGAGGCTCGTTCTTTCATTCCCTGCTCCCACTGACTCTAAGCCGTCACACGTTTGCAGACATACATGTGATGCAAAACTTTTTTTGAGCGGCTTACATAGATTTAGCAACTAAACTCAGATGCATTTTGAAGGGGAGAACACTGTTGATATTTCGGCTGCCAACGTGCTCGAGGGCGCGATTATCAGAGCCTTCTGTTAATTAAAACTGATCAGTCAGAGAGCCAAAAATAATAAAGCAGTCATAGTAAAATAAAGGAATTACAATGGAATTATTTCAATACGGACTGCAAAAGTAGGTTTCTGCGAGATTAAAAAGGTAGAGACACTCTCAAAATATGCAAGTTGCATATTTTTGACTTGGTTAAAATCATATGCTTCCAAAGAAAGGTTTCCGAGAACTTGAAATTTAACCAATAGTTACATTCTCTGTGTGTGCCGTTAAAAACTATAAGGGGCAGTGAAATGAAAATGAGACATATGGTAAAAAGTAAGCATAGTGTTTACTATTTCAAAAGTAATCGCTGTAATTGTTATTACATTTATCTCACTGTGATATAAGACGGTCAATGCCTTCACGGAAAAACTTTTGCCGTTGCCTATGAAATCATGATTGTATCCAGACTGCATCTCTTCGATCGAAGCAAATGGACGGTCTCGAACGTCTTTCTTTAGGGCTCTAAAACTATGGAAATCGCTTGGGGAGAAATCGAGGTTATATGGAGGATGTGTAAGGGCTTTCCAGAGAAACTTCTGCGGCATAGACGAAACAACAGGCACGCCAGCTCCGGAAAAGTTATGATGACATGATGACACTGCGGTACATGAAAACTTACAAGAACTGAAGCTCGCCACCAAGTCCAAACGCGCAGGAATGTGGACGGACGTCATCATGCTGCAAAGGTTGTTTCGAGTACGCTGCAGAGGTTTCGCTGGAAAGCCCTTTTCTGAACAGTAGTTCTCGAATCTAAGAACTATTAAGGACTGCATGGCAGGGACGTCAGGTTTAATCGACATCGTGGTCATCTAGAGAAGAAAAACGGAGCTGAATATAAATTGTTGCTTCTTTGAAAGATCTATTCCGATATTCGTGTGAATTCATTTTAAGAAAGTTTCGGAGAATCTAAATCAGAATGTCCAGATGGGATCTAAACGTACTTCCTCCCGAAAAAGAGACCAGTGTATTGACCTAAGCGCCACCTCTCACAATTTGGATCTCTGGGAAGCGCCGGTATTGATTGGTAGTACTCCCTCGAGAATGTCTTGTAATATTTCTTCAGTTAAAGCTTCCGTGCTGAGAGGTCGTAGTCGATGTACAGAACAGATTCTTAACGTTTCGTCTCCAATTGCGGGAGATATCTTCCGATGTAAAACGGATACTCGGAAAATATCTCCTGCACCTGGTGACGAAACGTTAGGAAGCAGTTTTATGCATCGACCACGGCATTTGAGCTCGGAAGTTTTAACTGAAAAAGATGCTGGCCATGAAAACCTACATTGTATGATTCTTGCAATACTTGTCAAATGCCTATTAAAATATTTACTGAAGGTAATGCTACAAGGTCGAATAGGCGTGCGCGTTACGACGCCTCTTCCGGGATCAGGGGAGACGCGTTGCCCTCCCGGATCAAATCCGTTCTTTGCCAAATCCACGTCAACTCGCCGACCCCTTATGGATGTGGCCTTATGCGGCCAGGAAAAAGAAAAGAATCAAGGTAATGTAACAAAACGTGGAAGACCAAGAAACCACGACGTGCATATTCAGTAAACAAATTACAAGGTCGTATTTACGCTACCTTAATTTTTTTGTGATAGGTTAAATATGTGTACCGTATCGGAGCTTGAAACTAGGTATGTCCCGTTCGCGAACAGTACTCTGCCAGTAGCACTATTTGAACACGTCTCACGGTAAAGCTGACGGGATTTACAAGAGGCGATGAGAGGTCTGCAGCGAATTGAAGCTCTGAGAGAGCCCATGCGGCATTGATAGTGTGCTTACCACAAAAGAGGAGGATTCTCTTTCGAACCATGGTACGGCACACAGTTTCAGCTCGTCGCGTGTAATCGAATGCACAGCGTTTGAAACACGTATTATTGTTGTTGTTATTCTGCGTGCAGTCTCTAGTACGTTAGCAAAACACACACAAGGGTTGAAGGCCGCAGTGCGTGTACTCACGCGGCAAGCGCAGCAGGGAGGCGTAGCCGCCACCGCCGCGGTAGTAGACGACATTCTCCAGCGGCGCCTCCGTCATGGCGTGTGCGCGATCGGGTACTCGGCGGGTGGCTGGCGTCTAGCTGGGCGGCCGTGTCATCTCAGGCGGACGAGCGGCACTCATCAGCGGCTGAGAAGTAGCGGAGTGCCCGCTGTCTGGAGGACGAGGCGTCGCGATAAGCGGACGCCGTGATGTTGACAGAGCTACTGGGACCTCTCCCTGGGGACTTTAGCGCGCCCGCCTTTATCTGGAGGCGTTCGGAGATAATGCCTCCCAGCTGTACCGCCGCTCCAGCCGGCGCGGAGGAGTGGGCGGTGCCAAGCACGGCGGGACCACTACGCATATACAGGGTGTCTCACAATTCATGTTACACACTTACAGGTCGTAGAAGGAACTAGTAGATCCAGTCTTACATAGAATCCCATGTGCGGAAACTTCATCCAATGACGCTACAGAGCGTCAAAGTTATTGGCGCCGGCGCCGTCTGTAAATGTGTGTATACAGGGTGGTCCATTGATAGTGACCGGGCCAAATACCTCACGAAATAAGCATCAAACGAAAAAACTACAAAGAACGAAACTCGTCTAGCTTGAAGGGGGAAACCAGATGGCGCTATGGTTGGCCCCGCTAGATGGCGCTGCCATAGGCCAAACGGATGTCAACTGCGTTTTTTTAAAGTAGGAACCCCCAATTATATTACATATTCGTGTAGCACGTAAAGAAATATGAATGTTTTACTTGGACCACTTTTCTCGCTCTGTGATAGATGGCGCTGTAATAGTCACAAACGTATAAGTACGTGGTATCACGTAACATTCCGCCAGTGCGGAAGGTATTTGCTTCGTGATACATTACCCGTGTTAAACTGGACCGTTTACCAATTTCGGAAAAGGTCGATATCGTGTTGATGTATGGGTATTGTGATAAAAATGCCGTGTGCTATGTATGCTGCTAGGTATCCTGGACGACATCATCCAAGTGTCCGGACCGTTCGCCGGATAGTTAAGTTATTTAAGGAAACAGGAAGTGTTCAGCCACATGTGAAACGTCAACCACGACCTGCAACAAATGATGATGCCCAAGTAGGTGTTTTAGCTGCTGTCGCGGCTAATCCGCACATCAGTAGCAGACAAACTGTGCGAGAATCGGGAATCTGAAAAACGTCGGTGTTGAGAATGCTACATTAACATCGATTGCATCCGTACCATATTTCTATGCACCAGAGATTGCATGGCGACGACTTTGAACGTCGTGTACAGTTCTGCCACTGGGCACATGAGAAATTACGGGACGATGACAGATTTTTGGCACGCGTTCTATTTAGCGACGAAGCGTCATTCACCAACAGCGGTAACGTAAACCGCTATTGGGCAACGGAAAATCCACGATGGCTGCGACAAGTGGAACATCAGCGACTTTGGCGGGTTAATGTATGGTGCGGCGTTATGTGAGGAAGAATAATTGGCCCCCATTTTATCGATGGCAATCTAAATAAATGGTGCAATGTATGCTGATTTCCTACGTAACGCTCTACCGATGTTACTAGAAGACGTTTCACTGCATGACAGAATGGCGATGTACTTCCAACATGATGGATGTCCGGCACATAGCTCGCGTGCGATTGAAGCGGTATTGAATAGCATATTTCATGACAGGTGGATTGGTCGTCGAAGCACCATACCATGGCCCGCACGTTCACCGGATCTGACGTCCCCGGATTTCTTTCTGTGGGGAAAGTTGAAGGATATTTGCTATCGTGATCCACCGACAATGCCTGACAACATGCGTCAGCGCATTGTCAATGCATATGCGAACATTACGGAAGGCGAACTACTCGCTGTTGAGAGGAGTGTCGTTACACGTATTGCCAAATGCATTTTGACGGACATCATTTTGAGCATATATTGCATTAATGTGGTATTTACAGGTAATCACGCTGTAACAGCATGCATACTCAGAAATGATAAGTTCTCAAAGGTGCATGTGTCACATTGGAACAACCGAACTAACATGTTAAAACATACCTACGTTCTGTATTTTAATTTAAAAAGCCTACCTGTTACCATCTGTTCGCCTAAAATTGTGAGCCATATGTTTGTGACTATTACAGCGCACATCTATCAAAAAGCGAAAAAAGTGGTCCAACTAAACCATATTTCTTTACCTACTATACGAATATGTAATAAAAATGGGGGTTCCTATTTTTAAAAAAACGCAGTTAATATCCGTTTGATCTATGGCAGCGCCATCTAGCGGACCAACCATAGCGCCATCTGGTTTCCCCCTTCAAGCTAGACAAGTTTCGTCCTTTGTAGTTTTTTCGTTTGACGCTTATTTCGTGAGATATTTGGCCTGGTCACTATCAATGGACCACCCTGTATACAGGGTGATTCCGATACGATGTTACAAACATTCTGCGACGATGGAGAAGGATAAATGTATCAATTTAGGATAAAGGCCTTTCTACTGTAAAAGAACGAGTCGAAAGTTACAAGCGAAAACCGTTCTGAAACATCTGACAGTGGAATACATGTGCTATTTCTGTGGTTGCTAAGATTGTAGGGAAGGTAACTTTAACATAAGTTAGTATGGACCAAAACAAGGAAAAAAATGTCCGGTAAACACGGGCTCTAAAATGCGTGCCTGAAGCGCTATGAGCACTTCTTCATGTTCGCTACTGTCAAAACACATCTTTATTGAATAGGTGCTCATAGCTCTTAAGGTATGCATTTTAGAGCTCATGTTTATTAGACATTTTTTCTTTGTTTTGGTCTACACTACCACCTCTGAAAGTTGACAGCCATACAGTCTTAGAAACAGCGGTACCAGCACATGTATTCCGCCGTCGTAGGTATCAGAACGGTTTTCGCTTGTAACTTTCGACTCGTTCGTTTTCGGTACAGGGACCCTTACCTCAAATTGATACAGTTATCCTTCTCCGTCATCCTAGAAAGTTTGCAACGCCATAACAGAATCAGCCCCATTTACAGGCGCTGGTGCCTATAACTTCGACGCTCTGTAGCGTCGTTGGATGACGTTGTCTGAAATAGGTTCCTGTGTAAAACTTGATCTACCAAGTCCCCTCTACAACCTCTATGTGTGTAACACGAATTACGAAAAATCTTGTAGCAATCCATTCACTGGCAAGGTTGCGATGGAAGCTTCTCTATGTTTATCTTATTCATTCTCCTTAGTCCCCGAGGACGCCGCAGAAAGACACGAACCGTCAAGAAGGCGTTAAGAGTACAGCAGAATATAAAAAGAGACAAAGGACTCATTACATGTAGTGTCCCACAGGGTTCTATCTAAAGGCTCTTGCTATGTATTGTGTATCCTAGATGACAAAGCCGGCATTGTTCCTGGTATTCATGTTGCCAGTTTTCTGTCAGTAACGAAAGCAAAAAATGAACTGTGTTGGCAGTGAGGTGTAATTACGAAACAGTAGTACAATGAAACATGCATAATGGACAAATGTATAAGTGTAGTATCCAAATAGAGAAACATAATTGCAGACAGTTTCTGTATGCTGGACGCAGCTGCTTTGCGTGTCTGCAACGCGATTTTGTTAACGTCTCGATGGCAACGCCTCCTCATAGCTTTATAGATGGCTACCGTTTTCGCGTGCAGCCGTTCGTGTTTCGTAGTTGAAAGCTGTCAGAATCGCTGCTGGGCGTCAAGGATTTCCTTAATTTGACTTGACTGTACGGGTGTCTTACTAGTAAAGAATAAATGTCTTAAAATTTGGCGCATGATGCGGCAATTTTTCACGCATCTCAGTGTTTATGACGTCATATCTCTGCAGATATGTGTCGTACAATGACGTATTTCTGTAGGTACATTCGGCGTCATATGTCGATACTGTCTGCGAAATACATGGCTAATAAAGTTAGTAGCGAAGGTGTAATAAATTTAAACGTCAAGCACGATGCGGCAGTTTTTCACGCATCTCAATATTTATGACGTCATATCCTCTGAATTTTTTGTAGGTGTATTGAGCAGCATATGTATACTGTCTGCGAAATTTATTGCGAATACAGTTAGTAATACAGATGTAATACATTTAAACGCCATGCATGATGCGGCACTTTTCACGCATCTCACTGTTGATGACGTCATATCTTCTGAACTTTATTAGGTACGCGGTCCTTACCCCCACAGCGATTGTTGTCTGACAGTAAAGGATATGTGTACCGGGTTTGGTTGAGAACATACATACATACATTTTTTTATAATACGTATGGGTCAGGAACATTATCAGATGCCAAGTTTGTTTTGTTTTCAGATGATACAAATATAATATAGAATGAAATGTAATGTGTAGAAAAGCAATACCATGGTGGTAACCACGGGAGACAGAGTAGGTAAGGGCAAATTGATATTAAAGGACAGGACAATGAAATTGTGGATAACTTTAAGTATCTAGGAAGTGTGATAATGGAGAATGGAGAGAGAGGTTAGCAAAAGGATGCAGCAGAGCAACGTATTTTACCAGTGTATGAAGGGCTTAGTCTGGGAGAGGTAAATGCTAGTGAAGTGTAAAGAGTGCCGTACAAGACGTACTTTACATCCACGCTGGCCTATGCATCGGAGACCTGGACAATGACAAGAACAGAGGAGAGTAGAATCCAAGCCAGTGAAATGAAAAGTCCTAAGAAGTATGTTAGGGAAAAGGGGAGAACAGAGTGAGAATGAAGATGTTAGGAACGAAATTGGAGCAGAAAAGCTGAATGAGGAAACTGAGAAGAACAAGTTAAAATGCTTTGGACATGTAAAGAGAGCAGAAAATTGAATAATACCAAAACGAATGATAGAGGCTAAGTTCCACGACAAGAAGGAGACCGAGTGCGAGATGGATTGGCTTAATAAATACTAGTTTAAGGAGAAGGAATCCGAGCTCGAACTAAACAGTTATAGAAGAAGAATGGTGGAAACACAGAGAAAGTGGAGAAGTGCCATAAATGTCCCAACCCAGCCTCATGCTGGATAAAAGAGAAACGAAGACGTCGACGTCAAATGCAAGAATACATAGCAAATTAAATATAGTTTCAGAACGAACGGTTAACGAAATTTTCATTGACATTAATAAATTTTTCTTAGCCAATTCTTTGTCGCCGTACTTCGAAAAGACATACTATATGCAGTTCAGAACTTGTAGGAGGTTTCTCCTAGTACATAGCTAAAATCTGAGGACAAGCTTACAGAATAGGTTGATAATGATAAATTCTTCATAATAAATTCATTTTGGAGAAGCATACCACAGAAGTGCTGAAGCACCTAAACAAATCTTTATTTGTAGTGCGGATGTTGTCAGACTAAGATAAATAATCTCCAGTGTTTCTGACAATGAAATACGAAGCCTTGCCTTCTTTGCTTACTCTCACTTTTATTCGTATGGTGCTATATTTTAGGCAACTCTGTGCATTAATCAAGAATATAATTAATCCAGAAAAGAGTGTCAGACTGATCTGCGGCATCAGTTTGCAAACTTTTTGTATAGGCCATTGTTGGATGCTAACTTTGCCATCCCTGACACATATATTCGATCGTTGGGTTTGTTTGTTCGCAATATTGATTTATTCAGAAGAAACTACGACATTTATTTCGTGAACATCAGGCTGGAAATCGTTTGGTACTTACAAGGAGACCGCGCCTACTCGTTAGCACCGATGTCGGCCATATTTACGGTACAGGTTGGAGCACATAAAAGTAGTCCGGGAAACAGAGTTCCAGGGTACAAAGAAATACAGCAGAGGAAAGGAAATACAGTACTAACCTGACTATAGCAGATATTGAAAGTGACCATCATTCGTTTCTTGGCACTTTTGAGCCCTGATCAGCAAGTTACTGAAGGAGGATCGTTGCTCCGCTCCTGGAATTGCTGCAGTCTCATCCGAAATGTTCCGCTGCAGTTCTTGAAGACTATGATGGTTGTTGCGATACATCTTAGACTTGACGCTCCCCACACAATCGTACGCTGACAGATCGGGTGACATGGGTATCGGCCGCGACCGGACTGACCTCTGCTAACAACTTCGTGAGGCGTGAAGGTTGTGTAAATGTGCTCCAAGGTTCGGCCGGCTGTGTGGGCAGTTGCTCCATCCTGTTGGAGGTAACTGTAGGTGCTTTCCATCTCCGTTAATGCTGCCACAAATGGTTTCAAAGTATTGGCAACGTAACGCGCCGAAGTCAGCGTCTGATGAAAGAAAATGGGGCCGACAATGCGGCATGCAGACACTGCACACCAAACCTCAACCTTCTGATCACGCAATGGTCTTTCGTGGAAGTTGCGTGGATTGTCCGCTGCCCAGAACCTATGCTTCTGTGAGATGACATAACCACTCAGGCGAAACCAGGCTTCTTCAACTTTTTTAGTCCTCTCTTCCTCAGTTGCGTGTAATATTACGGTATATTGATAATTTTTACTTATGATCCGTCTGACAGCAACTGAATAAAACACAATTTTAGTGCCATACGCGTTTCGCCTTTATTTTCTGCAAGGCATCATCAGTGGTCTGGAATATGTACATATGTTAGCTATTTAATTTACATTTTTGTCACTGTGTCTATAGGTTATACCACACAAAAACACACACACACACACACACACACACACACACACACACACACACTCACTCACACACAGCACAAAAAAATTAAATCACACCAAAACACACACACACACAAATGCATACACGAACAGATCACAGATACTTCAATAATTACACTCGAAAGTTTGGCAGTAATATTCGATCTTTGGCAAAAACATTTTACAGTCGGCAACAGAAACCAAACATTGCATTGAAACAAGCGTTCAGTTCATAGTGCAGTGGAATGTGGGGAAAAAACCGCAAACTGGCATTCGTAAGAAGAAGAACAACAACAAAAATGCAACAGGAGCGTAATATGTAAGAAATTGTCCACGCAATCTGTAAGTACAGTTCGAAACAGTACTACTTAATAGGAAATACCAATCACCAGAACTGTTTGTAACCTATAGGCACAGTGACAAAAATGTAAATTAAATATGTACATATTCCAGGCCACTGATGATGCCTTGCAGAAAATAAAGGCGAAACGCGTATGGCACTAAAATTGTGTTTTATTCAGATGCTGTCAGACGGTCCATAAGTAAAAATTATCAATATACCGTAACGAAACCAGGCTTCATCAGGCATAAAAAAACAGATTCATGTCCAAGCCATTCATTGTTGTATCAATAAACAGCCACTCACAAAACTGAAGGCGCTGAGGAGCATCTGCTGGTTTTAGTGCATGAACAACAGACACTCCACAGGGATGCCTGTGTTGGTTCAGGTGTATTCGTTCGCATGGTCGACGTAATATGCCGGTCTCTTGCGACAGGTGTCGGTTTGATTTTGTAGGACTCTGAAGCATTCTCTGGTGACCTGCAGCCACTTTTCTGGTGCGCGGACACGCTTCGGAATGTTTTTTGACTTGTCCAAAACAGATCCTGCCTGATACCATTTTCGGACTAAGCGTTGGCACTTTGACACCAATAAACTTCTCAGCAAACAACTGTCCACACCGTTTCCATGACTTTATTGTCACGTAACTTTCCACAACGAACACCCGCTACTCAATTGTGGGTACAATTGTCCCCTTCGCATTGCACCACTCACATTGACACAGCCCGCACTACGCTCTGAAACTATGTGGGTCCACGTGGCGGGCGTACACTGGGTGTGCGCGTCACGGGGTGTGGTTGTATGTATCGTATCCACTCGTCCGGGCCGCTTTTATTTACCCCACCCCACATATGCAGGGATAGCCAGAAATGAAAGTGACACAAGTGGAAGCTCCAGATGGCCAAGTGTTTAGAGAAAAGTGGCATTTTTGGCGAGGGTAGGGCGAGGCACGAGCCTTTAATGTTAGCGCCAGTTCTAGGCGGCGGTTGGTGCAACTTATACACCACAGTCCGGTAATCTGAGCGTCGTAAGGTCTAGCCCCTATGCGAGAACATTATTTTTTAATTTTTATTGTTACATTATTCACACTTAAATAAACCGAAACGATACTCAGTATAGTTTATTTATCAATATTTTCGTAAAAGGCATGAAAACGAAAGACAAAGGAAAATTTGGGATTGTAAATAAATTTTCAAGGAAGGAGCAAATTTACAGCGTGCGCGTGGACTCTGCACATAACTTCACGAAGGGACTGTAATTACAGCGAACAGGACTTCGTATTTCGATAGGTTTCTGAGGGTAACTTTAAATGCGAACATTTTAGGTTAGGCTTTACCGTGAGTGTTATTGACATTAAATGAAACAACAAGTTTGCTGTTACCAGTCACCGTTTTATTTCTCTCCACGACGCGTTTCATAGGTTTAAACCTCCATCATCGGGTAGATTTACATTAGTTAGTTTGACATTTGTGTGTGTGTGTGTGTTGTGTTACGATTTTTTGGAGGAACTTGTGGCACTGTCTAGTGGAGAAACAAGACATTGCTTCAGAACATGGTTTTTGGTTTCTTCTGACAAGAAATTAAACTGATATCTAACGGTAAACATAAAATAAGTAAAACAGAGTACCTCCAGTGGTCACAGGTTCCTTTCGCTGTCGTAACACATCACATGTATACTGTCATATTTGTAAACAAATATGGCGTCTTGAGTCTGCTGGGTGCAAGGTTAGTATAGCAGAAGAGAAGACATTATCGCGAAGTACAAAGAATATACATCGTAACAACATTATTACAGAATAATTTTAAAAGGATTTGTAGGTGTTTGTTTTGAGGTGTCGAATAGATGTGTGTGTACTTCAGGGGGCATATAAATCCGATTTTGACAGGTTAAAACAGTTTAAACTTCATACTCGTTTATACAATCAGGTGAAATGTTAAAATGGCTTAAACTTCATACTTGTTAATAACAATCAGGTGAAATGTTACAGACTAAAAGTACAATAATCATATTGGCTACAGCAGTAAAATTATACATAAATAACAATATTTGATTGGGATTAATAGACAGATGTGAAAGGCTGGAGGCAGAAGGAGAGAGAGAGAGAGAGAGAGACAGAGAGGCTGGAAAGAGTGATTGTATGAGAGCAAACTTTACATGGCAAGGAGTCTGAAGATTACAAGTTACATATATTAGCTGCCTAAAGGTTGGGGTAATACATTGGTTAATACTTTAAAATATGCAGATGGATATACAATTTGTGCCAGTAGTTGATGTACATATAGTTTCAAGCTGAGAAGGGGTACAGCCGGCCGAAGTGGCCGTGCGGTTCTAGGCGCTGCAGTCTAGAACCGCGAGACCGCTACGGTCGCAGGTTCGAATCCTGCCTCGGGCATGGCTGTGTGTGATGTCCTTAGGTTAGTTAGGTTTAACTAGTTCTAAGTTCTAGGGGACTAATGACCTCAGAAGTTGAGTCCCATAGTGCTCAGAGCCATTTGAATCATTTTGAGAAGGGGTATAAGCTGTTGGTGTGATGAATTATCTGTTAATGAGAATCTCTTGTACTCTTGTCGGCTGTCAATATTTATGGTAAATATTAAGGTGTGTGTGTGTGTGTGTGTGTGTGTGTGTGTGTGTGTGTGTGTGTGTGTGTGTGTGTGTGTGTGTGTGTGCGTGCGTGCATTTTTTTTTAATGATGTAGGCAGTTGCTGAAAACAGAGATGATACTACTGTAAATATTGTCATTTAAGTGGATTCAGGTTGTTTTGTTTGGTGTTTGTATATTTGGAGTGTTTCAAGGATGTCTAGTTTTATGCCTTTTGATTGGATGTGTAGGATGCTGATGCTTGTATTGTTAACATGGTGTTTTGTTTCATGCAGGTGGGTGGCTATTGCTGATGTGTGGTATATTTTGTTTTTTAGTGCTGCCATGTGTTCCTTGAATCTAATCTCAAATCATCTGCCTGCCTACTTAAACGTAACTAACCTAAGGACATCACACACATCCATGCCCGAGGCAGGATTCGAATCTGTGACCGTAGCAGTCGCGCGGATCGAAGGCACGGGTAATGTTGATATTTAGCAAACGATTCTGCGAGATAGATTTACGACAACGCTCGCATTCGAGAAGGCACGGCCTGGCGGGCATTGTATATAAGTGTGAAGTAATCAGGGCAGCACAGGGCACTGACGTGCTGCGAAGAACCCGTAGGTTGCAGTTACAACATGTCCTAGTGACCTGTGTGTAGTACTGGCCGAAGCGGGCTGAGGAAAGACGACATTGTAATTGTTAAAGAGCACTCCAGAGGAACTACGTCAGAGACATAGGGAGAAGACGCACAAATAAATGAGCCCGTAGGCTCAAATCAGGCAGTCGTGTCGCCTTTGTGTTCGCGTTTAGAACCGGAGAGAATGACGATTGCTTAAGTTGCAAGCCAACCACGATTACCTCTGGTGATGGGTATCGGCGGCCAACCTGCGCTACACGGACGCGCCATAGCTGTGACGGGCCGGCCGCACCTTGGAGCTCCACCGGCGCGAGGTGCGAGAGGGCTGCTGGCCTCCGCTCTCTGGGTGGCATCGTCCGGCGGACTGCAAGCTGCCTTCCGCAGTGGTGGGGCCGGGGTGCGCACTCGCGATCTTCCAGGTGCAGACCTGTGCCCTGGGCGGACAGCCAGAGCTGCTAAGGCTCACTACAACGACGTCGGACAGCTGTTTCCTTTCGGCGCTCTACGTGAGTTCCAGAATTGCGTTTGAAGGAGCAGTCAGTTGTGGCCCCGGCTACCGGCGCTGCCAACAAACGTGGCGGCCAAGCTGTGGCAATGTAGCAGCCCCACGGCTGCAAGGCTGGGCGACCGGACTCCTACCCAGCAGATTCTGGCATTGGAACTGGCGCTGACTCACGCACGCACTCCGCGCGCGGCGCCATCACCGGAATGCCGGCTGTGTACCTTCGATGCAATAAAGTCAGTGACACAATTGTCTGTGTCTCTCTGCAGGCTCCGGCATGAGTCACCCCTATCTCTCAAACCATACTTCTCAGTCGTTCTGACGTATTACAGTCCCTGAGCTCGGGGGGTTGTAACAGTTTGATGTCAGGAAGTGGTCGTTTCGCTTTCCAACACAAAACGTTGCGTGGAAAATAATTCTTCCACGGCCAACACTACCTTTTGGTGAGAGAGTTGGAGGCAGTGGTACTTGACGTAGGTTCGGTGGTACCAGTCTAGCACAATGGTGAGTTTAAGTTCTAATTTTTGATGTTTGCTCTCATTCTCAGAGTTAGTTGTATGAACTAGGGTACACGATGTTTAGAGTTACTTTTGTGAAGCTACAGGAAACCGTGGACTTATCTTTGTTTAGGGGTGATATTGGACGTGAGAATTTAGTAACAGTGAGGTGTCCATTTTGCAATTTGTCTGGACACAAGTTTCCGTGTACCAGAGCTGTAGCAGCAGTTTGTGCTGTATGTAGGCATACTGGTCATCTGTCTAGTAGTTGTACTGAGTGCAGATGGGCGATGATACGCTGGCGGAATTAATTTATGATTACTTTTTTTGTATGGGCTTAAATGGGAGATTGTACTTTATCTTTTTTTTAAAAAAAAAATTAGTTGAATAAAGGTGGAAATAGAGTATGCAAAATGGTGGAAACACGTCTACTACCGTAGATGCAGTTGCTGCTTTAACTTAACAAATGCAAACGTTAACAGAGCCGTTTGAACACACGAAAAAGAGAAATTTCGAACCTAATCGTGAGCTATAGGCTTGTAAAGAGAGTCACGATCAGTCGCAATCAGAGTCACGAGAACGTAAGTCTGTACTGAGTGTGTCTTCTGGTCCATATGACACGGCATTGGTCGCACTGATTAATCCCTTCTTTGGCAAGGCAATTTTCGTTAAGGATTATAGGGACGCTGCGGAAGTACATTGGTGATCGGATGGAATAACCCTGTACGTTACTAATACGCGTTTTGTGGAGGACGCTAGAGCATATGTTGTCTACCACGAGACATTGAGTAAAGCACATACGTTCCAGCAGCGGACTAGTGGATTGTGCCAGCGGTACCAAAAGCAGAACAGTGCACGACTTTTTCGATAGAAATTAAATACGTTTTCGATTCAGCGCGACTAGTCTTTGGAAGCATTCTCAGATATAGTCAATAAGCTAAATGCAAAGACATCGTGTACAGACCCAGAATTAAGAAGGTAATAGGATGCTGTTAGAGGTGGTAGAAAACAGAGCAGTTTTTTTGCCTGGTATACCCGCCGAAATGTCACAGAGGATACGGATGGAGTACCTGGAAGACTTAAAGTCAGCTCTTAGGATCGCAGCACTTATAGAGTAGGTGGATATGGTCACAAAGGAGAAAGTAGACCACCCCGTGTTCGCTTCTGAATTGTTACAGATGTGGTCGGGAGGGTCACGTAAGGAAGCAGTGTAAGCAATTAAAGTGCTACGTGTGTGGCATAATCGGCCACCGGGCATTTGAGTGTAGAGGTAAGAACGGAGGAAAGCACCGGCGAAGGAAGCAGTCGTTAAATGCAAACGGAATTGTTTCACCCGTTGAAAGACAGTCCCGATAGACCGTAGCACGGAATAAGTTGGTGCAAGACAGAATGTAGTTTGGTGGCTTAGTGGGTGAGGAAACAGAGACTTTTGGTTGAGACAGGTGTGAATGTGTCCGTTATCAGTCTGGATCTCATGGGAAAAAGGAGATTGGGGCCACCACGGTATAGGTTATGTGAGGTTGGCGATAATAGGGTGGAATCTATGGGTACGCCAGCACTAGAGTTTGCGGTCGGGAAACCTAAGTTCAGCGAACCCTTGGAGGTGCTGCCATACGTAGGCGATGGTTATTCCGTGATCCTCGGGCTAAACTTTCTCGACAAACATCAGCTAAGATTGGCCTTTGCAGCGCACAGTGGAACTCAGTGTCACTTTGTTTCAACTGGGGGAAACAGCTGCAACTGAGGCAATGGCGCAAGGCTCAGCTATCAAGGGGGTGAGACCAACTAAACTGAGCACGTTTTCAGTAAAGATCGATCAGCAGTATAAAATACCAGTAGGTAAGGAAATGACAGTATGGGTTTCAGTGGTACTGATTTGCCGAGGGAAGCATTATATGTGGTTGTACTATAACACTCTCGTCTGTTACTGCTATACCTTAACCTCAAAACTGGAGGCAGTTTGCAAAACAGAATTATTTTGTTATAGCAATTATGGTATAAAGCAACAGAGCAGTGTTACCCTCTGAGAGGAATTTTGTTATGTTGACCGTGTTGTTCCTAACGAAAGTGGCTTATCGGAAATGAAAGTCAAAATTACGTACATATTGGAATAGTAACAAACAAAATTTTGCCTAGCTATATTATTTACAGAATAAGGGAAACGGTCGCCAGCCTAATTAGGCAAGAGAAAGATTAATGTTCTCGTTTATGAAAGTAGGTATAAGTAACTATAATGGACAAACACAACCTAGACTTAGCCACACGCGAGTGCAATGAACTCTGACACTCGTATGTTTCAAGATTGAAGCTAAAAACTGGAGCAGCACAAACTATTTGCAAAAATTATAAGAGATACCGAAACACCCTATTACTTTCAGGCTTACATAAAGTGAATGGTCTTTATAACATTACTATTAACATGCACTTATAATACACAAGATACACAAACACTTAGCAAACTTGAATATATAATGTTCAACAACTGCAGCTTTCTCACTTTTACTACAGCGAAACACAATACTGACCGAATTGCAAGAACTGACTCACCTTTAAGAATTTACTGCAGACAATAATGTGATCGTTTGCCTTATAAGCCTCAGTCTTAAGAACTTTTAATATTGAAGTTAGCAACAACACTTTAAATAAGCAGTTTTACTGGGAAAATTATTTCAGCAAGCATCAATAACTTTAACTCACTCTCTTGCCACATTAACTTTAACTTTCTCTTCACTATGTTCAAGAGGCATTAATTAGCAAACTCTAGGCTTTAACTTCTTTTAGTAAGAACACTCGGATATCACTTTAGCTCAAACGGAGAGGAACCTGAGAGGTGTTATGATGAGGAGAAAATCAAGGTTGGTACATAAATTTAGATATAAATTACCTTATATTTGAGCACAATAACACATCCATTAAGCTGATCCTTCACTGTACATCATTATAGTATTGCTTTACAGTGATCGCGCAACGTGGTGGCAACTGCATGTTGGTAGGTGGATTCGCAGACTGAATTGCTGGACTCTGTTATTTCTTGGTGGTGACGACAGATACAAATTCCAGAATAGTTCCAGCTAATTATCCATCCATCCGAGGCCTTAGAAAGAAGGAAGAAAAGCCTCTCTCGGAATCAGCACAATATGCACACTTTGCATAGCAGTGCACAGTTTGATAGCTCATCTCCGACCGGTGGCTCGTCCCCGACTGACTATCAGTTCCACCTTTTCCACCTAGGCCAACCACAATTTGCGCGCGCTACACAGTTCCGTTCCCGAGGGGAACCACCCTACCTCTTATACACCAAACTACTAAGATTCCTAAGTGAGGATCAGCAGTTTACATAACAGCAAACAAACGTATTGAATAACACAGAACATTTGCACATATTAACATGTCTACAGAAAATTATTCACACAAAATTACAATCATATACAGTAAGCTTTGTTCCCTCCAAATGGGACAAAGAATTTTAAATTACAGATACACTACTTTGCATAGAATCAAATCACGACATCAAAGGCTTGGCAAAGAAAAGAGTACACAATTTTATGTTATCGATTCAAACACATTTACAAACGATCAACAATGTAACATTAAATAAAGCAAAAAAAAAAAAAAAAGTAAATCCATACAGCATAAGAGCTGTGGTGTTACAGTACCACTCTTAACCAATGAAGAGTTGGATAGTTCGCATTGTTTTATATGTAGGAGTTTGGCACATGCTAGTGACCTTAATGGGGAACAGATGATTCTGGTTAGTGTGGGTAACTTCGGCGGAGGGGAAGTGACTCTGTCAAAGGGTGCAATAATAGCCACTCTCGAAGTCTTGGAAGATGAGGATTTCGATTGGTCGAGCCTAGAAGAAAGCCACAAGCAAAGTATCGGAAGTGTTACGAGGCAAAGTAGGTCATTTGAAGGGCGGTTATCCAATGGCTATGGAGAACTTGTTGCTGAGGTTTAGTGATTCATTTTGTGCTAACGGAGAGTTACCGGAAACCTCTCTGACGCAACATCACATTGCGACAGGGGATAGCATACTGAGTTATAGGAAGTCGTACCAGATAATAAAGCAGCTGCAACCATTGGTAAACGAATTTAATGAACGACAACTGTGGGATGGGATCATGGAACCGAGTGACAGTACCTGGAGTGCAAATATTGTCGTCGTGCCAAAGCAATCGACGGACGGGACACGGAAATACAGATTTTGCGGTAACTATACATATCTAAACGCACGAACCATTTCGGATGCTTATCCAGTTCGAAACATCACGGAAACTTTGGATAATCGGAGTCAGTCTCGGTTCTTTACAACTACGGACCTCAAAAGTGGATACTATCAATTGTAGAGGACATTTCCATTACAAACGCATGCCATTTGGACTAAAGAACGCACCAGCAACTTTTCAGCGGTTGTTAGATGAGGTAGTGAGAAGATTATAACCAAACATTTGTTTGGTTTATATCGATGACATAATTGTCTATTCAAAGGATTTATTGGTGCATATGAGACGTTTGGAGGATGTCTAAACAATCGACACATTTGACGTTAAGTATGGACAAGCGCCATTTTGCCCCAAACCAGGTAAACTACCTGGGGCACGTGATTACTGAGTGAGGCGTACAGACCGATCCTCGTCTTACAGATGCAGTTCAAAATTATCCAATGCCACAATCGACAAAGAAGGTACAGCCATTCAATGGTCTCTGAAATTATTGTAGACGGTTCGTGAAGGACTTTGTGAAAATAGGTGGACCCTTGAACAAGCTACCGAAGAAGGCGACAAAGTTCCATTGGTGGCAGGAATATCTGGAGGCATTTGAAAAATTGAAGGAAATATTAATTTCAGATCCTGTATTGATTTTTCCAGATCTCGAGAAAGAGTTTATCCTTTCGCGTAACGCTTCAAATGAGGCAGCCAGCTGTGGTTGGTTCAAATGGCTCTGAGCACTATGGGATTTGACTTCTGAGGTCATCAGTCCCCTAGAACTTAGAACTACTTAAACCTAACTAACCTAAGGACATTACACACATCCACGCCCGAGGCAGGATTCGAACCTGCGACCGTAGCGGTCGCGCGGCTCCAGACTGAAGCGACTAGAACCGCTCGGCCACTCCGGCCGCAGCCAGCTGTGTTTTGGGAAATATGATATATGGTCAGGAACACCAAGTAACTTACGCTTCAAGACAGTTAAAAGGTGGAGCGTAACTACTCAACAACGGAGAAAGAGATGTTGGCGCTCTTATGTGGTATTACTTATTTTCGGTATTATATGTATGGTAGGAAGTTTAAGGTCGTAACAGACCATGCCTTATTGAAATGGTAACTTGCTTTGAAAGATCTATCTAGTAGATTAACTCGATGGACACTTAAGCTTAGTGAATTCGAGCACGGCGTAAGCCACAAGCCAGGGAGATCACACTCAAATGCAGATTTGTTAAGCTATGAGGCAGCGATGTTAAGTATGTTAGAGAAGAGCCCTGGAGGGTGGCATTGGGCACAGGCAAGGATTACGCAACTGTAGCGCAGGCGTTAGTAAACAACTGGATATTAAAGTTTGGGGCGTAATTATGGACAAGGATACGAGTTTTGTCTCGGATTTAATGAAATAACTACACCCTGCGTTGCGTACGCAGAAGTTACGGATGAGTCGGTTTCATCCGCAGAGCAATGGGTAAATGGAACGCATGCACAAGACAATTGCAGAAAAGGTCCAGCTATTACGTAGGTTCCAGACACGATGATTGGGACGCCCATTTACCTAATGTACAGTGTGGTTATAATTCGAAAGTTCATACGGCAACAGGCCTGTCACCATTCGAAGTGGTGTACGTCAGGAGATGAGGTTTCATGCGGTGAATGGGCAACTTAGTGCCACCGTATTGGTTAAACTGATGGAATTCATGATGGAGTTGTGGCGGGTAGAAAGGCAGTTTCCCGCAGAGTTACCGCATATAGCCAAAATGTCGCAGGGGAACCTGGCACTGTTCTTCCTTATAGCTAGAGTGGAAGTGGAAACAGATGGACTCATGATGCATATAGCGATCGGCGTACCTGTTGTGGGCAAAAACTCAGAGTTTCATTGCTGCAACATTCACCTATAACAGTGAAATGGGAGTGTTGGGGAAGTGGGTGCAAGTGAGAACACGCGAAGTACTGCTAGTCTCAAAGGACAGACAGGCTCACGTGGTAATGTCACGGGTAGAGTTGGAAAGATGCAAGCAAGGGCGGCTTGTGATTTGTCCGGGAGGCCAAGTACGGACTGATATGCGGACATGTGAAGCGTCTGTCTCTGGGGGAAGTAACTGTGATGAGTTGTGGGAAGGTGCCTCCGCCAGCCCGAAAGTACTTCCAGAGGGTGGCTACACATTGATTATGCACCGTATTCACGCTGGAAACTGTAGAGCTGAATTGCTACAAAGGAGGCAGTCTGGAAAGGTTGAAAAAACTCGAGCTTCAAGAAAGTGGAATGATAATTAATGGCACGACCGGTGAGGTAGTCGGGACGGATTTTCGTCTTCCAGCTACGCTTACAGGCTCCAGTGTTCTGGCATTGTCGCAGAAAACGTTTTAATGGCCAGAAGGATCCCCGAGGGTATTACCAGTTCAAAATTTAACGTGTTTAAATGACGCACTCAATCCAGAGCTTTTGCAGTCCTTGGACAGATTAAAGAGTCCCAGCAAAGGAGAATTTCTATGGAACAAATGCGGCAGCATGTATAACATTTGCGGGATGAATAGGAACACAAAGTACTAGCGTTGTGCGGATTGGCAACCAGTTGTGGCGTGTTGCTATCAGGCTTTGGCTTACTGTATTTCTGCACAGGCTGTGGACGTTCGAACACACCAATTACCAGTAGAATGGTTGACCAGCATTGGACAGGGAACCAGTTAGTTTTAAGGTCTTAATTACTGTATAAGCATGTGATAGGGGGTACATGGTACTAGTAAAATGTGAGCGGAATTCCTGTATGGTGAATTCGGAAGATTGTCCTCAATATGTAAATTATTAGAGTTAACGTAGTTGAGTGGGAGAATGATGTTAAAGATTCAGGATGAATCTTCTCTGTAGGGGGGAGGAATGCTGTGCCACGAACAGGTATAGGCGTGGATTTGGGGAACTCTCGTAAATATTCGTGTCCGCAGTTCGTGGTCTAGTGGCTAGCGTTGCTGCCTCTGGATCACGGGGTCCTGGGTTTGACTCCCGGCCGGATTGGGGATTTTCTCTGCCAAAGGACGGGGTGTTTGTGTTGTCCTCATCATTTCATCATCATCATATTCTTCATTCGTGATAGTGGCCAGATTGGACTGAGTAAAAACAGGACTGTGTAAAAATTGGGACACTGTACGAGCGCTGGTGACCACGCAGTTGAGCACCCCACAAACCAATCATCATCATCATCGTAGATTCCACTTAGCTATGGCTGGTAGATAGTAGTTACAGAACTGATTGTCACATCGGATGGAAGGCACGA
The DNA here is from genome assembly GCF_021461395.2 of Schistocerca americana. Classification (NCBI taxonomy): domain Eukaryota; kingdom Metazoa; phylum Arthropoda; class Insecta; order Orthoptera; family Acrididae; genus Schistocerca; species Schistocerca americana. The sequence continues at coordinate 485,686,246 of NC_060120.1, forward strand.
GCAATGTTGATATTTAGCAAACGATTCTGTGAGGCATTTACGACACCACTCATAGGTGAGAAGGCACGGTCTGGCGGGCGTTGTATATAAGTGTGAAGTAATAAGGGCAGCACAGGGCACTGACGTGCTGTGACGAACCCATACGTTGCAATTATAAAAAACAGCGCCTTCCTGTGCGTAGGTGCCAAAGCGGGCTAAGGAAAGCCGACATTGTAATTGTTAAATAGCACTCCACTTGTTCCCTTCAGAGGAACCATGCCACAGGCGTAGGGAAAAGACGTATAAATAAGCGAGCCCGGAGGCTCAAATCAGGCACTCGTGTCGCCATTCTGTCCGCGTCTAGAACCGGAGAGAATGACGATAGCTTAAGTTGCAGGCCAACAACGACAACCTCTGGTGATGGATATCGGCGGCCAACCGGCTCGCTGAAACTACCACCAACCTCCGCTGCACGGACGCGCAATAGCTGTGGCGGGCCGGCCGCCTCTTGGAGCTGCACCGGCGCGAGGAGGGGGAGAACTGCTGACCTCCGCTCTCTGGGTGACATCGTCTGGCGTACTGCAAGCTGTTGTCCACAGGGGTGCGGCGCTCTACATGAGTTACACGAGTTGCACTTGAAGGACCACCGGACCACCAGCGCAGCCAACAAACGTGGCGGCCACTCGGCTGTGGCAGGCACTGAGTAAGAGCGCTCCGGCTGTAACGCTGGGCGACCGGGAGCCGACGCACCAAATTCTGGCCCTGGAACTGGCGCTGACCCACGCACGCAACCCGCGAGGCGCCATTGCCGGAGTAAGTGGACGGCCGACTGTGTACCTCGAATGCAATAAAATCAATGACACATTTGTCGGTGTCTCTCTGCACGCTTTTGCGTGAGTGACCCCTCTCTCCCAAACAATACTTCTCAGTCGTTCTGACATATTACAACCTCTGAGTTCGCGGGGTTGAAACAACATACAAGCTGAAAGGTTTCGTTGTGGGTTTCTCCTCGTAATCTGTACAGGAATTCCTCGAAGTTGTAAAGAAGTATCCTTTGTAATGTGTTATTCACTCGTATAATCTCTCACATGATTTAGTGTCTTACTAATTCTTTCTCTCCAGAATGATGTTTTCACCCTGCAGCGGAGTGTGCGCTGACATGAAACTTCCTGGCAGATTAAAACTGTGTGCCGGACCGAGACTAGAACTCGGGACCTTTGCCTTTCGCGGGCAAGTGCTCTACCAACTGAGCTACCCAAGCACGACTCACACCCCGTCCTCACAGCTTTACTTCTGCCAGTACCTCGTCTCCTACCTTCCAAACTTTACAGAAGCTCTCCTGCGAACCTTTCAGGAGTGCTAGTTCTGCAAGGTTCGCAGGAGAGCTTCTGTAAAGTTTGGAAGGTAGGAGACGAGGTACTGGCAGAAGTAAAGCTGTGAGGACGGGGCGTGAGTCGTGGTTGGGTAGCTCAGTTGGTAGAGCACTTGCCCGCGAAAGGCAAAGGTCCCGAGTTCGAGTCTCGGTCCGGCACACAGTTTTAATCTGGCAGGAAGTTTCAATTCTTTCTCTTGTTTGTGACTTTACTATTCAGCATTCTGTGCACTTTGTAATGGCTCGTTCCATGGCAAGGCAGCTTTGGCTCACATTGTTCCACAGAACATGATGAATAAATAAAATAAAAAGCTAGCATTCGCGTATTTTCATTCCGTAATGACACACGGGATCAGTTTTTTGGAACAGTCCATGAACCGTGTACTGCCGTAACATAATGACACTGCCACCTTACACACAGCTTTATATTGATTTTCTCAAAAGTTTTTATTTTTCTAATTCTCCTTATTGTGTTAATAGATTCGATATTAATATTGCAACTGTATTACCTTTTGTTTTTCTATTTAAAATTGTATGAGCAGAAACATTACATAATATGGCATTATCAAAAAGGTTGTTAGGCAGATAATTTGGAAATCTTTGGATGTATCCGGACGGAATATTTTGGGGAACCCCCTGTGAGGTACAGGCGCGCTGCTGAAAGCTGAATACGGAACAGGTCAAAGTGGTATGTGCTTCTGGAAAAACGTAGCTCTTCTGCTTAGCATGCGAGGCAAGAAAAAATAATAATTATTATTATAATTATTATTAGTGTTCTGTAATTAGTACAGCTATTGGAATGATAATTGCATGTAAAAAGGCATTGAAGAAAGAAGAAGCTGAAAATGGCATGTGTGCTCTACAGAACGTATCTGAGCCTCTAGTAATCGAGTGTGAAACTCACCATCACTTAGCACAATAACAAGAGCTAATACAGTTTAAATTTATTTTCATAACAGGGTGTAGATTAGTGTTTTTTCTAAAGCTGAACAATACATAATGTGTTTAATTGATTCCAAACTGCCCAGTTTTCCGAGTTCTGATGCGAATCTTTTTGTGCGTGAACAAAGTCCCCTGAGCATTTGTTTCATTAATGATACAGAGAAATTCTAAATTACCAGTGCTCCTTCGCAGCTATAAAGTTTACTATGAATTGCTGAAGTTGACAACTCCTATTTTTTTGCGGGGGGGGGGGGGGGCTGGTTAAAACAGTAAGAGCCTCCTGCTACACACTGTTCTGATATCTTATTTAAATTTATTGAGGTATAAGGAATAATTTCCAAGACATATGCGATCTTTGTTTCTACTTTCTCGAATATTTTTCAAAAAGAAAGCATTGAGATTCGAACAGCTTAAATTTTTCAACGCAGTCTCTATAACATTTTCGAAAATATAAAATTTTCAGTTGAATTGTTTAATGGTAAACACTAGCTTCTATCTTAGCCTATGTGTATTCCACTGCCACAAAGCTGTGATGGTGTTAAAGAATGCTCTAAGCAGATAGGAAGTCAGATGAAACTTTTGCAGCCATTGTTCAGTGTCATTTCGTCTTGGAACTGCTATGCTGTTGATTTACGAATGTGAATACATCACGGTTTAGACAATCTGTAACTCTCTGATTAGGTAGCTTGTTAAACTCTCTAATGAAGCAGGGATAAATTGCAAGTATTTCATTTCATATCTAATCAGAATTCATTCTAAAAATCTTACAATACAATCACATAAATAAAGTACAACCACAAAATTAAATAAGAATAATTGCACAGCTTGAGCAGTAACACCAACGCACTAGTACGTTATTAAAATAGGAGACACTCCAGAACAAAATATATGCAGTGTGAACTCAAACTGTCCTGAAGAGGCCTGTGCAAATATATTCAATAGTGCTTAGCAATATAATTATTACTTAATGAAATTTGTCATAAATAATACACATCTTTTTAAATACAAAAACTCAGTTCATGGACTCAATACTACTAATAAAAATAATCTTCGTACAGATTTAAAGCCACAGAAAGGTGTCCCCTATTAACCTCTTCATCTCAGAGTAACACTTGCAACATACGTCCTCAATTATTTGCTGGATGTATTCCAATCTCTGTCTTCCTCTACAGATTTTGGCCTCTACAACTCCCTTTAGTACCATGGAAGTCATTCCCTCATATCTTAACATGTCCTAGCATCCTGGCCCTTCTCCTTTTCAGTGTTTTCCACATATTCCTTTCATCTCTGATTCCCCGCAGAACCACCTCATTCCTTCCCTTATTAATCCACTTACTTTTCAACATTTCACATCTCAGATGCTTCGATTCTCTTCTGTTCCGGTTTTCCCACAGTCCGTGTTTCACTACCATACAATGCTGTATTCCAGACGTACATTCTCAGAAATTTCTTCCTCAAATTAAGGCCGATATTTGATATTAGCAGACTTCTCCTGGGCAGGAATGCCCTTTTTGCCATGTCTAGTCTGATTTTGATGTCCTCCTTGCTGCGTCTGTGATTTTGCTGTCTAGGTAGCATAATTCCTTTAACTTCATCTACTTCGTGACCATCAATCCTGATGTTCAGTTTCTCGCTGTTCTCATTTCTACTACTTCTCATTACCTTCGTCTTTCTTCGATTTACTCTCAATCCATACTCTGTACTCATTAGAATGTTCATTACGTACAGCAGATCATGTAATTCTTCTTCACTTTCAATCAGGATAGCAATGTCGTCAGCGAATCGTATCATTAATATCCCTTCACCTTGAATATTAATTTCATTCCTGAACCTGTCTTTTATTTCCATCATTCCTTCCTCGATGTACAGATTGAACAGTATGGGCGAAAGTGTACATCCTAGTCTTACACCATGTTTAATATGAGCACTTCGTTCTTGATCGTCCACTCTTATTATTATCTCTTGGCTGTTGTACATATTGTATATGACCCGTCTCTCCCTATAGCTTACCCTTACTTTTCTCAGAATTTCGAACGTCTTGCACCATTTTACATTGTCGAACGCTTCTGTATATTATTCTTGTAACCAACTTGGATGGATAGGCTGTTAAGCTGATTGTGCCGTAATTCTCGCACTTGTCAGCTCTTGCCGTCTTCGGAATTGTGTGGTGATGTTTTTCCAAAAGTCAGATGGTATGTCCCCATACTCATACATTCTACACACGAACGTGAAGCGATTTATTGATGGCCAGCTCCTTTTCCTCCACTGATGTATTTCATAGGGGCACTAACTGATGTATATTTTATTAATAATATCAACTAATGCGAGCATTATGTAACATCTGACTTCAAAATGGCTCTGAGCACTATGGGATTTAACATCTGAGGTCATCAGTCCCCTAGAACTTAGAATTACTTAAACCTAACTAAGCTAAGGACATCACACACATCCATGCCCGAGGCAAGATTCGAACCTGCCTGCGACCGTAGCGGTCGCGCGGTTCCAGACTGAAGCGCCTAGAACCGCTCGGCCACTCTGGCCGGCCATCTGACTTCCACATATCTTCAGTGCAGTAATATGAGCAATGTAAAAAAGTTTTGAAAACTGATTATCTGCATAATGGTGAATGGCTGTAGTAGTGTAAGGATTATCATATGCACTTCAGTGTGTTGTACATTTATATATTTGTGAAAAATTTGCTATTAATTTTTAAAAGAAATATGTTTGTCATTTCTTACTTATTATCCATCTGTAAGTAACGTTGTAATTAAGATCGCTGAAAAGAACGTTAATATCTCTCTTTTTCATGTAACAGTTATACTGTGAAACAGAATTAAAATATCAGTTTTTCGAAACCCAGTAATTGTTTCCCGTTGCGATAGCTCAGAAGTTGATGTGGTGTGCAAAGTGTGTTAATGATGTCACATTGGCACCAAATTTCACCACAGTTCTGTGCAACGCTCCCGTGGATTTGTCACTAAAGGGGAAGGTCGTCGCTGCCCCTGTGGCCCACATTTCACCCCGTCTTGGGAGGCCATCCATATTTATTGAGAATTTTAAGAATATGCCTTTACGGAGAAAACCTGCAAAGCAGCACTAGGCGCCTTGCAGGTAGGAAACCACTTGACACACCTCAGATGCTAGTTGCCTATTTGCAGGCACTTGAGATTACTTTGCGGGTTTTCTCAGTAATGGCACATTTTTAAATGCTCAATAAATGTGGGTGGGTGCCACCAAGGATTTTGCCGAACTGTGGAGGGGAGGCGGGACAGGGTCTCGGAAAGGCTTTTTGCCATTTCATTCCCGCATGCGCCAGTGTAGCATTCCTCTGTAAGCACGTCACAGAAGGGCGTGAAACAGGAGCACCAGAAAAGCTTAAGCACCTTTTGCTGTTTCGTTTCATGTCCAAATTTCGTCGAATGGTTTTGAACGGTCCCTAGTGGTTCCACCCTGTACACTACACCGAAAATTGCTGTCACACTGTACTCCCAACGGAGGAGATCACGTCCAATGGGACTGCTGGACCACGACGTCCTCAAAGAAGCGCTGAAGCGTCAAGGAGAAGTCAGCGGTATCAAAAATTGTCAATAAAGTCTGCCCGCTCTCATCGCCCTACAAACTATCGTTATCGACAGCGAAATGCATGGGAATCAAAGTCCCAAGCAAAGGGGTGATTTCATTGATACACATTATGCCTGCCCCTGAGGCCTTTGCGCTTCGATTCTGAGTGACAGTCTGTCTGCAATGTTTTCCTCGCCATCATAAGAAAACATGGTGATTTCAACTGTGGGCGTCGTAGATATGGTCTCCATCGCAGGGGCTTAAAAAGAACAACGAAATGTGGGTAAGAGAGGTTGTGGCGTTCTTTCCATCGTGGGGCACCTCAATAGTGGCGTTGGGTAGAACTGTGGTGAAATTTGGTGCCAATGTGTCATCATTATCCCACTTTGCACATCACATCAACTTCTGAACTCCGCCCTTTCCTCGCATGTGTCGACAACTTCCTGCCTGAAGCGTCTTCGACACCGAGGGTGATGTCGCAGGGCGCCACACTCTTGCACCGTTACAGAGGAAGCTTGTAGGCACCTTTGAGCCAAGTTTCAAACTTATGCATTGCAATGGGAGGCAATTACACCCTATAAAGGAACAGTCATGGAGTTCAACAGCATCCACTATGGATAAAATTCAATTACGGGGTTTCGAAAAAGTGATCCTTTAATTCTGTTGCGCAGTGTGTTATTTGTTCTTCTTTTATGATTTGCATGGCGATCTGCTCACTATGGATCTATGGAACAAAAAGAATATCTGACCTAACCTAAGCACACTAATGCAAGAACAATAATCATCAAAGAGTTCTGTGCATGTATGTAGGAGGTCACATGAAACGAACAGATGAAATACTGTTGCGACACTCTCTAAAAACAGATATCGATAATTAAACTGAATTCCATAAAAAAATTACCAAACGTACATTAATTTTCCAAACAGTTTTCATGACTGATAGAAATATTGGGAGATGCGCCAGGGATCCAAATAAATAAAGTGTTTCTATGGTCAGACATTCCATGCTTGCCCGTAGAAATTATGCTCTGAAAATTGTTAAAGTAACAGTTTCTAGGAGATGTGGAGAACGTAGTTCCTTCGCAGGGTTGCTCTAGGTTTACATGTTTATCGCATTAATGCCATGATGTGATGCTCAGATACGTATTAACGGATAACTAATTTTTCCGTGTTAATGATCAGGATCAAAAGTGATGTGCTATTTCGGTTCTACATTTATAAATGGGAGAAAAAATAGACAGTCTGATTATGAGAAAAATTTTATGACGGTTATTAGATAATTATATATTATTAGATAATGTGGTTTAAGAATTTTTGCGCCGCAGGAAATTGGTGACAGATGATTTGGAAAACTGGAAGAATTCAGCTTTGGTTATTCTGGAGGGTTATAAATTATTAAGAATAAAATGCAATTATAATTTAATTTGATGTAAACAGTTTATAATTCATCTCTTCAACTAGATCAGTAATATATTATGCTACAGTTTATGTGACAACAGAGACTGTTTTCTGGAATTTTAGTACACATTTATTTTATCTATAGTAGTTAGCTCGGTTTTCTAGATTCACTAGAAGTCAAATCTTATACAGGGTGTTTGTTTAACTTGAGACAGTTAAATATCTCGAAAACGACGCATCGTACAAAAACAGTGTTCTAGGTGAAAAGTTAATATTAAAGGGACATCCGTCAGTGCTACAATTGGCCACTTACTAACCACCCTTCCTGTGTAAGTTGGGTCAAGTTTGTGTTGTTCAAACGGTACTTGAGTATTGAAAATGCGATTGTTCAGTACGAAAAAATGGTTCAAATGGCTCTGAGCACTATGGGACTTAACATCTGTGGTCATCAGTCCCCTAGAACTTAGAACTACTTAAACCTAACTAACCTAAGGACATCACACACATCCATGCCCGAGGCAGGATTCGAACCTGCGACCGTTGCGGTCACGCGGCTCCAGACTGAAGCGCCTTTAACCGCACGGCCACACCGGCCGGCTGTTCAGTACGAATAATATGGCTAGGCATTGACATTTCCGGCATATAAGATACTTGTGTGGTAACATACGGCGACTACCGGCGGAATACAAACCACAATAGCGATGACGTAAAATGTCTGTGAAATGATAGTGAAAGGTGCACCTGCCAAGGATACTCGCCGAAATCAAGTGCCCCAAGGGACTCACCGATATCAAGCACTCCAACTGTGAGAGGCTATGGGGCTCACCAATATCAAGATTCCGATGGAATCAGAAAACTATTACATCCACATTATTGTTCCTGGATCATTCTAAACATAATTTCTAACCATACACTGAAATGGCTGTCCATACCGCATTTTACAAACTAACTTACAACATTAAAGTAAATTATGGTCATAAATACAGTGCCACATACCATGAATGAGAAACAACAGTTTGAGTAAACCGAACGTATGTTTTAGTGCAAAATCCGAATATGCAATAAAGTGGGGGGGATTCCCATTTGAAAACAAAGTTGATCCGGCCCACGCAGCAGAGGTGGTTACGGGGTGGCCGGCCGTAGCACATAGACAAATGTCCCCTTTATACTTTTCACACAAAACATTTTCTTCTTATGATGTGTCGTTTTCGAGATATTTAGTTGTTGTAGTTAACTTGAAGATATATAAAAGGTATTTGTTTTAACTTGAAACAACTAAACAGGTATATATATGTGTGTGCTTCAAGTTAACTACGACAACTAAACATCTCGAAAACAACTCACTGTACAAAAGAAAGGTCCTGGGTGAAAAGTTGAAATTAGTAAAGGACAGATCTGCCTGTGCTACAACTGACTATCTCCTAACCACGTCTTCGGCATAGGTGGAGTCAAATTTGTATTTTCAAATAGGAATCCCCCCCTCACTTTATTGCATATTCGGATTTTGCCCTAAAACATATGTACAATTTACTCTAACCATTTTCCCATTCATGGTACATTGCACTGTAATCGACAAGTATGTGTGTGTGTGTGTGTGTGTGTGTGTGTGTGTGTGTGTGTGTGTGTGTGTGAGAGAGGGAGAGAGAGAGAGAGAGAGAGAGAGAGAGAGAGAGAGAGAGAGAGAGGGAGAGAGAGGGAGAGAGAGAGAGAGAGAGAGAGAGAGAGAGAGAGAGAATCACAATGCAGTGTTGGTAACTTCATAAGAAAAACTGTGTCATCAAAATATTGCACTTGTAGGTGGTGGCAGAATGTAATGTTAGAATCTTAGGTAGGACTGAAGATTGTATTGAATCTATGGAATGGACATACTACCACAAACCTATGTGGACTCTCTGACTAAACCAACTGCAGTTCACTGACCCCATGACTTAAATTTTAGGTGGATGGTGGTCTAACAGGAATGCTGCTAATGCACAACTACCATCTTCAAGCTCCTGTATTCACAGATTGAGTCCTACCAGTTTTGAATCAATTTGTTCTTTGATTACCACATACGAAGGTTCATTTATTATTTGACTAACTGTCTTGCTCTGATGTCCAACGAATTTGTCCAGTGTGTGGAATATTTGTTCAGATTGCTGAGAAGTGAAATTTTGGTGGGTTTTCTACAAATAGTACTGGAAGTAGACCAGAAATTCTTATTGACTAAAAAATAGGGAGAGGAAAGCATGTCAAACGTTTCCTCATGTTGTCAGCAATTTATAGCAAACTGGTTGCTGTCTAAGTAGCACATCTGAGTGAATAATACGTCAGATGGTCTTTCCATACTCTGGAATAGCAGACAGTTTGTTGAAACATGTGGAAATACCTGAGCAGGTTTAGACAAACATCCTTTGGCTTGACACTGTTCTAGGACTGTTTTCATGTAGTGCAAAACTAAGTTAGCTATAAACCCAAGAATCACAAACAATAGACAGCCTACAACACATCTGACAATCCAGTCACACATGAGCACCGTACACCTATCACGTTAATCACGTGCTCTATCTGCCACAGTATGGTATCAATGTCTCCAGTTAATAACAGGATGGTTGAAATGGGCTGTGGATTGACAGAGTGCCGAGTATACCTGATGCAGGTGGGGTAATAGCCATTATTGTGACGTCACATGAGGCACAAAGTTCTGCATATGTTGTTCGCCAGTCTGAGCGGAGTGGTGTACACGTCCATGGATGACATAGTAGTCCTGTGCCCAGTTGCGCTAGAGTCCGAGACTGTGACAGCAGCAGCTGTGTGATGGTAACACTTAAGGCAGCGGCAGTGGTGTCTGCGCAAGTCACTTATTCACTCTCAAGCCAGTAGTTGGAGCTGGTGACAAGAGTGCACAGCAGGTGGCTGCAATGTCCTCGGCATGGTGAGTGTTAGTGCAGTCGATGGGCGGCAGCGGCGTGGGGCAGCACATCTAGAGAACGTAAGAGTCCCATTCCCCCCTTCAGAGTTTGTTTAAATAAAGACTCAATTGTTCCTACTTCATAGCACACAATTTAAAAATTTGGACTTTAACTTATGGGAATACAACAATGCTGTGTGATCTATGTGCTGGTCACATTTGAATTCCCACCAAACTGAAACGTAGGACGACAATTGTTTAAACGGTGATATCAGAGGGTATTTGTTTAACTTAGGACAAGCAGGATAGAATTCCACACTTGGAACAAGTGACACGACTGTATAAATAACCCTACAGGTCCCTACAGGACTAGGTACTTTCTAGCAGGCGAATTACTTTCGTTTGTCCTAGCATGTTGATTTCTGGTGTCATAGAGCTACACCAGCACTCCAGTCAGCCATCTTGGATCTGGGGGCTTATAGCTGCATCGGTATTCCTGGTCAACCATCTTTAATTCTATATCTAGCACAAGTGACATACTTCCATTAGCAAGGCAATGCACCATATTTGATTTTTTAATTTCCCACCAGTTTATACTGCAGATGTCGTAGGAGTGGAGAGGGAAACCCTAGCTATTTCTGAATTTCCCGTCAAAATTTGAATTTTCTGTCATTTCATACAGAGAGAAATTAACCTTTGTCAGAAATTTTGCAACAGCACATGACGTCATTGGAAATCTGGCAACAATGCAGAGCTTGCCCGAACCGTCCCTGTGTTTCTGCTACAGATCATTGTCCCAGTTAAACAACATTCGTTTTGTGACACTATGCATTGTCTTTCTCTTAACGTTTTCTTTGAATGATCCTATGGTAAAGTATAATAATTAGCAGTTATGTTGCTCCATTTTTCCAAATAACCCTGCAAATCACACCACCATCCTCCTTCCCCCCTCCGCCCCCCCCAAAAAAAGAATCACTAACCATCATCTCTCCAGTGAATAAATTTCGCTTGTTGTCTTCATTATTCTTCACACTACCTTTATCCATTTATTACACTGTTATGTGGAGACCAGACTGTCATGGGGAATCGACGTTTCATTCTAAGTCACAAATCTGTAATGAGTCCAACAAGGTTGACCTAAACATTTCTGCGCTGTAATATTTCTCCAGACAGACGAGAGACTGAAAAACAAAGAGGAGAGAAAGCAGGTGAGACGCTCAGCGTGCACACACACTCTCCACGGTCAGTATTTTTTGTTGGGTGTAATGCGTTCGTTCTGGAGCCCTTTCCTTCCGCAAACTTCCAGTATTTTGCAAGCGAGAACAAGCGTCAGAGTGGTTCTGAAATCAAGGGCAAATACAGTGATAATGAAATAAATTGTTTTAGTGATGATGCAAGATTCATATTGTGGGAATGTTGAAAGCTATATAGCGGGTACCCAGTAACCGCAACTCACGTAAACCTCAATCAAAAAATGATAAATAACGGACAATCTCTAACTTGTGACTCCGAGAGAGAAGTCATACACTCTGTTACGCGCAGCGCTTCTCTCTGAACTTTGCAAACAAGCTATGAAGGAAACGAAATAACACTCCAGTGCCGACTAAATGGACATGAAGTGAAATGAGCGTATGGCATTATTCACAGGGAGGCCCCATCCGGGAAAAGTCTTATTTCAGTCGACGCTACATTGGACGACTTGCGAGCCGGTGATGAGGATGAAATGATGATGAGGACACCCAGTCCACGAGCGAAGAAAATTTCCAACCCAGCCGAGAGCCGAACCCAGACCCACTGCTTGGGAAACAAGCACATTACCACTCAGCTAAGCAGGCGGACTAGATGGACATCTATTGGGTTCTGTATGACGCTAATTGGATCTATTGTTAGAAGTCACCCATTTTGTGAATTTTGAAATTCTGTATGTTGATGAGTGGAGAAAGTCGAACAATACGAATGCTAAAAGTAAGGAAAAATATTGTTTGATCTGAAAAGGCTATTTTTTTTCAGGTAGTATTGGGTGTATGAACCCCGACGACTTGCTCATCGGAATAGACGTTCGAACGGATGGACTTTGATAGAAAATCCACTGCCTGCACACGCTCAGAATTTTGCTAGGAGAAATTTTACTCACTGCAAAATGTTTTCTTCCTTTTTGGGGTTTTCTTGTACGGATGATACTACCAGATTTCAATCTTGGTTGCTGTCATTGGCACAGACTACTTCGAACGATATGTTGCGAGGAATCTGATTTCTTTCGGAGTCATAGCCAACTGTGAACTTAACCAGCGGAATATCGGGCAGCGGAAGACTAATTTCGTCTTGTTTCAGGAAGCAATTATCAGAAGGAAGTGTCACCTAATAAACGCACTGATAATTACACGAACATTACAGACGACTTCGGACGGTATCTTTGATATTGGCATTAAATTCCACGTGACATTAAAGAAATGACATAAATTAAATTCCAAAGAACTAATTGCTTAAACTGATTAAGATAAACATTTTTGTACAAGAATATCAGCTTAATTCATTTCGCTGTCGATCTGCTCAGTTGTCAAACTTCCAATAACAAACACAAACGACTTTTTTTCATCTTCTATGCCGGTGGGAACACTGTCAGTTTTATGTATTTGAGAACAAACTATTATTTGTAGATTTCACTTGAAACTTCCAGTCAAAGCTGTACAGCAGTCATGCTTATCAAGATTGAAACACTTCAACAAATTGTTGTGCTCGTTCATAGCTATCCATTATACTCGTCGAATGCTCAAGTGGATGTTCAGAAACACTAGCAAATGCGAAATGTACCTAATCGCTGAGAGAGGACGCAATTTTATCTGTGTGCACGAAAAAAACGCAGTGTAAATTTTTTCGTTATTAGATTGTTTTCTTTCTTTAACTGTCGCGCAAATTGAGCCGGTTTACGCTGGTACTCTCCTGTTCTTTCTGTTCTGATTATCATATTATTCGTTTTGGCAACAGATAACACCAGTACTCTCTCAAGACCAACAAACAACTGGAACCTTCTGCAAACAAGAAAATCGCCCCAAAATATGTACGGCTGCGAACGTCTAGATACATCTTCTTTCCTTATTTCCTAGATGCAAATTAATGAAATATTTGCCTTATCCAGTCGAGAACATACAATGGTTTCAGCTGCAATGTGCATCAAAATGTTATGAGACGAAGCGGCGATTTGGATGCACGGTAATAGGTTGCGGATGTCTTGACCACACATTCTTTTTTATTTACTAAATTGTCTTAGGCGTTTCGAAATTCCATCATTTTCAAAAACTTCCCATCCACTTCTAATATCTATAATATTAATTTTTATTAATTTATCAATTGTCATAACTATTACTATTTCCGTCAGAGTTATCTTTCATTCGCAGAAAAAATTGCGACATGTAATGTAAGTAAAAGGGAACAAGTTACGTAAGATAGTATAGTTATATTTCACTACTGATTAGAGTCATAGTATAAAAAGTAGAATATGGTTTTCTTGCTTGCCAAAGTTATGTCAGTCATACAAAATTGTACAACATATACATTGTATCTCATCAACACTCATCATCACGAGACAAATGCTACCAAGGAACAAATTGTAAACCGAGTGGGCTAAACCGCCAGGCGGCGCTAGGTACGCGGTCCTCGCTGCATTTGTTCACTCACAACTAAATTTCAGTCGTATAAAACATTTCATCAGAAAACAATTCATGGAAACCACTTTGCAAAGTTTTACGAAAAAGTAACAGAACTTTTGAATAGCCGAAAATAATATACTGGAAGCGGTAGCTGAGTGGCACTGGGGTACATGAGGCAAATTGTCTGTTAACAATAAATTTCTGATAGTTTACAGCACATAAATTAGTAGCATCAGTAAAACTTCATAAATATCATTTCATAAGAATTTACAAAGTGTAAAAATACCAGTTGAGGCACATAGCACTCACTTGTGAATAGGTGGCACCCATCCATTGCAATTTCCGCCAGTGGGATAGATACACAAGCGCCATACAGGAAATTCAAACAGTTTTTTTTTTCTTTTTTGGAAGACCCAATCTTCGAACGCCATAAATCAATTCCATCAATAATATATGGCCATCATCCCATATTGCCTTACCTACCTAAACCCCTTAACACCTGAACATCATTTTAACTAAAGTACCATCCAAAATACAGGGTGATTCAAAAAGAATACCACAACTTTAAAAATGTGTATTTAATGAAAGAAACATAATATAACCTTCTGTTATACATCATTACAAAGAGTATTTAAAAAGGTTTTTTTTCACTCAAAAAAAGTTCACAGATGTTCAATATAGCCCCCTCCAGACACTCGAGCAATATCAACCCGATACTCCAACTCGTTCCACACTCTCTGTAGCATATCAGGCGTAACAGTTTGGATAGCTGCTGTTATTCCTCGTTTCAAATCATCAGTGGTGGCTGGGAGAGGTGGCCGAAACACCATATCCTTAACATACCCCCATAAGAAAAAATCGCAGTAGGTAAGATCAGGGCTTCTTGGAGGCCAGTGATGAAGTGCTCTGTCACGGGCTGCCTGGCGGCCGATCCATCGCCTCGGGTAGTTGACGTTCAGGTTTCATAACTAACCTTTTTCGCAGGACTCTCCATACAGTTGATTGTGGAATTTGCAGCTCTCTGCTAGCTCTGCGAATCGATTTTCCTGGGCTGCGAACAAATGCTTGCTGGATGCGTGCTACATTTTCATCACTCGTTCTCGGCCGTCCAGAACTTTTCCCTTTGCACAAACACCCATTCTCTGTAAACTGTTTATACCAACGTTTAATACACCACCTATCAGGAGGTTTAACACCATACATCGTTCGAAATGCACGCTGAACAACTGTCGTCGATTCACTTCTGCCATACTCAATAACACAAAAAGCTTTCTGTTGAGCGGTCGCCATCTTAGCATCAACTGACGCTGACACCTAGTCAACAGCGCCTCAAGCGAACAAATGTACAACTAAATGAAACTTAATAGCTCCCTTAATTCGCCGACAGATAGTGCTTAGCTCTGCCTTTTGTCGTTGCAGAGTTTTAAATTCCTAAAGTTGTGGTATTCTTTTTGAATCACCCTGTACAATAATGTAAAAACCAGCGCTAATTTTACGAATAATTGGAATTCTGCACAACGTACCTAAGGGGCTACTATTAAACACACTTCAGGAACTGGAGATTTTTCAGAGTAAGACAAAATTTTCGTCAGAAATACTGAACTAACAAATAGATTTCACGTAGAACTGGTTTTCCAGTCCGTTTACGGAGCACTTATAGTTCTGTCGGCATCCTAGGGCCTCCATACATGGCGACGCACTATACAGTTCGCCGCTATGAAGTATTTTTTGTGATAAATGTACCATTCTGTATTTTACCCGCAAGGCTGAGCGCCATTGTGTGGCTTTCCCCTTGTGTTGTGCTTTTAATATAAAATGAATAAAAGTTTAATTACTCACTATACATATAGTATCATTTGCTCGCGTAGGTCACAGGCAGATAGAGAATTCCTATGTTGTTACTCAGCAATTGATGCTGCATGGCACAAACTGAAAAACCCTACAATAGCGCTACTACGCCTGTTCCAACAACGGTTTCGCGCAATTTTAAAGTTGTCATTTTATAAAACATTTGTAGTCTTAGGATTACAACCTTTTTATTGGTTTTTTCAATATCTGAAGATTAATCTTTTTCTCCCCTTCATCCCCCTTTTTAATGGCTTCAAGGAATTTTACAATGCTCGTTATTTACAGAAAGCAATTTTATGGTCACGGAACTACAGAGGATACTTACGTACTTTGCTTTAAGTGTGCCAATGCTAAACCACCCACTTCTAATAACTATACTTTTAGTTTTTATTAATTTATCAAATGTCATAGTTATTCCTATTTCCGTCAGAGTTATATTTCATTCCTAGAAAAAAATATTACATATAATGTAAGGAAAAGGGACAAGTTATGTAAGATAGTATAATTGCCATGTGCTAATAGCAGTAATGTTGCACTGGTTTTTACATGATTGTATTTTGGATGGTGCTTTTGTTAAATTTATGTTGAAGGATTACGGAGTTTTAGTTAGATACAGCAAAATGGGATGATCACCATATACTCAAAAAATTTTTTCTGAATTTCCACTTGTGTATTTGCTCCCATTGTCGGAAATGGCAATGCATGGGCGCTCCCTGTTCATAAGTGATCTACCGTATTGTTTTCGGCTATTCAAAAGTTCTGTTGGCATT
Organism: Schistocerca americana; assembly: GCF_021461395.2. Lineage (NCBI taxonomy): Eukaryota > Metazoa > Arthropoda > Insecta > Orthoptera > Acrididae > Schistocerca > Schistocerca americana. The sequence continues at coordinate 485,702,653 of NC_060120.1, forward strand.
GTTTTGTAAAAAAAATACCTTTTCGTAAAACATTGTAAAGTGATTTAATGATGAAACTGTTTTATACGAAGTAACGACGGAAATTTAGTTGTGAATAAACAAATGCAGCGAGTAGGACGAACCCAGCGCCGCCTGGCGGTTTTTTCCACCTGGTTTTCAGTTTGTTCTTTGGCAGTAGTTAGCATTTGGCTCGTGACTGAGAAAGCTGACGAGAATATAACGTATCTGTTAAAAAGTTTTGAATGGTTGAGACAACGTCGGTAAGCTAGAAATCGATATTCTACTTTTTATACTACGTCTCTAATCAATGGTAAATATAACATATTTTAATATCTTTTGACACCAGTTTTGTGTTGTATTTCATAGCATTCGGAAATGATGGAATGTTGAAACGAGCAAAGCGATTTTGGAAATAAAAAAGTTATTAAACTGCATACAATGGTTTATGAAACTTGAAACTGTGAAGAACAAAAATTACATACTATGAGGAAGTGATAAAAATCTTGAGAAAGTAATTAGTATCGTAGGCTGCACAATGGGAGACTGGCATATAACAATATTTCTGCTGAATATTTTCTCACGACACACTAATCAAGATTTAAATTAAATTTTTACCCAATACGTTTTCCAGCAATTGGATTTGGAAACATCTTGGTGATCAAACGGTCATCTGTACAAAACAGGAACACTTCAATGTATTTCTGCACTCATTTAACTAGCGCAATAAGGACGAAATTTCCTCTGTGAGATTTGTAGGTTTTGTTCGTAGTTTGATTGTTTTCTTTCTTTAATTATGGCGCAAAGTGAGCCGGTTTGCACTGTTGCCGTTCTGAGCATACTGTTGTGGCTATTAAATTCATCGATTTCGCGATAGGTATCAGCAGTACTCTACGATTCGACTGCAGTGTGAAAGATTTATTCTGGAAACAATCCTCTTCGCAGTGGCTAAACAATTTCTCCACAGCATTATCAGTTCCAAATGAGCTACTGCTGCTTTATAGCATGCAACGTATTGAGAAGTTGCAGGACACGTCATGAGCTTTATGCTACAAAACGTCAGGTCCCATGGTGTAATGGTTAGTACTCGGGACTCTGGATCCAGCGATCCGAGTTCAAATCTCGGTGGGACCTAACATTTTTACCCCTACGCGAAATTTAGGTAATGTTTCTTAGACACACATTCATCCCAGGGGCAACGCACATACACACTTAGTTTCCTTACCGGGTAGTCGCATAAATAGAATTGGATAGCTGACACACGACTCTTGGCATGTGGCGATAGCTGATCATTTTACGTGCCACATCATGTTAACAGTACACGTCATTAAGGATTTGCATGAGACAAGTAATTCTCTAAACATTAGTCTACTGCAAAACAACACATTGTAAATAGTAACAGCGGGCTTGTGACAATACACCTCACACACCCAAACCAAATATCGCACAAAATTAGGATGGTGGACAACTGATGTGATAAACCAAACCTAATTACAAGTATGAAAGTATCCGCGCATTGTCAGAAGCATTCTCGAGACAATTTTTTTCCATCATGCTCAGACGTTAACGCAATGACTCAGAGAAACTGAGTAACAATACACATGCACAATGCATGAAGGCAGTATTGCCAACTCACCGATTTTCGGATGATACTGGCAGATTGTGTTCCCTAAAGCTGGAAAATATTCTTCTCATTCGACAGCCGACATTGTGGCAGGTATCTCGTACTGCTGTATTTAAGTGAATGAAACACTATTACATTATTTAATTAATGTAATTTAATTTTCTTTGTTCAAGCTGTTATTAATATATTTACGTTCAAACAAGAAATTCCATTGAGTTATTTAATATTTTGGTTGGACTTCTAGAGCAGTTAGCTTAATAGATGTTTAATAGTCAGTAATATGATTATTATTGCCTAATGCGTGGCGTCTGATGCAGTTACAGATTGCAGCTGGATTACTTTGGATTGCTTGAATAAATAATCACACTTCCTACAGTTTAGTCTACAGCGCTATTACAGCCATTCTTACAACCAACAATATACTGGCAGCAGTGTCTAATCGTTTTCAGTGCATTTATTTAACTCTTTTCACTCTGAATAACAAGTCAGTTTTCTTAAATGTATGTACGTTTTGTTGAAACATGTAGAAGAAACCTCCATATATGCAATAATTTAGAGAATTATGGATAAAAGATAAGAAGTTAAGCGACCAAATTCAAAAGGTTCTGAGAGATAAACGAAAACTGCGATACAGTATCGTTTTTTGTTAAAGTCAGCTTCAAGTATTTGGGACTGGCAGATCATTCTAATCCGACAAGCATGACATGTGGACGTGAGCACCGACATTACCATTACGAAATAGGTACTTGTTTTGTAAATAAAAAACGCCCTCTCCTGCTGCATTGTATTTCATTTTCCCTATTACTTACAGTTCTTCCTGTTTTTAGTTGGCATCGGTGTTTCCTCTCATCCGGTCACATGGAGGTAGCACTATTTCTCTATATACGAAACACAGGCATGTTCTTCTGTCACTATATTACTGACAGAACTGCATCACAACAACAAATACAAACAAAACGAAAAGTGGGAAGAAAAATGCTTGAAACAGAAAAACATGCTTATGTTTCGTAAATAGAGCGCTAGTGCGACATCCATGTGACCAGATGAGAGGAAACATCGATGGCAACTAAAAACGGCAAGAATCTAAAATAATCACTCATCTACATAAAAAGCGAGAAGTGAGCTGTTTTATAATCTACGAATAATACACATCACAACAAAAGTGTATCATAGCTGTTATCACTGTAGATCCCATTGTGATGCCTTAAAGTGAAAAAAATGGTGAAAAGTTCTGGGAAAATAAATCACAGAGCAGCAAGTAAAATCGCTTTTTATTTACAAAACTACTATTTCTGTGCTTGTTGTGGAGTATGGAAGCGCAAACAAATTCGTTGAACAGTTAGGTGTTTGTATTTTGTACTTCTCGGAAGACAAAGGGTGTTTAGATTCAATATTTTTTAAACTGTTACAGATTAGTTGCAATATTTTTTAAACTGTTAGAGATTGACTCAGGTGATGCAAACACAATTGTTGTAGGTGTGAAACCTACAACTGCTAACTTTGAACCGAATTTTTAGCAAATGTCTGTGCACGCACAGGTAACGCATTATGATCGGCAAAGACAACGGAGTTTATGCTCCCCTTAAGCGACATATTCCACACCTAATCCTCGCACCACTATCTTGTCACTCCATTCAGTTGGCCGTTTCTCGTTCTTGTAAGAAATTCATTTCTTTACGGTAACACACCAATGGTTTCATCGCTCCTCGATAAGGCAAAAGTCCTACAATGATCTGTATAACATATTTTATGATGAGGATCCCTAGAACATACTATAGAGCGCTGGAACACGATAGATTTCCATTAAGCCGTCTGTGAATGAGTGCAATTTGGATAAGGTACTCTTAATTCTGGCTTTGTCAGAGACAGAAAGGCCCTTTAGTGAAATGAATGCTGCCAGAGGTTCACATAGGAACAGCCATGGTCAGTTCTATTTCGACGGTTCGTGCTGGCCTTCGACGTCTTGGAATGTGCTGTCGCAACTTTCAGTTTGAAGATGCAGTTTTGAAAAAAGTTGGTAAGATTCAAAATAATTGAACAACTGCATAAATTTATATCTTTTCGAGTTTTCTACGCTACTGTGCTTTTCAAAATAAGTTTTTTTTGTTGTTTCATAGGTACCATCCAAGCCTACGGCAAGAGTAGTGGCGTTAGCAGCTATAACCCAGGACCCTCAACATTAACACAATTCATGAAAGAACAAGTGGATGACCCAGAAAGAAATAGTATGCAAATAAAAGAAGTGTGCCTTTAATATGCCATATTTAGCAAGTAATTTCGAGAAAATTGGTTCGGCATTAAAAAAGAAACCCACTGGCTGGTGTGGGAACCGTTCGTACAGCAGACAATATCCAAACTTTCTGAATGAATATATGGGCCAGGTAGGCGGTATTATTATTTTTTTAATTATGTATGCAATTGGGCAGTTTCGACCTTTGCTCATTTTCAAGCATACATCTTACGCTTCCAGCTTCATTTTACATTATAATACATTTCTGGTACATGTAGACAGGAATACATCTTACTTCTGTGCGTAAAGTGAGCTATCGCAGATATAATAAAAAAATAATACCGCCTACCTGGGCCATGTTTTCATTCACAAAACACGTTGAGGTTGTGAATACCCAGAAAAATAAAATTTTAAAATATTCAAACTGTTCGAGATGCTGTCACAAGAAGTCCACGTCGGTCAATCCGTCGTCATTCAGCATTTTTACAGTAGCATAGTTAAGTGTTCGAAAAATATTTTAGAAGAGGACTTGCAATGCCATCTATAGACGTTGCAGATCGTCCCGGAACTGAATTCCATCGATCACGTTACGCAATGATAATTCTGCGAATTACTGTTTCAAAAGATAAACGAGGACGAGAAGTTTATTAACAAACTGTGGATGTCAGACGAAGCTCACTTCCACCTCGGTGGGTTTATTAACAAAAAAAATTTTAGATATTGGGCACGCACAGCAGCGTAGTTACCGTATGGTGTGCTTTCTCATCAAACGGTGTGAGACGCCCTTATTTTTTTGAGGAGAAATGGTTGGGGGGGGGGGGGGGGGGCTAGAAGCTTCTCTACCAGAGAATATACACATACGAAATGATTAAGATACCGCTTTCAAATAAGCCAGAGGGTCCGGGCGGACTCTCTATGGAATTTTACGTTGAATTTTTGACACGTGGTCGAATCACAGTTAACGGGTACCTACAGTGAAATATTTAAAGCGGCATAAATACCATCCAACCTTACCGAAGCCATAACCGTATTAATCCCCCCCACCCCCCGCCCAAAAAAACTAAGATTACGATAAGCGACAACTGTAGACCCATAGCAGTAGAAGACTGATAATGACGTTATAATGCGCATCTTGAAAGACTGAGTTTTTAAAAGAAGTTGAAGCAACTATTTTAGGAACACGTAAGTCGTTCATGCGAGAAAAATCCAGTCTAACAATTTTAGAGCTGTACGGAACATTAGTATACCCGAGCAGGGGTGCTGGGTCTCATACAGCAATCGTGTGTTTCTATTGTAAAAAGCCTGTGATGGAGTCGAACACAAATGGCCAACATTTATAAACGCATGAGATACGTGAGATTCGAGGAAACCTTTCTCACAGTTACAGGAGCAAGGCTCAAAATCAGTAATACTCTGACAGGTACAATCTCCATAAGCGGAACATAAAAACAAGGTTGCCCAGTTTCAGCACCTCTGCAAGACATTGTGGCAAAATCCCTGCTAAAGTCACTTCACTTCATATAAGGGTGCAGGGGATACTGAGATTCGGAGTTCAGTTCAGGCCTAGTCTGGCGATATTACTGTTATGTTAACAGATGTCGCAAACAGGAACACAGCTTGAGACACTCTGCAAGAATACCAACGTCGTAGCGGTGGAAAATTAATTACGGAAAAATTTAGAAATAATGTATCTTGATGACATAAAAATGAAGATCAGACTGGATTGGTTACATGACATAACAGACGATATAGGAATACATATCATACCAATTTTCAAGATGTGATCACCGCTAATTGGAATAAAAAATTATAACTATTAATTCTGTAAGACATCTTGATAGAACACAGCGGACACGTTACATGAAACACACTACCGAAATGACCAAGTTGATAGGACAATGAAGCATTTATTTCGCCATTATAAATCAAAAGGCAGCAGAGATCCTGTGTTTTAAGCAATGAAGGCTTAGTGCCAGGATGTGTGGCTGCCTACTATCTCGAATTAAATTACATTGACACGAGTCACTGAGATTTCTGACTGCCTGCTTATACTAGCTCCTAACGAAGAAAGGCGGCAGCACATACGAAAATTAAATGCCTGAATATAAACTAAACTCAAGAATTGAATAACGCACGCAACAAAGTTTAAACAACTTATGTTCGATCAAAGCTGTTAAGGAGACGAAGCATAATCTCAGACTCGAAAGAGTGGAAAAGGAAAACACCAACACCCTTTTCAGTAGAACATCATCAGTATTAGCCTAAAGCGACTTAGCTAAACCATGGAAAACGTAAATCTGAATTGGCAGGCTCAGCTCTGATTTAAAAATATTAAACCATTACACGAAACTCGATTGGATTAAAGCTGCTGCCACTTCACTAAGCAGTTTAAAAGTCAGCGTCGTAGCCTCCACTTTAAGAGGAAGATTAGATTTAGTCTACGGTGAAGCACTACCGACGGAAACAAAATGCGCTTTTTAACTGAAGGTCATATTGCGCAAGGGAATCAACGGAGTTTACAAAGTGAAGAGGTTCCTAACGTCTGTCCTTACATAATACATTTCAACAGCTGTTACATCTGAGGTGTATCAGTTATTTCAAGGTGTACCCGGTCTCATAGACGCCCACAAGGGGATGAGAGAAATGGTTGTCTCGGCGGGGGGGGAGGGGGGGGGGGATAGGCTAGAAGCTTCTCTACCTCCGCGAATCTGAGTCACAGAGTTTTTATTCTTTACAGAATTTTCTCTCACTTCTAGAAGTGTGTGGATGACCATCAGTTCTCTGGAATACAATAGAGTTTTTGTCACATACAAAATTTAGCTCTTGTGGCATGACACGTGTCAAAACTGACCAACTGATTTATATAAAAATGGCAGTTTTAGACAGTTGCCAGCCTTCCCCCGGGGCAAATTTCTGCACACAATTTTAGACTGTTGCCGGTCTCCCCCGGAGCAAATTTCTACAGACGCCCATGCACGCTCTGGGGCAGCTGAAGTAGCTGAACAATGAACTGTTGCAGCCATGGCATATATTCGAAAATAGTTTTTTTAGCGTCTGTGTAGGATATCTCAGTCATACTTGTTCCCTTTCGTTTAAAAATACGTCCTGTATGGATTCGTCGACTTCATTTACCACGTCCACCTTTGTAGATAATTTGTCAATGAGTCTATTTTATTATCCGTTCCATTGAACTACTGTATTGATTTACTGATTTCCTTTTTCTGCGTTAGTTTACTCATTTTCTTGTGGAAAACTGATCCTGCTAAGAGCAACGTGTTAGCGCAATGTAACAGAGCTATAAACATGTCGTTGGCTTTTTAGTGTAAATAATTTCATCATGATAGGTTTCCTTACGTATGAATTCGGAAATTCTGTTCATGTCATTTTTTGTGATACGTAGGTCAATAAATTTAATTCGCGGAATACTTTAATTGGAAAGAACTTTAGGCGTGGCATTTGGTTGTTTCCGTTTAAAGCTATATATGTGAGCTGCTGACAACCAAAGTGGCCTAAGTCGAAAAAAATTTAGTTTTGAGTTATATCACACAGTTTATTCACAATGTACGGAAATTTGTTGTTTAGAAGAGATATAACGAGAACTTCCACCCGAGATGCTTGAGAGCGCGAAATGTTGTTTTGCGTGTTTATTTACGCGCTAAAATCAAACAGGCATTACAACAGTGTTAGTAAGTATTAGCATGACCCGCCCGGTTGGCCGTGCGGTCTAACGCACTGCTTTCCGCACGTGAAGGAGCGCCTGGTCCCCGGCACGAATCCGCCCGGCGGATTTGTGTCGAGGTCCGATGAACTGGCCAGTCTGTGGATGGTTTTTAGGCTGTTTTCCATCTGCCTCGGCAAATGCGGGCTGGTTCCCCTTATTCCGCCTCAGTTACCCTATGTCGGCGATTGCTGTGCAAACAAGTTCTCCACGAACGCGTACACCACCATTACTCTACCAGGCAAACATAGGGGTTACGCGTTCCCTGGGAGGGTCCACCGCACCGGGGCCCGAACCGCGCAATAACCCTGGGTTCGGTGTGGGGCGGCGGCGGAGGGGTGAGGTGGCCCGCGGTAGTCGTCGTGGCGTTGTGAACAGATGCAGCTGGAGCGGAGACGGAGCCTCTCCGTCGTTTCTAGGTCCCCGGTTAACATACAATACATACAAGTATTAGCATTGTTGTCTTTCTTAAGATTTGTAATATCGCTTTGCTTTACGTACAATTGGGATGAGACTTTGGCATCAAAAGGCTCCCAAAAAGTAGGTTCCTACCTTCTAAAGAATGTAGAACTCGCTGCCCACGATGCTCATCGCCTAACAGGGTACCGTCACGCAGCAACTGGTCAAAATCGGAATTCGAAACTTAAACTAATTTGGATAGAGATTGTAAAGCAATCAATAATGATAACCATAACTCTCCTTTCTGCCGTAAGATTTCGGAGATACTGAGGCAAAAATCAAGAAACGCTCAAATTTTCACTCCGGATGATTGGTATAATATCATTCAAAAGGCAAGGAGAAAACAACCCTTTATCGTTTTTAGAATGGCCCTTAATGATTCTTAACAAAGGATCTAGAGAAAAGTGTGACATTTAGAAAGTCACACGCAAAATGAAAAGCTCAGTTGGCTTCGCGTTCGAAGGCTTTGTTTCCAGAAAGACCGCCCACATCTCGTTGTATACAAAGAAACTGTTGATACAGGAATTCCTTCCAAAACTTTAGGCGTTACAACTTCACATCTTGCTCATGGCCTTCCTCGCATGTCTAGTGCTCAGGTCATCCCTCTTAACGATGCTGCGCTTACTGTCACCGAGGCAAAAAGGACAAACATGACGACACTTCTCCCGTGCATCCCGACGGTGCACCACGGTTTCTTCAACTAACTGATAACTGCAAGTTCGGCTCAGGAATCTGGACCTGGACATGTCGACCCTTTCGCAGAGGAAGATGACGTGTACGGTGAACTCGAGTAAATAGACATGCTCCATTATAAAGCCTCTTGATATATCAGCATGATAAAAAATACACTTAAGAAATTTCGGCGTTTAGAAACAACAATTTATTTATAATCCGTAGATTACTGCTGAACTACTAGACCCAGTAGGTAGCATTCTAAAATTTAACAACAATAATGCAATTATTTTAACTCAATTTGTGAGAGAAAAGTGCATAATAGGGGCGATAAGTACAGACTCACATTTACTGTATCACATTATGTTGATGTTTTATAAATAAATTGGAGTCATTGAGACTAAGAGACAGAGTATTCCTTCTCATGTATTCAACTTCACGAAAACGTTTATAAGAAGAGTGGTTCAACTCTTGATTTATACCACTTCACACTTCACTAGGAGTAAATTGCTGAGAGGAAAAGTGGTATTCAAAACTTTTAGAGACTATAAAAAGGAATTTAAGATACAAATAACTAAAATTTCTGTGGTAAACGTAATTATAATATTTCATTTGTACATTTCATCAAACGAATCACGAATTATTGTGAGGCGTGAATTTACATTAAAAGAAACGCCAAACCTTTCATTTCTCAGAACTGTGAAAAATTGAATTATACCACTCTGGCTCTCAGCGGCTCAATCATCCATAATTATTTCTCGGAGGTGCCTTTTTGCCAACCACAACTTCCCACCGATGAAGATGATGCAGTGGTTAGGATTCTGGGCTTGTCGAATCCCCAACTGGTTATCTACGTTTAAAGTTGCTTTGGTTTCCTTGAATCACCTACAACAAAATGCAGAGACGATTCATTTAACAAAGTCTTCATCGAGCTAGCGCTTCGTCTCTGATAACTTCGACGTCGACGGGACGTTAAATCTCAACCTTCCAGTTAGTTAGTTACGTGTCTCATAGGCCATCTGAATGATGTTTTTATCGAAATCATGAGGAGCGGGACAGTTTACAGGATGTGAATTCATGATTAGTGATTCCTTCAGATCGCTACACATTGCTCATTTACAAGTTTTTAAATGGCACGCTGGCCTAGATTTAATATTAATGAAAATATTACTTTCGATCCTACTCATGCAACTCTGCTTAATTTCTATTTAATGTATTTTTACAGGCTACTGATTCTTAAACAAAAATTCGTCTATTAAATGGAAAGAGTTGTCCAGTAGCAATGATATTAGGTTAGATTTAAAGCTTGATTTACTGTCATACATTTCATGTTATTGGACAAATGGTCAAAATTTTTGGTTGATGCATGTTGAACTGTTTCCTGAGCCACTCACAACTTCAATAACGTGCAACAAAGGTCATTTCTTTTCTTCTATTTTTGTAGGTGTGGACATCGGTATCCCTTTCAATTTGTGACGTATTATTTATGACAGATTTATTAAATCTTCGAATTTCCAATGTATGTCTTCTTTGGAGCTTACACAATTTTTTGAAACCTTTAATGCGGTACTGACCATGTGAAATACCACGTAAGAGCCAGGGAGAGTAGCTGCGTCAACATCGGAATCGCGATAACATTCCAGGGACCGAAATGCGTAAAGCGCCAGTGCGCTGCCGCTGGGCCCTTTCCGAACCTAGAATATGGGCGGCAAAAGGAGACATGACCACGCGACATACTGTTCTCGATTAATCTACACAACACTTTTGGGACTGACATAACGGCCATTACCAACCCAAAAGAAGGAGAAGAACAACAAAAGCAATAACAAACGCCAGACACACACTACGCTATTCTTTCATTAGTAACCTACTGTAAACTGTTGTGTTTACGATAAAACGTTCATATTTCTTTCGTAGTTCACAACGAAACTGTGCCTACACAGAAAAACTTACCAATAAAACAGCGGAACTATCTCTCCAGAGCAGTAGTTTCCGACCCGTGGGTAATTATCTTCTGACGGGCAAAATTAAATTTTATGACGGGTAAAAACTAAAGTGTTCGATCGTGCTTCAGTCAAGAAGTTAAATATTTTACAAATATCACTTCTGTTACTACTATCACTTTCCTTAAGATTGTAAAACTGATTATACAAGTTACCAATAATTACATTTTATTTTTCAAATACTAGCATTTATATGTGATACAGTATGGTGGAGGTTACAACTTGTGTAATGAATGTATTAACAACATCTTCCTCATACAGTGCATCTACTACACACTTGCCTTGTACTTTGTACCTACGATAGTGAAATTGAGATATATAGGTCACATACGTGGGTGGTTTCATAAGTCTGGTAAAAAAACAAAAAATGGTTCAAATGACTTAAAGCACTATGGGAGTTAACATCTGAGGTCATCAGTCCTCTATACTTAGAACTACTTAAACCTAACTAACCTAATGACATCACACACATCCATGCCCGAGGCAGGATTCGAACCTGCGACGGTAGCAGCAACGCGGTTCCGGACTGAAGCGCCTAGAACGGCACGGCCACAGCGGCCGGCAAAAAAAAAGAATGTTTGTTTCATATAACCAACTCACCGTACTACTCCACATAGTCTCCTTTGAGAGACATACACTTGATCCAGCGATCCTCCAGCTTTTCATTCCAACGGAAAAACGGGTTCTGTCAAACTCAGCAAAATACTCGTTGAATGCAACTGTCACTTCCTCATTTAATGAAAATTTCTTTCCAGCAAGCCAGTTTCAAGGCAGAGAATAGCAAGAAGTCACTTGGGACTAAGTCTGGAGCCGGCCGGAGTGGCCGTGCGGTTCTAGGCGCTACAGTCTGGAGCCGAGGGACCGCTACGGCCGCAGCTTCGAATGCTGCCTTGGGCATGGATGTGTGTGATGTCCTTAGGTTAGTTAGGTTTAATTAGTTCTAAGTTCTAGGCGACTGATGACCTCAAAAGTTAAGTCGCATAGTGCTTAGAGCCATTTGAACTAAGTCTGGCGAACAGGGAGGATGAGTAACCAGTTCAAAGCCCATTTCGTGCATTTTCGCCATTGTTATCTCTGATGTGTGTGATGGTGCATTATTCTGGTGAAAGGGCATCTTTTTGCATGCTAACCTTGATCTATTTTCTTACAATGTGAATTTCAAACGACCCAGTAATGAAGCATAATAGGGTACAACTATGTTTCTCCCTGTGTTCAACCAATATATGAGGATTATTCTTTGGGAATCCCCAAAATAGTGGCCATCAGCTTACCAGCTACAAAAATGGTCTTTGCCTTCTTTGGTGCACTTTCATCATCCTTTGTCCATCGTTGTGACTGACTTTTTGATTGTGGTGTATAATGAAGGATCCAAGTTTCATCAACTGTCATAATTCGGCGCAAAAAGTCTTGCACACTGCGATTAAACATCGCCAGACATTGTGCTGAGATGTGTCAGATGCGCTTTTGCTCGACTGTGAGGCGGGGTACTCACCTCTCACGTAGCTTGTTTAAGGGGGGTAGGATGTCAAAAATTTAAAAAAATTCTATTTTTCAAAAATCTGCCTATTTTGTAACGCACATCTTCCTGAATAGTTTGATGTACAAACCAAATATATTTGAGAGATTATAAGTCATTTTATTTGATCTAAAGAGTACCAAGATGCAGCGCCACACCCCTTTGCTCAGCATTCTTCTGTCATACGTAAGTGTATTTCGCTCTGTAGAATTCGAATGTTTATTTTGCGCCAGAGACTGTCATACGTGAAACAAACGACTATTGGTATCAATACTTTCTCTGCTGCTATCGACGGGCATTGTTTTGATCGCTGATTTTGTTTGATCTCTGTTTTGAAAGGCTTGCAGTTGTGAATTTCGAAACTATTTTCATTTAGCCGTATTTTTTGTCCTCGTTTGCGGCATATTATCACACAAGAAACCTAGAATTCGTTGCTTCAACCGTAAACAACGTCACCAAGGCAACAGATACACAGTAAAGAGTGCTACAACAACTGTTACACCATTGTTCAAGGCTGCACCCTCTCAGAGCCGGTAAACGTATCACTGCCGAGTGCTTCTAGAAGGAAACTTTTTTTTTGTTGCTAATGAAAATGGAGGCTGTGAATCTGAAGGTTCGTGTAATATTATTGTTGATGTTAAAGTACTGTCACAGTTAATACTGGAGAATGTTATGTGCAAGCATTGCTTTGGTGTGCAGTGTGTTTCTGTGACGGAAGATGAGATTGCCAGGAAAGGCCTTGCTACGAACTTATCTGTGATATGCAGCAAATGCAACGTTGTGCGTCTTGCATGACATCTAAAATCGTAAACAAAGGTTATGATGAGAATTTGATGGTGGCATATGGCATGCGCTGTATTGGTAGGAGGCAGAAGGCAGCAAGAACACTTTGTGCAGTGATGAAATTTCCACCTCCTCCAGCAAAATTTGAGAGATATTATGGCTTACTGCTTGGGGCTGTAAAAGAAGTTGCAGAATCATCAATGAAAAGTGCTGCACAGAATCTGTTATCTAAAATGATGGTGACAGGAACATAGTGGCCACTTTTGATGGTACCTTCCAAAAAAGGGGCCACACTTCATCTAATGGTGTTGTTACAAGAGCAACTGTTGACACTGACAAAGTACTAGGTGTTGTTAAGTGTTGAGCAAATTTTGTCACAGTTGTGTGAAAGGGATTCCAGATCATGAATGTAATATGAACTGTAAAGGCTCAAAGGGAGATATGGAAATGCAGGGAGTTGTCAGTTTGTTTACCAGATTTGTTGCCTCCCATGCCCTGTAATACGTGAAGTACCTTGGTGATAGTGGTAGTAAAGCTTTCCTTGACGTTCAAAAATGGACTCCATGTGGAGCTGAGACTATTGTGCAGAAATTAGAATGTATGGGACATGTACAGAAAAGACTTGGCACTGGTCTTAGAAGGCTGAGACAAGATTAGTCAGAAAAAATTATCCGATGGGAAGGAAATAAAAGGGATAGGGTGTCTGACAGGTGCAGAAAATGACAGGCTACAGAAATATTATGGCTTGGCAATGAGAGGGAATACAGGGGACTTGAAAAATATGAAGCAAGCAGTTTGGGCCTTATACTTCCACAAAATGTCCACAGACAATAACCCTGTCCACAACTTGCGCCCAAAAGGAAGTGAATCATGGTGTGGTTACCAAAGATCAATTGCTGGTGCTGGAGAATATCATCATGGGAATTCTCTATCAACTGTTGTAACGGAAGCCATCAAACCTATATTCAGGGACCTTGCAAATCAAAGCTTATTGAAGAAATGTCTTCATGGGGGTACCCAAAACCCAAATGAAAGTTTTAATCCATGTATATGGCAAAGATTGCCAAAAACCATTTTTGTGGGAAGAAATGCACTTGCTATTAGTTTTTATGGTGCACTTTCATGTTTTAATGATGGTGTGCAAAGCAGGAAACATGTTTTAGAGAAAATGGAAATTAAGCCCAGTGTGAACTGCATCAAAGATTTGTATGCAATAGACAGAGAGCGCGTAGTGAAAGCAGATAAATTATTTTTGGACGTGATAAAATCAAGAAGAGTGCATCATAGGAATCTGAAAAGGAAGAAAACTGATTTAGAAAATGAAAAAGAACGTGCTTATGGTACTGGACAGTTCTAAAAGAATACTTAATACAAGCGGAAACTTTAACGGCCAATTTCTGCAAAACACAAATTCCTGTACTTAGGTAAATGTAACATCCGAAATAAATATCCTATTACTTTCAAACTTGGAGCTTCGTATGCTTATTAAACACAAACTCCTTAATGCAAAACTCTAGAATTTTCCAAATCTATTAAAAACTGTGGTAAAAATTGAGATAATTAACTATAAAATTTGAGTTTTTTTTTAAACATGAAGTTTGAAATCCAACAACTCATTCGTTTTTTCGTAAATTAAATAAATTCTAGAGTTTCATACACCTGTTAGTACGGTTTGTATGCTGTACAAAATTCATTGAAGAATCTCTATTACTTACGAAGAAAAGTGTACCTGCAGCAACAAATGCAGCCAATAATAGTGAGTGGAAAAATGATGAAATTTCACATGAGAAAAAAATTATTTTGTGATGTTTTTGGACTGCCACTGCTATGAGAATGAATTCTGAATCCTTTCTGGTCATGCTGACAAAGTTTCATGAATTTATTTGCAAAAGTAGAGATGCACTCGCTCAGGTGGGATGCCTACAGTCTCAGGATTCTCACAGGTTTTCATTAGTAGGTCTTGTATTACCATATCATGGATTTTGTCAGTGGTTATATTTGTGGTGAGCTCAACTGGACGACCGGAGCGCACTTCGTTTTCGGCGCTTGTCCGACCACGTTAAAATTCATTAATCCACAAGTAAATGTTCTTCAATGCTAGTGCAGAGTCCGCTTGAACTTCATCAAAATCTGTTTTGAGCTATGTGGCAATCCAACTCTTCAAAGAAAATGTTTAATAACAGCGTAAAACTCAGTTTTCTCTATTAGGAATCGCAATCGGCATACTGACCAATTCAGACGGCTGCCAACAATGAACCGTACGCTGTACATAATTGAAATTTTGAAGTTCTTTCTTTTGCTGAAATTCTTTAGTGTTCGAATAATCAGTCTTACACGCCTTGACGGTGCAGCAGAAATGTTTCAGTCTTTCATGGAAATTTATCAGACTTGTCAAACCAACCTAATATGCTTAAATATCTGCGAGTTGTAAGTATTTCCCACAATGGACCAAAAATTCCTACCTCACTCACTTCGGAACATAAATCATGTAATGGCTACTACGTTGCTGTAGGTTTGCACATTATTATTATTATTATTATTATTGTTATTATTATTATTATCAGTGACAGTGGTCAGAAACAAACCATTAGCAGCCTGAAGTTTCCCCATTTCTCTCACCTCAGTACAAAGGATGTGGATGTGGATAGTTAGTTTCTTTCTCAGAAGAAGCTGTACTTATTATTCGCAGTGCGCATAGAATTGCTTCATCATTCCATAAAACATGGTTATTAGATATAAGTTGTATCAATTATGTCATTGACTCACCAGTTTGTGGTTCGATAAAACACATGTAAAAACTAAATATCATTTATCTTTCACCAATTTTGAATAAAAATGTACAAAGAAAATTATTTTCCATTGTCAAGTTTAGGTAAGCGCTAATGTTGATGTTGGTGAGGGCCAGGGATGGGGCGGACGGTAGTGCGGGCTGGGTGGGGGAGGGGGGAGTGGGGGGGATCGTCGCTGGACGATACTGTAGCTAATGTCTGGTTACCCTGAGGGGTACTCTTGAGTTTCCCAGCTTAAATTCCCGTACGACCTCATTTTTTATCATTTACTATATATCTTTCATAGCCTCTGTAGAGTTCCTTTTTCCGGTCTGTAAATCTCCTGTACATACAAATATTTTATGTTGTTTGACTTCCTTTTCCTGTGTTGATCTCCAAGTTGCTTGACTTACTGGAATAACATTTCGATTTCTATCATTTTACACAGTATTTGTAGATTTCTGTCAGAGAAATTTAATATTTTGATTTCAAACTTCGTTTCGAATTATAGTAGCCCATACCTAACATTCATACTGAAGTTGTTGCATGATACTGTTAAAATCTCCGGAACTACGCCGCTACCCTCTTGTCCATCGACTGTATCTTGTCATTTGTCCTCACCTTCATTTGACTTATCATGCACACAATGTAGTGCGTGAGACAGGAAGGAGGAGGAAGGAGATTAGTGTTTAACGTCCCGTCGACAACGAGGTCATTAGAGACGGAGCGCAAGCTCGGGTGAGGGAAGGATGGGGAAGGAAATCGGCCGTGCCCTTTCAAAGGAACCATCCCGGCATTTGCCTGAAGCGATCTAGGGAAATCACGAGAAACCTAAATCAGGATGGCCGGAGACGGGATTGAACCGTCGTCCTCCCGAATGCGAGTCCAGTGTGCTAACCACTGCGCCACCTCGCTCGGTTGCGTGAGACAGGGAGGGGGAGAGGGGGAGAGAGAGGGGAGAGGGGGAGAGAGAGGAGAGAGGGAGAGAGACAGAGAGAGAATAACACTTCCTCCGCAGGCTTGAATCCTCCAGTTTGCAACTGAAATTCGTTTGATAAAAAGGGAATTACTTACACAGTTATTCTGAACTCTTGTTGTTTCATTTTCATGTCATTTTCGATAGTTTTTCATAGCCACTGCTGCCAGCCCATCGCGACTTCTACTAAACTGTGACTGACACAGTTGATAGTTTATTTTATTTATTGATTGCTCCCGTCAGACCTATTCTCTCTTTTGGTATAATAAGTCGTGTTTCAACATTTTTTGAAGTTGTTATATCTTTTGACTGATTATAAAGCTATTTCTCAGCATAAAAATGGGAATAATGATAATGATATAATAATAACACTAAAAATAATCATAATAGCAGTCGGTAAATTATGGTTAAGCAAAAAAGTATATATATATATATATATATATATATATATATATATATATATGCACCAGTACCAATATTAATGCATTTATGTATAAAGGTGAATACGAAATGGAATGGTGCCGTTCTGTCTCTGCCATAGTAATCACTTTTTAGTTTTTATAATTATTATTATTTCTGTTTGTGTGTGTCTGTGTGTGTTCGAAAACAGTCTCCAAAGAACGTTGGGACTGATACACACCATGTGTTAAGCACCTCCCTTCCATGCACCTCTTCAGATCTCCACCGTTGAGGTGGAACTGGAAACAGTGATGACATAAGGCTGATGTGGTACTGTGGGTTCTGCCTCGTGTTCTGGCGCTGCGATCGTGGTTGCACACGCACATTCTGTGATGCAACACTCACATTCACATCTTTCACAACAGTAGACACTAGGTGCACTCGCTAGCACTTAGTTATCCACGTTGACGCTCCTATGGTGATGCTGTGCAGGATGGGAGGGGTTTTCTAACTACAGTAACTTGGCAAATTTGTCTTTCTCTTATTAGTTTGTATGGTGACTGGTTAGTCTCCGTCGGTTCCCTAATTCCATTATAAGCATGGCTGTTCAAAATAATGTTGCCAGGTTCTTATGTATGAGCATCCTGACAGAGGTCATTGTCTTTCCTGTTAAACCTGTGCAGGTAAACTGGAATGGAGAGATTACCATTAGGTAATGTATCATGTCGTGATGGACGTTTACATCGCCAAGCGCTAGGCATTCTCGAAGCACAGGGTCAGTTGATACATTCTTAGACCCGTTTCACTGTTGTACCAGTCGCTCTTCCATGAAGCCACTTCCCATTTCAGGAGCTGGACATTGGTTGTTACCCTTTCGCATAAGATCTCCTGGAGTTTTCGTCAGTTCCCCATTTCGTAACTGACAGGTTACCTATTTCGCTGAGCGTGGAATGTCAGATCCCTTAATCGGGCAGGTAGGTTAGAAAATTTAAAAAGGGAAATGGATAGGTTGAAGTTAGATATAGTGGGAATTAGTGAAGTTCGGTGGCAGGAGGAACAAGACTTCTGGTCAGGTGACTACAGGGTTATAAACACAAAATCAAATAGGGGTAATGCAGGAGTAGGTTTAATAATGAATAGGAAAATAAGAATGCGGGTAAGCTACTAGAAACAGCATAGTGGACGCATTATTGTGGCCAAGATAGATACGAAGCCCACACCTACTACAGTAGAACAAGTTTATATGCCAACTAGCTCTGCAGATGACGAAGAAATTGAAGAAATGTATGATGAAATAAAAGAAATTATTCAGATAGTGAAGGGAGACGAAAATTTAATAGTCATGGGTGACTGGAATTCGAGTGTAGGAAAAGGGAGAGAAGTAAACATAGTCGGCGAATGTGGATTGGGGCTAAGAAATGAAAGAGGAAGCCGCCTGGTAGAATTTTGCACACAGCACAACATAATCATAGCTAA
The DNA here is from genome assembly GCF_021461395.2 of Schistocerca americana. Classification (NCBI taxonomy): domain Eukaryota; kingdom Metazoa; phylum Arthropoda; class Insecta; order Orthoptera; family Acrididae; genus Schistocerca; species Schistocerca americana. The sequence goes on from NC_060120.1 coordinate 485,721,274, forward strand.
CACTTGGTTTAAGAATCATGAAAGAAGGTTGTATACATGGAAGAACCCTGGAGATACTAAAAGGTATCAGATAGATTATATAATGGTAAGACAGAGATTTAGGAACCAGGTTTTAAATTGTAAGACATTTCCAGGGGCAGATGTGGACTCGGACCACAATCTAAAACTGAAGAAACTGCAAAAAGGTGGGAATTTAAGGAGATGGGACCTGGAAAAACTGAAAGAACCAGAGGTTGTACAGAGTTTCAGGGAGAGCATAAGGGAGCAATTGAAAGGAATGGGGGAAAGAAATACAGTAGAAGAAGAATGGGCAGCTTTGAGGGACGAAGTAGTGAATGCAGCAGAGGATCAAGTAGGTAAAAAGACGAGGGTTAGTAGAAATCCTTGGGTAACAGAAGAAATATTGAATTTAATTGATGAAAGGAGAAAATATAAAAATGTAGTAAATGAAGCAGGCAAAAAGGAATACAAACGTCTCAAAAATGAGATCGACAGGAAGTGCAAAATGGCTAAGCAGGGATGGCTAGAGGACAAATGTAAGGATGTAGAGGCTTATCTCACTAGGGGTAAGATAGATACTGCCTACAGGAAAATTAAAGAGACCTTTGGAGATAAGAGAACGACTTGTATGAATATCAAGAGCTCAGATGGAAACCCAGTTCTAAGCAAAGAAGGGAAAGCAGAAAGGTGGAAGGAGTATATAGAGGGTCTATATAAGGGCGATGTGCTTGAGGACAATATTATGGAAATGGAAGAGGATGTAGATGAAGATGAAATGGGAGATACGATACTGCGTGAAGAGTTTGACAGAGCACTGAAAGACCTGAGTCGAAACAAGGCCCCCGGAGTAGACAACATTCCATTGGAACTACTGACAGCCTTGGGAGAGTCAGTCCTGACAAAACTCTACCATCTGGTGAGTAAAATGTATGAAACAGGCGAAATACCCTCAGACTTCAAGAAGAATATAATAATTCCAATCCCAAAGAAAGCAGGTGTTGACAGATGTGAAAATTACCGAACAATCAGTTTAATAAGTCACAGCTGCAAAATACTAACACGAATTCTTTACAGACGAATGGAAAAACTAGTAGAAGCCAACCTCGGGGAAGATCAGTTTGGATTCCGTAGAAACACTGGAACACGTGAGGCAATACTGACCTTACGACTTTTCTTAGAAGAAAGATTAAGGAAAGGCAAACCTACGTTTCTAGCATTTGTAGACTTAGAGAAAGCTTTTGACAAAGTTGACTGGAATACTCTCTTTCAAATTCTAAAGGTGGCAGGGGTAAAATACAGGGAGCGAAATGCTATTTACAATTTGTACAGAAACCAGATGGCAGTTATAAGAGTCGAGGGGTATGAAAGGGAAGCAGTGGTTGGGAAGGGAGTAAGACAGGGTTGTAGCCTCTCCCCGATGTTGTTCAATCTGTATATTGAGCAAGCAGTAAAGGAAACAAAAGAAAAATTCGGAGTAGGTATTAAAATCCATGGAGAAGAAATAAAAACTTTGAGGTTCGCTGATGACATTGTAATTCTGTCAGAGACAGCAAAGGACTTGGAAGAGCAGTTGAATGGAATGGACAGTGTCTTGAAAGGAGGATATAAGATGAACATCAACAAAAGCAAAACGAAGATAATGGAATGTAGTCGAATTAAGTCGGGTGATGCTGAGGGAATTAGATTAGGAAATGAGACACTTAAAGTAGTAAAGGAGTTTTGCTATTTAGGGAGTAAAATAACTGATGATGGTCGAAGTAGAGAGGATATAAAATGTAGACTGACAATGGCAAGGAAAGCTTTTCTGAAGAAGAAAAATTTGTTAACATCGAGTATAGATTTAAGTGTCAGGAAGTCATTTCTGAAAGCATTTGTACGGAGTGTAGCCATGTATGGAAGTGAAACATGGACGATAACTAGTTTGGACAAGAAGAGAATAGAAGCATTCGAAATGTGGTGCTACAGAAGAATGCTGAAGATTAGATGGGTAGATCACATAACTAATGAGGAAGTATTGAATAGGATTGGGGAGAAAAGAAGTTTGTGGCACAACTTGACCAGAAGACGGGATCGGTTGGTAGGACATGTTCTGAGGCATCAAGGGATCACCAATTTAGTATTGGGGGGCAGCGTGGAGGGTAAAAATCGTAGAGGGAGACCAAGAGATGAATACACTAAGCAGATTCAGAAGGATGTAGATTGCAGTAGGTACTGGGAGATGAAGAAGCTTGCACAGGATAGAGTAGCATGGAGAGCTGCATCAAACCAGTCTCAGGACTGAAGACCACAACAACAACAACAACAAACAAGTCTTCACGGCGGTGAACTGCTGCTTGGGGCGGATCTAGAGAACGCCGGCCCAGGAACCAATGCTCGCCATACCTCGATCACTAGAAATCGGCGACTCGTTATCTGTAAACAAATGGACTGCATCTACACCTACATGGATATTCTGCAAGTCACATTTAAGTGCCTGGCAGAGGGTTCATTGAACCACATTCACAATTCTCTATTATTCCAATCTCGTATAGTGCGCGGAAAAAATGAACACATATATCTTTCCGTACGAGCTCTGATTTCCCTTATTTTATCGTGGTGATCGCTTCTCCCTATGTAGGTCGGTGTCAACAAAATATTTTCGCATTCGGAGGACAAAGTTGGTGATTGGAATTTCGTGTGAAGATTCCGTCGCAACGAAAAACTCCTTCTTTTAATGACGTCCAGCCCAAATCCTGTCTTTGAACGTTTTAGATGTCAGTCGTATCTGGTAAGGATCCCCACACCACGCAGCTTTATTCTAAAAGCATAGTGTAGGCAGTCTCCTTAGTAGATCTGTTACATTTTCTAAGTGTCCTGCCAATAAAACGCAGTCTTTGGTTAGCCCTCCCCACAACATTCTCTGTGTTACTTTCAATTTCAGTTGTTCGTAATTGTAATTCCTACGTATTTCGTTGAATTACGGCCTTTATATTTGACTGATTTATTGTGTAACCGAAGTTTAACGGATTCCTTTTAGTACTCATGTGGATGACCTCACACTTTTCGTTATTTAGGGTCATATGCCAATTTTCGCACCCTTCAGATATCATGTTTGAGAGTCAAATGCGGCAAACAGTAAAATTTAAGAAATACATGGTACCGACAGTTCACGGCACAACATAGGAGTAGCGTTTGGATGAACAGCAATCCAGATCCCTGTCTCATCATCCAGAATTAGGTTTTCCAAAATTGTGAAGGCTAATGTCAGGGTTCACGAGTTGCGATATATTCGCAATAAGGTTACACAGCGATCCAGGAAATATTTATTTTATCATACAACCAGTAGCAAAACACAAAAGTTCAGTAATCGGGTAACTAATTTCGGTCAACCTCACCACTTTCAGATCTAACAATAATAACATAAAGCGAGAGTATGATGTAAAATATTTCCAAATGACAGGGTGTTTCAAAAATGACCGGTATATTTGAAACGGCAATAAAAACTAAACGAGCAGCGATAGAAATACACCGTTTGTTGCAATATGCTTGGGACAACAGTACATTTTCAGGCGGACAAACTTTCGAAATTACAGTAGTTACAATTGTCAACAACAGATGGCGCTGCATGTGATGTGAAAGATATAGAAGACAACGCAGTCTGTGGGTGCGCCATTCTGTACGTCGTCTTTCTGCTGTAAGCGTGTGCTGTTCACAATGTGCAAGTGTGCTGTAGACAACATGGTTTATTCCTTAGAACAGAGGATTTTTCTGGTGTTGGAATTCCACCGCCTAGAACACAGTGTTGTTGCAACAAGACGAAGTTTTCAACGGAGGTCTAATGTAACCAAAGGACCGAAAAGCGATACAATAAAGGATCTGTTTGAAAAATTTCAATGGACTGGGAACGTGACGGATGAACGTGCTGGAAAGGTAGGGCGACCGCGTACGGCAACCACAGAGGGCAACGCGCAGCTAGTGCAGCAGGTGATCCAACAGCGGCCTCGGGTTTCCGTTCGCCGTGTTGCAGCTGCGGTCCAAATGACGCCAACGTCCACGTATCGTCCCATGCTCCAGAGTTTACACCTCTATCCATACAAAATTCAAACGCGGCAACCCCTCAGCGCGGCTACCATTGCTGCACAAGAGACATTCGCTAACGATATGGTGCACAGGATTGATGACAGCGATATGCATGTGGGCAGCATTTGGTTTACTGACGAAGCTTATTTTTACCTGGATGGCTTCGTCAATAAACAGAACTGGCGCATATGGGGAACCAAAAAGCCCCATGTTGCAGTCCCATCGTCCCTGCATACTCAAAAAGTACTGGTCTGGGCCGCCATTTCTTCCAAAGGAATCATTGGCCCATTTTTCAGATTCGAAACGATTACTGCATCACGCTATCTGGACATTCTTCGTGAATTTGTGGCGGTACAAACTGCCTTAGACGACACTGCGAACACCTCGTGGTTTATGCAAGATGGTGCCCGGCCACATCGCACGGCCGACGTCTTTAATTTCCTGAATGAATATTTCGATGATCGTGTGATTGCTTTGGCCTATCCGAAACACACAGGAGGCGGCGTGGATTGGCCTCCCTATTCGCCAGACATGAACCCCTGTGACTTCTTTCTGTGGGGACACTTGAAAGACCAGGTGTACCGCCAGAATCCAGAAACAATTGAAGAGCTGAAGCAGTACATCTCATCTGCATGTGAAGCCATTCCGCCAGACACGTTGTCAAAGGTTTCGGGTAATTTCATTCAGAGACTACGCCATATTATTGCTACGCATGGTGGATATGTGGAAAATATCGTACTATAGAGTTTCCCAGACCGCAGCGCCATCTGTTGTTGAAAATTGTAACTACTGCAATTTCGAAAGTTTGTCCGCCTGAAAATGTACTGTTGTCCCAAGCATATTGCAACAAACGGTGTATTTCTATCGCTGCTCGTTTAGTTTTTATTGCCGTTTCAAATATACCGGTCATTATTGAAACACCCTGTACATAAAACACATAATTAGAAATCATTATTAGCAAACTTGACATCATTTCCCTCCGTGAGTAAATCCAGTGTACAGTCACAATAATCAGCCACACAAGCATCGTCACAAAGTAACAAATTTTTCTGTAGTATTCTTACTCCCGGATGAGCATCCCGCTACGTAGCTTCGAATGTGCGGGACAGAAGTTCACAGCACAAGTGATGTGAGGTGTATCACAGGCCGGCGGGTCCCATGGTGTAATGGTTAGCACTCTGGACTCTGAATCTAGCGATCCGAATCTCAAATCTGTGCCACTCTCTGCCATTAAACTCGATTCGACGAATATCAAAATCGTGCCAAACCCACCTACCCCTGTAGTCCTTCAGAGTTAATTTATTACTTCATGTGTGAAGTAGTGCTCTCGTATTTAAAATTCCTTTCCTTGTCCCTCTTCTTTTGTGATATAAATATGTGTTGTGTCTCTTCCCTCCAAGCCTCATGTAACGTTTGCTAAACATAATAACCTTTCATTGTAATAATTTGTACTGTATATTTGCCACTATTGTTTCTTTTTTTACTGCCATGCCGCAAAATTAACAAAATTGGCATTGATTGTAGCGAACTGTGTACCTAAAACTGAATACAAGCAAATACCACGGAGGAATGCGATGAACTCTTAACATGAACCCAAACAAGAAAAGGAAAATGTAAAAGGAAAAATCTTATGATATAAAAAAATTACAATTGTGGTTCTCTTCCCCAAATGATGTGTTCTATGCGCCTATTTGTCCTGGTAAATTGGTTAATTACATCGTCATTGTCGACCTCAGCCATGTCTTTGCACGCCGCGATGTTGAAAACCGTCTTTCCACTGTAGCAATAGATGTAGGTAGACAAGCAAATATTTTGTACAGCGTGTGCAAAGTAGGATAGTCAGATCTAGGACAAACAAACAAGGCTTGCATAACAGAATCACGATCATTAAGGGCGTTTATTCTCGTTTGCTTGTATTGAAGAATCTCTCCCATTAGTCTCTTTTTAATCACAAAGAGTGAGTCTTCTTCAAAGAACGATAGTTCAGTTAAGCACTGATTTAACTTATGTGCCGGATTATTACCGTAATGTTTCAATAGTTGTGAGGCCAAAAGTATGTTCGATCTTAACTGATAAATATTTTCTTCAGCAAAACGTTCCCTCATGTCAGTCGTAACATGGCCCAGCGTTGGAATAAAAACAGTTCTTTTCCAATATGTCATAGCATCGTCATTATGATCGAAGTTTTCTCTGTGTCTTTTTCTGCCTGCCTCTAAGACGAGGAACACTCATCTCCACGTCTAAATCTTCCATAACTGCCTTCGCCTCTTCAACAATACGAGCAAAGTGTTTACCAGCATTAGCTCTCATGCTGTCGTACACATTGGGCGTCGAATCTAATTTTGCTTTTGCCATCAATACGCCCAAGCTATGATCTTGTAAGATTTTGCTGACTGGATACGTTATGCTCATAATGTTACTCAGTGTAAACAGAGTGATGATAAACTCGCAATTAGAGAGACCTCGAAGGAGAATTTGGGCTTTGGCAGGCAGCTGCTGTTCTATCCCTCCAACACTGTATTTCTTTAAGAACTTTGCAAACAGTTCCGAGATCAGCTGCGAATTGAATAACAGCATCATGTCGTTAACCCATCTCGTTTAACAATGTGATTGCAGCGAATGTTTTAGGTGACTCTTTAAGTGTTGCGAACCGCTTGCTAGACGCTGTAAAGAAAGATACTACTTTTTCAATAGTACCAAGTGAGTTTCTCACACTTGTAGCTCTGCAACTGAGAGAGACAACGAGTTTGAGCTGATGACTTCCACACGGTGTTACTTGCGCGTTGATAGCTTCTTTTTTATTGTAGCCACAGATCCTTTCAGGTCTGACATATTAACTGAGCAACCATCACAGCCTATACCCACGCAGTTCTCTGCTATGCCACCGCAGGGGAATATTTTGCTGGGCTGGCCGGAGTGGCCGTGCAGTTCTGGGCGCTGCAGTCTGAAACCGAGCGACCGCGCCGGTCGCAGGTTCGAATCCTGCCTCGGGCATGGATGTGTGTGACGTCCTTAGGTTAGTTAGGTTTAATTAGTTCTAAGTTCTAGGCGACTGATGACCTCAGACGTTAAGTCGCATAGTGCTCAGAGCCATTCGAACCATTGTCAATATTTTACTTTCCATGAAATATGATTGTTTTTATTATAGGTACAAGACGGTCTCTGTTTTCTCTAATGCTTTCCATTCTCTGTCTTGACAACTGATTTATGACCTCAAGTTCGCTAGTGTTTTGTGTCGCCAAAAATAATTTGGCATCTGTTGACGCTTCAACGTGGTATTTGAGCCGAGAGGGGGTCTCAAGGTCACCATCTTTACCATTAAGTTTGGCAAACTTTGTTAGTGGTTCAGTCACAAGTTTCTTGGCGATAATGGATTTCTTTCCTCCAACCATTTTCGATTGTGCTGAGGTCAAGAAACTAAATTACTTTTAAATGATCATTGCTATTAATACTATTTCATAAGAATGAAATAATAATTACATAAATTACTAATAATCACATTTTCTTCAAGTAATAGCATTTATGTGTTACACAATGTGGTAGAGGTTAGAGATTGTGCAATGAATGTATGAACAACATCCTTCTCACACAGAGCACCCACTACACACTTACCTTGTGCTTTGTATCATGTACCAACGACAGTGAAATTTTGATAAATATGTCACATATGCTTAAATATCTCATGAAAATGAGTTCTGTGAGTTGCAGGTAGTTCCCGCAGTGGACCAGACATTGCTCCCTCATTCATCTCTCAACAGTAGTTATGTAAAGGCTACTATAGTGCTGTAGGGCGTACACAGTATTATGGAGGAGGAGGATTAGTATTTAACGTCCCATCGACAATGTGGGGGTTAGAGACGAAATGCAAGCTCGTATTCGGGAACGATGGAGAAGGAAAGCGGCCGTGCTCTTTCGAAGAAACTGTCCCGGCATTTGCCTTAAGCAGTTTACGGAAATCACGGAAAACCTAAATCAGGATGGCCGGAAGTGAGTTTAAATCGTCGTCCTCCCGTGAGTTGGTCATTGTGCCAACCACTGTGCTACCCTGCTTGGTCACAGTATCACTATTATTAATGGCAGTGGTCAAAAAAAACGTTGGCAGCTTGTAATCGCCTCACTTCTGTCGCTTTAGCCTCACTTCTGTCGCTTTAGTACTAAGGATGTGGATGTAGATAGTTACCTTTCCTTCCTGAGAAGGAGACGTGAGTAGCAGTCGAGATACACTGAGAACTCCATCATTCTATAAATAAACCTGTTGTTAGAAATAAGCATTATCAATTGTATCATTCAGAAATTAAGAAATTCAGCCTTCAGTTGCAAGGTAAAATTTTATTAGTTTACCTAGGTTTCGATGCGAATAATGCTATCTTCTTCAGAACCTATAAATTAGCCCATACGAATATATGTTACACATTGAAATACATCATCAATCTAATGAATTCATAATAAAGAAAATCGTGGTGCATACAAAAATTAAATTATTTTGGGTGCCAAACGTTGGCCATGTCACAGAATAAAATTAAAACAGAATAAAGAGGCGTAGTCGTAAGATTATGTCTATCAAAACTAAAAACATTAAGACAAACGTAGGCGGAGCTACGCCGGCCAGTAATAAGCCACACGTAAACAACAAGGAACTAGGCGTCGCGAGCAGTTCCGCGGCGAGGTTCGGCCAGCGGTCAAGCGCTTGTCACATTCCGATATCACTTAGTCAACGGCAAAGATACAAAACTGGTACTTATATATTTTGGATAAAGGGCAGCAACGGTCGTAATCACTGAAATCTTTTATTTTACAGATCTATTTCGGTCACTGCGTGTCCATCTTCAGTGCAAATTGTTTGAACCTTGTAGGTCCATATCATAATAGCACAACATTTTCTATGAGGTGTAACACGAACTATGATGATCACTTCCAACAGATACCTTCACTTTTACTACATACAATAATTTTCAAATTTACAGAAGAGCCTATCTTGTAACATTAGCAGTCAACCTTTGCAGTTGCCGTTGCAACATACGTTGGTACGCTGGCTCTGCAACTGCTAATGTTAAGTGCTAAGGTTAACTGCTGAGATTACAACATAGGCTCTTCTGCAAATTTAAAAATTATTGTGCGCAGTAAAAGAGAAGGTATCTGTTGGAAGTAATCATCACAGTTCGTGTTACACCTCATAGAAAATGTTGTGCTATTATGATATGGGACTACAAGGTTCAAATAATTTGCACTGAAGATGGACACGTAGTGACCGAAATCGATCTGTAAAATAAAGGATTTCAGTGATTACGACCGATGCAGCCTTTTATCCAAAATATATAAGTACCAGTTTTGCATCTTTGCCGTTGAGTAAGTGATGTCGGAATGTGACAAGCGCCTAAGAGACCTCTTTCTGGCTGCGTGCTCCGCCGCGTGTGAACGACAGATTACGTAACGAAGCTGTGGCCGCCAACGTCAAGAGGCTGCGACCGAGCGCGTCGTCCGCAGTCCTTCGGTAGCTCAGTTGGTAGAGCGGTGGACTGTAGTGGTACATTTCACAGATATCCATAGGTCGCTGGTTCAAATCCGGCCCGAAGGAATATTTTTTTTATAATTTCGCAATACTTCAGAGCTACTGACAATTTTCTGAATCGATATTGATGCAGAAAGTGATCAGTGTTAGGTGGAATTACATATAGCTCTCTGTGTCCAATTCTTCGTTAGCATTTACAGTGCTGTTATGCTACTGGCTTTTTCATATCTTTATTGCTATTCGTGTCGATGGCTGTAAACAATTACCGAAATATCGAAAGATAGGACAGTTAGGCAACAGTATTGTTCACATGTCATACAAAACGGATGAGGCAAAAGTTCAGTTACTTGTTGGTTCAAACTAGGTTTTCGTGTGGACTGGACTGTTACAAATTAAAACTACTTCACACCATCGATTACGCCCATAGTTTTAAGGTTCGAGAGGAAATACAAATTGGTGTATTTGGAGAACAATGACTTGTGGAAAATCTGCAGCCTGTAACAGTGTGCTAGATAAATAACTGCGACCAAGATTTGCAGTACTTCGATCATTTTGCAGACAGCTCGGGTTTTTCAAGGGTAGATGGCAGAGCTTTTTCCAGTGGGTAATGTCTGCTGGACTATGCCGAAATAACTAAATGGTTGTGAGTACCTTCATTGTACGTGCTCCCGTTCTGCTATCGAATATATACTGGTTTGCAAAACTTAAGGACGAAAGTAGCTTTCGCATGATGTGTTACTGCCAGGTCACGTAGATCGATGAACCATGGACTTCACAAACTAAAGTGAACAAGGTAGCTGAAATAAATATGCAATGTGACGAAATGATACTTTTATTCGAAGACAATAATTACCCTGAATTCACCGCGATTTATAACGGTCCCCTGGACATTACAAAAGGCGGGATGTGGTTCTTAATAGTATGTGATGACCACGGACGGCAGCGCAACGCTCTGCAACGAGGTCCCACGCTGGTTACAAGGGTGGTAAGGAGTTCTTGTGGTAGGGCGTTACATTCCTCCACTACCGCCGTTCACAACTCAGTTCGTGCATGTGGACGAGCTACAGTAAGTCGCCCCAAGACATCTCATTCGTGTTCGATGGGATGTAAATCGGGAGAATGGACAAGCCAATCCATTCGCCGAATATCCTCTCTTCCAAGAGGTCCCCATCTGCGCTGTTCGGTGCCATTGCGAATCGTCATCTATAAAAATGAAGTCCGAGCGAATGCACCTCTGAAGAGACACACATGGGGAAGGAACACACTGTCACAATAACATTGACCTGTCAGTTCCCGCAGGCAACATTACGCGTTTGCACACCGTTAACACTCCCAGGACCAATGCCGACCATGATCATCGTTTCGGTGCCCCATATGTTACCGTGTCGGGAGACACTATCTTGCATGGACGTACTGACCTCCAGATCTTTGAACACGGTCTACTCACTGGTTAACGTTATTGTGACACTGTAATCCTTCGCTATGTGCGTCGCTTTGGAGTGCATCCGACCTGACTTCATTTTTATGGATGACAATTGGCGATCGTATCGAACGGCACAAGTGGAGGAGCTCTTGAAAGGGCAGAATATTCGGCGAATGGAATGGCCGCCATTTTCCCCGAATTAAATTCCATCGAGCACGAGTGGGAAGCGTCGAAGAGACGTAGTGCAGCACGTCAACATACACCAAAGACCATCCGGCAGATATCAACCGCGCTGGTGGAGGAATGGAACACTCTACTCCAAAAACTTCTTACCATCCTTGCGACGTTGCACAGCAAGGGGTTCAGTCCGTGGTTATCACGCACGCTATAGAGAACCATGTCCAGCCTTTTGTAATGTCCAGGGAACCATGACGGATATTGGTGACTTCACTGTAGTTACTTTCTTTGAATAAAACTATCATTTCTGTTCGTCGCATTGCGTGCTATAGTGAGGCATTTCTTTCTACACATACCAAAAAAAAAGTTTTGCGTCACCCCGGTCCCCAGAACTCCTGAAGATAGGCGTTGACTGTGGATATTCCATCACAGACACAGTCTGTTTGACTCTTCAGAGACGCAGTCCGGAACCGCGGGACTGCTACGGTCGCAGGTTCGAATCCTGCCTCGGGCATGGATTTGTGTGATGTCCTTAGGTTAGTTAGGTTTAAGTAGATCTAAGTTCTAGGGGACTGATGACCACAGAAGTTAAGTCCATAGTGCTCAGAGCCATTTGAACCATTTGAACTCTTCAGAGATGTCACTAAACCTACCCAAAGATGTAAACAACCTTTTGTAATGTCCAGGGGACCATGACGGATCGCTGTGACTTCAGTGTGGTCACTTTCTTTGAATAAAACTATCATTTCTGTTCGTCGCATTGCGTGCTATAGTGAGGCAGTTCTTTCTACACATATCAAAAAAAGTTTTGCCTCACCCTGGTTCCCAGAACTCCTGAAGATAGGCGTTGGGTGTGGATATTCCGTCACAGACACAGTCCCTTTGACTGTTCAGAGATGTCACTAAACCTGCCCAAAGATGTAAACAACCTAGCATGCGCAGCGCCTTTTAGACGGAGGGGGTCCGACAGCCGATTGGTTCCAGTCATTCCGCTAGGACGGAGGTACACGGCTCATGTTGGCTGTAGTTCAACCATGCCTAGACGGTCAATACCGCAGTTCGATCAGGTCCGCATTGTTACTTTGTGCCAGGAAGACCTCTCAACAATGGAATATTCCAGGCGTCGCAAGGCGAACCATATAATGAGGTTAGGACGTGGAGTAGATACAGAAAGAGACAGGAACAGTCGATGGCATGCCTCGCTCAGGCCGCCCAGGGGCTACTGCTGCAGTGGATGACCGCTACCTACGGATTACGGCTTGGAGGAACCCTGACAGCAACACCACCATATTGAATAATACTTTTCGTGCAGCCACAGGACGTCGTATTAGGACTCAAACAGTGCACACTAGGCTGCATAATGCGCAACTTCACTCCCGACGTCCATGGCAAGGTCCATCTTTGCAACCACGACACCATGCAGCGCGGTACAGATGGGCCCAACAAAATGCCGAATAAAAGTAGGAGCTCTTGAAATATACCGCTCAGGGCTGGCATCACGATCTCTTCACCGGTGAGTGTCGCATATGCCTTTAAACAGACAATCGTCAGAGACGTATTTGGAGGTGACCCCGTCAGGCTGAACACCTTAGACACACTGTCCAGCGAGTGCAGCAAGGCCGAGGTTCCTCCCTGCTGTTCTGCGGTGGCATTATGTGTGGCCGACGTACGCCGCTGGTGGTCATGGGTCATGGAAGGCGCCGTAACGGCTGTACGATACGTGAATGCCATCCTCTGAGACCGATAGTACAACCTTTTCTGGTTTGATGCGGCCCGCCACGAATTCCTTTCCTGTGCTAACCTCTTCATCTCAGAGTAGCACTTGCAACCTACGTCCTCAATTATTTGCTTGACGTATTCCGTCTTCCTCTACAGTTTTTGCCCTCTACAGCTCCCTCTAGTATCATGGAAGTCATTCCCTCATGTCTTAGCAGATGTCCTATCATCCTGTCCCTTCTCCTTATCAGTGTTTTCCACATATTCCTTTCCTCTCCGATTCTGCGTAGAACCTCCTTATTCCTTACCTTATCAGTCCACCTAATTTTCAACATTCGACTATAGCACCACATCTCAAATGCTTCGATTCTCTTCTGTTCCGGTTTTCCCACAGTCCATGTTTCACTACCATACAATGCTGTACTCGAGACGTACATCCTCAGAAATTTTTTCCTCAAATTAAGGCCGGTATTTGATATTAGTAGACTTCTCTTGGCCAGAAATGCCTTTTTTGCCATAGCGAGTCTGCTTTTGATGTCCTCCTTGCTCCGTCCGTCATTGGTTATTTTACTGCCTAGGAAGCAGAATTCCTTAACTTCATTGACTTCGTGACCATCAATCTTGATGTTAAGTTTCTCGCTGTTCTCATTTCTACTACTTCTCATTACCTTCGTCTTTCTCCGATTTACTCTCAAACCATACTGTGTACTCATTAGACTGTTCATTCCGTTCAGCAGATCATTTAATTCCTCTTCACTTCCACTCAGGATAGCAATGTCATCAGCGAATCGTATCATTGATATCCTTTCACCTTGTATTTTAATTCCACTCCTGAACCTTTCTTTTATTTCCATCATTGCTTCCTCGATGTACAGATTGAAGAGTAGGCGCGAAAGGCTACAGCCTTGTCTTACACCCTTCTTAATACGAGCACTTCGTTCTTGATCGTCCACTGATTATTCCCTCTTGGTTGTTGTACATATTGTACACTCCTGGAAATGGAAAAAAGAACACATTGACACCGGTGTGTCAGACCCACCATACTTGCTCCGGACACTGCGAGAGGGCTGTACAAGCAATGATCACACGCACGGCACAGCGGACACACCAGGAACCGCGGTGTTGGCCGTCGAATGGCGCTAGCTGTGCAGCATTTGTGCACCGCCGCCGTCAGTGTCAGCCAGTTTGCCGTGGCATACGGAGCTCCATCGCAGTCTTTAACACTGGTAGCATGCCGCGACAGCGTGGACGTAAACCGTATGTGCAGTTGACGGACTTTGAGCGAGGGCGTATAGTGGGCATGCGGGAGGCCGGGTGGACGTACCGCCGAATTGCTCAACACGTGGGGCGTGAGGTCTCCACAGTACATCGATGTTGTCGCCAGTGGTCGGCGGAAGGTGCACGTGCCCGTCGACCTGGGACCGGACCGCAGCGACGCACGGATGCACGCCAAGACCGTAGGATCCTACGCAGTGCCGTAGGGGACCGCACCGCCACTTCCCAGCAAATTAGGGACACTGTTGCTCCTGGGGTATCGGCGAGGACCATTCGCAACCGTCTCCATGAAGCTGGGCTACGGTCCCGCACACCGTTAGGCCGTCTTCCGCTCACGCCCCAACATCGTGCAGCCCGCCTCCAGTGGTGTCGCGACAGGCGTGAATGGAGGGACGAATGGAGACGTGTCGTCTTCAGCGATGAGAGTCGCTTCTGCCTTGGTGCCAATGATGGTCGTATGCGTGTTTGGCGCCGTGCAGGTGAGCGCCACAATCAGGACTGCATACGACCGAGGCACACAGGGCCAACACCCGGCATCATGGTGTGGGGAGCGATCTCCTACACTGGCCGTACACCACTGGTGATCGTCGAGGGGACACTGAATAGTGCACGGTACATCCAAACCGTCATCGAACCCATCGTTCTACCATTCCTAGACCGGCAAGGGAACTTGCTGTTCCAACAGGACAATGCACGTCCGCATGTATCCCGTGCCACCCAACGTGCTCTAGAAGGTGTAAGTCAACTACCATGGCCAGCAAGATCTCCGGATCTGTCCCCCATTGAGCATGTTTGGGACTGGATGAAGCGTCGTCTCACGCGGTCTGCACGTCCAGCACGAACGCTGGTCCAACTGAGGCGCCAGGTGGAAATGGCATGGCAAGCCGTTCCACAGGACTACATCCAGCATCTCTACGATCGTCTCCATGGGAGAATAGCAGCCTGCATTGCTGCGAAAGGTGGATATACACTGTACTAGTGCCGACATTGTGCATGCTCTGTTGCCTGTGTCTATGTGCCTGTGGTTCTGTCAGTGTGATCATGTGATGTATCTGACCCCAGGAATGTGTCAATAAAGTTTCCCCTTCCTGGGACAATGAATTCACGGTGTTCTTATTTCAATTTCCAGGAGTGTATATGACCCGTCTCTCCCTATAGCTTACCCCTACTTTTTTCAGAATATCGAACAGCTTGCACCATTTCATATTGTCGAACGCTTTTTCCAGGTCGACAAATCCTATGAAAGTGTCTTGATTTTTCTGTAGCCTTGCTTCCATTATTAGCCGTAACGTCAGAATTGCCTCTCTCGTCCCTTTACTTTTCCTAAAGCCAAACTGATCGTCACCTAGCGCATTCTCAATTTTCTTTTCCATTCTTCTGTATATTATTCTTGTAAGCAGCTTCGATGCATGAGCTGTTAAGCTGATTGTGCGATAATTCTCGCACTTGTCAGCTCTTGCCGTCTTCGAAATTGTGTGGCTGATGCTTTTCCGAAAGTCAGATGGTATATCGCCAGACTCATATATTCTACACACCAACGTGAATAGTCGTTTTGTTGCCACTTCCCCCAATGATTTTAGAAATTCTGATGGAATGTTATCTATCCCTTCTGCCTTATTTGACCTTAAGTCCTCCAAAGCTCTTTTAAATTCCGATTCTAATACTGGATCCCCTATCTCTTCTAAATCGACTCCTGTTTCTTCTTCTATCACATCGGACAAATCTTCACCCTCATAGAGGCTTTCAATGTATTCTTTCCACCTATCTGCTCTCTCCTCTGCATTTAACAGTGGAATTCCCGTTGCACTCTTAATGTTACCACCGTTGCTTTTAATGTCACCAAAGGTTGTTTTGACTTTCCTGTATGCTGAGTATGTCCTTCCGACAATCATATCTTTTTCGATGTCTTCACATTTTTCCTGCAGCCATTTCGTCTTAGCTTCCCTGCACTTCCTATTTATTTCATTCCTCAGCGACTTGTATTTCTGTATTCCTGATTTTCCCGAAACATGTTTGTACTTCCTTCTTTCATCAATCAACTGAAGTATTTCTTCTGTTACCCATTGTTTCTTCGCAGCTACCTTCTTTGTACCTATGTTTTCCTTCCCATCTTCTGTGATGGCCCTATTTAGAGATGTCCATTCCTCTTCAACTGTACTGCCTACTGCGCTATTCCTTATTGCTGTATCTATAGCGTTAGAGAACTTCAAACGTATCTCGTCATTCCTTAGTACTTCCGTATTCCACTTCTTTGCGTATTGATTCTTCCTGACTAATGTCTTGAACTTCAGCCTACTCTTCATCACTACTATATTGTGATCTGAGTCTATATCTGCTCCTGGGTACGCCTTACAATCCAGTATCTGATTTCGGAATGTCTGTCTGACCATGATGTAATCTAATTGAAATCTTCCCGTATCTCCCGGCCTTTTCCAAGTATACCTTCTTCTCTTGTGTTTCTTGAACAGGGTATTCGCTATTACTAGCTGAAACTTGTTACAGAACTCAATTAGTCTTTCTCCTCTTTCATTCCTTCTTCTACTCCTTCCCCTACAACTGCATTCCAGTCGCCCATGACTATTAGATTTTCGTCCCCCTTTACATACTGCATTACCCTTTCAATATCCTCATACACTTTCTCTATCTGTTCATCTTCAGCTTGCGACGTCGGCATGTATACCTGAACTATCGTTGTCGGTGTTAGTCTGCTGTCGATTCTGATTAGAACAACCCAGTCACTGAACTGTTCACAGTAACACACCCTCTGCCCTACCTTCCTATTCATAACGAATCCTACACCTGTTATGCCATTTTCTGCTGCTGTTGATATTACCCGATACTCATCTGACCAGAAATCCTTGTCTTCCTTCCACTTCACTTCACTGACCCCTACTATATCTAGATTGAGCCTTTGCATTTCCCTTTTCAGATTTTCTAGTTTCCCTACCACGTTCAAGCTTCTGACATTCCACGCCCCGACTCGTAGAACGTTATCCTTTCGTTGATTATTCAATCTTTCTCTCATGGTAACCTCCCCCTTGGCAGTCCCCTCCCGGAGATCCGAATGGGGGACTATTCCGGAATCTTTTGCCAATGGAGAGGTCATCATGACACTTCTTCAATTACAGGCCACATGTCCTGTGGATACACGTTACGTGTCTTTAATGCAGTGGTTTCCATTGCCTTCTGCATCCTCATGTCGTTGATCATTGCTGATTCTTCCGCCTTTAGGGGCAATTTCCCACCCCTAGGACAAGAGAGTGCCCTGAACCTCTATCCGTTCCTCCGCCCTCTTTGACAAGGCCGTTGGCAGAATGAGGCTGACTTCTTATGCCGGAAGTCTTCGGCCGCCAATGCTGATTATTTATCAAAATTTAGGCAGTGGCGGGGATCGAACCCGAGCGGTTCTAGGCGCTTCAGGGGACTGATGACCTCAGATGTTAAGTCCCATAGTGCTCAGAGCCATTTGAACCATTTTTGAATGTACTGAATGGACGCATTAAACCCAGGATTGTGAGTCACTTTTTTTACTTATTATGTAGACTATCAGGTTCACAAAAAGTACCGTTTTAATATTGAAAGAATTTTTGGAAATTACGCCACAGTTTCGTAAGTAATATTTGCTGCCAGGAAATGAGCGTTCATACACTGACGAACCCAGCCATTATGACGGCTGGCTCCGTGAGACTGAATGTCACCTGCTGACGTTGCGGCCTTGTGGTGAGGTGAGGAAAGTACACTACGTGATCAAAAGTAACCGGACACCCCCAAAATCGTACGTTTTTCATATTAGGTGCACTGTGCTCCCACCTACTGCCAGGTACTCCATATCAGCGACCTCAGTAGTCATTAGGCATCATGAGACAGGCAGAATGGGGCGATCCGCGGAACTCACGGACTTCGAACGTGGTCAGGTGACAGGGCGTCACTTGTGTCGTACGTCAGTACGCGAGATTTCCACACTCCTAAACATCCCTAGGTCCACTGTTTCCGAAGAGATAGTGAAGTAGAAACTTAAAGGGACACGTACAGCACAAAAGCGTATAGGCTGACCTCGTTTCTTGACTGACAGAGACCGCCGCGAGTTGAAGAGGGTCGTAATGTGTAATAGTCGGACATCTATCCAGACCATCACACAGGAATTCCAAACTGCATCAGGACCCACTGCAAGTACTATGACAGTCAGGCGGGAGGTGAGAAAACTTGGATTTCATGGACGAGCGCCTGCTCATAAGCCACACATCACGCCGGTAAATGCCAAGCGACACCTCGCTTTGTGTAAGTAACGTAAACATTAGACGGTTGAACAGTGGAAAAACGTTGTGTGGAGTGACAAATCACGGTACACAATGTGGCATTCCGATAGCAGGGTGTGGGTTATGGCGAAAGCCCGTTGAACGTCATCTGCCTGCGTGTGTAGTGCCAACAGTAAAATTCGGAGGTGGTGGGGTTATGGTGTGGTTGTGTCGTGTTTTTCATGGAGGGGGCTTGCACCCCTTGTTGTCTTGCGTGGCACTATCACAGCACAGGCCTACATTGATGTTTTAAGTACTTTCTTGCTTCCCACTGTTGAAGAGCAATTCGGGGATTGCGATCGCATCTTTCAACACGTTCGAGCACCTGTTCATAATGCACGGCCTGTGGCGGATGGTTACAAGACAATAACATCCCTGTAATGGACTGGCCTGCACAGAGTCCTGACCTGGATCCTACAGAACACCTTTGGGGTGTTTTGGAACGCCGACTTCGTACCAGGCCTCACCAACCGAAAATGGTCTAGTATTGTTACCCGTGAATGTTCGGACATAAGTGTACAGGTTCGTGCTCCAGCAGACTAGTGCGGCATAGTTAGAATCTGCCAGAAAGCGAACAATCCGCTACAGAACAAAGGTTAACTGTGGAATGGGTGAGCCTTTTGCCGCAACATCATTTTCCTCAGGAGCTACAAATAGTTCAAATGGCTCTGAGCACCATGGGACTTGAACATCTGAGGTCATCAGTCACCTAGTACTTAGAACTACTTAAACCTAACCTAAGGACATCACACACAACCATGCCCGGGACAGGATCCGAACCTGCGATCGTAGCGGTCGCGCGGTTCTAGACTGAAGCGCCTAGAACCGCTTGGCCACGACGGCCGACCTCCGCCGACCGACATCGATACCTCTCCTCAGTGCAGCACTCCGTGAAGAATGGACTGCCAATCTCCAAGAAAAATTCCAGCGCCTGATTGAACGTATACCTGCGAGAGCGCAAGCTGTCATCAAGGTTAACGGTGGGCCAACACCATATTGAATTCCAGCATTACCGATGGAGGGCGCCAAGAACTTGCATTTTCGGCCAGTTGTCCGGATACTTTTGATCACGTAGTGTATATAAGCAGAGCAGAGACCAAAGGGAAATCATTTTAGCGACGATTCTGGCCGCAAAAGGAGGAATCCAATAACAGAAGCGACTTTAGCAAAGAGCAAATTGTTACGGCCCTGCACCTGGGAACGAGCATCTCGCAAAGGGCGAAGCTGTTCACCGTTCGTGTGACACTACCGTAATCACCAATGGAAAGTGTTTGAAGCATGGTGAAATGACGATTACGCGAAAAGGTACTGTAGAGCAGGATAGACGGCGATCGGTGACAAATCTAACGGCAGACCACTGTGGTGGTGCAGGCACAAGTGATTCGGTTGGATGAATCAAGTTTCTTGTTACACCGGATCGATAGTCATGTCTGAATATGACGTGATCCAGACGAACGGTTGCTCGAGCATGAGCCGCGCCTTGGATGCAAGTAATTGGGGGACGGTCACCGCGGCTGTGGTAGTAATCGAAGCTGTGGACTACGTGAATATTATTGTGGACCACCTCTATCTGTTCATGTTTGACGTCTTTCCCTACGGCAGTGGCATATTCCAGCAGGATGACTGTCCATATCACAAGACCAGAGTCGCGATGAAGTGGCGTGAGAAGCTCGGTGGTGAACTCATGTTGGCGTCTGGGCCATCAGTTTGCCTGATCTGTACCCGATGGAACACATGTGGGACGCTGCTGGGAAATGGCTTCGCGCTCACAAGGCACCGGTCCTGCTGGTATGCTGCGTTCCACAGTTGGACCAACATGATATTAAGCGTGCGATGATAATGTTTTGGCTTATGAATGTACGTATTTTATCAGTGTGCACATTTCTACGAGGAATCAGTTCGTCACTGTCGAGCAATGTGACATTTTTCGAAACAAGATTCCGACTTACATACGGTTGGAACTTTAATAGTGGCAACTATTTATTTACAGCTCGTACAAAATAGATACGTGTTTCAAAGTTTTACTGCCCTTCAAAGTAGTCACCAGCATTGTGTATAACACGTTGCCAGCGATGTGGAAGTTGTAGGATACTCTTAGCAGTGCCAGTTGTGTTGACAGTTGGAGCGGCGCGGTATATTGCCCGACGAATTTGTAGCAGTTCTGAAGCGCATACCGTGAAGTGTTTCCTTCTGTTTAGAAATCGAGTTGAACTCACGAGGGCTTAAGTCAGGGGAGTGCAGTAGGTGGTATAGCACTTAGCAGCCCCATCAGTCAAACAAATCAGTAACAGCTTGCACTGTACGCGCTTGAGCATTGTCCTGCAAAATGATGGTCAGGTCCTGCAGAAAGTGTCATCACTTCTGTCTCTATGCTGTTCATTTTTGGAACACAACTTACGACCAGCTTAGAGACAGAAGCGATGACACTTTCTGCAGGACCTGACCATAATTTTGCAGAACTATGGTCAAGCGCGTACAATGCAAGCTGTTACTGATTTGTTTGACTGATGGGGCTGCTAAGTGCTATACCACCCACTCCCCTGACTTAAGACCTCGTGAGTTCAA
The DNA here is from genome assembly GCF_021461395.2 of Schistocerca americana. Classification (NCBI taxonomy): domain Eukaryota; kingdom Metazoa; phylum Arthropoda; class Insecta; order Orthoptera; family Acrididae; genus Schistocerca; species Schistocerca americana. The sequence continues at coordinate 485,742,293 of NC_060120.1, forward strand.
CTCGATTTCTAAACTGAAGGAAACACTTCACGGCATTCGCTTCAGAACTGCTACAAATTCTTCGGGCAATAGACTGCGCCGCTCGAACTGTCAACACGACCGGCACTGCTAAGAGTATCCTACAACTTCCACATCGCTGGCAACGGGTTATACACAATGCTGGTGACTACTCTGAAGGTCAGTAAACTTTGAAACATGTATTTATTTTGTACGAGCTGTAAATAAATAGTTTCCACTATAAAAGTTCCAACCCTCGTAAAAGAGACTAACTGCTTCGCACTTTGATGGATACGTGTCTGTGGCTTTTTTAATAGGTGTTTAAACAGCTACGTTGTAGTTTATAGCATTCTCGACCCAAAAGATATATGTGCTACTTCCTAAAATTCTGAAGTCCTCTGTGAATTTTTAAAATATTGAAATCGACAATTACAATCCCCAGGCAATTTCAGAATGAATATGTTAACTACAAGAGGCACTCAAATGAAAACGAAACAGATAGAAAAAAGTAACTAAACTGTTTATAATGTAAAAAGTAACCGCCATAACTGTTAATAAATTTATTCTGCTGTGAGACAAGACGGTCTATGCCTTCATGAAAAAATGTTTGCTATTGCCTTCGTAACCATGATTGTACCCAGAAGTTCACCTCTTCGTCCGAAGCAAATCGATGGCGACAAACGTCTTGCTTCAGGACTCTAAAAAGTTGGAAATAGCACCGAGAGAGATCAGTACTGTATGGAGGATTGTAAGGATTTCTCAGCGAAACTTCTGCAGTGGGCATTATCCTGCAACAGAATGATGCCATCCATCAACATTCCTGGGTTTTGGGCTTGATGTGGCGCTTGTTTCTGCAAAGTGTCCACGTACCGCTGTGTGTTAATTGTGGCGCCGTTTTCCAGAAAGCCAATGAGAAGCGAGCCCTTGTAGTCAAAGAAAAAGATAATCATGACATTCCCGGAGCTGGTGTGCCTTTTGTTTCGAGTACGCTGGGGAAGTTTCGCTGGGAAGCTCTTCACATCCTCCATACAATCCCATCTCTCCCCAAACGATTTCCATATTTTTTGGACCCCTGAAGAAGGACGTTAGTGGCCGTCAGTTTGTTTCACATGAAGTGGTGCACTGATGGGTACAATCATTGTTCTGTAGGAAACTGCAAACATTTATCTATGAAGACATAGACTGTCTTCTCTCACAGTCATATAAATACATCGACATGAAATAATACACACTTTAAATACTTTTCTTCCATCGGTTTCGGTTTCATTTCATTTCCCCTTACATATTCCAAACGATACAATATTCGCTTTACATGTTTTTCTTGCTTGGTACCCACAGCTTTCTTCTAATCACTATATTATGAAGTATAATACCTATTGCACGTCATTTATCAAATGTCATTATTTGGTATGACTTATTTACTCGCTTGTGACCCCAGAGACTGCAGTGGAGAATGGGATGTGTCCCTGCGGTAGGGAGACAGGGGCCGACAAATAGGCTGCCTCCTCGACACACGCGGCAAAGGGATGGTGTAGCTTCAGTTCATCTAAGCGCACTACAGCTAATGAAAATTACACCAGTTAACTGTAAATAAGGGAGCTTTCAGACTAAAACGTGCCAGATGGCAACATTCTGAATATGTCGAGAATCGGAGGCTGATAAAATGAGATGTGGGTACCACTAAGCTACTTTTTGGGTGCCTAAGATATTTGGTTGTCTCCCTTTAAGACAAACACCCTGAATATACCATCGACAATGATTTCAATTAGCAATATCCGATCGGCGAGGAAACAGAACCATCGTGAAATGTCAGGCTTCCTCTAAACAAACATCTTGTACGCATATGTTCTTGTGCATATGTATACAGGGTGGTCCATTGATAGTGACCGGGACAAATATCTCACGAAATAAGCGTCAAACGAAAAAACTACAAAGAACGAAACTCGTCTAGCTTGAAGGGGGAAACCAGATGGCGCTATGGTTGGCCCGCTAGATGGCGCTGCCATAGGTCAAACGGATATCAACTGCGTTTTTTTTTAAATAGGAACCCCCATTTTTTATTACATATTCGTGTAGTACATAAAGAAATATAAATGTTTTAGTTGGACCACTTTTTTCGCTTTGTGACAGATGGCGCTGTAATAGTCACAAACGTATAAGTACGTGGTATCACGTAACATTCCGCCAGTGCGGACGGTATTTGCTTCGTGATACATTACCCGTGTTAAAATGGACCTTTTACCAATTGCTGAAAAGGTCGATATCGTGTTGATGTATGGCTATTGTGATCAAAATGCCCAACGGGCGTGTGCTATGTATGCTGCTCGGTATCCTGGACGACATCATCCAAGTGTCCGGACCGTTCGCCGGATAGTTACGTTATTTAAGGAAACAGGAATTGTTCAGCCACATGTGAAACGTCAACCACGACCTGCAACAAATGATGATGCCCAAGTAGGTGTTTTAGCTGCTGTCGCGGCTAATCCGCACATCAATAGCGGACAAATTGCGCGAAACTCGGGAATCTCAAAAACGTCGGTGTCGAGAATGCTACATCAACATCGATTGCACCCGTACCATATTTCTATGCACCAGGAATTGCATGACGACAACTTTGAACGTCGTGCACATTTCTGCCACTGGGCACGAGAGAAATTAAGGGACGATGACAGATTTTTTGCACGCGTTCTGTTTAGCGTCGAAGCGTCATTCACCAACAGCGGTAACGTAAACCGGCATAATATGCACTATTGGGCAACGGAAAATCCACGATGGCTGCGACAAGTGGAACATCAGCGACCTTGGCGGGTTAATGTATGGTGCGGCATTATGGGAGGAAGGATAATTGGCCCCCATTTTATCGATGGCAATCTAAATGGTGCAATGTATGCTGATTTCCTACGTAATGTTCTACCGATGTCACTACAAGATGTTTCACTGCATGCCATAACAGAATGGCGATGTACTTCCAACATGATGGATGTCCGGCACATAGCTCGCGTGAGGTTGGAGCGGTATTGAATACCTAATTTCATGGCAGGTGGATTGGTCGTCGAAGCACCATGCCATGGCCAGCACGTTCACCGGATCTGACGTCCCCGGATTTCTTTCTGTGGGGAAAGGTGAAGGATATTTGCTATCGTGATCCACCGACAACGCCTGACAAGAAGCGTCAGCGCATTGTCAATGCATGTGCGAACATTACGGAAGGTGAACTACTCGCTGTTGAGAGGAATTTCGTTACACGTATTGCCAAATGATTGAGGTTGACGTACATCATTTTGAGCATTTATTGCAGTAATGTGGTGTTTACAGGTAATCACGCTGTAACAGCATGCGTTCTCAGAAATGATAAGTTCACAAAGGTATCACATTGGAACAACCGAAATAAAATGTTCAGACGTACCTACGTTCCGTATTTTAATTAAAAAAAAACCTACCTGTTACCAACTGTTCGTCTAAAATTGTGAGCCATATGTTTGTGACTATTACAGCGTCATCTATCACAAAGTGTAAAAAGTGATATAACTGAAACATTCATATTTCTTTACGTACTACACGAATATGTTAAAAAAATGGAGGCTCCTACTTTAAAAAAAAGCGGTTGATGTGGCAGCGCTATCTGGTTTCCCCCTTCAAGCTAGCGGAGTTTCGTGCTTTGTTGTTTTTTCGTTTGTTGCGTATTTCGTGAGATATTTGGCCCTGTCACTATCAATGGACGATGGACCACTCATATATATATATATATATATATATATATATATATATATATATATATATATGAAAGGATGTTCAGCAGTTTTTCGTATTGTCAGCAGTATAAAGCAGACTGGTTGCTGGCTAAGCAGCAATCTGAAAGAATAATGTCGGTTTTCCATGCAGTGGAATAGCAGGCACTTGGTTAAAAATGTGTGGAAATACCTAGCAAGCTTAGACAAACTTTCTTTGTCTCGTCATCTTTTTAAGTGCGTTTTCATGCAGTGGGAAAGTAGCTTAGCTATAAATATGGTGCAACCCTAGCATCACAGATAATAGGCAGCCTATGACACGTCTGAGAATTCCATCATGCATGAGCACGAATATCTATTCGGTTAACCACGTGCCCTGGCAGGGAAGTGTGGAATCAATGTCTCCCGTTAATAACAGGACAACTGCGTATGACAGTGACTCTAGAGTGTGGAGCAGATCACAGGCAGTAGGGGTGGGGGAGCTGCCATTACTGTGATGTCACATGCTGCGCCGACAGTCCACAGATGCGGGTCGACAATCTGAATGGAGCCGTGTGCAAGCCCATGGGTGACGTAGGGGCCCTAAGGCTGAAACACGTATGTATTCATTACCAGCGATGGCGAGGCATGACAGAATCTCTGACCAGAGAGTTATTTATCGTTGCTAGTCTGCGCTTGACCGCGCAAGTGTTCAGTTGTACTCTGTCTGTAGTAGTAGTCAGTCGGATACGGTAGTAGGGTGTCGGCATGCGTCGGCTGTGTGCTCTGCTCGCGACTCTGGTCAGGACTCTGGAGGATGAGTATTGTTATAGAAGGTAATGAAGCAGCATTGCACGCATCTGTAATGTTTGTTAATTGTAATTAATTTGTTCAAAAAAATGCCCCAATAATAATTTTTTTATAAAGTAACTTTTTTAAAGAAAAACATTCATTTTAATTTAAAGAATATTTCCTATGCATTTCCTCCAAGAATAAAAATTTAATATACGCCAGCATTGCACGAAGCTGTGTCGATAGATAAGAGCAGATATAGATGCAGTTTTTATTGAGGTAAGAATTTTACTTTTGTTATTCAGAATACAGGGCCGAAGGTCAGCGCTGCTGTCCTTAAAAAATTTGTCAGGTTTAATAATGTCTGTTGAGATGTTACATACGGTTGATGGTTCATTATTTGATTAATATTGTTGTTGGTTTATGGTCAATTTTCATTAATTTAACGATATTTTGTGGGGAGTTAACATGGTTCATTTTTATTATCATTGACCTATATTTTTGTGGGGAGGTTACACTTGGCGACATCCGGACCAGGATCGTATTTCTTTGTGAATCTTCTGAGAAGTAGTCATATATCTGCTCTTATTTACTTAATATAATTAGCATTTGGCGCAATGCATTTACTAATTTGTCACTCTTTCTTCCACAGATCATCGGGAATTTGTTGCTCTTTGTTATATTTGTGTTTGTTGCATTTTGTATTGTCTTTGTTTGATTTGTGAATAATTCTGATTTCTGTAAAAATGCCGCGAAAAACTGTTAATAGAACATCGCGATGTGTAATGAATGAAATAGCCGGTTCTAATAATTTGAACGATAGTACTTGTGACACACAGTGTAATGATGACAATCCTCCGTTTACTGACAATCAGTGCGTACCGACCATTAATAATGATTTTTATCTTAACGTTGAACAAACGAATTCCATTGTGTCCTCTGTAAATTTGACGACAATTGATGACGCGGGGCGTTCTGTTGCAATGAGCGCTGCCCAACTTAACACACCGGGTTTGCAGGATTTACGTGACGAACGGACAGATTTTTTTAATGAAAACGAACAGTGTAATCAGAATGCGTCGGATTTATTTAATTCCGAGGTAGTGACTAACAGTGGGCATCCGATGGGCAAACGTTTTGGTGAATCACAGAATGACCAAATGGTCACACAAAACGTGACAATTGCAGGTACGCCATCACACAGCACGCAGAATAGAGCCGATAATTTTGGCTGGGATCAAGTTATGGCATTTTTACGACAAATGGATGAAAAACAGAATGAAAGACAAGACTACAATCACAAACAACTTAATGAAAAACTAGACAACAATTCCAAACAACAGAATGAAAGACAAGAGGAAAAACACAAACAACTTAGTGAACAGATCAAACAACTTAATGAAAATAACGAAAATCTCAAACAACAGCTTAATGAAAAATTAGACAACAAGTCCAGACAGTTAAGTGAACAGATTGCAGCTGTTGCCACGCAGTGTCACGATACTAAAGAACAATTACGTGAGGAAATTGAGGCTTGTGCTAGGAAAAGTAGTGAAGAAATTAGATCTGTTGCTCAAGAATTAAGGGATATGCAAACAGCTGCAACAGAATCACTTAGAGGCGAAATTAGTGCAGTCGGTAAACAATACTCTGAAAAAGCAACACAGTTACGCGACGAGTTTAAATTGATGACAGCAGAACTTTCGCGCACACTGGATACAAAAATAGACGCGAAATTCGACCACCAGAACAGTCAAATTGACGAACGTTTTAATCATCACCTACAAAACAGTGATACGCGTTTCCGTAAATTTATACAGGATCAGAATAAAGTAAAACAAGTCATGGAAACAATTACCGCACAAAGACAGGAAGATAAACGTAAATTGTTTGCGAAAGCTAAAACATACGTAGACAACAATATTGCTACAGTATCAGACGAAATTAACACTATCAAACAGTTGAACACCGAATTGCGAGATGAAATTTCTGATCTTAAATCTAAAAAAGATACACATACAGTAGATTTTCAGACAGTGACAGACAGACTCGAACAATTAGAACTAACACAGGATTTCGATGACATCAAAGCTGACGTTAAAAAACTGAATGAAACCACACGAAAAATACAAAAACAATTTAATGCTTCTGACACTAAAAACGATGATCAGGTAAAAATACTGACTGAAAAATATGATGATTTGGCCAGTCGTATTGACGTTATTGAAAGTAATAATCATAACAAATCAGACGATACTTCACCGATTTCGTTTAACCAAACACCTGAATTCCAAAATTTACAGCAGACGATCAGTGAGATAGATTCGTCTAATAATACATTACGTAGAAAATTGTCAACTTTACAGCAAGAGGTAACACGGATAAAAAATATTTCAGTTAATAACACGTCACAGCATACGGCACATTCCGAACATTTTTCACACTCACACAGCCAGTATAATTTAGGTAATTTACAGAGAGTACGTGAGTTAGATTCTGAACAGTCACAGACAAATAGATTCTCATACAATCGTGAACCTGTTCACACATTCAGTGGCGAGAACGTTGATTATAAGCAATATTTATCTGTAATAAAATCTAAGGCATTTGAAAATGACAGAGCACAGGTACACACATTGAACTGGATACATCGATTTATTTTTGTACTTTCACTGCCATTACCTATAATGCAAAAACTAGAATTAGCATGGACACAGCAATTTATTTTTGAATTTTCACCGGCATTGCCTGTAACGCAAAAGCTAAAATTTATTTGCAGTGAGTAATAAACCTCAGGGGATTCATTACGCTTTAATGAATATGTGCCGTAGCGTGCACAGGGCCCCGAGCCGTAGTAGTGCTATTTCATTTTTAGTTTTCTGCACTGCTGCATTCTCTTCTACTATCCTTTATATCTATTAAAACAGCTCTTCAACTATCGATCTATCTAAGATTAAGAATGAGTAAAGAAAACCCGATATGACAAATTTTACCGAAAGTGACAGTTCTCTTTAGACACTCCCGAAATGACAACTATCGCCATAACATTAATATCAGAGAAAATTATAATCATCAGTATGTGTAAAATTATCAGCAGTAGGAACCACATTTTGCTAACAATAGACTTTTTCCCAACAGCAGCACCAAAACCAACCGGTTAGCATACCTAACCAACAATGCAGTCTACAAGATCAGCCAAACTTTAATGTTTCGCCGCGTGCACGTATAGTCTCAGCTCCAACAAATACACTCCTGGAAATTGAAATAAGAACACCGTGAATTCATTGTCCCAGGAAGGGGAAACTTTATTGACACATTCCTGGGGTCAGATACATCACATGATCACACTGACAGAACCACAGGCACATAGACACAGGCAACAGAGCATGCACAATGTCGGCACTAGTACAGTGTATATCCACCTTTCGCAGCAATGCAGGCTGCTATTCTCCCATGGAGACGATCGTAGAGATGCTGGATGTAGTCCTGTGGAACGGCTTGCCATGCCATTTTCACCTGGCGCCTCAGTTGGACCAGCGTTCGTGCTGGACGTGCAGACCGCGTGAGACGACGCTTCATCCAGTCCCAAACATGCTCAATGGGGGACAGATCCGGAGATCTTGCTGGCCAGGGTAGTTGACTTACACCTTCTAGAGCACGTTGGGTGGCACGGGATACATGCGGACGTGCATTGTCCTGTTGGAACAGCAAGTTCCCTTGCCGGTCTAGGAATGGTAGAACGATGGGTTCGATGACGGTTTGGATGTACCGTGCACTATTCAGTGTCCCCTCGACGATCACCAGTGGTGTACGGCCAGTGTAGGAGATCGCTCCCCACACCATGATGCCGGGTGTTGGCCCTGTGTGCCTCGGTCGTATGCAGTCCTGATTGTGGCGCTCACCTGCACGGCGCCAAACACGCATACGACCATCATTGGCACCAAGGCAGAAGCGACTCTCATCGCTGAAGACGACACGTCTCCATTCGTCCCTCCATTCACGCCTGTCGCGACACCACTGGAGGCGGGCTGCACGATGTTGGGGCGTGAGCGGAAGACGGCCTAACGGTGTGCGGGACCGTAGCCCAGCTACATGGAGACGGTTGCGAATGGTCCTCGCCGATACCCCAGGAGCAACAGTGTCCCTAATTTGCTGGGAAGTGGCGGTGCAGTCCCCTACGGCACTGCGTAGGATCCTACGGTCTTGGCGTGCATCCGTGCGTCGCTGCGGTCCGGTCCCAGGTCGACGGGCACGTGCACCTTCCGCCGACCACTGGCGACAACATCGATGTACTGTGGAGACCTCACGCCCCACGTGTTGAGCAATTCGGCGGTACGTCCACCCGGCCTCCCGCATGCCCACTATACGCCCTCGCTCAAAGTCCGTCAACTGCACATACGGTTCACGTCCACGCTGTCGCGGCATGCTACCAGTGTTAAAGACTGCGATGGAGCTCCGTATGCCATGGCAAACTGGCTGACACTGACGGCGGCGGTGCACAAATTCTGCGCAGCTAGCGCCATTCGACGGCCAACACCGCGGTTCCTGGTGTGTCCGCTGTGCCGTGCGTGTGATCATTGCTTGTACAGCCCTCTCGCAGTGTCCGGAGCAAGTATGGTGGGTCTGACACACCGGTGTCAATGTGTTCTTTTTTCCATTTCCAGGAGTGTAGTAACGCAAAGCAACAAGGAAACCAGGACGTACAGAAAACACACTATTTCAATTCCTATCGCAATGCGCCGTATAGAAATGACTATCATGAAAGACGTAAAAATAATGAGCACAATTTTCAGCGTACATTTAATAACAGTCTATCTTATCAGCAGCAAGAACATCCGCAACAACAAATAATCATGAATGAACCAGACAGTAGGTATCATCCAGAGCGTAATACATCAGGAAGAAATAACAGAACAGTACAAATAGTGGAAGTACCACAGCATCCTCCCGGAAATAATAACACGTCAGATAGAATTTGATTAAATACAGTACAGGTTGCATATTCCAGTAACGCAAGCAATACTTTTGATACGCAGAATCTTGTTCACGAGAATGTTATTTGAAACATGCTTTGTTGAATGCACCACTTTTATCGCACCCAGATCTTACTAGAAATTTTTCTATTGCCACCGACAGTTCTAACACCGCTTTAGGCGTACATATTTTTCAGGAAATTGAAGAAGATGGCACTATAGTAATTAAAAACATAGCCTTTGCGAGTCGCATTCTGTCACCTGCTGAGCGCAATTATTCTGTTACTGAACTTGAAACATTGTGTGTTGTATGGGCTTTTACCAGATTTCGGCATTTTCTTTATGGAAGACATACGAACCCTTGTGAACGATTAATGAAAGAAATTGGTAAACTGTGTAGAATATACTGCCATAAAAGACATATTGATTGGGACACACACATACTCTCATTCCAGGATGTAATTAATTCCATACCAAATGAATCCACTATGCTATCTCCGTCTGTTATACTGAAAAATGTTGAACCACCTAACAAAATTAAAGAATTAGTAAACTTTCCTACATCTCGTCGACTACGACACCATGAAATACTTGACATTGCGCTGAACAACATCAAACGTGCCGCAGAGCGCCGGAGAAGACAGCAAAAACAGGTTTGTAACGCAGTGACTTTCACATTGGACAGAAGATATTAATATGTACACACTATTTATCCAATAGAGTAAAAGGTAGGTGCAGTAAATTTGAACTTCTATACGCAGGTCCATATCGGATTCGCAGCATTCCTCACCCCAATGTTGTACACGTCGAAACTTTGAGAACCAGAAAAACCAAAGGAAACCACCACATATCGAATATCAAACCTTTTATTGAATGAAGATACTTTATGATTAAACATGCTGTAATGCCATTTCCTAATTTTTTTATGACTGCTTATGCAATTATATTTATGTGACTACTTACTGATGATTGTCGTATTTTTCTTGGCAAGTGCCCGGCAAGGTAAGGTTAGCAGGTCGCTCTTCTTGTCGTTACACACCAGACCGTGCACATTTTTCCAGATAAACTTACGTATCTTACGAATAATTATGCAATTTTATCTAGTGACATATTAATTTTATTGAATTCTCTCTCCATTAAAGTCTTTAATTCTCGCCTCTATTAATTACACAATATACAAGCTGAACACAAAGAAAGTCACATTTCTTGTCATCATTTTTTATGTATGTACAATTGTTTTCCTGCGTTGTTTGTATGCACTATGAAATAGTTAAGATATAGCAAACAGCAGTTGACTTTGACATTTTTGCCTTATGATATCTCAACATCATGACTACTTTACTTTTTTTTTTTTTTTTTGCTGCTACATTGTGATACACTGGGCACATTTTTGCCTCTGAACACTATCTATGTTTTTGACATATTACATTTTCTGTCATGCTATGCTTATGCTCAATTATGCTACTATAAACCAGTTTTTATCAGATGGGTATATGAATCAAATGCAAGACATTAATCTTTGTTCATCATTTTCAGAAAGAAATAACGTCTAAACGAAATAAATTAAACAGAAATGGGAATTTCACCTTCGGAATGAACGAAAGAGGATGCAATACTTCGTGATGAAGAGTAAATGGATCAGAATTAACAAGCATTAACAAGAATATACTATACACATCGTAGAATAGCAGTCTTAACTATTTTTTTCTTTCAGAATGTGAGACGATTGATGCAGGCTGTCAGACAGAACTACACATCTTAGTTTTAGTGATGAAATATGATAGAAATAAGGAATAATTGTATAATGAGTAATGAAGTGACTTTTTTTGCAGATGATAATGAATGGTGATGAATAATGATGAAGAATATGCTACTATGGATAATGAAGTTTTTCTTTACAGTTGATGATACTAATGGAGTTATGGTGATATGGATAATGAAGTTTTTCTTTGCAGATGAAAATAATGATGAAGTTTATATATTTGCTGTTAGTTAAGAGATGCTATGTAGTTATTTAAGTATTTGTTGCAGTTCGTTTTGACAGTATGTGTTATATTGCATAGTATGATGACTGAAGGTTTTGGAAAGGACAGCTAGGGAACACATTTTTTGCACACATTTCACTCCCTGTTAATTCGAAGTTCTCTACCTTTCAGCATAAAATGCGTTTCTTCCGTCAGTTTAATAATCCATTTTTGTATTTTGCAGGAGAAATTATTTATGAAATTAATGTGCTATAAGCAGTTGTTCATTAAACCTATGTCATTTATGAATGTTATTACATATACTCTACTTGTTTCATAATCTTGCTACAGCTGACTCATGACGAATGACGTTACACATCTTCATTTGCAGCAACAACTCAAAAGCAAATATTTTCATTCTTCAGTAATTACCCAATGCAATGCATTGCTTAAATATATATAATTAGGCAATGAGTGCCAATGTCCTCTGTAAAACGATTTATGTACATTATTCTGTAATACTATGTCATTTATTAGCTCCTGTTTTCAATGATGACTTCTGATGGTTTATAATTAGGCAATGAGTACCAATGTTCTCTGTAAAACGACTCATGAACATTATTCTATAATACTATGTCATCTATTAGCTCCTGTTTTCAATGATGACTTCTGATGGTTTGTAATTAGGCAATGAGTGCCAATGTTCTCTGTAAAACAACACATGAACATTATTCTGTAATACTACATACATGGTACAGAAATGTTCAATAACTGGGCAATGAGTGCCACCAGCTATTAGTGTAATTCTCAATGAAGACTAGTATGTGAATGCCCTTCACCTTCTGACCTAATTACCTGGAATTACTGCAATATCCGTTTGTCCTGTATATCCTCATGATCATGGAGCACTATATTTGTTTTTTGCACTAATTCTACGTTGGTGTACCTTACAAGAATGTGGTGTTGACACGACATGCTATCCACCACCGTGAGCGATGGAGATGCTATTGTGGTCCCATTGTTTGGTGTACCTAATGTACCACCAAAAAGATAACATGGAATATTACTACGACATTTCAGTGTCTTGGCTACGCTGATTAATACTTCTGGGAAAAGAACTTCAGATTGTCTCACTTGGGCCGGCCAAAGTGGCCGCGCGGTTAAAGGCGCTGCAGTCTGGAACTGCAAGACCGCTACGGTCGCAGGTTCGAATCCTGCCTCGGGCATGGATGTTTGTGATGTCCTTAGGTTAGTTAGGTTTAACTAGTTATAAGTTCTAGGGGACTAATGACCTCAGCAGTTGAGTCCCAAGTGCTCAGAGCCATTTGAACCATTTTGTCTCACTTGGTGTTGTGCTTCTGTAGAAAGATATGGACTTTCAGTGCAGCTGCGTGCAACCTAATGTGCTACAACCATGATGCAATCCTTCCCTTTCCTATCCTAATTCTTGTAACATAGTGAAAATCATTTTTTGCTAACATGATTTGTATTAATTGTATATACATTTTGTGATTTGATGATATATTCTGTACTACAGTGCATGTGCACTTTATGCCATTTGTACTCATTGTGTATACATTTTGTGATTTGCAGATATGTTCTTTGTGATTTCCTGATATGTTCTGAACTACAGTGCATGTGCACTTATGCCATTTGTGAATATGTTTTGTACTCATTGTATATATCTATCGACACAGCTTCGTGCAATGGTGGCGTATATTAAATTTTGATTCTTGGAGGAAATGCATAGGAAATATTCTTTAAATTGAAATGAAAGTTTTTCTTTATAAAAGTTACTTTATAAAAAAATTATTATTGGGGCATTACCTTCTATAACAATACTCATCCTCCAGAGTCCTGACCAGAGTCGCGAGCAGAGCACACAGCCGACGCATGCCGACACCCTACTACCGTATCCGACTGACTACTACTACAGACAGAGTACAACTGAACACTCATGCGGTCAAGCGCAGACTAGCAACGATAAATAACTCTCTGGTCAGAGATTCTGTCATGCCTCGCCATCGCTGGTAATAGATACATACGTGTTTCAAGGGTAAGAGTCCAAGACTGTGAAAGCAGCTACCACACGATGGTAACACTAAGGCAGTGGCAGTGGTGTCTGCACGAACCATTTATTCACTCCCGAGCTGATGGCTGGAGTGGTGAACGGCTAGCCTTGTGTGGGCAGTGACCCGTGCGCGTGGCTGGCGGTTGCAACACTCATGGTACAGCAAGTGTGAGTGCAATTGGGGGCCAGCAACATCACGGAGCAGCACGTCTGGAAACAAAGAGGCCCATTCTTCCTGATTCCCCAATGTTTGTTTCAACAAAAAGGCAATTGTTCCTATTACATACCATATAGTCTTAAAGTTTGGACTTTAACTTAACGGAATAAATAGGTTTAAAATGCTGTGTGACATAAGTGCTGATCGTTTAGAACTCGCACTGAATTGATACTCAGGATGACAATTGTTTAAATGGTTATGTCATAGGAGACTTGTCTAACTTAGGACAAGCAGGATGGAATTCTAAACATAGGATAAGTGATGTGACTCCTATAAATAGTCCAACATGTCTCTGCAGGTCTGGGTGCTTTCTAGAAAGCAAGTTACTTCCCTTTGTTCTGGCATCTTGGTTTCTGATGTCAAAAAGATTCACTGGTACTCCAGGTCAGCTTTCTTGGATTGTGAGAGCATAGAACTGCAACAGTATTCTGTCAACCATCTTGAATTCAACATTTAGCACAAGTGATCGACTTCCATCGGCATGGCAATGCGCCATCTTTGATTTTTTTATTGCCCATCAATTTCTACTTAGGACATCAGCCCAACTTTGACAGTGATATCGTTGGAGTGGGGAGGGAAACCCCAGCTACATTTTAATTTCCCTCCAAAATTTGAATTTCCCACCATTTTATACATCTGATGCCATCGGAAATCTGGCAGCAATGCAAAGTTGACCAGAACTGGCCCTGTGTACCTACTACAGATCATTGTCTCAGTTAAACAACATTTTCTTTTGTGACGTTAGCCTATGCATTGGTTTCACTGAACTTTTACTTTGAACGATTCAGTGATTAAGTATAATAATTCAGAGTTACGTTTCTATGTTTTTCCAAGTAATCTTGCGACTCATCCCATCACCCCCCCTCCCCGCCCCCGTAGAAAAAGCGCACCAACCATAATCTCTCCAGTTAAAAAATTGTGCTTGTCGACTTCATAATTATCCATATAATCTTTATCCATTTATTATATTTTTGTGTCGATACCAGAATGTCGCAGCAAATTAAAGTTTCATCCTTTGTCACAAATTTTTACTGAGCCCAACAGGATTGACCTAAACATTCTCGAGTTGTAGCATTTCTCCATACAGACGAGAGACAAAAAGAAAGAGAGGAAACAGCTGGGCACACAAACTCCCCATGGTCATTATTGTATATTGGATGTAATGCTTTCACTCTGCTACTCTTTCTTTCCGTGACCTTCAAATAGTACGGAAAGGGCTTTTTCATTAATCTTTCTTTTATTTTACAAGCGAGAACAAGCTTAAAGTGTGCTTCTGAAATCACGTTCCAATACATTAATACGGGAATAAACTGATTCTGTGGTGGTTCATGGTTATTAACTTTATTCATTTCGCAGCCAATCTGCGCTGTTGTCAAACTTCCAAATGGAAATGGTGATTAAGCAGCAAAACGAGTTCTTTTTTTTTTTTTTTCGTCTTCTACAACGAAGGTCTCGAACGATTTAATGTACTAGAGAACAAACAATTATTTGTAGATTTCACATGAAACTTCCAGTCAAAGCTTACCAGTATTTCATAGCTATCTTGTCAAATAGTCGAGTGCGTATTCACACACAAGAAAATGCGAAATGTACGTAATCATGCAGTAAGGACGCAATTTTATCTGAGTGCAGGGAAAGACTAATTTTAAGTTTTTTCGTTAATTGATTGCTTTCTTTCTTTAGTTGTGACGCTAAGTAAGCCGGTTTGCGAAAGTGCCCTCCTATTCTTACTGTTCTGGTTATCAAATTCTTCGCTTTGGAAACAGATACCAATAATACTCTTTCAAACCAGCAAACAACTGGAAACTGCTGCGAACAAGAAGAATATTACCTTAAAATTTGTGTGGCTGGGAAAGTCTAGAGATATCTTCTTTATTTTTTTCTTAAATACAAATCCATAAAATATTTGCATGAAATGCTATGAAAGGCAGCAGTCATTTGGATGCACTTTAATAACTTGCACATATCTCGACCACTTTTTTGATTGCCAAAATCGATTTATGCGTTTTCGACATTCCGTCAGTCTCTAAGGCTGCGAAATACAACTCAAAACTGACACCAAAACATGTGAAAATAAGTTACATTTCACCACTGATTAGAGACTGGTATAAAGAGCAAAATGTAGTTTTCCAGCTTACCCCAACGTTACGTCAGTCATACAGGATTGTACAATAGATACGTTCTATCTCATCCACATTCTCAACCAACGAGACAGGTGCAAACTACTAGTAAGAAACAAACTGAAAACCTGCTGGAGTAAACCGCTAGGCTGCGCTGGGAACGCGGTACTCACTGCATTTGTTTTTTCACAACTACATTTCCATCGTTGCGTCGTATAAGGCGGTTTTATAAGAAAACAATTTATAGAAATCACTTTTCAGTGTTTTACAAGAAGTTTTTTTAGTCAAAAGTAATACATTAGTACATTAGAATGAGCTTCCGAGTGCCGCTGGGGTACATGAGACCAATTGTCAGTTAATAATACATTTCTGAAAACTTTCAGTGTATAAATAAGTAACATCCTGAAGTTCATAACTACCACTTTATAAGAATATACAAAGTACAGAAACACCAGCTGAGGTATGTGGCACTCATTTCTGAACACGTGGCGCCCATGGATTGCCTTTTTTTTTTTGGGGGGGGGGGGGGGGGAGGGCGGGTAGCGGAATCATGGAACGCCACACATCAGTTCCATAAATTGTATGTGCGGTCTGTTCAAAAATTGTCCACAGCATTTTTCTAGGCTTACCTTTTCTTTATTGCGCATGGTCTCCTTCCAAATATCCTCCTCCACAATTGATGCACCACACCCAACGCCATTTCAAATCCGGAGAGCGAGGTGGCGCAGTGGCTAGCACACTGGACTCGCATTCGGGAGGACGACGGTTCAATCCCGCGTCCGGCCATCCTGATTTAGGTTTTCCGTGATTTCCCTAAATCGCTCCAGACAAATGCCGGGATGGTTCCTTTCAAAGGGCACGGCCGACTTCCTTCCCCATCCTTCCCTAATCCGATGAGACCGATGACCTCGCTGTTTGGTCTCTTCCCCCAAACAACCCAACCCTCTTCCGGAAGCAGTGTTGGTCCGCCACTTGCAGAATCGCGCGATGCGTCGTCTGCGAGTTTTCTTTTATGCGTCTATCGTTGCAAATCTTCGTCCTTTCGACTGGGGTTTTCAACAATGGAAATAAAAAAAAAAGTCCGCAGGTGCCAGGTCTGCAGAGTACAGAGGATGAGGCAGTACAGTGATTTCGTTTTTTGTGCAATACTCACGCACCAACAGGCATGAATGTGCAGTTGCGTTATCATGATCCAAGAGCCATGACTTATCTCGCCACACTTCAGGCCATTTCCTTCTCATATTTTCTCTCAGGCATTACTACACGTCCCGAAAAGTACCATCGATTAACAGTTTGTCCCTGCGGCACGAATTTGTGATGAACTAATCATTCAGTGTCAAAGAAAACTATCGGAATGGTTTTGACATTTGACCTGACATGACATGACGAGCTTTTTTTTTTTTTTTTTTTTTTTTTTTTTTGGTCTTGGAGACACTTTCCCGACCCATCGTGAAGACTGAACTTTGGTCTCAACATCATAACCGTAGACCCATGTCTCGTCACCAGTTATGATTCTCTTGAAGAACATCTCGTTCGCATTTGCGTGATCCAAAAGCTCTTCACAGATTGCGAGGCAAAGGTCCTTCTGGTCTTGACTCAAGAGCTGTGGCACGGACTTGGCGGCAACATGACGCATTCAAAGTGCTGTGTCAGGATTTCATAATATGATCCAGGGTGAAATGTTATATTCTTCTGCAATCTCTTGGACAATCAGTCTTCTAATGCCACCCACATTTCGTTGACGACGCTGAACTGAGCGTCGTCGGTAGACGTCGAAGGGCGTCCTGAACGAGGGTCATCTTTAACTTCTGTCTGGCCATTTTTAAACCGTGTGAACCATTTGTAATACCGAGTATGGTTTAATCACTCATCACCATAGGCTTCCTGCATCATTCGATGTGTCTCTGTAAAGGTTTTCTTGAGTTTCACGCAGAATTTAATGCAGATGCGTCGCTCCTCTAACTCTGCCATCTCGAAATTCGCGAACTGTGCGACACAAAGTTCTACTAACAATACCTAACAGACATACAACAATGAAACTTCCAGCAGTTACACATTAAACACAGTCGTGCGCAGGGAGGCCACCTGCATTTCGCTTCAACACACAAAAATTACGAAATGTTCCGGAATTTTTTGAGCAGACCTCATATGGCAACCATCCCAGATTACCTTATCTAATTAAAATCCCTTAACCCCCAAACATCAGTTTAAGTAAAGCACCATCCAAAACGCAATCATGTAAACACCGATGCAATGTTAGTGCTAACTTAAAAATTAGTTTGAATTACACCTAACTAATCTTAAAATTTTGCACAACACACCAAAGGGACTACTATCAAATACACTTGTGGAAGTGTAGATTTTTCAGTGTGAAACCCAATTTTTTTCAGAAATACTAAACGAACAAGTAGATATCACCCTGACTTGATTTTTCAGTCTGTTTACGGAACACTTAGTTCTGCCGTCATCCTTGGGCCTTGGCAGATGGCGACGTACTAGAATTCGCCGCTACACAGTAATTTTTTGTGATAAATGCTGTACCATTCTATATTTTATCCCCAAAAGCTGTGCACCTTTGTGTCACTTCCCTTTCGTTTTGCTTTCAATATAAAATGAGTTAAAGTTTAATTATTCATTACATATATAGCGTCATTCGCTCATATTGATCACAGACATATAGAGATTTCCTAAGTTCTTACTCAGCGCTCGACGCTGCGTGGCATAAACTGAAAGCTCCGTGCAACAGCTCTACAACAGTTGTTCCATGAGGCTTACGCCTAATTTTATTTGAAGTTGTGATTTTGTATAACATTCGTAGTCATAGGATTACAAACATTTTTAAAGGATTTTTCGTTATGTCAGGTTTAATCTTGTGCTCTTCTTCAACCCTCCCATTTAATTCCTTCACAGCATTTTATAATGCTTATTATTTACAGAAAACAATTTTATGCTCATAGAAACACCGAAGATTCTTATGTACTTTGTTTTAAGTGTCCCAATTCCAACCCTATTCTCTTCCCAACTACTTCTAATATTTATTAATTTTTTATCAATTGTCATATATATAATTATAGCTTACGCTTTGTTGTATATTTATTCCTATTTCTGTCAGCGTTATCTTTGATTGCCAGAAAAAAATTGTGGCCTGTAATATAAATAGCACGGAAGAATTTACGTAAGATATCAAATGTGCCAAGGAACCATTATCAGTAATATTGCACTTGTTTTTACACCAGTGTATACTGGATGGTGCTTTAGTTAAACTGATGTTGGGAGTTAAGGGGTTTTAATTAGATATGGCACTTTGGGAAGATTACCATATACTATTAATGGAACTGGTGTATGGCATTCCAAGACCGCGCCTTCAAAAACTAAAAAACTGAATTTCTTCTGTGGCGCTTGTGCATTTGCTCCTGTTAGCGGAAATGGCTATGCATGGGCGCCACCTATTCGTAAGTGAATGCTACATGCCTCAGCAGGCATTTCTGCACTTTGTAAATTCTTATAAAATGGTGTTTAAGAACATTTGCTGATGCTAGTAATTTATAGACAGTAAGTTGCCAGAAATTCATAGCTAACAAACAATTTGTCTCATGTATCCAGGGCCACTCTGCTGCCTCTTCCAGTGTATTCTTTCTTTCTGACTATTCAAAAGTTCTGTTGCGAATAGTTTTGTAAAAAAAAAAAAAGTACCTTTTGGTTAAACATTTTAAAGTGATTTCCATGAATTGTTTTTTATGAAACTGCTTTACACGAAGTCCCCCCCCCCCCCACCACTGACCCATGGACCTTGCCGTTGGTGGGGAGGCTTGCGTGCCTCAACGATACAGATGGCCGTACCGTAGGTGCAATCACAATGGAGGGTTATCTGTTGAGAGGCCAGACAAACGTGTGGTTCCTGAAGAGGGGCAGCAGCCTTTTCAGTAGTTGCAGGGGCAACAGTCTGGATGATTGACTGATCTGGCCCTGTAACACTAACCAAAGCGGCCTTGCTGTTTTGGAACTGCGAACGGCTGAAAGCAAGGGGAAACTACAGCCATAATATTTCCCGAGGGTATGTAACTTTACTGTATGATTAAATGATGATGGCGTCCTCTTGGGTAAAATATTCCAGAGGTAAAATAGTCCCCCACTCGGATCTCCGGGCGGGGACTACTCAAGAGGACATCGTTATCAGGAGAAAGAAAACTGGCATTCTACGGACCGGAGCATGGAATGTCAGATCCCTTAATCGGGCAAGTAGGTTAGAAAATTTAAAAAGGGAAATGGATAGGCTAAAGTTAGATATAGTGGGAATTAGTGAAGTTCGGTGGCAGGAGGAACAAGACTTTTGGTCGGGTGAATACAGAGTTATAAATAGAAAAACAAATAGGGGTAGTGCAGGAGTAGGTTTAATAATGAATAAAAAAAATAGCAGTGCGGGTAAGCTACTACAAACAGCATAGTGAACGCATTATTGTGGCCAAGATAGACACGAAGCCCACACCTACTACAGTAGCACAAGTTTATATGCCAACTAGCTCTGCAGATGATGAAGTTGATGAAGTGTATGATGAGATAAAAGAAATTATTCAGGTAGTGAAGGGAGATGAAAATTTAATAGTCATGGGTGACTGGAATTCGACAGTAGGAAAAGGAAGAGAAGGAAACGTAGTAGGTGAATATGGATTGGGGCTAAGAAATGAAAGAGGAAGTCGCCTGGTAGAATTTTGTAGAGCATAACTTAATCATAGCTAACACTTGGTTCAAGAATGATAAAAGAAGGTTGTATACATGGAAGAACCCTGGAGATACTAAAAGGTTTCAGATAGATTATATAATGGTAAGACAGAGATTCAGGAACCAGATTTTAAATTGTAAGACATTTCCAGAGGCAGATGTGGACTCTGACCACAATCTATTGGTTATGAACTGTAGATTAAAACTGAAGAAACTGCAAAAAAGTGGGAATTTAAGGAGATGGGACCTGGATAAACTGAAAGAACCAGAGGTTGTACAGAGTTTCAGGGAGAGCATAAGGGAACAATTGACAGGGATGGGGGAAAGAAATACAATAGAAAACGAATGGGTAGCTTTGAGGAATGAAATAGTGAAGGCAGCAGAGGATCAAGTAGGTAAAAAGACGAGGGCTAGTAGAAGTCCTTGAGTAACAGGAGAGATACTGAATTTAATTGATGAAAGGAGAAAATACAAAAATGTAGCAAGTGAAGCAGGCAAAAAGGAATACAAACGTCTCAACAATGAGATCGACAGGAAGTGCAAAATGGCTAAGCAGGCATGGCTAGAGGACAAATGTAAGGATGTAGAGGCTTATCTCATGAGGGGTAAGATAGATGCTGCCTACAGGAAAATTAAAGAGACCTTTGGAGAAAAGAGAACCACTTGCATAAATATCAAGAGCTCAGATGGAAACCCAGTTCTAAGCAAAGAAGGGAAAGCAGAAAGGTGGTGGCGCAGTGGTTAGCACACTGGACTCGCATTCGGGAGGGCGACGGTTCAATCCCATCTCCGGCCATCCTGATTTAGGTTTTCCGTGATTTCCCTAAATCGTTTCAGGCAAATGCCTGGATGGTTCCTTTGAAAGGGTACGGCCGATTTCCTTCCCAATCCTTCCCTAACGCCGGCCGGTATGGCCATGCGGTTAAAGGCGCTTCAGTCTGGAACCGCGTGACCGCTACGGTCGCAGGTTCGAATCCTGCCTCGGGCATGGATGTGTGTGATGTCCTTAGGTTAGTTAGGTTTAATTAGTTCTAAGTTCTAGGCGACTGATGACCTCAGAAGTTAAGTCGCATAGTGCTCAGAGCCATTTGAACCATTTGAACCTTCCCTAACCTGAGCATGCGCTCCGTCTCTAATGACCTCGTTGTCGACGGGACGTTAAACACTAACCACCACCACCACCACCAGAAAGGTGGAAGGAGTATATAGAGGGTCTATACAAGGGCGATGCTTTTGAGGACAATATTATGGAAATGGAAGAGAATGTAGATGAAGATGAAATGGGAGATATGATACTGCATGAAGAGTTTGATAGAGCACTGAAAGACCTAAGTTGCAACAAGGCCCCGGGAATAGACAACATTCCATTGCAACTACTGACAGCCTTGGGAGAGCCAGTCCTGACAAAACTCTACCATCTGGTGAGCAAGATGTATGAGACAGGCGAAATTCCCTCAGACTTCAAGAAGAATATAATAATTTCAATCCCAAAGAAAGCAGGTGTTGACAGATGTGAAAATTACCGAACAATCAGTTTAATAAGCCACAGCTGCAAAATACTAACGCGAATTCTTTACAGACGAATGGAAAAACTGGTAGAAGCCGACCTCGGGGAAGATCAGTTGGGATTCCGTAGAAATGTTGGAACACGTGAGGCAATACTGACCTTACGACTTATCTTAGAAGAAAGATTAAGGAGAGGCAAACCTACATTTCTAGCATTTGTAGACTTAAAGAAAGCTTTTGACAATGTTGACTGGAATACTCTCTTTCAAATTCTGAAGGTGGCAGGGGTACAATACAGGGAGCGAAAGGCTGTTTACAATTTGTACAGACACCAGATGGCAGTTCGAGGGACCTGAAAGGGAAGCAGTGGTTGGGAAGGGAGTGAGACAGGGTTGTAGCCTCTCCCCGATGTTATTCAATCTGTATATTGAGCAAGCAGTAAAGGAAACGAAAGAAAAATTCGGAGTAGGTATTAAATTCCATGGAGAAGAAATAAAAACTTTGAGGTTCGCCGGTGACATTGTAATTCTGTCAGAAACAGCAAAGGTCTTGGAAGAGCAGTTGAACGGAATGGACAGTGTCTTGAAAGGAGGGTATCAACAAAAGCAAAACGAGTATAACGGACTGTAGTCGAATTAAGTCGGGTGATGCTGCGGGAATTAGATTAGGAAATGAGACACTTAAAGTAGTAAAGGAGTTTTGCTATTTGGGGAGCAAAATAACTGATGATGGTCAAAGTAGAGAGGATATTAAATGTAGACTGGCAATGGCAAGGAAAGCGTTTCTGAAGAAGAGAAATTTGTTAACATCGAGTATAGATTTAAGTGTCAGGAAGTCGTTTCTGAAAGTATTTGTATGGAGTGTGGCCATGTATGGAAGAGAAACATGGACGATAAATAGTTTAGACAAGAAGAGAATAGAAGCTTTCCAAATGTGGTGGTACAGGAGAATGCTCGAGATTAGATGGGTAGATCACATAACTAATGAGGAGGTATTGAATAGAATTGGGGAGAAGAGGAGTTTGTGGCACAACTTGACTAGAAGAAGGGATCGGTTGGTAGGACATGTTCTGAGGCATCAAGGGATCACCAGTTTAGTACTGGAGGGCAGCGTGGAGGGTAAAAATCGTAGAGGAAGACCAATAGATGAATACACTAAGCAGATTTAGAAGGATGTAGGTTGCAGTAGGTACTGGGAGATACAGAGGCTTGCACAGGGTAAGAGTAGCATGGAGAGCTGCATCAAACCAGTCTCAGGACTGAAGACCACAACAACAACAACAGCAACAACAACAACTTACACGAAGAAACGACGGAAATTTAGTTGTGAATAAACAAATGTAGCGAGAACTGCGTACCTAGCACCGCCTGGCAGTTTAGTCCACCGGGTTTTCAGTTTGTTCTTTGGTAGTAAAGCACTTTGCGCTTGCCTCGTGGTTGAGAATGATGACGAGATAAAATGCATCTATTGAACAATTTTGTTGTGATTGAGATAACGTGACAGTTCTAGAATCATTCAAAGGGAGTCTACACTCTGTATCGCAGAAGTACCCGGATCATGATATATTAGTCGGAGGCGACTTCAACATACCTAGTATAGACTGGGGTGTCTATCGATTCATTACAGGTGGTACAGACAAGCCGTCATGTGAATTACTTTTGAACGCATTATCCGAAAACTGTCTTGAGCAGCTAAATCGACAGCCAACACGTAATGGAAATATTTTAGTTCTGGTAGCCACGAACAGACCAGACCTCATCGACGGTGTCAGTGTTGAGGCAGGGATTAGTGATCATGATGTTGTCATTACGACTATGGTTACAAAAATTAAAAAGTCAGTCAAGAGGGCTAGGAGAGTATTCTTACTAGAAAGAGCAGATAAGCAATTGTTAGCATCCCACTTAGTAAATGAATCGACTTCCGGTACGATGGACATGGTAGAATTATGGGCAAATTTTAAACACATTGTAAATCACGCATTGGACAAGTATGTGCCGAAAAAGTGGTACGGACGGAAAAGACACACCGTGGTTTTACAGCGCAGTTTGGAGAATGCTCAGGAAGCAAAGACAGTTGCAGGTACAAGAAAGATCGGGAGAATGAGGACAGGCAAAAGTTAGTAGAGATTCGTGCTGCTGTAAAAAGAGCGATGCGCGAAGCATACAACCACTACCACCGTCATACCTTAGCAAAAGATCTTGCTGAAAACCCAAGGAAATTCTGGTCTTACGTAAAATCGGTAAGCGGGTCAAAGGCTTCCATCCAGTCACTCACTGATCAGTCTGGCCTGGCAACGGAGGACAGCAGAACGAAAGCTGAAATTTTAAATTTAGCATTTGAGAAATCTTTCACGCAGGAGGATCGTACAAACATACCGCCGTTTGAGTCTCGTACAGATTCCGGTATGGAGGACATAGTGATAGACATCCCTGGGGTTGTGAAGCAGCTTAATTGGTTGAAAATATGTAAATCGCCAGGTCCTGAAGGGATTCCAATTCGATTTTACAGAAAGTGCTCTACTGCACTGGCTCCTTACTTAGCTTGCATTTATCGCGAATCTCTTGCCCAACTAAAGTCCCGAGCGACTGGAAAAAAGCGCAGGGGACATTTGTATATATAAGAAGGGTAGAAGGACGGATCCTCAAAATTACAGACCAATATCCTTAACATCGGTTTGTTGCAGGATTCTCGAACATATTCTCAGTTAGAATATAATGAATTTCCTTGAGACAGAGAAGATGCTGGCCATGCATCAGCACGGATTTAGAAAGCATCGCTCCTGCGAAACGCAACTCGCCCTTTTTTCATATGTTATTTGCGAACCATGGATGAAGGGTATCAGACGGATGCCATACTCCTTGACTTCCGGAAAGCGTTTGACTCGGTGCCCCACTGCAGACTCGTAACTAAGTACGAGCATATGGGATTGGTTCCCAAATATGTGAGTGGCTCGAAGACTTCTTAAGTAATAGAACCCAGTATGTTGTCCTCGATGGTCACTCACCATCGGAGTGCCCCATCGGAGGTGAGGATGTCATCTGGAGTGCCCCAGGGAAGTGACAGGTCCGCTATTGTGTTCTAGCTACATAAATGATCTTTTGGATAGGGTGGATAGCAATGTGCGGCTGTTAGCTGATGATGCTGTGGTGTACGGGAAGGTGTCGTCGTTGAGTGTCTGTAGGAGGATACAAGATGACTTGGACAGGATTTGTGATTGGTGTAAATGATGGCAGCTAACTCTAAATATAGGTAAATGTAAATTAATGCAGATGAATAGGAAAAAGAATCCTGTAATGTTTGAATACTCCATTAGTAGTGTAGCGCTTGACACAGTCACGTCGATTAAATATTTGGGCGTAACATTGCAGAGCGATATGAAGTGGGACAAGCATGTAATGATAGTTGTGGGCAAGGTGGATAGTCGTATTCGGTTCATTGCCAGAATTTTGGGAAGATGTGGTTCATCTGTAAAGGAGACCGCTTATAAAACACTAATACGACCTATTCTTGAGTACTGCTCGAGCAGTTGGGATTGAGGGAGGACATAGAAGCAATTAAGAGGCGGGCTGCTAGATTTGTTACTGGTAGGTTTGATCATCACGCGAGTGTTACGGAAATGCTTCAGGAACTCGGGTGGGAGTCTCTGGTGTAAAGGCGGCGTTCTTTTCGTGAATCGCTACCGAGGTAATTTAGAGAACCAGCATTTGAGGCTGACTGCAGTACAATTTTACTGCTGCCAACTTATATTTCGCGGAAAGACCACAAAGATAAGATAAGAGAGATTACGGCTCGCACAGAGGCGTATAGGGATTCATTTTTCCCTCGTTCTGTTTTGGAGTGGAACAGGGAGAGAAGATGCTAAAGTGCGCGTCATTTATGATGGCGGCCGAGTTTAGGTTCGTTCTGCGCATCTGGCATCACAGAACACAGTCAGCCAATGAACAGAGAACGACGTTGCCAGAGCTCGACTTCAATGCAGAGCACAAACGAGTGTCTTCAGTTTTAGAAACGTTCAGTCATAAATAAAGTAATTGAACAAATGCAATGTCTCGATAGCAGACTTTCTTTCATAGAAAGTTTGGAAAAAGCATTCTTTATACCAATTGCTTCATATTCTATTAATTAATTAAACCAAACAAGCAATAAGCCTCCTAATTCAGGTGATAGCAAGGAAAGGTGTTTGCATCATTCTCACTAACCGCTTTTTCGCAATAAAGAACAGCAGTAATTGTTTATTTCCTATTGTACTTCGACGAAACGAGAGTAATTCATAATCATACCAACAGTGTTTGTCGGTATTTTGCGTGATGTTTTAAAGCCCTCCAGGTGGTATAATGACTGACGAGCTGTGTTAGCGTAATGGTTAAGGCCTATGGCTGCTACGTGAAAGGTTCCGAGTTCAAACCTTGGTTGGTGTTTAATATTTTTTTATTTAATAACAATATCGAAGTGTCTTACTTCATGAATTTTATTCGTTTGAAGGTAATTTTTTGAAATATCTATTGGCAACTAAAATCAACCATATGGAAAGTATACGCTATGGACTTTTACCTCTGCAAACTCTTCAAAATTTCGTGCAATGGTTTACTACATCTAATGCTGCACAATAACTGCGTTGAACATTGAAACAAAATTAAGTCATTTATGGGGGAAGGTATCAGTCGAGAAAATGTGTAAAAATCAAATTATTGGGCCAAATAGTTTTTGTGAAATCGAATGATAAAGTGTGTCAAAGCAGTCGAAACACCATGTGTCTGCACAGGCGAGCAGTGCAATGATGACAAAATTGCGCACATCGCGGAATGCAGGGAGCACGTCTCTGCAGCAGCGAAAGGGTTAATGCGGCCGTGGTGGCTTTACTTCATAAACTCCCCCCTAAATGTGCACTATACTATGGCGCTGCTTGTCTTGGCGTGTACAACTGGCAACGCAGCAATCTCCCGCGTCTGGGCGGACATGCGCGAACCGCCAAGATAAAAGAATTGAACTATAGTTGTGGTACGAGGTTCCCTCCGCCACGCACCGTATGGTGGATTGCGGAGTATGTATGTATGTAGATGTAGAACGTTGATAAGCTAGAAAACCATTTTCTACTGTTAATATTATGTCACCAACCAATGGTAAATGTAACATATTTTAATATCTTTTGATACCAGTTTTGTGTTGTATTTCATAGCATTTGAAAATGATGGAATGTTGAAACGTGTAACGCTTCAACAAATTTTTGCACTCTTTCATAGCAAGGTACTTGGCTTGTCGAATACTCGTGTGCGTATTCAGGAACACATGCGATACCTAACGTGCAATAAAAACGAAATTTTCTCTCTGTGTAATGGGAGAAAAAAATATTCGTAACTTTTGTTCGTTATTTGATTGTTTTCTTTCTGTAATTATGACGCAAAGTGCGTTGGTTTCGTTCTGAGAATACTGATCTGGCTATTAAATTCTTCGCTTTGGCGAAGTACTTCTTCATGCTCTTACCTGTGGTCTCAGTGCCCAGTTCACGATACAGTTGCAGTGTGAAAGATTTATTATGGAAACAATCACCTACGCATTGGCTAAACAATTTCTCCGCAGTATCCTCAGTTCCACGCGAGCTACAGCCCTGCTACGTAGCTTGGAAAGTATTGACAGAAGCTGGCTGAACGACTCGTGAACCGCTAAAGGCACACGGCAGATCCGTCCCATGGTGTGATGGTTAGCACTCTGAATCCGGGGTTCCGCACGTCGAAGTCTATCCTGTCATCTTTTCGGACCACTGCAGCTACGAATGCAGCCTGCATCTCCTAAAAGGAAAGAACGTCAGCACAAGAAGCACGTGGAAGCTAAATACGGAACACCTGCAGGACGCGGAACTGCGCAAGCAAATAGTGGAAACGTGGCAAGAATGCCTGGCACAGCGCGCACGCTACAGCAGCACGACCGAGTGGTGGCTGGCACGAGCGAAGCCGACAATGTGCAGCCTGTTGATAAGATACAGCGCGGAAAAGTCATTCTGGAGGCGAACCACGGCCGAGTTCTACCAGCAGTGCCTGAAAGACGCACTCGACGCACCAGCAGACGACCAGCAATACCTGCCGCGAGTGAGGAGAATCAAGGCAAAACTCCTTCAAATAAAGAAACAGCAAATAAGAGGCGTCCTCACCAGAAGTAAAACATATGGCGAGGTGGATGAAGAGCCACTCACCATGCACCACCTAAATAGGGAAAGGGAGAGAGGCGCAGGGAAGTGCGTAAGTGAGCTTCAGGACAAGCAGGGAAAGACGCTCACGACGAAAATGGAGTTAACAAAACACATCGAGGACTATTTCCGAGACATGTTCCGTCGAGAAGCGACAGACGACGCGGCAACTGCTGAAATCCTCCAGCAGACGGGGAGCGTGCTCACAGACGCAGACAGGGCGTTGCTGACAGAAAATGTCGACGTGGATGACATCAAAGAAACGATGAGGACCAGCGCAAGAGGAAGAGCACCCGGCGCCGACGGCATCCCGCTCGAGTTCTACCTCGCATATTGGGACGTGCTAGGAGGGCAATTCACGGAAATGGTGAACGAGATACTCGATGGGGCGGAAATTCCACCTGGGCTGACCGAAGGGACCATAACACTCATCCCTAAGAAGAGAGCCGCCCGCCGCATTGAAGAGTTTCGTCCGATTACGCTCCTCAACGCCGACTATAAAATAATAGCGAAATGCATCGCAAACAACCTGAAATCGGCGATGAGGAAAGTCATCAGTCCGTGGCAAACGCGTGCGGTACCAGGGAAAAATATATTTGACGCCACGTGCACCTACAGGGACATAATAGCACAGGCAGCCACCACCAGAAGCGCAGGTGCCATAATTTCGGTGGTCTTCAACAAAGCCTTCGACAGGATCGACCACAAATATCTCGTAGAGACACTAAACAGACTCGGGTTTGGGCAAAAATTCATCGCAATCAGCCAGAAGATACTAAGTATTGCGAGATCGACAGTAATAATCAATAGTTGGGAAACAAAACTGATAAAACTGGACAGATCCGTGAGGCAAGGCTGTCCACTGTCAATGGCTCTATTCGCTATAGCACTGGACCCGCTGCTGCGGAAACTCACAAACGACATCAGAGGCTTCTCCGTAGGAGGCAAAGCAGTAGCATGTATAGCCTACGCTGACGACCTAGGCATCTTTATTGAAGACCAGGAAGATATTGGGAGAGTGGAAACCATCATGAATACATTCCAAAAAGCGTCAGGCGCCCAAACCAATCCCAGAAAAACAGTGCTACTGCCGATAGGGAATCAACGACTCAAACCAGACAGCCAGTGGTATAAAATAGCAGAAATCCATAAAGTTCTTGGAATATATATACAGTCTTGTCCACTTAGAATGGCCGCATACAACTGGAGGGACGTGCTACACACCATAAGAGGTCTCTCCAGACAGCACGCGAACCGGAAGCTAACAATCCACCAGAAAACAGAACTTATAAACACGGCGATCCTGTCGAAAGCTTGGTACCTGGCGCAAATCTTAAGCATCCCGACAGAAGTTGCGCGAGCGCTATTTGTGGCGTCGAAATATATTCAAAGTGGCGCAAGCAACGTGCTCGCTGCCAACGAAAGAAGGGGGACTAGGTCTAGTTGATATAAAGACCAAATGTGCAGCCTTTCTACTGAAACGAACGCTCGCCATCCAGGACAAAAACCCTGACAGCGTCACAGCCAAGATAATTGGGAGATACAAGCCCGCATCACAAGAAGCGCCGGTCGACACGAGACACATTCCCTTCAGAATGCGACACGTCAGGCTGCACTACGCCAACAAAAGTTACGTTCTGGACACCATGGCGACCCCCAGCCACAGAACAGCCAAGAGAATATACTGGGTCCTCAGGGGGAAGCCGGCAAAAAACAAAATTGAACAAAAACTACCGCAATACAATTGGAAACAAATATGGGGGAACGTCTCGGAAAACGTGTTGCCTAAACATGCGAAGGAGACATGGTACAAAATAATTAACACAACGGTACCAACCAACCAAAGACTGGCAGAGATAAAACTCGTCGCAAGTGACAAGTGTGACGTATGTGGCATGACCGACACCCTCGAGCACCGATTCACGTGCGGGAATGCCATCAACATCTGGGAAGCGTGCCAGCAGATGGTGGCCCACATCAACAGAACGGCGCCGGGAAGCATCACAGTGGAAGCAATCACCGCCCCAGACTGCAACCCATTTCCACGGCCCAAGCGACTGGCGACTCTCTGGATCCTCGCCATGACGGCACACGCCATCGTAGCGCGGAGGCAGACCGACCAGCTGGCCTTCCTGATGGACCTCTGCGAGGAGAACAAGACAGCCCAGCAGCACAGGCGATACCACGAGAACTTCAAAAACTTCCTGCAGATTCCACTGCAGACAGCAATCGCCAGAGTCCTTCCCAGCCTGTGACCCTCAGCACCGCCACCAGCCACCTCACCACACTCACCACAAGAATAACGTGTGCAGTGATAGTGAACAAGTGCAACAAAAAAGATAAAGTGCTTTCTCTTCTCGCATCAAATAGTGAAGTATAGTAGTATAAAGTGTTTTTTCTTAGTGAAATCAGTGACACAAAGTGCTCCTTAGTGGAAAGTGCCAACTACTCATTATTATTATTAGATATTTTTTTAAATGATTTCCTTTACTTTGTGCCTATAAAATTCTATTGATTACTCACACTATCCTTTCTGCTTCTCTTACGTAATATGGCAAAAATTTTCTCTCTTCTTCAATTTAGGTATATTCTGTAGTATATGTAAAAAAAAAAAAGTTTCTTCCACTTCTGCTCCACCTATCATGGTGACGTTTCCTCCATACTGTCCCACTTAACAGTGTAACTAGAGGAAGGGATCAAACCAGAGTACACAATGTGCCTGTGGCATCACAAGTGCATCACATACAGAAACATAAACTCAAAATCAATGCATTGATGCCAAATATAAACTATTATGCCTGTCCTGCAATGTCTACCCCACTCAAAAAAAAAAAGACGAAAAATGGCCATGTAAAAGGGTTTAAGGAACAAACAATAAGAGAAAAACGAAAGAGGAAAATATAAAACGAAAACATAAAATGACAGTAATATTAACCATCACTAGGAATATAATAGATTAATAGAATAAAATGTCTTTTTTTTAAATGTATTGTTGTTAATATATTTAAATAAATATATATGGTTACAAAAAAAAAAGTTCAAATCTCGGTGGGACCTAATATTTTCTCGTACGCCAAATCCAGATAACGGCTCCTGGATGCATATTCATCCCAATGGCATCGCATATACATACTTAGTTTCCTTATCAGCCAATCTGATAAATAGAATTGGATAAGCGACATCTAACCTTTAGAATTTTGGCATGCGGCGAACGCTGATCATGTCACATACTACATCATGTAACAGTACACGTCATAAAGGATTTGCGTGGGACAAGGGATTCTCTAAACACTTGTCTACTGCAAAACAACGCACTGCAAACAGTAACAATGGGCCATGACAATACGCTTTAGACATCCAAACGAAATATCATGTTGCATATGCATTTGCGTACTCGGCTCTCTTTCACAGGTTATTCCAATTTTACCTAAACTAAAAACTAGTGACGATGCATATTTTCGCTCTATGTTTGCAATATTTAAAAAATTTAGACGGGCGGTCTCTAGTTTGATCTAGTGTTGATGTCTCACAGATATGACCTAGAACTGCGTGCAATCGCTAACAGAGAGGCCATTGCCAAGCGAAATCCTACAGAAGAGGAACAGGAAAAATGCTCCTGCGCCCGCGCCCCCGGTCGGCAACAAATAAATTAAACTACGCAAGCTTTTAGTCTCACGTCCATTGTTTCAGTTTAGCTTTCTATTTACTTGTACACGATCAAACGTATTTACGACGCGTAGTGTGTAATGTGTTGTGCGCCTTGCCGCCATAAAAAAGAAACGTCGTTTCGTGGATAGCTGGCCATTCTGGAACATTTACATATGACAGAATTGTTTTATATTGTCGAGTTTGCGAGAAAACGCAAAAAAAAGTTTGAAATAGACCAGCATGTCAAGACAAGTTTTCATATCGCAGGAATGCAGAAGGAAGGACCACGACAGCAACGTCTGACTACAGCAAGTTGTAGTAGCTGGGATTTGTCGACAGGTAACCAAAAAAGTCGGTTTAACCCTTAACTCACGAGGTGTAGTCTCGTAGACAGCGCCAGAATTTTGTTAGTCGCTCTCGTAGGACAGTTATGGCGGAATGGTTTTATACACCACCTACCCTCTTTTAATCACTAACCCTACAAATTATTATTGTCAGTTGCGTTATCGCCTTAATTGATTCTTGCTAACATGTGATGGCGTCTCGTAGACCGTGCCTCGTGAACTACGCACCTGTTTTCGTGAGTTCAGTACAAAATGTGCTCGCAAGAATGTGACAATTTTACGCACTCTAAGTTCGATGAAATTTTTAGTCAGTGGATGGAGAATGATGCCAATGACGTAGAACAAGAAGTAAACAGAGAAGATCATAGCCAGTGATTAGAATTCTGCTAGTGAACAAGAGGACCATTCAGGGGAAGAACTCCAGGCCAATGGTGATGAGCACCGTTCTGTTTCTGCAACAAAATACTTAAAAGGTGTTAGTCAAATTTAAATGTGTTCTGAGTGGTGGCAAAGAAAACTACTGAGTTACTGAATGTTAATTTTGCAGCCTTTCTTTTTCTGACGACCGGAAATTAGTTTTATGTGAAAATGTGCTTTCTACAGATATACCATAATTTTTCGAACGTAAAATTGAGTTCTCTAACAGTTCGTTTATTTGTGGTATTGAAAAAGCTTCAACTTATGTAAGTTTTGCATGACACAAAAATAAAATACTGTTGGCTTTATTTGTTGCAATAAAATCAACAAGGAATACTTAAATAACCCATTTGTAACCATAAATGCTATATAACATGAATTAAATTTTCAAATGATTTACAGCTTAAATCTTGGTTTAAAGGGAAGGCTCCCAGAGACAACACCTCGTAATATACATTATAGAAAAGTCAGCTCGTGAGTTAAGGGTTAACATGGATCTATGTGAAGCATTTATTGCAAGCAATATTCCTCTTCAAAGACTTACAAACCGTATCCTCAAAGGCTTCCTGCGCAAATATTGCTTAAATCAAAATATACCAGATGAATCAACATTGCGTAAAAATAACATACCGACAATTTACGTCAATGTTCTGGAAGAAATTTGCAATAAACTCAAGGACAGCATTATCTGCATTTCAGTTGACGAAACTACAGACACTTGTGGCCGTTACATTGCAAATTTAATTGTTGGTGCTCTAAAAGAAGAGCCTTCTTCTTCCTATTCAGCGGCCTGCAACAAACTTGAAAAAGTAAATCATTCTGCAATCGCCAGTTTTATGAATGAGGGTAATAGAAAAATATTTCCAGAATCTTCTGCAGATGAAAGGGTGTTTGTGTTTATTTCAGATGCTGCTCCGTATATGATCAAAGCAGTAAAAGCCCTCCAAGTATTTGCTTTGTTCATGGAGTACGTCGCGATGCTGGAGTAGTACGCTTCAGGTTTGTGAAAGTAAATGAACTGATTTCAACCACAAAGAAAGTGTTTATAAGGGCTCCTGCTCGCATCAATATCTACAAAAAAACTACCAAATGTGCCTTTACCTCCTTAACCAATGGTAACTCGTTACAGTACGTGGGTCGAAGATGTGTTGTTTTTCAATGGAAATTTCGAGGCGATTTGAGGGATAGTAAACGACTTCGATAGTGCAGAGGCTTTGGCAGTTTGCCAGTGCATGGCAGCTTTTAATGATTCTGTTTTTAAAAAAGACATTGCTGTGATTAGCTTTATTTCTCCCAAATACTTGCAAGTATTAAAAAGCTTGAAACTCAAGGCGTTGAATGGATCTATCCAGTTAATTAATAAAATTATTTTAGTTAACTCCTAATTGCAGGAGATATTCCCAAGAAAACATGAAGAAAAGTTTGAACCCTTGTGCCAAATTGATAGTGTTATTAATAGGATGGCTGAACTTTTACCATAAACACTAAGTACCAACATAGCGCCAAAATTCAAATACTGCCGTCACCTCAGTTGATGTAGAACGGTCCTTTTCTGCTTGTAAAAAAGTTTTGAGTGATCGAAGACACAATCTTACAACCGAACATTAGTAATAGTACTTGGTCGTTTATTTATACAATAGCCTAGTAGAAAAATGTAAAATAAATTGTAAATGATGCTTTGGCCCAATGTATTACTTAAAAGATAATGCTGTTCAAAAAAATCATGATTGTATGTTGTTTTTTAAATAAAAATACGGAATTTTTGAGCGTGCATTATATCTCGAAGTTGGTCGTGTACATATCGACTGTTTCACTGCGGCTCACTCGCATAGCATCCGACATGGAGGTCTTCTTACCTCCATGGAATCCGACGACGATAGCAAAGAAGGAACAAGTCTTGAAACACGGCATGCGTCCCCATTTTGCATATTTTTAGAAAATAATCCCAGAAAGGCCTCCTTCCTAACCTCTAACAGAAATTATTCGGAAAATTATATCAGCGTTCTAAATGTACTGATTTTTCACATGGCCGGCGCTCTTCCTCGTAACTGATGTGCAGATGTGACGCTGAGATATAATGCACGCAGTAACTACCATGTTTTTTTATTATTTGATTTCATATTTCGACACTTTTCATGCATTTTTCATGCACATTTTAAGGTTCTTATGATGCGCATAATCCAGTCTCTACTGATTATTATTTCCTACTGCGTGGCATCTGATGCAATAACAGACGATTGCGGGATTGCAGTGGGTTGCTTGAACAAACAATCGCACTTGCCACAGTGCAGTCTCCAGTGCAATTATAGCTATTTTTATCGTCGACAATATACTCTAATCGTTTTCAGTGCATTTATTTAACACGTTCACTTTGAATAACAAGTCAGTTTTCTTAAATGTATGCACATTCTGTTAAAAGAAGCACAAGAAACTTCCACATAGGCAACAGTTTAGAGAAGAATGGATAAAAGATGCGTTAAACGACCGTATTCAAAAGATGCTGACAGATAAACTAAAACTACCGTTTTTGTCAAAGCCTTCTCAGTTGCTGGATTCGGGATCGTTCTAAATCGGACAAGCATGCCAATTGAGGAGCTACTCGACCGAATAGTAGTCAAAGAAATTCATCATAACGACCGGGAGAGCGGTGTGCTGACCACATGCCCCTCCTATCCGCATCCTCAACTGAGGATGACACGGCGGTCGGATGGTCCCGATGGGCCACTTGTGGCCTGAAGACGGAGTGCCGCCGATGACTTGGAGTCGAAAGCACCGACATTATCATTACGAAACAGCTAGGTATCTGTATTTTGTACTTCTCGGAAAACAAAAGACGTTTAGTTTCAACATCATTGATGCTGCTAGAGATGCAAAAACAATTGCTATAAGTGTGAAACCTAAAAATGCTACCTTTGTACTGAATTTTCGGCACATCTCTGGTATAAGCACAGATAAGGCATTTGTTATGATCGACAAAGACAATGGACTTTATGACCCCCTTAAGAGAGAAATTCCACACCTAATCCTCATACCACTTTGTCACTCCATTCAGTTGGGCCTTCTTCATTCTTGTAAATAATTCATTTTTTCGAAAACACACCAATGGGTTCACCACTCCTCAATAATGCAAAATGCCTACAATGATCTGTATAATACACTTTATGATGCAGATCCCTAGAAGATACTACAGCATACTGGAACACGATGTATCTCCATTGAGCCATCTGTGAACGAGTGCTTAATTAGTGGAAGGCCCTATTAGGATTATTTCAGGGAAACGTCAGTGAATGAAAAGTGCTACACTGCGCAGACACTATATAAAATGTATAAAGACAGTACAGCAATATTTAGCCATTTTTCATATTTCTACTACGAGTTCAATGTAATTCGTAAGGCGTTCACCGCCGACCCACCAAACCGCTGCAAGATATCACTGTTTTAATCAGAATACTTGCACACATGGTAATCGTAAAAGGCTGTCGAGAGGACTTGCTATTTGTATATGTTAAGTATTTTCTTCATCCTAGGCATTTGGATTCCGCTTTTGCAAAGCAAGTAGAAATTTTGCGAACCTTTCTCCCATCGTGCACAGTCGCTGGGCGACACCTATCATGATAGTCAAGAAGCTGAATGGTGCTTTATGCGCTGATTTTAAGGTCTTGGTCAATTCTCAGTCCATCATTGATGCATATTCTATCCCATCGGTGGATGACATATTCACACGTCTTGTGGGCTCCGCCGTTTTCGCCAAAATTGATTTGCGCGGTTCTTATTTGCAGCTGTCATTGGATGAGGAATTGCAGCAGATCCTAGTCATCAACACCCCATGTGGGCTTTTCCGGTACAACCACCTCCCGTTTGGCATTGCCAGCAGCCCCACCATTTTCCAACTTTATTTGGAATGCCTCACAAGCCAGGTGCCCGGGGTGGCCAATTATCTGGATGATGTCATCGTCGGTGGCTCGTCCGCTGTGGACCTTCTGGACAAGCTGGATCGGCTGTTTCAGGATTTTTCTGAGGCTAACTTGCATTGCCAGAAAGAAAAGTGTGACTTTTTTGCGCAAGAGGGCAGCTATCTCGGTTTCACGATTGACGCCCGCGGCGTACACGCCTCTAAGGAATATGTCAAGGTGATTAAAAAAAACCACTATAATCTGTTTTGTGCCGCATCTTTGAAACATACAAATCAGTCTCATTACATATTTCCACTCAATAATGTCACATGGAACAATTTCCTGGGGTAGCTCATCACTTAACAGTTGCATACCAATGGGGGGGGGTCAGTAACTGACCCCAACGAAGTTTTTAGGCTAAAACTCCTGTCGTGTTCAGTAGTTTATTTAATAAATACATGACATTTATCGTAATTATAATTGCTACAATCAACAATAAGAACAGCTTTTGGTTTACACTCATTGTTGAGCTATAGCGATTGTTATAACTGAAGGTGTAGCAGGTCAACAAACACCATTCGCAGTGTGGTGAGTGGAAGGTAATATCTTTGTGGCATTTCAAAGAATGTACAAGAAGATTAAATTGACAGATGACAAAATTAGAAATTTACTTGAGAGTTCAGACAATGAATTTAGTGGTGAACTATCCGAAAGCTCAAGCAGTGAAACTGAAAATGTAGTCATGGAAATTCCAGATCAAGTAGTTTCTGACAGCAGCGAGTTGGATGAAAGTGAACAGGGTAAGTATTGATTTTTATTACTTTTTGCAGATATTTTGGAGTAATTAGGATGTGTGTCTTGGTAGAGTGCTTAGTTTGCTAGTGTTCGGTTCTGTTTTCATATTTTTATAGATATTCAACCAACAAGAAGACGACCCAGGCCGAAAGCACAAATTGATCAACTTGATCAAGACATGGTGGCCCCGTCAAGTATGATATGGAAGAGAAGCCCTTACGTAAATCAGAGCAGGAGGTCTGTTGCTAACGTAATGAGAACCCTGAAAGGAACTAAGCCAGGGATAAAACCTGATACACCACGTAAAGCTTTTCTCATGTACTTTGATGATAACATCCTGGATACCATTTTGATGTGTACCAATCAAAAGCTTGGAAATCTTAGGGAATCATCTGAAGATATTTTCATAAAAAATTCGAAAGCATTTGAAAGTTAAGAAATTGTGTCAGCAATTGGAATTCTATTGAACTGTGGAGTCCATAGACAGAACAAGGACAGTTTATGTGATATATTTAGTAAAGAAAACTTTCTGATGTACCGAGCTTGATTTTTGGAGCATAGACTGAGGCTCTTACTGAAGTGCTTGCATTTTGATGATGCTCTAACTCGAGCAACTAGAAAACAGACCGACAAATTTGCTCCTATCAGGGATATATGGAACATGATAGTTAGTTTTATAATCCTAGTGAGTCAGTCACAGTGTACGAAGAACTTGTGATCTTCCATGGGCGATGCCCATTCAGGCTATATATTCCAACAAAACCAGAAAAATATGGAACAGAGGTGAACCTGTTATGCGATTCAGATACGAAATACTGCTTTGCTGTGGATCCCTACACTGGAAAGCACGCTAATGAGAAGAACTATAACATTGGCCCTGAAATAGTTAGAAGATTGATTGAAATGTCTAACTTGAAACAATCTGGAAGAAAGTTCACTACCATTCCACTCGTATCTGATCTTTTGAAAGAGAAAATAGCTACAGTTGGTACTATTCAAAGTGACAAATGCAATGTTCCTACAGAACCTGTCCTGTTTCTTTAAAAAAAAGCTACGCCGGGAACAATCCGATTTGCCTTTAGTGATGATGCCACTTTAGTCAGTTACGTGCCTAAGAAAGGAAAGGTTGTTACAGTATTGTCAACCCAACATCATGATATGAATGTGACGGAAGAGAAGCCAGACATCATTCCATTCTACAATTGTACAAAGTCAGGAGTGGATACATTCGATAAATATGTAAGAACGTACAACTGCCTTCGAGCAATGCGTCGATGGCCAATGGTGGTGTTTTTCAACTTGATTGACATTGCAGCATACAATTCATTTGTTGTATTTCAAGATACACACAAGGAATGGACACAGAATTACCCGTCAAAGAGTTCTGGAAGAAAGAAGTACCTGAAAGATCTTGCTCGTGAACTTTGTGACCTCAACATGAAAAGACGCGCTCAAAATGCTGTAGGCCTACATTCAAAATACACTACAGCGATATCAACTTTTTGGTATGAGTGTAATCAAAATCAAGGTGCTGTGAGCAGAGGAAACAATGTTACGGAGCCGTGACAGAAAGTAACATGTGCAGCTGTGCATAATCTGCCAAAGAAAGGACGCTGTTACTTATGCGCCAGAAGCAAAGACTGTAAGTACATGAAGGCTTGCACTTCTTGTGGGAAGTATATCTGCCCTGCACACACCAAGAAAGAAGAAGTAGCTCGTATTGTAAAGTGTTCTGGATGTGAATCTGAGTAATCCTTGTAATTGTGAAATTAATACAAATAAATGTAAAAAAAACTATTTATTTTTTACTAAAAATGTCCCAGAAACCCTTTTCCAGAAATAATAATCAACATTTTAATGTTCTAATTTGCCAAAATTATGGAAATATGTGATTTATCCTAGACAGAGAATGTGTGATGGTTGTGGGGTCAGTCGCTGACCCCTCCCATTGGCGTTGGCCAGTGCAACATACTGCATTGGTATGCAACTGTTAAAAATAAAGTATTCATTGCACAAAAGCGAACATTCAGAATAATGTGTGTTCACCAACAAGTATCATGTAGGTACCTCTTCAAGGACCTAGGCATTTTAGTTTCGTAGTCACAATACGTATATTCACTAATGAAATTCATCATAAATGGTACATCACAGTTTGAGAGGAACAGTGATGTCCATACCTATACACTATAGGTAATAATGACCTTTATTACCCATTTTTAAAGCTGTCAGTGGCTCAGAAAGGAGTTAAATATGCAGCAACAAAAATC
The DNA here is from genome assembly GCF_021461395.2 of Schistocerca americana. NCBI lineage: Eukaryota > Metazoa > Arthropoda > Insecta > Orthoptera > Acrididae > Schistocerca > Schistocerca americana. Next base: position 485,781,904 of record NC_060120.1, read on the forward strand.
TTTGATAATTTGCCCAATGACATAAAATGTGTGACAGGTAGTAAAGCATGTTTTAAATCTAACTTAAAATAATTTTTCGTGGACAACCCCTTCCATCCATTTCATTGATTAATTTCTATGTAAAACTGGTAGCCAGTAAAAAAATAAAAATAAGAATTGTTGTCTTAAAGATAACATGAGTAGGACTAAAATAATAACATGTTCATTAATGTTAACACTAATCGTGCATACGTAGCCTCTAAACTGACTCTTTCCACATTATTTTGATAAAAGAATTGTTCAAATGATCTATGGGATATGTAACTAACTACGCAATGCCAGAAGGTAAAATGACATTCATTCCTCAACATTGAAGTTGTCTTTAGAGCAAAAAGGGGTGCAAAATGTAGCTAAAACTTCTGATAACTTACAAAGTGATATAAAATATCTGACAAGATACCAAAATAAAATTTGAAAACAAACTGAAAATGTTTCTAGGTGGCAACTTCTTCTATTACATAGAAGAATTTCTGTTATTGTAATATGTAAAAGGTGAGGTGGTGGATAGGAATTACTAACTCACATTTGTATATTTAATAATAATAGTGATGATGATAACAATAATAATCATAATAACAAGACACCTACAAATGTTCAGCTTGCAGCAATAGTTACAAATTAATTTGTGATGTGAATGTAAAATGAAAAATGACTCATTCTGCATCATTACAATTTATCATGCAAATGATCCATGGAACATGAAACTAACGAACAAAATTTAGTATTAATAGCTGCCACCTGTGGCAGTGAGAATGACTACAGTGCAACTGGACATAGTGTTGAACTGAGCTTTGATGATAGGTTAGGGTATATCTTTCCATGCTGCTCCAACTCCGTCTGAGTTCATCAATTGCAGTGGCTGGTGTGAGGAGGTGTGCCAGTCTCTCAGTAACACAGAACCAGGTGTTCTCAAAGAATTAGAGATCTGCAGCACAATCTGGCTTTGGCAACAGTCAAGTACACTTTGTAGTGAAGGAAGTCAGGACAGCATGGGCAACACTTGGACATGCTGAAATTAAAGTCTTGTAGGCCTCAAAGATGAGGGACAACCACCAATATTAGCATATCATAAATATAATGGCTGCAACCTAAATTACATGCTATCTGAGTCAGAGATGGTAGTGTTGTGTTCACAGTGGCACCCCACACCATCATCCCATTTGCTGGGCTTGTATGACTGTGATACATGCAATCTGGTAGTTTTTGTTTGCCTACAAGCCTCTGCACATGGACATGTCCAGCATGATACTACTTGCTGAACCAGAATTTGTCTTAAAAGTCAACATGAGCTCCAGACGTTGCGTGAGTAATGATGGGACAGTTTACCTACTGGAAGCTACTATCACATTCACCCATCAGCAGCTGGGGAGGTGGACTGTGGATGGCCACATAACTAATGACCGTGAAAAACTAAGAGAGACCAACAGGTTGTTGGCAGCTTTATAGACTCACCTTTCAGATTTTTCCATTGACCAAGGCTACCTAGCACCTGTCCCCAGATACCACAATTGGGGGCAACTTGGAAGAACCACCCCCCACTCCTCACTGTCTAAGCTAATGGTGAGCATCCTCTACAGTTGGCTAAATGTGGGCAAGTAGTGCCAAAGGCAGTAGATGGGTATTGTGTTTGGGGCTCTCAGTGTCAGGCTGTTTTGTCTGTACTGGTTTCCTCTGCCTAATGTCCACAGTTGGTACCCATTTTCCCAGCCTGAGACTTTTAATGCAGCTTTCTTGCCCTTACTTGAAACATCACCACTTTGCTCAATTTAATGTGCTGTAGATATCACATTTCAAGTGTCAGTAGGACAAGTGGAGGAGAGTTTAGTGGGGTGAATGGCTACCTTGGCAATGTACTCATTCAATTAATATATGTAACTGGCCAATTAATAATTCTTCAAAGTGAGTACAGCAGCTGTCCCTTTGCCATCCATTTGAGAAATGAAGTGTTGCAGTAAAAATGTGGAATATTGATGATATTAGCAGAAAACTGGTATTCACCTTATTGGTTCTTGCACACAGTAACTTTCTGATTGTGACTGTCTTCCTCTTTTCATTTTCAAATTTTCTTATAAGCTTTCTATTCATTGTACAAGCCATGGTCAGGTAGCATTACCCCACATTGCACAATACAACAAATTTAAATTAACAGTCTAAGATATGACTAACAGGAATACTGGTTGACTCTTTCATAGAAGATAACAGCAACCATCCATTTTTTATGATGCTATTTATTTATCCAAATAGTGCCGTTACTGGTTTTGAACCAACAGGTTCATCTTCAGACGACTGGTTCATGTTAAGATACATCTTAACGTGAACTATCTGTCTGAAGATGAAACCAGTAATGATGCTGTTTGAATAAATAAATAAATAAATAAATAAATAGCATTGTAAAATGTGGCTAGTTGCTGTTATCTTCTATGCAGTAGTCAGTCTATATTTTGTACACAGCCACAGGCTTATAATGTCAGTTTTTGACAAAATAGCATAACATTTATATTGAATGTATACGAAGAAGGGCAGCACAAAAGATCACAGGTTAGTTTGACTCATGGGAGAGCATCAAGAATACGGTTAAAAACCCAAACTGGCTGATGCTTGAAAATAGATGGCTATTATCCCATGAAAGCTTACTTGTAAAGTTCCAAGAATCAATATTAAATGAAGAATCTAGATGTATTCTTCAGCCTTCAACATACCACTGCCTTAGGGACTGCAAAAACTAGTTACAGAGACTTTGAAAGTCATTCTTCCCATACTCTAAGATTATAATGGTTAGAAACTCTTAACATGTGGTAAATTGCTAAGTACCCTCTGCCATGCAACGTCATGTCAACAACAAGGTGAGATTGAGGAATGGTGGTGACAGAAATCAGCAGTGCCCTTTCTAGGAGCGTAAGCCGCACATAATTTAGCAAACTCATGGAAAGCCTAAATCTGAATTCCTCTCAAATATAAGTCATGTGTCTTAATCTCTGTGCCATCTCATTCCATTTGGGAAAATTGGGCTAGTGCTGTCAGTGGAATAGCATCTTCCTTCTTGCAAACAATGACGTACCAAAAGAAAAGCCCAAAAAAAGTGTAATATGTGGTGGGTCCTTGTTTTATTTTATTTACTGAACTAACAAGAAAATTGTACTTGCCAAATAATTGCATACAACCACACAGATTTTGCCACACCAAACCAAGACATAGTCATAGGCATTACCACAATGGGAGTTGTATGATGTTTATAATGGGGAAAGGAAGGAAGGAAGAGTATAGTTTAACATCCCATCAATGACAAGAGTATTAAGAGATAGGCAACATGCTCACCTTTGGGAAGGATAGCATTTAGCTGAAGTGATTTAAGGAAACCATAGAAAACATAAATCTGGATTGGCAGATGGGAATTTGAACCTCATCCTCCAAAATGTGAGTCCAGTGCAACAAGAAATTAAATGTTGTCATTAGTATTGGAAGAACTGCAACCCTGTATTCCTAGGGACTGATGCACTAATACCAACACAATACTGATTTAGGTTTCAGAATTTTGACCTGAAATGGAAATTTATGGATTCTTTTTCACAGAAAAGGGGAAGAAGATAGAAAGATCTTGATGAGCGGGCTGTCCAGGAGATGAGGGTGAAGGAAAAAGTGCCTTACCCGGTCACTCACAAGTTATTGGCCAGTCACAAACCCTGCATTTTACCATCTGGCACTTACAGTATCGTCCTTCCTACATCTCGCTTCCTGAAGGACATGTCCACACAAACGTGCAACCTCAAATTCAGCACTGCAGTTGTGAAATCACCCAGTGTCTTGGTAGCATTGCTGTCTCCTCATCCAGCTCTGCAACAAGCCACCAAACATTTGCCCCACAGGGTGAAGCCACCAGCTACACAACTGGCAGGCCAGTAAGGATAGAAAGATTCTTGTGTCTCTCCAGCCAACAAACATCTGAGTCTTCCTCTGCCATTCAGAAAGGCTCCAAGAAGTCAAAGAAAGGCAATGGATCTTCTCCTTTGACCACTAGGAGATCCTCTTCGACAGTGTCGCCACATGAAACCCTTGCCTGGCCAACCTCTGTGTCGCCAGTGTGCACTGCCAACCATTTTCCTGCCCTGGACTATGCAGATCGACACAGGGAGAATGCCAATGCCTCTGAAGATATCATGGAGCAGGATCCTCCAGGCTCTGTACCCTGCAGCAGTGAGTATTTGAAAGCTGGTACTCGGTAGCCACTGAGGTGACACTCCTTCATTTTTTCCCCTCCTCCCCTTTCCTCATTATGACTCTCCTTCAATAGAATGTTCATGGCCTTTGATCAAACAAAGAGGATTTATGGCTGCTCACACAATCCCAGCATCCACTTGTTCTCTCCCTCGAGGAAGCAAAATTGCGTCCTCATGAGCACTCTGAGCTCTCGCATTTCTTCCCATTCTATTTTGATCCCCACCCCCCAAAGAGGACGACATTCCATCTCATGCGGATTGCTGCTCATACAGGAACCGTTCACAGTCACTCTATCTCCCTGACTAGGTGCCTTCAAACTGTTGCACTTTTCCTTTCCCTTCCTCACTTGACCTTTTCCCTCTGTACTGTTTACACCCCTCCATCATTCGATGTCACCAGCATCAGGGCAGACTTTCTCCAGTTTATTGGCAGCTACCTCACCCTTTCTGCTGCTTGGTGACTTTAATGCGCCCATTAGGGGTACTCCCAGAACCTGTCAGAGAGGTGCCATCTTGGCTGATCTTCTCAGTCAAATTAATCTCCTCTGCCTTCATACGGGAGCATCCACGTTTCTTTCAGACTCCACCACTGCCCAGCTTGCCAGTTGTCTCGAGTGATCCATTCTCTCTGACACATACTCAACTATTTCCCGTGTGCCATACATTTGCTGACTCCTACTCCACCACTGCCCAGCTTGCCAGTTGTCTCGAGTAACTATTTCCCGTGTGCCACACATTTGCTGACTCCTATCCCACATACTTGCACACCCAAATGGCAGCTTACTAAGGCCAACTGGAGGCTTTATTCCTCTGATGAACAACATTTCCCCCAGTTGTAGTGACCAGGTAGAATATCTTACAAACAGTATTCTGACCACTGCAGAATGTACCACTCCTCACACTTCCTCTCTACCACGCCATGTTCCAGTCCCTTGGTGCACTGAGGCATGCTGCAACGTAATTCGTGAACAGAGACGTGCTCTCTGCATTTTTAATCATGACCCTATGACGGCAAACTGCATTCATTATAAACTGTTGCGTGCCCATTGTTGTCACATTCTTCAGTATAGCAAAAAAGCTAGCTGGGTTTCATTCACTAGTTCTTTTAACAGTTCTGCTCCCTCTTCCATCATATGGGCCAATCTCTGATGGCTCTCTGGAACCAAGAACCATTCCCTAATTTCCAGCCTGATAGTAGCAGATGATGTCATGGGGGATCCTGTTGCTATCTCCAACACCTTGGGCCATCATTTTGTGGATATTTCAAGTTCCTCCCACTATTACCCTGCTTTCCTCCACCAGAAATGAGCGAAGGAGGCTTGGGTGATACCCTTTTCTTCTCAGAATCATTAGTGCTACAATGCCGCCTTTACGATGAGGGAACTAGATCATGCTCTCACTTCATCCCAAACTTCCGCTCCAGGCCTATACGATTTTAAAATTCAGATGTTGCAGCACCTTGCTCTTGTGGGCAAGCACTTCCTGCTTCAAGCGTACAACCGCATTTGGGCAGATGGTACATTTCCCATATGGTGGTGTGAAGCCACTGTCATACCCCTACCAAAGTGTGGCAGGGCTAACACCTTCCTTCCAGCTACCACCCTCTCACCAGCTGTTTGCAAGTTGATGGAATGTATAATTCATGCCTGGCTGGTATGGTGGTTCGAGTCTCGCAATTTACTAACCATTCCACAGTGTGGATTTTGAGTGTGCCATTCTGCAGTTGACCATCTCATCACTTTGTCCACTCATGTCATGAATGGTTTTCTGTGGAAATCCCAAACTTTGCCCGTTTTTCGCTTTCGAGAAAGCCTATGACGCCTGCTGGAGGACAGGTATCCTTACTCTCTACACGTGGCTGCATGCCCCATTTCCTTCAGGATTTTTTAAAAGACCGAATTTTCAAGACACGTGGGTTCTGCCTTGTTGGACACCTTCACCCAAAAAAACGGTGTGTGTCAGGGTTCTGTCCTGAGAATTATCATCCTTGCTATCACCATTAACTCTGTAATTGCCTGTCTCCCAATGGGCATCTCCGGCTCCCTTTATTTGACTATTTTGCCATCTATTGCAGTTCTCCATGGACTTGTCTCACTGAGCACCATCTTCAGTGATGTCTCGATCGTCTTTGGAGCATTGACAATGGCTTTCATTTTTCCACTGCCCTACATGTCCTCAATGGTTCTTCCCGGGGAACAGATTGTACCACCCTCCTCTGTGTATATCACTCCCTCGTCTGTTTGAAACTAGACTATGAGTGTTTCATTTATGCATTTGCACATCCGTCCTTCTTATGCCACCTCAATACTATCAACCACTGTGGCTTCTGTTTGGCCACTGGCATCTTTTACACTAGCCTGGTTGAGAGTTTGTATGCAGAAGCTGCTGAACTACTGGTGTCCTTCTGCCATGACTTTCTCCTCAGCAGATATGCATGCCGTTTGTCTGCCATGTGTGGCCACCCATCCTATGCTTCCTTTTTCAATGACTTCTTTGATCGCCAGTATGGGGCATGTCCCTCTTCTTTGCCACCTCCTGGAGTTCACTTTCGACTCTTGCTCCGGCAGCTTAACTTCACATTACTTGCCACTTTCCCCATGCGAGTGAAACCCTCACCACCTTGGCTTCATGCGGCAGCCCCTGTTCTCCTTGGCCTTCATTCGCTTCCTAAGAACTCTACTCCACCCTCACTCTATTGCCTTCAGTTTCACAACCATCGCACGGGACTTCTTGATAGTACCTTTGTGTACACTGATGGCTCTCGGACTGACCGTGGCGTTGGGAGTGCCTTCATCATTGGCACCAATGCTTTTCAGTATTGGCTTCCAGAACACTGCTCAGTATTCACAGTAGAGCTCTTCACCCTATATCAGGCCACACAGTACATCCAACAAGACAGGCTTTTCAATTGCGCCATCTGCTCAGACTCTCTCTGTGCCCTTCAAAACCTCTATGTGCTGTACGCCGTCCATCTCTTGGTGCAATGGGTCCAGGAAATCTGTCACTTGCTCACTCTTGATGGAGCTACTTATGTGGATTCCTGGTCACATCGGTCTGACAGGAAATGAGGCTGCTGACACTACCAAGACTGAATTCCTCTTACCTCAGCCCGCTAGTTCTTACCTTCCCTCCAAAGATATCTGTGTTGCCATCTGTCAGTAGGTGGTGTCACTTTGGCATCACCATTGGTCCTGTCTTCATGAGAACAAGTTCTGGGTTATTAAGCCTCTCCCAGCAGCTTGGAAAACCTCCTCTCACCAGAGGAGATCAGTTTAGCTAGGTTGCGTATCGGGCACTGTTTTTTCAGCCATTGCCATTTGTTAAGTAGTGCTCCCCAACCACTTTATGCTCATTGTGCCCAACCTTTGATGGTCCGCCATTTCCTGATGGAATGCCATTTTTTTTTACCCACTTACATTCTCATTTGTGTTTGCCATCTGAGTTGTCAGATGTTTTAGTGAATGACGCACAAGCTGTCGAGTGCGTTTTGCTTTTTATCTGTTGTAGCAATATGGCAAAGGACATTTAATTTTTAGTTCAGGACCTCTGTTTCTCTATGGGGTATTTTATAGACATTTTTCCACATCCCTGTTTTTAGATGTCTTCTCTTCCATAGATTGGGATTAATGTGTAGTCCTTTTTAACTCCTCTCTTTGTCTTTGTGTTCTACAGTTCTGATATGGGCGCATATGACCCTAGTTGTTTTTTTGCCGTAAAACAAAGACAAGATAGAAAGATGTATGGAGAATGCTTACATGAGCAGCAAAATTATGTACTGTAGGAAGTGGGGAGGAGGAGGAGAGCATAACAAAAAGAAAAACAGTATGTCCATAAAGACCAGGGAGTGATTGATTTTTAACTCATCATTGCCTGAAACAAGAGAGAAAATACTAATGCCAGTGAAACCAGATTGTGCAGCATTCTTTGTTGTCAGTTAATATGGAACACTTGCTGTTGCTGCTATCTTTCAAGACGCCCCTGCAATCGGGTAGAACTGGATGGAGTTGCAAATACCAAGTTAGTGCGCATTAGTGACTGTTTGGCCTGGGGAAGTTTTTCTGTATGAATAGCTATTCATACAATGGGAAATCCAGGCTGGAATAATGACAATATTATGAAAAGTATAGACTCCTACTCACCATACAGCAGATATGTTGAGAGATAAGCACTACAAAAAGACTACTTAACACGTAAGCCTTCAGTCAGAAGGCCTGCTTCTGAAATAGATGCGCGCGTACATATACAGACAGCCAGAGACAGTGGTTGTGGATGTGTGTGTGTGTGTGTGTGTGTGTGTGAGCTTCATTTGTATGAATGTGTGTATGTGTGTGAATGTTGTCTATTTCAGACAGCCTTCTGGCCGAAAACTTATGTGTTTAGTACTCTTTTTGTTGTGCCTGTCTGTGACTCAAAATCTCCCCTGTATGGTGAGTAGCAATCTATCCTTTTCAAAATAGTACCTATTCATTGATGACAACAAAGAATTTTGTATGACTCTGATAAGGGGCAGCTAATTATCAGTAATAACCATTCCACAAAATACAGTGATCCATATAAAGTTTTGCATCACTTGCATATCTCTGAATGTGTCTAGGATTAGATTCAAGGAAAGAAGAAAATAAAGCAATAAGCCATAAGGAACTAAAAAAAAAATAAAAAAATAAAAATAATTGGGAAATAAAAAACAATAGCCAAAGACAGTCTGCTGGAATGCTTACATCTCTGTACAGCTGTGAAATTAAATCTACCACAGTGTAACATTTAATACCATATTACTTCTTCTCTGATATCTGCCCACAAGTATATTGAGACATCACTGTTCATGCCTGTCCATATCTTTGATAATGGTCTCCCTGAGGTCATCCTGTGAGTGAGGAGGGTACCGGTGATATTGCACTATAAGTTTCATATCAGCTGATATCACAGGCCATTCTGTTCACTCGATTGAAGACTCCTGAGGAAGGTGTTCATGAGATGGGAACAGGGTATTTGTGCGTTATCATCTTGAAAGGAGAATAATAGCCAAAATGTTGATCCTAGGACTGAACAATAGGTTGGAAGATCATATCCTGATACTGCATAGCTCTCAAATTACCCTCAGAGATAAGATACAGCCCGCATATATACATCATAATAGTCAAAAACATTACTGACTCAAATCCCTGTTGAATGGCGTGCCTAAGACAAGCATTGGTGCCTGGCCAACTCCACATTCTTATATGATGATCATCAGGCATTGAACAAATCCTGCACTTACTGACAAAGAAAAAACACTGATGTCATTAATCCAGGTTCCAGTCTAGATATCCCTCACCTACCTTCTTCACGCACCACAGTGCTGAAGGTTAGTACTGTTGATCATAAAATGTCTGAAGGCCAAATTGGTCCTGTGGAGGCCATCACATGCGGATTGACACAGCCCTTGCAGTTGCCTCCAAAAAGGCAATGCACAATTCTGTTACATTCTCATCAAGATACTTTAGATTCATCTGTAGGTAGTGACCAACAGCTGGAATGGTTAATTGCAGGTGACCATCATGAAGCACATCTCCAACTTCTCAGGTCTCACAATAGCAGTTCAATGTTTTAATGACATAACATGACAATGCACATTTCGTCTCAGCTCAAAATGACCGTTCAAAGCACACTGACAGACTGTTCAGATTGTAGATGTAGCATAGTCTACAGAACTGCGCTGAAGGTACAAGTTTATTTTTATCTTCATTACACAGATGTCTGTACGTACCGATTTCTTTTACTTGAAAGAGTATTGAGAAAGAGGCTTCTGATCAAAATAACACAAACTGTGAAACTTCTGAGTGTGGTGCAAAACTTTTTTTTTAATGGTTTATATGAAAAACAGTACTGGCGCAAAAACACAACTTGCTTCATGCTGTAGATGATGTAAATAGTCAGACAAAATACTTTTGACACAGACCTTACTTTGCATCTCATCATGGCATCTATCAACATTAACAGAAATATCAGAGAATGGCCCCTTTTTTGAACATGTACAATGTGGTATTGTATTAAACACCTTCTCGAGATCAATAAAACATTCATATCATGGCCAGTACTTATCTTCAAAGTAGGCACACTTCGAAAACAGATTCAACAGTATTGCTGCTTCTTCAAAATTCCTAGTAACTGAAATTTTCCTACTGAGTGAGATCTTTCTGCTAAGCAGCAGCCTTGCAAAAACTTTCCCTACTCTGCTGAGAAAAGATATTCTGCGATAAGATATTCTGCGACAAGACCTGCAGTCTCAAGTACTTCATATATTCTTGCAAATAGAACAGACCTGATCAGATGATCTTAAGTTGTCAGGAAATTTCTCTCTCTTCCACATTTTCTGAAAAGTCCATTCACCACATACTGATATCGGATTCCTTCACTTCCATATCTCAGGATTACTCCAAGAAGTTCATTTTCACAAAGAGTCTTTCCTGCATTAAAGTTTTCAACTTCCTGCAGCATTTGTGATTCATTAAGTCGTTTAGCTAACAACTCTAGACACCACTTTTTACAATTTTCCTCCTAGTAATGGCATGTTCACGGTTCAGTGCTGGCTCCATAAGAAGTATCCACTTCTCAATGTGCATCTGCAATTACACTCTGAAAGCCATCTTTCACTGCACATTGAGGGCTCTCCATGTACCCCTGGTACTCCCACAGACCCCTTTTTTTCTGTTTCAGTCGCAAATAGTGCATGGGAAGAACAAATGCTGGTAAGCCTCTGCATGAGACTGACTGTCTCAAATTTTATCTTTGTAGTATTTCCATGAGAAAAAGATAGGAGGAAGCAACATGTTGGGCAAATCTTCTAGAGATACACATTCTAGTAATTTTAATAGTCAATTGCATAGTAATGCACAATACCTCTCTTGTCGCAGCTGCCCTTGGAGCTAGATGGGCATCTTCCTGACACTTTTGTGCTTCCTGAATGAACTCATAATAAAATTTGCTGCTTTTCTTGGGATATCCTTGATTTCCTCTACCAGTCCTACCTGTCACGGGTTCCAGATTTAGGATAAGCACTGAAGTATTGGTTGACTGAGGCTTTTGTAGGCTACCTCCTTCATGGGAGGGGACTACACTTCCTGAGGATCCTTACAATGAATCTCTATCTGGCATCTGCTTTTTGGATGATTAGTTATATGAGATCATTCAAATTAAAATCATTCCATATGCATACTCCCAGACATTTAATGGCTGTGACTGTTCCCAGTGCTTGTTCTTAACATTCCTATTGATACTTGTAGTCAAAGATGCTGTAAGAATCTTCTGATCATTGGTTCCCCACTTTGCATTAATTTGGTCAAAACTATCAGGCCTGTTTGTAGGCAGATCTGAGACGTTACACTCACAAGATGGTTCTGCAGTTAACTGCTCAAGGTAATTTGCAGATAAAGTACTTAGAATATCATCACATGAATCCCTGTGCCTACCATCCACCCTAATCATGATAGCTGTTAATATAATAATAAGTACATAGGACAAATAAATTAGCCTGTCCCAGCAGATATAACACTAATAGCACATAACATAGCGTCTGGTGCCAACAACTGTCTAAATTTGATGAGGATGAGAGTTCAGCTAAAGAACGTCTTGATAAATAAATGCCAAAGAGCTACGAAATTATGAGGATGTTTTCTGATACATTTCACCTACTGCTCTAACCATAAACATTTTCTGTAGGATTAAGACTGGGTTATTTAGTGACCCAGTCAAAGTGCACCCCCCACCCATAAAAAAAAACATTACGAAACCACTTCTGGCCTGAAATAAATACTCCACACACAGAGTTAAACACCCATTGAGCCGTTGGACCTTAGCACACGCCTCCACTCGACCGATGACCAGTTTCTGGGCCACCAAAGATGTGCAGTTCTATGTGCCACTGTGAGCAAGGTACCTGACTACAGATATACATCACATACATAGTATTTGCCTGGAAACTGGTTAAGAAGGATCTGTGTTGACTGGCATCGGCACTTTTGTCAAGTTTGAAACAGATTGTCATTGGCAAGGTGCGATACTCATCCTGGCTGATTAGAATATTCTAGAATATTCGCACAACCACTGTCATTATAGTGTTTAGATGGCGGTACAAATGTTGGACATTCTGAATTGACACACCAACAAACAGAGCAACGCAGCGTGAGGTCACAGGCACATCAAAATGTGATACATCCTCTCCATTATTCTGTCATGTCTTCACACTGATTCCATATAACCAAATGACAAATACAAACCACATCGGCAGCAAGATATCGTTTACTAAAAATGTAATAAAGAAAATAATCAATTATTGACAGTACAGTGTGAATGGATAAATAAAAAATCTTCTCACCAAGCGGCGGCAGGAGAACATGCACACAAATAGCTTTAACTTGCACAGGCTTTCGGAACCAGTGGCTCCTTCTTCTGGCAGAAGAGTTGAAGGGGAAGGAAAAGCACTGGAAAGGTTTAGGAGAAGGGGTACAGTTCAGAGAAGGTCACCCTGAACCCCGTGCCAGGGGAGACTTACCGGATGGGACGAGAAAGAAAGACTGATTGTAGGGGACTGCATCAGACAAGATTTGAAAACCTGAGAGCTTAAATGTGGAAGACTGAATACTATGCAACACAGAGATTACTACTAAAACACCATGTACGAGTTAATAAGAGTGAAAAGATAAGTGCAGTGTATGTAACAGAGGTGGGAGGGGGGATGGAAAACAATAGTCAGGTCAAGAAATGACAGATGTAGAAAAGTAAAATGGAGTGAAGAAAGGAATAGTTGCTGTGAAGAAATGCTGAGATGGGAGGAATTAATGTAAATCAAGGCCAGGTAAGTGGCAAGAACCAAGGACATGTCGTAGTACTAGTTCCCACCTGAGGAGTTCTGAGAAACTTGTCTCTGGGGGAAGAATCCAGATGGCACGTGTGGTGAAGAATGCACCAAGGTATTGATGGTCATGTTGTAGATCATGCTCTGCAACAGGATATTATGTGTTGCCGGTATACAGCCTCTGCCTATGCCATTTATCCTGACTGATAACTGGGTGGTAGTCATGTTGATGTAAAAGTATGCACAGTGTTTACATAACAGCTGATATATGCAATGTGTCATTTCACAGGTAGCTCTCCCTTTGATAGCACATGTTTTGCCAGTTACAGGGCTGGAATAGCTGGTGGTAGGAGGGTGCCTAGAGCAAGTCTTACAGCGAAGACAGTCACAGGGTTAGGAGCTCTAGAGTAGGCAAAAAGGTGCAGAAGGAGCATAAGGTCTGACAAGGATACTGCAGAGATTGGGAGGGCGACGACAAGCTATTCTAGGTATGGTGGGCTAAATCTCAGATGGAATGGATCTCATTTCAGGGCTTGATTTTAGAAAGCACAGCCTTCTTGAAGAAGCTGATTAATACATTCAAGACCACAATAATAGTGATTGACAAGTGGTGTGCTCTGAAGTTGTTTTTTGGAGGGATCAGCAGGACTGGATGTGATGGCTCAGGAAATCTGTTTTTGAACTAGGCTGTAGCACTAATTCGCCCAGTGAAGATTTAGGTGAGAACAGTGGTGCACTGCTTAGACAGTCTGCATCCTAACAAATATCTTTGCCTTGTTCGCCAAGGCTGTATGGGAGGGCACATTTGACATGGAAAAGATAGCCACTGTAAAAATGTAAGTACTGTTGTTTGTTGGTAGGCTTGATGTGGACGGAAGAATGTAGCTGAAGATGAGATCACAGTCAATGAAATTCAGAATAGGACCATGTAAAATTTAACTGGGAGAAGGTATTTAGAGATTCCAGCAATTTTAATAGTTCAGCCTCACTATGAGTCCATACAACAAAGATATCATCAATGTATCTAAACCAAACCTGGAACTGGAGGCTTATTGATCCCAGGAGAGGCCAACCTTCAAGCAGCCCTTGAAAAGATTGGCATAGGAAGGACCTATCCTGGTTCCCATCACCATACCTCTGATCTGTTTGTATGTCTGCCCCTCAAAAGCAAAGTTACTGTTGGTGAGTATAAAGCTGATTAAGGTAAGCAAGAAGGATGTCATAGGTTTGGAATCAAGTGGGTGTCGACTGAGGAAATGTTCAGCAGCAGCCAGACCACGTATGTGTGGGATGTTGGTATAGAGGGAGGTGGCATCAATGGTGACAAGCAAGGTGTGTGGTGGGAGTGGGAGGGGCACAGATTTCAGATGATCAAGATAATGGCTGGTATCTTTAGTATAGGAGAGAAGTCTTTGTACTATGGGTTACAGGTGTTGACCAACAAAGGCAGAAGCCAGCAACTATAGGATGGCCACCATCACTGGGTTGTGGATCTTAGGAAGAAGGTACAGGGGTGGGTGTGGTTAAGAAGTCCTATGGATTGAGGTATAAGTCCTTGTGAGGGGCCTGAGGTTTTTAGGAGGGACTGCAGGTCATTTTCAATCACAGGGATGGGATCTTGATGGAGATGCTGTATGTACAGGTGTCAACAGCTGGCTTAGACCTTCACTAGCATACTCCTGTTGGTCAAGTACCACAGTGTTAGATCCTTTGCCTGCTAGGAGGATAATGATGGACTCATCAGCGTTTAGGGAATGTAGAGCCTGGAGTTCTGAAGAGGACAGGTTAGGGTCATGTTGTAGGGACCTGAGGAAAGGTTGTGAAGTGATGCTAGACGTGAAGAATTCTTGGAAGGCTTGTATGGGATGATTCTGAGATAGTGGTGGTGGATCAAGTTGGGATCATGGTCAGAACTGTTCAAGGCAGGGTTTGTTGTCAGGTTTGCTGTTGGAAAGGTTTTGGGATTGGGTTGCAAAGTGGTATTTCCAGTTGACTTTATGTGTAAAGGAAAGTATGTCCAAAGGAGCATAGTTAAATGCTGGTTAAACGCTGAAAGTGAGACCCTTGGCTCATATAGATAATTAGGGGGGGGGGGGGGGGATGGCAGTGCTTTGGGTGAGAGGTTGAGAACACAGTACTGTTGTGACTGGTTCTTGTGATTATGAGTTATTACTGATCTGGGAAGCAGTGGTGGAGTTTGTAGGGTGGCCAAGCTTGCTTTGTAGGAGAGGAGTGGTGGTTAATGGTGTAGCTGTTTGGGGAGCTGCCGAGGGACAGGAAGGGAAAGACCACTGTTGAGGCAGTTTAGGAGAAGGTGGGATAGATTTTTGTGGTGAAGTCTAGCATGTTGTTGCAATCTGAAGTTGGCTTGGTGGATGATACCATCCAATAAAACATGAGGGGCAGATAACTGCAGGGTTCTGTATAAGGAGAGAAGTCTAGTGGAGTGGAAACTAGCAGATGAGGCATATAGGTCACAAATTAGTCAGGTAAGTGCAAGAGATTGCTGTATTTGAAACTGTGACAGAGCCTGGTGTAAAGCAGGATTACTTCCACAGACAGGGACTTTCAATATTAGGCCTTTGATAGTAACTCCAAGGGACAAGCAGATTTCAAGAAACAATGTAGGACCTTAATTTTGATAGTGCAAAAGCATGTTTTCGAAAGGAATGGATGTAATATGTGATGGGATTCACCATGACAAGAGGGAATGGTTTGGAGTGCTAGAGATGGTGGGAGTGGCAAAAAGGAGAGGCAGAGGGTGGAAAAACATAGAAAAAGAGAAAAGAAGCAGGGGAAAAATTGGAAAAATCAGAAAAATTTGCACAAAAAGTCATTAGAACAGACAGTGTTTAACAAGAGGCATTGAGTGTGTGAGAATTTCTCATCAGAAGAGTGGTGTATATGAGCCGAATAAATGATTGGAAAAGAAAATAACTGATAGTGAAAGTTGTGAAAGGAGATAAAATTTTAAAAACTGAGCGGACAGAAAGGTTTAGTTTCTACAAGCTTTTGAAGCCAGTGGCTCCTCCTTCTGGCTGAAGAGTTGAGGAGGGAAGGAAAAGGACTGGAGAGGTTTAGGAGAAGAGGTACAGTTCAGAAAAGTCACCCAGAACCCCGGGTCAGGGGAGACTTACCAAATGGGATGAGAAGGAAAGACTGATTGTTGGGGACTGTACCAGATGAGAAGTGAAAACATGAGAGCTTAAAGGTGGAAGACAGGTGAGTACGCAAGACAGGGATTACTACTAAAACTTCACGATTGAGGTAATAGGAGTGAAAAGCTAAGTGCACTATATGTAACAGAGGTGAGTGGGGGGACAGCAAAAAATAGACAGGTCAGGAAATGACAGATGCAGAAAACTAAAATAGTGAAGAGAAGTTATTGTGTAGAAATGCTGAAGTGGAAGGAATTGACATAAAATTAAGGCCAGGTGGGTGCTGAGAAGAAAGAAAATGATTTTGTGCTAGTTCCCACCTGGTGTTTGGGGAAAGAATCCAGATAGCAAGCACATGGGGTGAAACAGGCACCAGGGTCATAACTGCCATGTTGTAGAGCATGCTCTGCAACATGATATTATGTGTTGCTTGTATACAATCTCTGTAATAACTGGGTGGTAGTAATGCCGATGTAAAAGGCTGAACAGTGTTTACGCAGCAGCTGGTATATGCAATGTGTCATTTCACTGGTGGCTCTCCCTTTGTTAGTTTTGCCAGTTACAGGGCTGGAATAGGCAGTAGTAGGAGGATGCTTAGGGCAAGTCTTGCAGTGGGGTCAGACACAGGGATGGGAGCCATAGGCTCATAGGATAGAGAGAGGGGTGCAGCTAGAGCATAGGGTCTGACAAGGATATTGCAGAGTTTGGTAGGGCAATGAAAAGCTATTATAGGTGTGGTGGGCAACTTCAAACTACAACAACATGCTCAACTTCACCTCAAAAAGCTATCTCACCTTCTCTAAACTACCTCAACAGTAGTGTTTCCCTTCCTGTCCCTCTGCAGCTCCCCAAACACCCACACCATCAACCACCACTCCTCTCCTACAAACCGAGCTTGGACAATCTTCTTAACATCCTATAGCCTTCACCACTGTCTCCCAAACCAGTAATAACTCATAATCACGAGAATCAGTCATAACAGTACCGTGATCTCAATCTCTGGTCCAAAGCACTCCCCCCCCCCCCCCCCCCACCCCGAATTATCTGTATTATCCAAGGGTCTCATTTTCAACCCTAAACCTGCATTTAACCATAACCTGACACTGAACCCTGCCATGAACAGTTTCGACCATGATCCCAACTTGATCCACCACCACTGCCTCAAAATCACCCCTTAAATGTCTTCCAAGAATTCCTCATATTCAGCAGTGCTTCACAACATTTCCTCAGGTCCTTACAACAAGACCCTAACCTGCTGAACTCCAGGCTCTACGTTCCCTAAGAGCTGATGACTCCATCATTACCCTCCCAGAAGACAAAAGATCTACCACTGTGGTCCTTGACCAACAGGAGTACGTTAGTGAAGGTCTACGCCAGCTGTCTGACACCTCTACATACAGCATCTGCTATCATGATGCAAACTGACCTGGAGTCCCTCCTAAAAACCTCAGGACCCTCACAAGCACTTATACCTCAATCCGTAGAACTTCTTATCCCACTCAAATCACACACTCCCACCTTTTACCTTCTTCCTAAGCTCCACAAACCCAAACATTTCGGCCATCCACATTTGGGAGGACAATGGTTCAAACCAGTGTCCGGCCATCCTGATCTACATTTTCTGTGATTTCCCTAAATTGCTTAAGGCAAATGCCGGGATGGTTCCTTTGAAAGGGCACAGCCGATTTCCTTCCCCATCCTTCCCTAACCCGAAGGGACCAATGACCTCACTGTTTGGTCCCCTCCCCGAATCAACAAACAAACAACAAACTGGCAATCCTATAGTTGCTGGCTTCAAAGCACCCACCGAATGTACATCTGCCCAAGTTGATCAACACCTGCAACCCATAGTACAAAGACTTCCCTCCTATATTAAAGATACCAGCCATTAATTAGGTTGTCTGAAATCTGTGCCCACCCCACTCCAATCACACACCTTGCTTGTCACCATTGATGCCCTCTCCCTCTATATCAACATCCCCCATGTACAGTCTGTCTGCTGCTGCACATTTCTTCAATCAACACCTAAGTAATTCCAAACCTATGACATACTTCTTGCTTGTCTTAATCAACTTTATACTTACCAACAATTACTTCACCTTTGAGAGGCAGACATACAAACAGATCAAGAGCCATTCTGTGGGAACCAGAATGGTTCCTTCCTATGCCAACCTTTCCAGTGGTCACATGGAGAGGGCTTTTCTGGAGCGCATAACCCTTCAGCCCCTGGTTTGGCTTGGATAAATTAATGACATCTTTGCCTTATGGATTCTTGGTGAGGCTGACCTGATAAAATTCCTGGAATCACAGAATACATTCTCCCAATTAAATTCACATGGTCCTATTCCAAATCCCATGCCACTGATCCTCACAGAAGGCTAGCCAGCTACATACTTCCATACACATTAAACCTACTAAAAAACACCACCACTTACAATTTGACAGTTGCCATCCTTTCCATGTAAACATTCCCTCCCATACAGCCTTGATATTCGAAGCAAACAGATTTGTTCAGATGCAGATTCTTTACAGCAATACCCCACCATTCTCACCTGAGCCTTCACTGGATGTAATTACCCCATCAGCCTAGTTCAAAAGCAGATTTCCCGGGCCATCACAACCTATCCGGATACTGCTGCTCCCTCCAGAAAACAACTTCGGAGCCCACCACTTATCAGGCAGTATTACCATGGTCTTGACTGTATTAATCAGCTACTTTGACAATGCTATGACTTCCTAAAATCATGCCCTGAAATGAGATCCATTCTGTCTGAGATTTTGCCCACCACACCTAGAATAGCTTTTTGTTGCCGTCTCAATCTCTGCAACATCCTTGTCAGACCCTATGCTTCTTCTGCACCCATGTCCCTACACTATGGCTCCTAAACCTTTGACTGTCTCCAATGTAAGACTTGCCCAAAGCAGCCTCTTACCACCACCCATTCCAGGCCTGTAACTGGCAAAATATATATTATCAGAGGGAGAATCACCTATGAAATGACACATTGCGTATACCAGCTGTTACGTAAACACTGTTCAGCTTTTTACATTGACATGTCTACCATGCAGTTATCAGTCAGGTTGAATGAGCATAGGCACAGGGTGTATACCAGCAATACACAACATCCTGTTGCAGAGCATGCTCTGCATGCTCATCATGACCTTGCTTCATGATGATGCATGATCATCATGACCTTGGAGCCTGTTTCACCACACGCACCATTTGGGTACTTCCTACAGACACCAGTTTCTCAAAACTCCCGCAGGTGGGAACTAGTGCTACAACATGTCATTGGTTCTTGCAACCCGTCTGCCCTTAATTTACATTAATTACTTCTGTCCTAGCATTCCTTCACAGTAATTAATCCTTTCGTCACTCCATTTTAATTTCCTACAACTTTCATTTTCTGACCTGTCTATTTTTCGCCATCCCCCCTCGCACCTCTGTTACATTCAATGTACTTAGCTTTCCATTCTTATTAACTCATGCATGATGCTTTAGTTGTAATCTCCCTCTTGCATACTGTCCTGTCCTCCACCTTTAACCCCTCAGGTTTTCAAATCTTGTCTGATGCAGTCCCCAACAATCAGTCTTTCCTTCTCATCCAGTCCGGTAAGTCTTCCCTGTCCTGGGGTTCTGGGTGACTTTTCTGGACTATATCCCATCTCCTAAACCTCCCCAGTCCTTTCCCTTCAACCCTCTTCCTTCCCCTTCAACTCTTCTGCTAGAAGGAACCAGTGGCTCCGAAAGCTTGTAAAAGTAAATCGTCTGGTGAGCAGAGTTTTTATCTACCCATTTACATTATAAAAATGTTATAAGTATTAAAAGCATTATTAATGAGCCTAGTGTGATGAAAACAAATGATAATATACTGAATCAAAAATATGAAGCATTATTTTATATATTAATTTATTTTCCATGTGGAGATATTCCCATCAACAATGTAAGCATTAGAACCAGTATACACACACAAGTTCATAATCCATTTTGTGAAAATTTGTATCACAAAGAGCTTCCTCTGTAACTGCTAATTAATATCTCTTAAGTTAGTGCCAGAGCAGCATTACACGTATTGAAATGTATGGGGTGTAGCTAGGAGCATTCTTAACTAATAACAAATATCATTTCATTGACAGTCAAATTGTCAACTTATAAAAATAAAAACATCAAAAATGGAAGATAATTGTAATGTGTAATTCATTCAAGTAGAAATAACATTCAGGAACAATTTAGCAATTTAGTGAGCATATTTCACTCTGTCAGACTTATGGAGGCCGAGGATTGATAATAACCATCCTTCGCAGTAGAATATCTCTGAGAAAGATGAAGTGTTTCCACCAGCTGTTCACCGAAGTGAAAATTCTCAAATATCTGAAAACAAAGTAGTATACATTTCAGAATGCAATAATACACAATGAGGACTGAATTTTGAACTTTGAAAATCTTAGTATCAAATAAATAAGCAAATATTTTTCCACCACAAAATTAAATCAAGCCTACTGAAACAGGCTTTTAAACTGATCAAAGAATTTTACAGAAACTACCTCAATCCCTGTGGAAGACAAAAGAAAAGTAGAAAGGATACCAAAAAAACCATGCAACATTGACATCAGTCTCTTCAAAAGATTCTTTGAAAAAGTTACTGTATTTACATAAGAGCACCTGCTCACTAAATACCAACTCTACAAGAGCAGGGCTGACAGAACATACAGAGAAAAACAACTTTCGACTGTCGGTTAAAACAATTCTGACTACTCTGAGTTATGTTTATTCCCTGCATGCAAAGCTGCATTGCTAAGTTATGTATTTTGATTTAGAAAAATCATTTACTTCCCCCAAGTTGTGAAAAAGGCATAAAATTTGAAAAAAACTGTGATTTCTTGTGAACTGAGAATAGAATTTATCATAGTTTTGTGGCACTCACTGAACAGAACATTTTTTTTATTTGAGGGGAAGGGAGGCGGATGTACTGTAGCTGATTCCTTTGTTATCTAAAGAGCAGGAAAGAGATAGTTTGCCTTTCACATTATGAAACATTTAATGCTGCAATCTCTATGTCTGTCACAATGTTCTGTACTATTGAAACTTATGCTTATATTAATTAATGACTTGTATTAAACATAACAAATGGTCCAACAGATTTTTACGACAGTGTCATAGATGTGAAGTGTCTGGACAACATACTTAATGAGACGCTAAATACAATGCACACAACAGGACACACACTAATTTAGTTTCAACAAATATGTATGCCATAGCTGGCCACTGTGGATGAGTGGTTCTAGGCGCTTCAGTCTAGAACCGCACTGCTGTAATGGTCGCAGGTTCAAATCCTGCCTCGGGCATGGATGTGTGTGATGTCCTTAGGTGAGTTAGGTTTAAGTAGTTCTAAGTCTAGGGGACTGATGACCTCAGATGTTAAGTCCCATAGTGCTCAGAGCCATTTGAACCCATTGTTGTATGCCATATCCTGATCAGTGAAGCTGAAGAATTAAATCTTTGCACCTAATAACGAACCCAAATTTTTGTGGAAGGTACATATTAATGAACTTTTACAAAAATGTTATACAGCCATTTTCTTTATCAGAATGAAGATGTCTGTTAGAAAATACATCATCTTTCATTATTGCCACAAAAACTTTAGCATGGTTCAACCAAAGTGAAAATTAACTTCACAGAGTTTCTGGTGTTCCACACTAAATGATAGGTCATTATACAAATGACTGACAGATGATTCTTAGGTTGGGACAATAGATGAGTAGGTCACTGCACCTACTAAATAAGTATGATGTTCAAAATGAGCTTTGGGATGAAGACCATCTTGTTTTACTTAAAGTAAATATTTTAACATCAACCATATGAAAAAAAAAAAGTTTTGATGGTACTGTTCTGAATGTATCAAGTGATTTGCTGTTATCGTATAACCATGGTGTATCTATGTATTTGCTATTATGTACCTGATGCACTCTGCCCAAATTTAAACTCACAGTATCTGATACCATATGTAGATAAATATTTTCCATTCATAAAACATGACACCGATCGACAGTCAGTATAAAGGTCTGAAAGACTTATATTCTTCTCATGGAAAAAGCTCTGCCAAAATAATTAAAATCCAAGAATAAGAAATTGCAGCACCAGTAAGAATATGAACTGGGTAGTTCTGTTGATAATAATGCTATAACTGTAAGAGTTTCCGACTTACATTAGTCTGCTACAAATAATAAATAATTTTACACCAACCTTCAGTACTGCTGTTGCATCAAATGATTCTCTTGGTTTTTGTTTCTTTTTTGATGTTTCAGTTTCAGACACTCCTCCTTTGTCCTCACGAAATAATGTGTTCATAACAGTTGCATGCAATTTGACTTGTTCATATTGCTTTTGCATGAGACCTATGAAGAATATGTAAAATTCACTGAAGGTAGTATAAATGCAATATTAAATGTAGCAAAGTAAGTATACTCTGTCACTAATTACATCACATACTCTACATATAACTGTATTACGTGTGAGTAAATGAACGTACTTATGAGCAAGAGGATTGATCACTACACGCAAATAGAAGAGATGCTAAGCACCAGATTCACAGCTATTAGGCTTTTAGAGGCTTTTTAGCAGGTTGATATTCTATTCCAAGTATTTATCTGCTGCTCACTCTCTCTTCCACTTGGTGAGTTGTGATCTATCCTCTTATACTTGCCTTGTAGTACTGTGTTGCACCAAGATCTAACAATAATTTATAGGCATGCTATCAAAGTAAAAAATAACAGTTATATGAAAACATATGCTTCCAAGGTTATTACTAACCTCTGTTTGCGAAGTATTCTACAATACCATCTGCAAGCTCCTGTAGCAGGTATTCAGAACTCCCTTCAACTCGAACCTTACCATACAGAACATCCACCTCTGCCGGATCATCATTCATGTACTCAACTCCAGTCATACGTAATTTCAAAGGCCGCTTTCCAAGAAGTGGGCTGGAATTATTTTTGATAAATTTTTGCAGTTATTCACATGCTACATGACACTATAACAACTGTTTTATAGAAATATGAAGCGTTTACGCTGATTCACAATTTTAAGATGGCTTGATTCTCAAGCTTTTTCAGTTTCAATTAAGAGTTTATAATTACATTCCATGAATTACATTCAGTAAAACCCAGGGAGTGGTCTCCAAGGTGCCGAAAGAAGAAAAACATATAAATTTTATTTATGTTCAATACAATATTATGATTAAATTAATGAATATTATAACATGACTTGCTAATATGAAAATACTCATTAATACCCATAATTTGAATAAAAGGAACTGAACTACAGAAAATCCTTTAATACGTTCTTCATTGTGCCTTTATTATCCATCACACATTTAACGTGCTCAGCATATAGGAGAGTACATGTGTTACCACATGTCTGATTACTTGCTGTCTTTATCTCCAGCTCTTGAAATTTTGTAAATTTTGTTTTTGGCCATAGAATTAAATACACCACTGGCCATTAAAATTGCTACACCATGAAGATGATGTGCTACAGATGGGAAATTTAACCGACAGGAAGATGATGCTGTGATATGCAAATGATTAGCTGTTCAGAGCATTCAAACAAGGTTGGCGCCGGTGGCGACACCTACAATGTGCTGACATGTGGAAAGTTTCCAATCGATTTCTCATACACAAAAAGCAGTTGACAGGTGTTGCCTGGTGAAACGTTGTGATGCCCCGTATAAGGAGGAGAAATGCGTACCATCACGTTTCAGACTTTGATAAAGTTTGGATTGTAGCCTATCGCGAAAGTGGTTTATCGTATTGCGACATTGCTGCTCTTGTTGGTCGAGATCCAATGACTGTTAGCAGAATATGGAATTGGTGGGTGCAGGAGAGTAATATGGAATGCCAGCTGGATCCCAACGGCCTCGTATCTCTAGCAGTCGAGATGATAGGCATCTTATCCGCATGGCTGTAACAGATTGTGCAGCCACGTCTCGATCCCTGAGTCAACAGATGGGGATGTTTGCAAGACAACAACCATCTGCATGAACAGTTCAACGACAGTTGCAGCAGCATGGACTGTCAGCTCGGAGACCATGGCTGCGGTTACCCTTGAAGCTGCATCACAGACAGGAGTGCCTGAGATGGTGTACTCAACGACGAACCTGGGTGCACGAATGGCAAAACGTCATTTTTACGGATGCATCCAGATTCTGTTTACAGCATCATGATAGTCGCATCCGTGTTTGCTCCCTGCCGCCGTTGGATAAGCAGCTGCAGCAGCAAGTCGTATACTCCTAGCTCACTCATTTGTTACATAGTTTAATTCTTAATTTCTTTGCGTGTTTTTGGTACTTGCATTGTTTAATTCATAAATTTCGAGCGTATTATAGTATTTGAGAGTTGTAGCATCGCGTTTTAGTACCTGAATAGTGTAAATTCGCGTAGTCGTTTGTCTACTGTTTTGTTTTGAACGGCCAGTGTCGGTTGGTCGCAGTCAGTGTGCTCCCTGCCGCCGTTGGATAAGCAGCTGAGCAGCAAGTCGTATACTCCTAGCTCACTCATTTGTTACATAGTTTAATTCTTAATTTCTTTGCGTGTTTTTGGTTCTTGCATTGTTTAATTCATAAATTTCGGGCGTATTATAGTATTTGAGAGTGTAGCATCGTGTTTTAGTACCTGAATAGTGTAATTTCGCTTAGTCTCCTTCCGCCGCCGAGCAGTGTCAGCAGTGCGCAAGTAGCAGCATTACTGCATTTACTAGGCAATCTTGTATTTTAATAACCGTTTAAATTTTGTCGATTTGTTTGCGCTCTCTGTAGATTAGTTCAGACGTTCTTAGCAAAACAGTTTTTAGCATGGATAGGGACTGCAACTGCTGTGTTCGGATGCAGGCTGAGTTGGCATCCCTTCGCTCCCAGCTTCAGGCAGTGTTGGCTTCGGTCACACAGCTTGAGGCTGTTGCCAATGGGCATCACTGTGGGGGTCGGGATGGGGGTTTGTCGGGGACGGCCAGCTCGTCCCACGCATCCCCTGATCGGACTACGACTGTGGTTGCCCGGGATACTGCCCGCATTGAGGCTGATCCCTCACCTGTGGTAGAGTGGGAGGTCGTTTCAAGGTGTGGCAGGGGGCGAAAGACATTCTGGAGGGCTGAACGGAAAGCCTCTCCAGTTTGTCTGACGAACCGGTTTCAGGCTCTGTCTCAGGCTGATACTGATCTTCGGCCTGACATGGCTGCTTGTCCTGTTCCAGAGGTTGCCCCTCAGTCTGCAAGATCCGGGCAGTCGCAGAGGGTGGGCTTACTGGTAGTTGGGAGCTCCAACGACAGGTGCGTAATGGGGCCCCTTAGGGAAATGGCAGCAAGAGAGGGGAAGAAAACCAATGTGCACTCCGTGTGCATACCGGGGGGAGTCATTCCAGATGTGGAAAGGGTCCTTCCGGATGCCATGAAGGGTACAGGGTGCACCCATCTGCAGGTGGTCGCTCATGTCGGCACCAATGATGTGTGTCACTATGGATCGGAGGAAATCCTCTCTGGCTTCCGGCGGCTATCTGATTTGGTGAAGACTGCCAGTCTCGCTAGCGGGATGAAAGCAGAGCTCACCATCTGCAGCATCGTCGACAGGACTGACTGCGGACCTTTGGTACAGAGCCGAGTGGAGGGTCTGAATCAGAGGCTGAGACGGTTCTGCGACCGTGTGGGCTGCAGATTCCTCGACTTGCGCCATAGGGTGGTGGGGTTTCGGGTTCCGCTGGATAGGTCAGGAGTCCACTACACGCAACAAGCGGCTACACGGGTAGCAGGGGTTGTGTGGCGTGGGCTGGGCGGTTTTTTAGGTTAGATGGCCTTGGGCAAGTACAGAAAGGGCAACAGCCTCAACAGGTGCGGGGCAAAGTCAGGACATGCGGGGACCAAGCAGCAATCGGTATTGTAATTGTCAACTGTCGAAGCTGCGTTGGTAAAGTACCGGAACTTCAAGCGCTGATAGAAAGCACCGAAGCTGAAATCGTTATAGGTACAGAAAGCTGGTTTAAGCCAGAGATAAATTCTGCCGAAATTTTTACAAAGGTACAGACGGTGTTTAGAAAGGATAGATTGCATGCAACCGGTGGTGGAGTGTTCATCGCTGTTAGTAGTAGTTTATCCTGTAGTGAAGTAGAAGTGGATAGTTCCTGTGAATTATTATGGGTGGAGGTTACACTAAACAACCGAACTAGGTTAATAATTGGCTCCTTTTACCAACCTCCCGACTCAGCAGCATTAGTGGCAGAACAACTGAGAGAAAATTTGGAATACATTTCACATAAATTTTCTCAGCATGTTATAGTCTTAGGTGGAGATTTCAATTTACCAGATATAGACTGGGACACTCAGATGTTTAGGACGGGTGGTAGGGACAGAGCATCGAGTGACATTATACTGAGTGCACTATCCGAAAATTACCTCGAGCAATTAAACAGAGAACCGACTCGTGGAGATAACATATTGGACCTACTGATAACAAACAGACCCGAACTTTTCGAATCTGTATGTACAGAACAGGGAATCAGTGATCATAAGGCCGTTGCAGCATCCCTGAATATGGAAGTTAATAGGAATATAAAAAAAGGGAGGAAGGTTTATCTGTTTAGCAAGAGTAATAGAAGGCAGATTTCAGACTACCTAACAGATCAAAACAAAAATTTCTGTTCCGACACTGACAATGTTGAGTGTTTATGGAAAAAGTTCAAGGCAATCGTAAAATGCGTTTTAGACAGGTACGTGCCGAGTAAAACTGTGAGGGACGGGAAAAACCCACCGTGGTACAACAACAAAGTTAGAAAACTATTGCGAAAGCAAAGAGAGCTCCACTCCAAGTTTAAACACAGCCAAAACCTCTCAGACAAACAGAAGCTAAACGATGTCAAAGTTAGCGTAAGGAGGGCTATGCGTGAAGCGCTCATTGAATTCGAAAGTAAAATTCTATGTACCGACTTGACAGAAAATCCTAGGAAGTTCTGGTCTTACGTTAAATCAGTAAGTGGCTCGAAACAGCATATCCAGACACTACGGGATGATGATGGCATTGAAACAGAGGATGACACGCGTAAAGCTGAAATACTAAACACCTTTTTCCAAAGCTGTTTCACAGAGGAAGACCGCACTGCAGTTCCTTCTCTAAATCCTCGCACAAACGAAAAAATGGCTGACATCAAAATAAGTGTCCAAGGAATAGAAAAGCAACTGGAATCACTCAATAGAGGAAAGTCCACTGGACCTGACGGGATACCAATTCGATTCTACACAGAGTACGCGAAAGAACTTGCCCCCCTTCTAACAGCCGTGTACCGCAAGTCTCTAGAGGAACGGAGGGTTCCAAATGATTGGAAAAGAGCACAGATAGTCCCAGTCTTCAAGAAGGGTCGTCGAGCAGATGCGCAAAACTATAGACCTATATCTCTGACGTCGATCTGTTGTAGAATTTTAGAACATGTTTTTTGCTCGCGTATCATGTCATTTCTGGAAACCCAGAATCTACTATGTAGGAATCAACATGGATTCCGGAAACAGCGATCGTGTGAGACCCAACTCGCCTTATTTGTTCATGAGACCCAGAAAATATTAGATACAGGCTCCCAGGTAGATGCTATTTTTCTTGACTTCCGGAAGGCGTTCGATACAGTTCCGCACTGTCGCCTGATAAACAAAGTAAGAGCCTACAGAATATCAGACCAGCTGTGTGGCTGGATTGAAGAGTTTTTAGCAAACAGAACACAGCATGTTGTTATCAATGGAGAGACGTCTACAGACGTTAAAGTAACCTCTGGCGTGCCACAGGGGAGTGTTATGGGACCATTGCTTTTCACAATATATATAAATGACTTAGTAGATAGTGTCGGAAGTTCCATGCGGCTTTTCGCGGATGATGCTGTAGTATACAGAGAAGTTACTGCATTAGAAAATTGTAGCGAAATACAGGAAGATCTGCAGCGGATAGGCACTTGGTGCAGGGAGTGGCAACTGACCCTTAACATAGACAAATGTAATGTATTGCGAATACATAGAAAGAAGGATCCTTTATTGTATGATTATATGATAGCGGAACAAACACTGGTAGCAGTTACTTCTGTAAAATATCTGGGAGTATGCGTACGGAACGATTTGAAGTGGAATGATCACATAAAACTAATTATTGGTAAGGCGGGTACCAGGTTGAGATTCATTGGGAGAGTGCTTAGAAAATGTAGTCCATCAACAAAGGAGGTGGCTTACAAAACACTCGTTCGACCTATACTTGAGTATTGCTCATCAGTGTGGGATCCGTACCAGGTCGGGTTGACGGAGGAGATAGAGAAGATCCAAAGAAGAGCGGCGCGTTTCGTCACTGGGTTATTTGGTAACCGTGATAGCGTTACGGAGATGTTTAATAAACTCAAGTGGCAGACTCTGCAAGAGAGGCGCTCTGCATCGCGGTGTAGCTTGCTCGCCAGGTTTCGAGAGGGTGCGTTTCTGGATGAGGTATCGAATATATTGCTTCCCCCTACTTATACTTCCCGAGGAGATCACGAATGTAAAATTAGAGAGATTAGAGCGCGCACGGAGGCTTTCAGACAGTCGTTCTTCCCGCGAACCATACGCGACTGGAACAGGAAAGGGAGGTAATGACGGTGGCACGTAAAGTGCCCTCCGCCACACACCGTTGGGTGGCTTGCGGAGTATCAATGTAGATGTAGATGTAGACATCATGGTGAACGCACATTGGAAGCATGTATTCGTCATCGCCATACTGGCGTATCACCCAGTGTGATGGTATGGGGTGCCATTGGTTACACGTCTCGGTCACCTCTTGTTCGCATTGACGGCACTGTGAACAGTGGACGTTACATTTTAGATGTGTTACGACCCATGGTTCTAACTTTCATTCGATCCCTGTGAAACCCTACATTTCAGCAGGATAATGCACGACCGCATGTTGCAGGTCCTGTGCGGGCCTTTCTGGATACAGAAAATGTTCGACTGCTGCCCTGGCCAGCACATTCTCCAGATCTCTCACCAACTGAAAACGTCTGGTCAGTGGTGGCCAAGCAACTGGCTCGTCACAATACGCCAGTCACTACTCTTGATGAACTGTGGTATCGAGTTGAAGCTGCATGGGCAGCTGTACCTGTGTATGCCATCCAAGCTCTGTTTGACTCAATGCCCAGGAGTATCAAGGCCTTTATTACGGCCAGAGGTGGTTGTTCTGGGTACTGATTTCTCAGGATCTATACACCCAAACTGTGTGAAAATGTAATCACATGTCAGTTCTAGTGTAATATATTTGTCCAATGAATACCCGTTTATCATCTGCATTTCTTCTTGGTGTAGCTATTTTAATGGCCAGTAGTGTATAATCATGCTTTTTATTGTGTTTTGTGTTTGCATATTGTTAAAACATGGGAGTACTACAACAAATACATATGTAAAGGACACACGCAGGGGGGTGGTCTCGGTGCGTGGTTCCCATTTGAGTTAGGAACACGAGGTAAAAAGTTTTTGCTTTGCCCAGACTAACGGCTGTATGTACAGCAAATCGAATGTCTGTCTTACTGTAGTTATGTTACAGTATATTAAGCAATGTTTGAATGACAAACCGGAGTTGGTGCCCAGTGAAAATTGTGTGAATTGATTAAATCCCTTTGCAAAAGATTTTAATTGGCCTGAAATTAATGCTCAGCTAATGGCACTTCAGATTTTTCATGCAAAAACCATCACTCTCGTTCATATTCAATGTGCAGTAACAGTCACCCTTAAATAATTCCGGACTGGAGGAAGACTGATGGTTCAAATTTGGTCTACCGGTGTAACAGACCTTGGTCTAATTTAAGTTTTAGAAACCACAATTTTCTGGGAGGTTTTTTGAAGCTCACTACTTTAAACTTGTACGAACCATTTCAAACTTTCTGCAAAGATAAATAAAAGGACAAAGCCAGAATTCTTGTAACCCAACAATCTTTATCAGTTATCACAATATAATGGTTTGAATTCGAGATAAATGCAGCGCATAAGATTCGTTCTTATATGAACTGAATGCATGGAAATGATTTGAAGTGGGTCAAATAAATAAAAAATGCATTCTTATGATAAACTTGCTTCCAAAATGTAGCTTTATTTATATTTTACTTGCAAAAAACACTTTTTTGTGAGTTTTTTTTAGGTGTGCCACTTCTGTGTTTTAGACTTGTGCTTATTGGTTCAAATTTTGTAAGAAGGTTGACAAATACGTGTAATTAGTGGTCACCCTGTGGTCTTGTGAAAGCTTTACTATTGTCACACAACAGTCTAAAGTTGCACATAAAATGCAAGTAAAATCTCGTTTACAGCAAATTGCATGTGCTGTGAGAGTTTAAAATGATACAGATGATGATGAAAAATATATTATTATGGTAATTATAAGAAGTGTTTGCAAAAATATTTCATTGTTTAGATTTTACATGCAAAAAATTACATGCCTGCATGTGGAATTGTTTTTTTGTAGAAATGTGTTATGTTTTAAGCATAGCATTTGCTTATAATTAAAGAAAAAGAAAAAAGCATGTTATTACAGTTGATTATTGTTTCACTGATTATATGTTAAAGATTTATTCACCAGTTGCTTAAAATTATCAAAAAATCTTTGGACATGCAAAACAATGTATGTACCAAACAATAATTATGCCCAGTCCTGAACAAAATGATATACTGTTTGATCAAGCACTTAAAGCTTTAATGACAACCATACAGAAAATTAAACTAATCCAAAAATTGCTATAAAAATAATTTTCATAAAAAAGGTCACATTATTTCTAAACAGTAGAAATTGTTTTACTGTGTTTTCTTCAAAGACAACTATGCTATCTTGTAGAGAATTTATTTTCAGACAAAACAAGCTTAAGTTTGTCATTTTTCATACAGGATTGAAAAGTTGATAGTATATTGTCATGCATACATTGTTTCACGTTTGTTCTGCTTATTTCAGCCAACCTATTATTTCCTGTTTTCTTATTGTTTAGATTTTCGGTTGAAGTTGCTAGAAGCCAGATAGAGGGACTGCATGAAGCATTAGCGATGTACATTTACCACTCCAGTGATTGGAGTGCTTCTCGTGAGAGAATTTCGGTAGCCATAGGGTTTTTAATTATTGATTTTGGTGTAGTGAGAAGTTGGGAGCCTGCCTTGTGGCTGAACGTGAGGCTGCCAGAACTTTTATAGACTGATCTTACCAGTGTCGTTAAACAACACACTTATTGCAGTAACACAAATGCACAACATACACTGAGGTGACAAGATCATGGGATGCACATATACTGATGACGGTAATATCGATTACACAAGGTACAAAAAGACAGTACATGGGCAGAGCTGTGAGCTGTACACAGGTGAGTCATGTGAATAGGTTTATGACAAAATTATGGTTGCACAATAGAATTAACAGACTTTGAAAGTGCAGCTAGATGCATGGGACATTCCATTTCAGAAATTGTTAGGGAATTCAATATTCTGAGATCAACAAGGTCAAGAGCATGCAGAGAATACCAAATTTCAAGCATTACTTCTCACCACAGACAACGCATTGGATTGCATTTCATGCCAAAATTATTCACGTGAGTTTTTCTAGTGGTGGTTTTTTAATTTTTGATTTTTGTTATTGCATACTTTAAATAAACAATGAAAAAACTTGCAAGATTAGAGACAACAACAAGGTGTGTGCTCTTCAGCAGTTTTTTATTTGTTGCACAAATTGTTCAGCATTCATGTAGTGCACAATTCATTACATTTCCACCCTTTTTCTAGTTTTGTTTCAAATGAAACATTTGATTTACGCTATCATCTGGGAAATTTTCAAATATTTCAAAACAATACGTTCATTCAGCTGATAGGGAAGGTAAATTTAATCACAGATCCATAGGGTTCCCAGTAAGCTGGGTATACTTTGGTCCATCAGTTAATTGGTCAACAGGTTAAATCCTCAACTACTTAAATGATCAAATGAATTGTCAAATAAATTAAACTGTCAGCTCGACAAATCACTGGATGCTGAAGAGCCGGCCTATCCTAGCGCATTGTTGCTCGCATTTCGTCACTGATTATAAAGCTACTTTCACATTTCACAATGGCCAACTGTATCTTTGTCTGCGTATTATTTTGTACTATTTCACCACATGGTTGGTGGTCACATGTTTCTTATGGGCTACTTTGTAAC
Organism: Schistocerca americana; assembly: GCF_021461395.2. Taxonomy (NCBI): domain Eukaryota; kingdom Metazoa; phylum Arthropoda; class Insecta; order Orthoptera; family Acrididae; genus Schistocerca; species Schistocerca americana. The sequence continues at coordinate 485,814,344 of NC_060120.1, forward strand.
TACTTTTAAGAAGCATAATAATGTAGTCTCATGCTGTTGTTTAATTAGGAAAACACCTTTTGCTATCCAAATGCCACCTGACAAGCAACCTTCTTTAGCAGCGGTATGTGGACACAGAGAGATTCACATTTTTTTCCTGTTTCAAATCTGCTACTTCACATGAACCATATGACCACCTCTTTTTTTGTACAACAATTCTACATTTTTGTTTGCATCATAAGTTTATATATGTAATATGGTCATATTGTATAAGTTTATCTACATAATGTAAACTATTTACATACATTATCATCATAAACTTCACACAGTATTTTCATATTTTGCTCAGTATCAAATTTATGTTTGCTGTTACACTCCTGGAAATGGAAAAAAGAACACATTGACACCGGTGTGTCAGACCCACCATACTTGCTCCGGACACTGCGAGAGGGCTGTACAAGCAATGATCACACCCACGGCACAGCGGACACACCAGGAACCGCGGTGTTGGCCGTCGAATGGCGCTAGCTGCGCAGCATTTGTGCACCGCCGCCGTCAGTGTCAGCCAGTTTGCCGTGGCATACGGAGCTCCATCGCAGTCTTTAACACTGGTAGCATGCCGCGACAGCGTGGACGTGAACCGTATGTGCAGTTGACGGACTTTGAGCGAGGGCGTATAGTGGGCATGCGGGAGGCCGGGTGGACGTACCGCCGAATTGCTCAACACGTGGGGCGTGAGGTCTCCACAGTACATCGATGTTGTCGCCAGTGGTCGGCGGAAGGTGCACGTGCCCGTCGAACTGGGACCGGACCGCAGCGACGCACGGATGCACGCCAAGACCGTAGGATCCTACGCAGTGCCGTAGGGGACCGCACCGCCACTTCCCAGCAAATTAGGGACACTGTTGCTCCTGGGGTATCTGCGAGGACCATTCGCAACCGTCTCCATGAAGCTGGGCTACGGTCCCGCATACCGTTAGGCCGTCTTCCGCTCACGCCCCAACATCGTGCAGCCTGCCTCCAGTGGTGTCGCGACAGGGGTGAATGGAGGGACGAATGGAGACGTGTCGTCTTCAGCGATGAGAGTCGCTTCTGCCTTGGTGCCAATGATGGTCGTATGCGTGTTTGGCGCCGTGCAGGTGAGCGCCACAATCAGGACTGCATACGACCGAGGCACACAGGGCCAACACCCGGCATCATGGTGTGGGGAGCGATCTCCTACACTGGCCGTGCACCACTGGTGATCGTCGAGGGGACACTGAATAGTGCACGGTACATCCAAACCGTCATCGAACCCATCGTTCTACCATTCCTAGACCGGCAAGGGAACTTGCTGTTCCAACAGGACAATGCACGTCCGCATGTATCCCGTGCCACCCAACGTGCTCTAGAAGGTGTAAGTCAACTACCCTGGCCAGCAAGATCTCCGGATCTGTCCCCCATTGAGCATGTTTGGGACTGGATGAAGCGTCGTCTCACGCGGTCTGCACGTCCAGCACGAACGCTGGTCCAACTGAGGCGCCAGGTGGAAATGGCATGGCAAGCCGTTCCACAGGACTACATCCAGCATCTCTACGATCGTCTCCATGGGAGAATAGCAGCCTGCATTGCTGCGAAAGGTGGATATACACTGTACTAGTGCCGACATTGTGCATGCTCTGTTGCCTGTGTCTATGTGCCTGTGGTTCTGTCAGTGTGATCATGTGATGTATCTGACCCCAGGAATGTGTCAATAAAGTTTCCCCTTCCTGGGACAATGAATTCACGGTGTTCTTATTTCAATTTCCAGGAGTGTATTTTGTGCAATGTATTAAGTATTTATGGTTGTTTTTCTTATGTTTGTGTGTACAATTTCATGCAGATATGAATAAAATATGTGTAATTATAAAACAAAAAAGTAAAAAGAAAACAATAAAAAATTTAAACACAATTTTAAATAAACTAAAAGATATACAACAAAATAATAAAACAAAGACTCTCCCATGGGCATGTGACCTTGACGTGCTGTTAGTTACCACGCTACAGCGGCCTAATGTCAAAGGCAGAGCAAAAATTGGGAACCAGAATGAAAACTGCTCGTATCAGAGACAAAAAAAAGTGACTATGTCCTGGGAAAAGTTAAGGATGTAAAAGGAGGAAAGTAGCTTTTCGACTTATATGGCACCATCAAAGACATTTACAATCAAAACATTTTTAAGTCTTAGCACTTTTTTACGAGTTAACCCTACATCCTCAGTGCAATGAGCTCTCTTTGCTGCAAGGTACTGGCACACATGCACCTTATATTATATAGGCTAAAGCCTCTCATCCTGCACCCATAATCCAAAAGATTCGCCGGCCATAGTAAACATTACATAATATTGTATGGCTGAAGAGCATACATGCAATAGATAAAAAAAGTTTAACAGGAGATAAAATTTCTGGGGGTGGATTTGTTCATGGAGAGACATTAAAAGTAGCTTTTGATTTCTGGTTGGGGGTTGATTTTTTTCCCTGAGCGACCATTTCTCTCAGACCCACCCCCAGTTACATGTATGGTGAAGCATGTAAGAACAAATACACAAATTTTTGTGCTTAGAGAGAGTGGAATGAATCCACAATAGGAAATACCCACGTTGGATGACATGATGGATGTTATACAACAATACATCATGTTACTTTACTTGATATTATATACTACACTCCTGGAAACTGAAATAAGAACACCGTGAATTCATTGTCCCAGGAAGGGGAAACTTTATTGACACATTCCTGGGGTCAGATACATCACATGATCACACTGACAGAACCACAGGCACATAGACACAGGCAACAGAGCATGCACAATGTCGGCACTAGTACAGTGTATATCCACCTTTCGCAGCAATGCAGGCTGCTATTCTCCCATGGAGACGATCGTAGAGATGCTGGATGTAGTCCTGTGGAACGGCTTGCCATGCCATTTCCACCTGGCGCCTCAGTTGGACCAGTGTTCGTGCTGGACGTGCAGACCGCGTGAGACGATGCTTCATCCAGTCCCAAACATGCTCAATGGGGGACAGATCCGGAGATCTTGCTGGCCAGGGTAGTTGACTTACACCTTCTAGAGCACGTTGGGTGGCACGGGATACATGCGGACGTGCATTGTCCTGTTGGAACAGCAAGTTCCCTTGCCGGTCTAGGAATGGTAGAACGATGGGTTCGATGACGGTTTGGATGTACCGTGCACTATTCAGTGTCCCCTCGAGGATCACCAGTGGTGTACGGCCAGTGTAGGAGATCGCTCCCCACACCATGATGCCGGGTGTTGGCCCTGTGTGCCTCGGTCGTATGCAGTCCTGATTGTGGCGCTCACCTGCACGGCGCCAAACACGCATACGACCATCATTGGCACCAAGGCAGAAGCGACTCTCATCGCTGAAGACGACACGTCTCCATTCGTCCCTCCATTCACGCCTGTCGCGACACCACTGGAGGCGGGCTGCACGATGTTGGGGCGTGAGCGGAAGACGGCCTAATGGTGTGCGGGACCGTAGCCCAGCTTCATGGAGACGGTTGCGAATGGTCCTCGCCGATACCCCAGGAGCAACAGTGTCCCTTATTTGCTGGGAAGTGGCGGTGCGGTCCCCTACGGCACTGCGTAGGATCCTACGGTCTTGGCGTGCATCCGTGCGTCGCTGCGGTCCGGTCCCAGGTCGACGGGCACGTGCACCTTCCGCCGACCACTGGCGACAACATCGATGTACTGTGGAGACCTCACGCCCCACGTGTTGAGCAATTCGGCGGTACGTCCACCCGGCCTCCCGCATGCCCACTATACGCCCTCGCTCAAAGTCTGTCAACTGCACATACGGTTCACGTCCATGCTGTCGCGGCATGCTACCAGTGTTAAAGACTGCGATGGAGCTCCGTATGCCACGGCAAACTGGCTGACACTGACGGCGGCGGTGCACAAATGCTGCGCAGCTAGCGCCATTCGACGGCCAACACCGCGGTTCCTGGCGTGTCTGCTGTGCCGTGCATGTGATCATTGCTTGTACAGCCCTCTCGCAGTGTCCGGAGCAAGTATGGTGGGTCTGACACACCGGTGTCAATGTGTTCTTTTTTCCATTTCCAGGAGTGTATATTACATGACATGGGTACTAATGCTCATAAGTAAAAAAAGTGCAAATAACTGTTTTGATTTAAATACCTTTGAAGCTGCCACAGAAGTCGAAAAGCTAGCTGAACAGCTGTGAAAGTAACCAATACTTTTAAAAGAGTTGTCCTCGACTAACACCAGACACGCACCCTTTTTAATATTTATGTATTTTGAAAATGTTCTCTCTATTAGTCAAGGTTTCTCAAACATTGATTCTGTAATTCATTAGTGAATCAGAATATACTAAAGTCTTCATTTATAAATCAGCTTTATGTGCAATAATCTGCAATGCAAATGTATCTGAACTACAGCATTTCATCAACTGTATTGTGTGGGTTTTCCAAATAATGTTCTACAGTTTTAACCCCAAAAAAGTTAATGCTATCTACTGCCTGAGCATACTACTTTTGTATTCTATGAGAGACACTGAGCGGCTTGCAGTGACTCCTGTCTAGTGTACTGCTTGCCTCCGGCAGCAGACAATGTGCAATATACTTCCGTAAAAGTGAACTTTATTTACCATGAAAAACTTTGTTACAAATTATAAACTGTCAAAAACTGACAATGATGAACCTTCTTTACAAAAAAATTATGAAAAATATTAATTAAATGTGTAGTGACCTACAAAGAAGTGTTATATGGGAAACTAAGATCTATTATATCATTGTCATTCTTAGAACAAACGCTCTGATTTTTTTTTTTTTTTTTGTTCTCACTTCTTCTTCTTCTTCGATATCTGATGTTGTATCATGAGCAGGCTGGAGGCCAGATGTGATTTCTGTAAATGTAATTTGGTAATTTCAAGCACTGGATGAAATTTTACCTAATTTTGTACTCTCTTATTGTGATATTGTAGTATTTGCTTACCCCACCAGCCTTAAGAAATGTCTGTGAATATTTTAAATAATGCGTGAGAGGTACAAATGTTATTCATATTGTTGTTGGCAATCTTTAAGACAAATGACATTATTTCATTATCTTTCTGGACTAATTAATAATATTGAACACAGACTTGTTTAAAAAAACAATAACCCTAATGATACTCCTTCAGAGTGGATAGGTATTTTGCTTAATTTCAAGGAATTTTATGTAAAAATATCATGCTTGTGTATGCTGATAGAATCTGTGGGAAAGATGTTTTATCAATACTTAAAGAATGCAAATATTTATCGAGATAAGTTTAAAATATTATGGGATGGTACATACAGTTGTTCACGCAAAGAAGTAACCCATGATAGCTGGATATTTTATTAAAGAACTATTTTTGGTATTTAATAAAAAGATATCCTTGAGAGCTTACTAGTCAGAACTTATAGCCCTACCCACCAAAGATATTTTAGTACCGTATGGTTGTAGTTTGTGTATGTAGATGAGATGTAGTTTCTGATAAAGCAGATGAACAATTAATAGGGTCTTACCACTTAAGAGAACTGCTGTTATGTAAGTGCATGCTGCTTCAATTTAAAGAAAATTTCAGAGGTAAAGATGACCTGCATTTTGACACATTCACGATCCTCACAGATTGTTTTTAGTATATATGTTACCGGCCAAACCCGATTTTAGAATGAACTAGTTTCGCCTAGGTCAAACTCGTTCATCCTGTTACCAATAGGGTACAACAGTTTAGCCTATGTCGAATCAGTTTATCCTAGTTAGAATTTACATGCTTTAGGATAAACTGGTACGCCCTAGTCTGAACTAATTTTGCCCAGTCAGATTGTCATGGATGAGCCTTCGTGTAGTAGGCAAGCCAATCAAAAGCTGTGGAGAGAAAAGTTTCTGGAGGAAATTTTGAAGAGTGGAAACAAAAAGTCTTCTCATTATAATGTGTTATCAGTAGACGAATATGCGGATTTGGTTAAACAAGTAGAAGACGCAGAAAAGTTGGAAAAAAGATCATCGTTACAAAAAAGAAGACTGAAATGTTTGCTGTTTTGAAAATTGGCAATGTGAAGAAACTCACTGCATGATGTGAAGGGAATACAAAATACTTTGTTCCAGTTGATGAACTTTATGATGTGATTGACGCAGCTTGCGTAGCTGTGGATCATGGTGGTCGCAACAGGATGTTAGCAGAGACATCAAAAAAATATGCCAACATCACAAAGGGAATGATATGCCTCTATTTATCAATGTGTGATGTTTGTCAACAATTCGGAAATGAATAGCAGATGCCAAACTGATTTGATTCATTTCCAAACACAATCAGATGGGAATTTAAAATTCATTTTAGTTTACCAAGACCACCTCACAAAATTTGTTCTCCCTCGTATGTTAACATCAAAGAGGGCTGAAGAAGTGGCTTATCATTTGAATGACATATTCCTAACTGTAGGGGTGCCGTGCATTCTTCAATCTGATAATGGCAGAGAATTTGTCAATAATGTTATAAGTGGACTCGCAAAGCTTTGGTCAGAACTGAAAATTGTGCATGGAAAACCAAGGCACAGCCAAAGTCAGGGTTCTGTTGAACGTGCCAACCAAGACATTGAAAATATGATAAGTTCTTGGTTAAAGGACAACAATTCAATGAAGTGGTTAGAAGGATTAAGGTATGTCCAATTCACGAAATATTGAGCTTACCACTCTGGCATAAAACAATCACCTTACAAGGCATTATTCAGAATCAAACCTAGAGTAAGACTTTCCACTTCCTCGTTGCCTCAAGAAATTATAAATGATATTCAGGATGAAGATGACCTAATGAAGGCAATTGAAGATGACAGCAATACTGAACAGTACGAAGACAGCAATGATAACATTATGAAAATTGACACAAACGACATTCAAAATGCTAGAAAAATTGTGAAAGAAAATCTAAGAAAAACAACCTAATAGAATGAAAGCTTCCTCTGACAAATCCCATCCACCCACTGACATTGGAGACAATGTAACCATACCTATTCCAGATGTAGATAAAGGCAGAGGTGACCTTCGAAACATAATTGGAGTAATACTTCAAAAGACTGATGAGGGCCTCTACAAAGTTGGCACCAAACATGGCGTACTTCAAAAACATTATTTCAGTTATAATTTTATTAAAATTTTCCATAATTTTTTGTAATAAAATATTAAAAAATATTTGTTTCACCTTCTTGTTAATTCTTTAGAACTGATTTCGACATATGCATTCAGAAGTTTTTAGATGTGGAAGATATTAACCAGGATACTGAAATATCTTTAAGGACTGCAGCCACAAAACATTCTGTTGGATCAGGGCAATGCAGTTGTAAGAAAAACTGTACAACAAACAAATGCAATTGTAAGAAAAACAAACTCTGCAATTGTAAGTGCCACCAAAGTAAACCTTGCAAAAATAAGTAAATAAGCAAATTGCAGATAAGGTGATTTCTGTGGATGGATGGATGTAAGTTGATCTAGTGATAGATGTGAAATTAAAGATTAGTTAATAAATAACTTTAATGAATCATATTGACTATTTTATTTCTATTCCTTTATTCAGTTTACTTTGTAAAGCTTATGGAAAATACAAACAAGGTGAAATTAGTTCAGACTAGGATGTAGCAATTTATCCTAAGGTATGTAAATTCTAACTAGGATAAACCGATTTGACCTAGGCTAAACTGTTTCATCCTATCGGTAACAGGACGAACGAGTTTGGCCTAGGTGAAACTAGTTCATCCTAAAATCGGGTTTGGCCGGTAACATATATTTTGAAAGTTTCACATAACAAATTACGCAAACAATATTAAACTATGCCCACATCCAAAGATTTACTTTACACAAACAAGCTTTATCAGATTCGTACAATACATTTCACAGTGTGTGCATGTCTTTACAATACATTAATACAAAAACACAATTCATATAGACAGACATTCTACATGTCACGACATGGCACATACCACATTTGGTGCCTAACATGAGAGGCTCACAAGGCACTTGTATTTACCACAACACAATATTTGTTTTAAGTACTAATGTGTATTGTATTTTTCTTTCATGTACTTAAAAACCAAAAATCAGGTACTTCAACAGAAAGTAACTTGGTTACAGCACTGACTATAAATGCTATGCCAATGCCAGCAGTCAGGAATGATTTTTAACCTTACTCTTTGCCAAACTTGATGAGAAAGAGAAAGAGAGAGAATGGATAAGGGAAGAGAAAGATCAAATTAAGGAGAAGGAATGAGATGAGACAGACAGACTTTTATTGAAAATGGTAGAGGAATCTATTAAGTTGAGCAAAAAGGAATGTGAAGAGAAAGACTGAATTAGGGAGAAGGAATGCCAAGAAAAGCAGTGTTTAAGCAAGGGGAAAGGAAAGAGAAAGAGAAAGAGAGAGACAGAGACCGTGCTTTGCAGAGCAATTACATAAAGTACTTGATGCGTGTGATGAATGTATTATTGAGCAGATCTCTGAGGAGATGAAAAAGATAAAGTTAAAGGTAGATAAAGTGCTCACTAAAACACTGGACTTACCTGAGAAAGTGAACACACTTGATGCGAAACTTGAAAGCTTGAGCGAAGCTCACAAATGCTTAGAAAAGAATGTTAAGAGCGTAGTAAAGACGGTAGACGATTTAACTACGAACTTCGAACAGAAAATAGAGACAGAGGTAGCTGCTGCTCTACAGTGTTTAAATATTACTACATTTCAATTCCCTCCCATGTAACATGTATGATTTACAAATACAGAGGACAGACAGAGAGAAAAATGTAAATGTATGCAGCACTATGGTATAAAATGTCATCCCTTGTACCAGCCATCAATAAGGCAACATGCTAATTCAAAACAGGCAATATGAGAATGTTGGTAACACCCAGCTGTGGCTCACACGCTGTGAAAATTGTATTGTTGTGCTGCCACAGTCAGCTGCTGCGGTACCAACACTGACTCATTTAAAACATGAAGAGACATTATTGAAGCACCACCACTTCCAAATGTTTTTTGAAGAGAAAAAAACAACACATCCTGTCATTTTTATTAAAGGTTTTTGAAAGGTGGAGTGAACACAAAAAGGTGCAATTTGTCACTTCTTTCAAAATGGGAGATGGCGCTCTCTGGGCAATGGAGACAGCGGATAATTGCGAAACTTTTACCGAATTTCAAAAGGCATTTTTAGGTAAATTTTGGTCTAAGTCAGCCCAAGGGCATCTTCGTAAAGAAGTTCACAATCTGGAAGTATACAACCTGTGTCACGGAAACCTATGTAGGTATTTTTAAAAATATTTGAACAAGACACATTACTGGGATGAACTGATTTCGGCAAGGCACAGTCTAAGAATTCTGAAAGGTAAATTTCCAATATTGATTAGGGAAAAGTTATTCCATATTCCAGACACTGATCTGGACTTGCTTATGGCTACAATTGATTCACAAGACTTGATTCAAGAGGATGCAAAATAGAATGAATCACATGTGAATCAATCAAATGGCTATGTGAAAAATAAAAGTATTGAATGTAAATAGGCCAAGAAACAATGGAAATAAGTAGAGTGATGACCAAGGGATGTGGCAACATAACGGTCACAATAATAGTGTGAATAACCAGTCAAATTATCACAGAAACAGAAATAACAATGAGAACTCGTTCCATGGAATGGGAATAGTAATTTTAACTGGAACAACAATAATTTTTCCAACTAATTCCAACCCAGAAACATGCATGGCAATAATGGAATGTCACTAGGTAATAACACAACATGTCCGCACCAGCTAACTCGCAAGGTAACCACAGTGCAGGTCGAAACCATCCTGTAAAAGTATAAATGTTATTCCCATGCTGTCAACAAGTCAAGTGCAGTCACAGTTGCCTCAGCAACCGAACATACCACAGACATTCCAGGCACAACAACAGAATGTACGTATAATAGAGGTGACTGATGAACCAAAAGTGGGAACATCCCAGGTGTCAAATTCCTCACGTCCAATGTAAGCTCTTCGCAGTCAGTTGTGTGAGAAAAAAAGGGGGGGGGGGGGGGGGGCAAAGTACACCTCTCACTGTGTCCATGCTTTGATACAAGAAAGGCACTGAAATTCAAGATGAACTGTGCACTGACACACATCTATGTGCTCAGCAGAACCAAGAATTAGTTCAGGCTGCATTTGTCGGCACGATTCACGATATTCCTGTGAATGTTATCGTAGATACAGGTATGGGTGTCTCGATCATGGATTATGGCTTATATAAGTAAATCAGAGTCATAGGTTGCCTGGTTTGCCAGTTCAGATTGTCGGTGCAATAAGAGGCTGCACTTAGAGGAATCAGCAGCGATGCGCAGGTCAAGATCATCGTAGGAAATGTTTCCATTATATGCTCATTCCTAACTGTAAAGAATCTTGTGGTTCCTTGCATAATTGGCTGGGAATTTCTCTGGGAAAGGGACGCTATGTTCGACCTTTCTCGTGCGCGCTGCTCGTTGATGTACAATAGTAGAAAGTTAGAACTGGCAGTAATCACTACTATGGCCTTGGACAGTATTGCTGGGGGCTAAAAGTGACTTATGGTGCACTGCAGCTCTTGCACATCACAAGAGAGTACACCGGGAAAGATTATTCTCCTATACAGTCTGATGATGATGGCACCATACACAAGATTTGTCAGGATATCAAGCATAAGGTTACTGATTCATACTATCTTGAAACTCATCAGCAACAACAACTCATACAGTTGCTTAAAGGTTATGCCATGGTTTTCACTGAAAAACCTGGTATAATAAATGGATATGTGTATGACATGGCAGAAAAGTCACACAAAACTTACTGTTGAGCCACTTACTCGGTACCATGGAGTAAGTAGGAGGCTGCGTCTGAGGAGATACAAAGAATGATGGAATGGGGAATAACTGAGATTTCATTATCACCCTATAGCAGTCCCGTGGACGCAGTACCCAAGTCAGACAAAGCATCTGACTTGTACTTGATACCCGTGATATTAATAAGATTATTATATCTGTGCGAACACGACCAGAAAGCTTAGAGGAGCAAATACCGAAGTTCCAGGGTGTTAGGTATCTAACTAGCTTTGATCTCCATGCTACTTACTGGCAGGTCCTGTTATCAGAAAGATATAGGAGATATATAGCCTTCATCTTCACAGGTTGAAGCTACCAGCTTAGACTCTTACCCTTTGGGCTCAATGTCAGCACAGGGGTGTTTATAGCGGCTCTAGACGCTGTAATCGGGCCGGATCTGCTTGATAGTCACATTGTACATTGACAACCTCCTCATAGCCACTAGGACATGGGAGGAGCATCTGGAACTTATACAGAGAGTTCTGAAAGATTCACAGATGCGGGAGTAGCAGCGAACATGCGAAAATCAAAATTTGCACAAAGAGCTTAAGGTTTTGGGACACATCGTAACTCCTGTAGGAATTTTCCTGGATATGTGTAAACTTGATGCCATCACACATGTATCATATCCTAGCACCAAGAAACAATATAAATCATTGCTCGGGTTAGCATATTTCTTTCGGCATTTTGTTTCTGTACAGCTGTAAAACAATGATCTGTTGTTGGGACTGCTGCAAAAGAACACATCATGGTTCTTTTCATAAGAGTCTAGGATCACATTCGATAGGATTTGAGATGCTATAGTACACTCAGAGATTTCACACCATCCTGACATGTCTCAGGACTTTTACTTAGTTATGGATGTGTTGAACTGTGATCTGGGCATTTGCTTTTCCAAATAAACAATGTGAATGGGCAAGCCGATGTTAAAAGAATCAGTTGCGCTAGCCATGTATTTACTGGCTGCTACATGGCTTATTCAACAACCAAACTGGAGATTTTGGCCATTTGGTTCTCAAACGGCATCACTACTACATGTACAGGCATCATGTAGTCATCTTTTGTAATCATCATTTGTTGAGTTTAATCTTAACATGCCGACTCTTGCATGCAAGACTTACCCGATGGGTACTTGCATTGCAAGAGTATGACTTCGAGATCAGGCCTGTAAAGGGGAAAGACAACATAGTGGCAGATATCTTAGCGCATTAAGGCTTGCCAAAGTTCACAGAGTTGGTTGAGCAATCTTCTGAGTATAAGATCCTTCTTGAAAGGATGCAGGAAGAAGACAACAGTACTTACACAGGTGTCGGAATATCAGAGATTTACAGAGAGCTGACCCTTTATGGAGCAAAACAACTGTATCTTTGGCTGGATCAGAGGGCGACGAGCAAAATGATTATTACAAATTGTATGATGGCATTGTGTTCCTTAGGAATGCACCCGATAATGAATATTGCTGTGTGTATACCTGCTGAAAACTTAGAAAATGTAATCTGTTACACCTACCATTCATGGGAACATTTTGGCATAAGAAAATGCCACTCATTGCTAGTATCCTAATTTAGCCAAAAAAGTGAAAAAGCTCATCAGAACATGCCCTATCTGTCAGAGAGTTAAGCCCACAATGTTAGCACATAGCGCAAGTTACACATAACAATACCTGCGAAACCTAAACAACTTATAGCTGTGGACATAACAGGACCACTACTGATAGCCTGAGGAGGGAACAGACACATTGTAGCCATGTACGATGTCTTCTCTAAAATGATAAAGCTTTATTCCACTAGAAATGCTACGTCACATGCTCTCATAAGAAAATCTGATAGTTATTACATTCGTCAAGTGGGAAAGCCTGCCATGATGCTGATGGATAACACACCATACTTCAAAAGCCATAAGTGGAAACAATTAATACACAATCATGGAGTTAAAAATATATTAATTTCAGCCTTTAACCTTAAGGCTAATCTGGTAGAAAGGAATTTTAGAGAATTTAACAGGTTCGTACATACATACGCTCCTAAAAAACCTATGAAGTGGACTCAGTACGTTCCAATATTTGAAAGTATCTATAATAATCTACCTCACGAGACTAACGGATTCACACTAGTGGAACTGATGTTGAATAAGGAGGAGCTCGATGAGTGGATTAGACCACTCCCAAGGATCAAAAGAAAGATAACCTTTGATAAAAATGTGACTAAATCACTGAGGGAAAAGCCGAAGCCAGGAGGATAAGGCATACACGCTCGAGTAAGATTGTTCACATGTATCAAACAGGTGAACAGGTCTTACTGAGGGCCCATCCTAGAGCCTCTTGTGATAAAAAAGTTAACAAGAAGTGGCAGTTATTGTATAATGGTCCATATACACTCCTGGAAATGGAAAAAAGAACACATTGACACCGGTGTGTCAGACCCACCATACTTGCTCCAGACACTGTTAGAGGGCTGTACAAGCAATGATCACACGCACGGCACAGCGGACACACCAGGAACCGCGGTGTTGGCCGTCGAATGGCGCTAGCTGCGCAGCATTTGTGCACCGCCGCCGTCAGTGTCAGCCAGTTTGCCGTGGCATACGGAGCTCCATCGCAGTCTTTAACACTGGTAGCATGCCGCGACAGCGTGGACGTGAACTGTATGTGCAGTTGATGGACTTTGAGCGAGGGCGTATAGTGGGCATGCGGGAGGCCAGGAGGACGTACCGCCGAATTGCTCAACACGTGGGGCGTGAGGTCTCCACAGTACATCGATGTTGCCGCCAGTGGTCGGCGGAAGGTGCACGTGCCCGTCGACCTGGGACCGGACGGCAGCGACGCACGGATGCACGCCAAGACCGTAGGATCCTACGCAGTGCCGTAGGGGACCGCACCGCCACTTCCCAGCAAATTAAGGACACTGTTGCTCCTGGGGTATCGGCGAGGACCATTCGCAACCGTCTCCATGAAGCTGGGCTACGGTCCCGGACACCGTTAGGCCGTCTTCCGCTCACGCCCCAACATCGTGCAGCCCGCCTCCAGTGGTGTCGCGACAGGCGTGAATGGAGGGACGAATGGAGACGTGTCGTCTTCAGCGATGAGAGTCGCTTCTGCCTTGGTGCCAATGATGGTCGTATGCGTGTTTGGCGCCATGCAGGTGAGCGCCACAATCAGGACTGCATACGACCGAGGCACACAGGGCCATCACCCGGCATCATGGTGTGGGGAGCGATCTCCTACACTGGCCGTACACCACTGGTGATCGTCGAGGGGACACAGAATAGTGCACGGTACATCCAAACCGTCATCGAACCCATCGTTCTACCATTCCTAGACCGGCAAGGGAACTTGCTGTTCCAACAGGACAATGCACATCCGCATGTATTCCGTGCCACCCAACGTGCTCTAGAAGGTGTAAGTCAACTACCCTGGCCAGCAAGATCTCCGGATCTGTCCCCCATTGAGCATGTTTGGGACTGGATGAAGCGTCGTCTCACGCGGTCTGCACGTCCAGCACGAACGCTGGTCCAACTGAGGCGCCAGGTGGAAATGGCATGGCAAGCCGTTCCACAGGACTACATCCAGCATCTCTATGATCGTCTCCATGGGAGAATAGCAGCCTGCATTGCTGCGAAAGGTGGATATACACTGTACTAGTGCCGACATTGTGCATGCTCTGTTGCCTGTGTCTATGTGCCTGTGGTTCTGTCAGTGTGATCATGTGATGTATCTGACCCCAGGAATGTGTCAATAAAGTTTCCCCTTCCTGGGACAATGAATTCACGGTGTTCTTATTTCAATTTCCAGGAGTGTATAATAACAAACATTCCATATGACGGATGCTATATCCCAGATGGACGGATGCTATATCCCAGCACATCCTAGGATCTAAAAGTAAGAGGACTCTATCCTCACCACGACATAAAAACAGTTATAAAAATGGAATAGATGTCAACTGTGTCATGAGTATTACAGAGAACATGATTCCCTCAAATTGTAAATAGTAGCATTGGTTAGTTATAAAATTTGTACTTACACTCATTTTTAACTTGTGCTCAATTTTTTATATAGTCTGTAGCCAAAGTTACGTAGTCAAAGTTTTACGTAGGATTAACCTTTCTACCGAATTTTCCACGCAGTTCACAATTTCAATGGTTTCTAGCTAGGTTAGATTCATGTATATGTGTTTTCTGCCTTAGTAGTAAGTTTTATGCTTTCACTGTTTTCTTTGTGTAAGAATCAGTGTTTAGTTATAGGTTATTGCCACACCTTAAAGGCATTTTTGTGGCAGATTTCAAAACATTAAGCCACTAATGACAAACGGTGTCAGAGGCACCTTCAAATGAGAATTGATTTTAATTTTTGTGTAAAGAATTAGGCTGAGCTCTCAGTAAGGCAATAAACTTACCCCTGAGGCCACTAATTGTTCCTTTCGTCCATTACAGAATCAGGGCGTTCTGGTCGGGTGTGGTTTTGCAGTTATCTACCGATCAGAAAAGTCCGTTTTAGACAGTCTATGCATTTCAATGCATATTTTAACTTCATTTTGTGGATGGGTGTTAGCGTTTAGCTAAGGATTTTAGATGCACACATTTCCGATTAAGTTAGGAGTACCTGCAAGAATTGGTATGCATTACATGAACTGTAAATACTCTTTCATTCAAATATTAGATGAACTTTATTGATTTTACAATGACAATGGTGTACAAACTGTAAAGTGGCTTTTGATGAACTAAATAAGTGATGACATTAGGAAGTGAAACTTACAAACTGGTGCGCGAACGATTAAGTGACAAGTGACAATGATGATTTTTTCTGTTCTCACTTCTTCTTCTGAAATTTCTGATGTCGTATCTTGAGTGTGCTGGGGGCCAGATGTGACTGCTCTAGTGTAATTTGGTAATCTCAAGCAATAGATAAAATTTTATCTAATTTTGTAATCTCTTATTGTAGTATTTGCTAACCCCACCAGCCTACACTTTAAGAAGTGTCTGTGAATATTTTAAATAATGCGCAAGAGATGCAGATGCTATTCATACTGTTGTCTACCATCTTAAGACCAACAACATTATTTCACTATATTTCTGAACTGATTAATAATATTCAGCTCAGACTTGTTTAAATAAAATAATACTCCTTCAGAGTGGATAGGTATTTTGCTTAATTTCAAGGAATTTTACATAAAAACATTGTGCTTGTGTGTGCTGATAGAATCTGTGGCAAAGACTATGTTTCATCAATACTTAAAGCAAGCAAATATTTATCGAGAGAAGTTTCAAGTATTATGAGAGGGTACATACAATTGTTCATGCTAGGAAGTGACCCTTGATAGTTGGATATTTTATTAGAGAACTATATTTGGATTTAATAAAAAGATAGTCCTGCGAGCTTACTAGCCGGAACTTACAGCTCTACCCACCAAAGACAGTTTAATACTGTGCAGTTGAAGTTTGTGTGTGTAAGTGAGATTTATTTTCTGATAAGAACAGATGAACAATTAATAGAATCTTATCACATAAGAGAACTGCTATTAATATGTGCATGCTGTTTCAATTTAAAGGGAGTTTCAGAGGTAAAGCTAGCTACCTACATTTTAATACATTCAAGATCCTCAAAGATTGTTTTCAGTGTGCAGGGTTATTATAATTAAAGTTAAACTTTCAAAACGCTATAGAAATAACACCACGGGTCAGAATGACATCAAATTGTAATGGAATATTATCAGAGAAGGGGGAAAACGTACGGCAGAAGAAAAAAAAATTATGTGAAAATTGATCAATAGATGGCACTGTATGTGTCAGAATATGTAAATGGAAACACCTATCATACGCATGGCCCATTGAAGTTGGTATAAATATGCCGGGTACACTGCTTTACCTCCTTTTGCGTCTGTGACATTCACCATGACTGTATCAATGCAGGATACCGCTCTGCTTGTAAAGCTGTAGTGGAAGAACGATAACTGTGAACACGTCGCTCTGCAGAAGGGTTGGAAAAAGGGCATTGGTCCAATGACTGCCATGGGTCTGGAGAAAATGATTTGGAAATTTGAAAAGACAGGTTCTTTTGGTGTGCAACCTGGTAGAGGGAGGAAACGGACTGATTTGAAGTCAGTCCAAGCAGTGACCACAGTAATGCAGGAGGAGACAAGTGGTAGTGCGCAAACATGTAGTGCATGGAGAATTGTCCGAACACTGTACATACCCATAAGCACAGTGCGTAAAATCCTATGAAACATCCTCCTTTGTTATCCATTCAAAATTACCCATGTTGACCTGCCAGCAAGAGAGACCTTTGCTTTAGATTTTCTTGCTCGCATGGAAGTGGACAATGATTGGCCGTGGAAGCCCACTTCTATACGACATGATATGTCAATACACAAAATTGTCGAATAAGGGCAACGGAAAACTCACACACAAATCAACCAGTACCACTTCATCCTGAAAAGGTCACTGTGTGGTGCAGGTTTACTGCATCATTTAACATGAGAGGTGCTTCTGGTCCTGTTACCTGTACCATCACTGGTAAGCACTATGAGTGACTTGCGCAACCATGTCATTCCAGTTCTCCAACAGCATGGATGGGATCATTTTTAAGCAAGATGGCACACTTCCGCACACTGCAAATCCAGTTAAGCAGCTGCTGAAGTGCCATTTTGGAAATGACAGAATTATCATCTGCCATTTCCCTACAGCCTGGCCATCGCGATCACCTGATCTTAATCTGTGTGACTTCTGGCTGTGGGACTATCTGAAACATGTTGTGTTTAGTGTTCTGATTGCAAACTTAGCTGCATTTATGGCATGTGTTGCGCAACACATTTTGAACGTGACCCTGGAAACACTTGTCAATTGTGGAACATGCTGTTTCTCAATTTAAACTTGTTGCAGAAAACAGTGGACAGTATACTGAACACATTTTATGCCAGTCACACGGAAATTAATAACCTGATTTGATTTTGATTCATGCTTTTTATGCAGTTTGTGGCCTCAGGAAAATTAAAAACTGACGTGAGTGATACTTTTTATGCGGTTTTTGGCCTCAGGACAATTACAAACTGATTTTTCTCATCTAATGTGATATGACCTTACTGTGGGGGATGGGCTTATGTAACTAACAGTATCACACCTGTACACCCATGCACACTGAGTAGTACAGTTTGTTTAATGTCAAACATACACCTCAGACATTGTTGTATGATTCATTTGTCATTTGCAGCTGACTACTATTAAATTAACATTACTTTGTTTTAACATTACTATTTAAATTATATGGAGCCCTTCTTTTTCCATCTTCAGTACTTATCTGAAAATAAGAACAAAGCCACCTACATGAGCTTATTTTACATTCTTGTTCTTACTTATTCTTCCTTACCAGTACTTCTACCTTTTGGAATATTTGTAACATCTTGCACTTTCTATTCCAAACTTGAACTCTCCCTAGTTAACAATTTTCTCAGATATTGGCTTGTTTTCACTTTTCTCCTATTCTCCCTCCACTTTTGAATCCAGTTTGTCACTCACTTTGCAGCCTATTTCCTTCATGTAATTTTCATTTTCACTGATATCTCTCAAATTACTGTACCCATTTTTCACATAATCCCTAGTCTCCAAATTAATGGTTTCACTGCATTCAACACAATGACAAATATGTCATCTCCCCTGATCTCCTCTATATTTCTACACCTCTCCCCTCATGTTCTTCCATTAGTTTTTAGTAATATTTGCTTCCAAAGCTGAAGATTCATATTTGTTTTATGCTGTTGAGTCCTGCTCCAACTTTTCCATTACCTGTTCAGCCTTTATAAGCTGTTAAATATGCAATACAGAGCTGTTCCACCAATTTTAATTCCATGTTTACATTATCTGATCTGATGGTCTCACTGTTGGTAGAAATAGTAGAAAGACATGCTTTTTAATGACAAGAAACTCTTCATCCTCAAGAACAGACCAATGATATAAATGATTTATGAAATGGTTTTGACAATCCAAAACTAATAAAACACAAGGGGCAAAATCATAAACTGAATATTAAGAAAAGTTTAAAATTCATGTTATCTATTGTAGCATAAAATTCAGTGGCTTTAAATACATAAAACTGGTATGAGCAAGTGCAAGCAGGATTTTTCAACACTGGAAAAAAATCACAAATTAATAAAGTATCACATACTACATATAGCAGGGGAAGTACTTGTCTCTATGTTTGCTATCCTACTTATCACTTAGAAGAATTAAATAGTGGATAGTCAGTTAAATCATGTCACGGAACTACTCACTCTATAACAATGTCTTTGCATTCCTTTAGCACTTCACCAGCTTTTTTCCGTTCTTCGTTATCTGCAAGAACTAATGTCCCTATAGTTAAATGTAGCTTCTCTGGTACTTGGAAAATTGATGCATCTATGCCGCGGTTTCTACAAGATTGCAAAACTTCTTCCTGCAACAGTAAAAAGTTATTTCATGCTGAACATCTTTCCCCATAAAAATATTGACCTCAAAAAGCAAGAAAGGAAGCTATAAGTAAACAAACAGATTTTATTTTCTGTGGTTATGCAGTTCTCTTCTTCTTCTTCTTCTTCTTCCCTAATCATTCTTCTCTGCTCATATTTACGTTATGTACACTTTTTTTCATCTTCCCTATCCTCATCCATAATTTTCCAATTTTTGTCTCCGTCCCTTCACTTTCCAGGTTTTCAAAATACATTTGCCATTAATCATTCTGTTATTCTACCCTCCTGTAATCCCCTTTAACTGGATTAATGGCTGTCCATCTTGCCTAATTCTTGCTTGGGAATTTGCGCTATACCTATATAACCCTTCTGCCAGTGAAGACATCCTAGTTTACATACACTACGACTGTCAGGGTCTGTAATTGTTGATCTTCTACTATATGACAAGTTATAACCTGGATATTGTTTGCCAGAAAAGGAAAAGATTAACACAAGAAACTAGCACAAAAATTACTGAAAATAATATTATTGTGTTGTTGCTATCACACTATCTGCACGTAAAATGTGATATGTACATGGCAATAAAATATTTATTACCACAAGTACCGAAACCCTGGACTAACTACCATATTTACTCGAATCTAAGCCGCACCTGAAATTTGAGACTCGAAATTCGAGGGGAGAGTAAAGTTTTAGGCCGCACCTCCAAATCGAAACAAAGTTGGTCCATTGTAATATGAGACACAATTTTGCTCGAATGAATGACGATACAGCTACAGTAGTTTGGTTCGAGTCGTAAGCTTAGCAGTTAAGCTTTACCAGGTAGCCATTGCTATGTGTCAGGCGCTCCGTCCATATTTATACGGGTACCCTTCCTTTTTCACGTGCTTCGTCTGGTTTGAATTGTTTGCTTATTTTCCTTTGATCTGATAAGTGTCGTTCTCTTTGTTATAGGTGTTTACGTCATACTAAGCTGAGAATGCATTACTGTACTTTATCGTGCATTGTTTCTCGCATGATGATAATGAGTGTTTACGGCCTGTCGCTGATCGCGGCACGGCTTGCTTTTGTAGGCGCTACCGCTGCTTACAATTAAAAAAAAAAAAAAAAAAAAGAGAGGAATCGTCTCATTAGCGAAATGATGGCAAGAGACTGCCATTTGTTGTTACTTACACTGCTGCTTTCTTTGATAATGATCAACAAGAACCAAATAATAGACAGCGTATGATAGAAGACGTTCTGAACCAGAGTTTAGCGAAAGTTTTTCTCCATTTGAAAATCTTTGCAGGCGCCTCTCTAGTATATTACATTCTGCACAGAAATTAGAGTCATCTTAGATTTAAAAATCTAGTCAACTGCCGTGTTTCATTTCTGTCTGTATCACTATTAGGCATAAGAATAATACGAATATAAACGTGACATGATATGTATGTTCTTCAGCGTTTGCTGTTGTCTCACTCTAGTTTCGCAGTTTATTAGGCAGACAGGAATTAAATGAGATAGCAGCAAACACGAAACAATACGTGGCAAAATGTTTATATGCGTATTATTCTTATGGTGAAGAGAATACTGCATATGATCCACAATTCATAAAAGTTCCTATTAGCAACCATCTCTTCTCACAGGTAGGAAAAAATTCAGAACGTAGAGTTGGCCATATTGAAAAACACCCCAAACAGTCTTGCCAGTCGGATTTTCGTAGTACATTGAAACAATACGGAATTTGTATTTACTTCGTTGGATAATGTATGAAAATGCAGTGGTCGAAACTCAGGGCGGAGGAAAAAAGCTCGTCTTCCACCTTTTTTTTTTTAAATTTATTTATTGACGCAGAGGTTTTGGGGCCAGTATTTATCTTTGTGCCTACAAAGCTTGCCCGTGTAGCGCTACATGTATTCCACGGCAGAAGTTGGTTGTGGAAAGACCTACCAACATTTTTCAGAACTTCCGCTTGCTTTGCGCTCGATTCTAAGCCGCAGGTGGTTTTTTGGATTACAAAAACCGGAAAAAAAGTGCGGCTTAGATTCGAGTAAATACGGTATGGTAAATTTATAATTTCATCAATATCATAGAATACTGTTTGATTTATTAATTTTCTACTCGTTCTCCTTAAAAATAGTTGTATAAATTGTTTACATTCAGTTAAGGGGGAGGGGAAGTATAGGGAAAGCACTATCATTTTAATGTAAACTCCATTTCACAATATTTGTAAAGTCATGATTTTACAGCCCGTAAATAAAATAGAACCAATAAAGTTTTACACCCAGTGAAGACTGTTATCAAAAAAGAAAGATACTTAGATCAAAAATATAAGGGGCAGTCAAATGAAGGCGAGGCAGATGGAAAAATAGTAAGTAAACTGTTTATTATTTCAAAGTAATTGCCATATCTATTTATCCCACTGTGAGACGAGATGGTCAGTGCCTTCAGGGAAAAATGCTTGTGGTTGCCTGCTTCCCAGAAAAAAAGTGTCCCTGTAGACACTTCGCAAAAACTGAAGTGTGCCATGAAGTCCAAATAGCCAGTAAAATTAACAGACTGCGTCAGTCTGTTGCAGGATAATGCCCACACATGTTGCCAACATTGTTCAGACTGTGCTGCTGAAGTTTCATGCTGGGAGGTCCCTACACATCCGCCATACAGACTCAATCCCTCCCCATGTGATTTTCATAGTTTTGGAGCGATGAAGAAAGATACTCCAGGCCTTTGATATGCTTTGAACAAAGAGTTACATGCTTGGGTACAATCATGGTTCCGTAGACAGCCACAACCATTTTTCCATGAAGGCACTCACCATCTTGTCTTTCAGTGGGATAAATGTGTGAGTGTCATTTCAAAAGTTCTGTACACTCTAAGATAGAAATGGGAAATAATTTATTTTACGAAATAACTTTACGGGCCTTCAATATAGGCCTATGATCTCCATTCTTGCTTATAACAGCTTTCCAACATTTTCATTGTTTAGGTAGCTGATTACTGAAGTTACCTTACTGGAAGCTTCATCAACTGTATAAACATGTCTTCCACAGAGGTATCCCTTTAACTTGGGAAACAAGCTGGGCTCATATCAGGACTGTATGGTAGGTGGTGAAGTATCCCCACCCATATTTGTCTAGAGTTTCTCTCACTGGTAGAGCAATATGCAGTCTTGGACTACCATGCAAAATGAGGACATCAGCTGCAAGCATGTCAGGCCTTCTTTTACAAATTTTTGGGTGCAAAACAATTCACAGAAACAGCTTGGCATACATGCCTGGCACACACTATTTGTGGCTATGACTCCATTCATGCCATGTTTACAGCTATTGGCTATTTCTGCCAGGTGAATAAGATACAAGTATTGAGAATGTTTATTCATGAAAAAGACTTTGTCAAAGGTATATAACAACAGTATAGCAATTCAATTAGCACAGCTACAATCTTAAATCTGAAATTCATTACAGTGAGTGTCACAATACACTTTTGTATTGTACATTAGATTGTTTGACAGCAAGTGAGGCAGTTCTAGTTCAAAAATTTTCAGTGCCATGTATATATTAAACATTCGGAGAGCATTCACTTTATGTGAATTTCCAGATGTAAGTCAAATTTTGTGTTATTGTTGGTGTCACAAGGTGAATTTCTTTCCTGATAACACTTCATGTAATGTCGTTACTGGCAGAGATAAAATAAATATACATATTCAGAACTGCTAGTACCCTGAATGCTGGGAAGAAGAGGCCAACAGTGTTACAAATGACCAATCTTACATACTGTGTGTACAATATCAAAAAAATGGCTCTGAGCACTATGGGACTTAACAGCTATGGTCATCAGTCCCCTAGAACTTAGAACTACTTAAACCTAACTAACCTAAGGACAGCACACAACACCCAGTCATCACGAGGCAGAGAAAATCCCTGACCCCACCGGGAATCGAACCCGGGAACCCGGGCGTGGGAAGCGAGAATGCTACCGCACGACCACGAGCTGCGGACTGTACAATATCGTATCAAATTTTTAGAATGTTAGTTACAAAACAGAATGTCTCCATATTAATAAAATATAAATACATACATAAATAGAAAAGCATGAAATACATCATACAGAGATAATTGCTGTTGCACCTCTCAATTTCCCCATTGAAACAGAGGACCAGTCACGCCTTTCGACAGATTTAATTAACATGTTCTCCTCAATTAAGTTTTAGTCAAAATGAATCCTAGAAATCTGTACTTTTAATTTCTATTTTCTTAAGTAAATAGAGTTACATGAAACAGATCTTTGGATGGAAAATGATAATGATCGTGATCACCACCACCACTGCCACCACCAAGACTACTATTACAAAAACAACAGCCCTAAAGTCACATAATAAAATCTGTTGAGCTTTATCTGTATATCAAAGGAGTTTACTGGCTGTAAACCAGAAGTGAAGACAGTTCTTTTCACAAAGCACTACTGAGAAAATTTAGAGAACTCAAATTTGCAGCTGACTGCAAAACGATTCTACAGCTGTCAATGTGCATTTTGAGTACGGACCACGAAGACAAGATAAGAGAAATCAGGGCTCATATGAAGACACATAGATAGTTACTTTTCCCTTGCTCAATTTGTGAGTGGAAGAACAAAAGGAGTGACTAGTATTGGTACAAGGTACCCTCTGCCGTACACTATACAGAGGCTTGCATAGCATGTATGTTGATGTAGATTTAACCACATGTACTGAATATTAAATATACTCCAAGCATTCATCCAAGTTCCTACATATGGAAAGACTGAAAAAAGATGCCTAATGAAGAATGGCAGCTTCATGTTTTCAAAGTAGCTTGTCAACCTGGGCAGACCGAAGACACAATATTGCAGATCAAAATGTCCTGTGCGCATGTATGTCACAATTGTTTGCTTTTTACTTGTAATTCATGACAATACACATTTCAAAGTACAGGTTGTTGTGTTTTTTGCTTGCAATCCTACAGTTGTTCCTCTAAATACACAGCCAACAAAGAAGATAGGATCACCATTATGCCACAGAGCTTACACTATAATAAGGGCAATGGTGGCAATAATAAATACTATCACCATTACAGATGAGGTCAGTTAGCTGGGTCAGTCAGCTGTGCCTCCTCACCCAGAAAGTGTGTGTTTAGTGCCAGGCAGTACCACCTCTGCGCAGAGCAACAGTTGTCACAGTCAGTCTCAGCCACAACAACAAGGTCTTTCCATCATTTCAGGTGGTCGGTGGACAGAAGTGACAGAAAGGCCATGCACATTCTGAACTTATTTGTTGTTCATCCTTGGTAGCTTGTGCTTTGTACCTATTTATAACACTGATCTGCCCTTCTGTCAATTTATGTGCTTTGCCAATAATGGCTGGACTGAATCACTGCTTTTCCTCATTTTTCTTATCTGCTGTAGATTGTGTTGTATGACAAACCTGTCAGCAATATGTTTGTTTTTTGCAAGGCATGCCAAAAATCTAGAAATTCACTGCAATACATATGCTGAACCGAAGAGAAATTAAATTGAGATATATTTTTTTAATTGGATAAATTTATATCATTTTGTAACATTACAAAATGATGCTTTTAGGAGGATAGATATTAAAAAGAGCCACACGACAAGAATGCAAAATTTAGAGCTTCTAATTTTATTGTTCATAAATATATGAAAAGCTGGGAAGGGCAAGAAAGACAAACATTTCAGACATGTCAGTCATATTTAAAGGAGGTCAAATCACATGATTAATGGACAAGATCTGAAGTTCTGGGGAATTAGTGAAGCAATATCGAGGATTAAACAGTCAAAAAGTCATGAACTGACAAGTTGGAAAAGACATAGAAAGTTGAAAACTGGCAAAGCAAAACCAGAGAAAGAAGAGGGAAAATCAGGATGAAGGGAGAGAAAGAAAGAAAGAAAAAAAATTCAATTACCACGTGATATCAGCACAAATTAAGGTGAGGTTGTGACAAAGGTGAATTAGATGTTGTAGGATGAGTTTGCATCCATGAATTTAGCACAATGCTGCCATGATAGTTAGCATTAAGCTCAAATAGCACAGTATGTAGCCCAACAAACTTTTATAATATGTATTGACTGACACTTGTATACAAATCTACTCCAGGATATTACAATTAAGATGATCAATGCTGAACATATCAGTATCCTCACTAATATATTTTGAGAATACTGTGGTTACAGCATTTAAAATAGTGTACTAAGAGGTAAAATCTGTTACTGATGTCTGGTTCATTCTATTCCATTCTCATTTGTATACATTCATAAATTCAACAGAAGTGCAAAACAGATAATACTTGCTCATTTGTCACTGCATAAAATCCACTGCCTACATACAAGTCAATACAAGAATACTTTGTGTTCTGCCTAATAACTTACAAAGAAGATCAGACACGAATTGCTAAATCTCGACTACATTCACCTCGTTGTCCTCTAAAATGCCTGCTTGAGAAAGAACTGTTCTGGTTAGTCTTTGGACTCTGTACGATTGTGCTTATGACGAAGCCCAGCTATGTTGCTGCATTCTCCAAGCTGAATAAAATAGCAGTACTTTCACTAGACCTTGTTCAGTACTGCAACATACTGCAAGCAGCCTTATTTTAGAAAATACTTACAGTATTTGCATTGTGGTTCCAGAAACATCTGCTCCTACAGGTACAAAGCTTCATTTTAGGAATGTTTGAGAAGAGAGAAAATCATTCATCATATTACATCATGCACTTCAGTGACTCCACCTACCCACTCCTCTAGAAGCTTAGCAGTGTCTAATTGCATAATGTTCCTACACATTATGATAGTTTTCCTGTTACTGAGTGTGGACAGCATTTCCACTACAGTGAGGTAAACCTCTAGTTATTTTTAAATATATGGGTAGACAGCCTGCTGTCAAGTTGCTGTTTATTCTAGCAATGTACTTCCAAACAATTAAATCATTCAGGGTAAACAAAAGGCTGAAATCTTGTCAAAAGTACTTGCTTCATATTCAACGATTATTTTGATGTGTGTTCAGGAAGACTATTCTTCTGGGCTTCCTTTGTTTATTTTGTTGGGCTTGGGTTGTTTGGGGAAGGAGACCGGACAGCGAGGTCATCGGTCTCATCGGATTAGGGAAGGACGGGGAAGGAAGTCAGCCGTGCCCTATGAAAGGAACCATCCCGGCGTTCGCCTGGAGTGATTTAGGGAAATCACGGAAAACCTAAATCAGGATGGCCAGACGCGGGATTGAACCGTCATCCTCCCGAATGCGAGTCCAGTGTCTAACCACTGCGCCACCTCGCTCGGTGTTTATTTTGTGTTTCTCCTATACAGCCAATCACTCTGCTCTCACCAGCAATTACGGAAATAAAGCAGTCAATTGCATGGATTCCTGTGAAAGGATCAGGATTAGAACTTACTGACACTAATTTCCAACTGTGAAATGGACTTTCCCAACTCTTGATCCTGGTGTCTGAGAATACAAGCTGGAGTATTTTCAGACAAGAAAGTTGGTGGAAAAGAACAAGGAGCTCCAACAAATAAATGAAACTGAACAGCTATATATGATAAGAAACTACTATCGAATTCCACAAGACGTTAACATAACAACTATGTATGTTGTGCAATCCTGTATCTACCCTGTGCAAATCCCATGAGAAGCTAAGTCTTATACCAAAGGCAGACTAACACAAGTCTAGTGTCTGAGGCAAACTGTTATCAGAATATCCAACAGCGATGGATACAATGCTTACAGAGGCTTGCATGGAGGTTGGATGTGGTGCTCCACTGCAGACTGTTACTAAAGGTCTCAGCATATGGACTACATTCCCAGATATGTGAGTGGCTCAAAGGCAAGTCTTATAAACCAGTACATTGTCCTCGATGGCAGTGTTCATCAGAGATAATGGTTCTGTCAACAGTGCCTCAGGGAAGTGTGACCACTCTTATTTTCTATATATGTACATGATCTTAGGGACAGGGCAAGCAGCAATCTGTTGCTGTTTGCTGATGACACTGGTGCGCAGGAAGGTATCATCATTAAGTGACTGTAGGAGAAGGGCAAGATGACTTGCGCAAAATTTCTAGTTGGTGGGATGAATGGCAGGTTGTTCTAAATGCAGAAAAAATGTAAACTAATGCAGATGAGAAGGAAAAGCAATCCCATAATGTTAGAATACAGCATCGTTAGTGCGGTGCTTGATAAAGTCACAGCGATTAAATATCTAAGCGTAGTGATTTGAAATGGAATAAGCATGTAAGGGAAACAGTAGGAAAGGCGAATGGTCAACTTTGTTTTATTGAGAGAATTTTATGAAAGTGTAGGTCATCTATTGAGAAGACCACAAATAGCACACTAGTGCAATCCATTACTGAGTACTGCTAGAGTATTTGGGAACTCCACCAGGACAGATTAAAGGAAGACACTGAAGCACTTCAGAGAGGAGGTAATAGATTTGTTATTGGTAATTTCGACATTCATTACAGAGATGCTTCATAATCTCAATCAGTAATCCCTTGGGGGGTTTTTCTTGAAACACTACTGAGAAAATTTAGAGAATTGAAATTTGAAGCAGACTGCAGAATGATTCTACTCCTGCCAGTTTATATTTCGCCCAAGGATCTTGAAGACACAATAAGAGAAATTAGGGCTAGTTCAGAGTTAACAGAAATTAGAGCTTGTATAGACACTTACAGTTTTTATCTTGCTCTGTTTGCGAATGGAATAGGAAAGTAATTGACTAGTAGTGGTGGTACCAAGTAACCTCTGCCACATACCTTATAGTAGCTAGCAGAGTATGTATGCAGGTGTAGATGATGTGCCACGCATACATCACAGGCTGCTCTCTCCAGCCCAGTTTCTCTGTTACTTGTCACTTAGCCACACTACACTGAAAACAAAACACAGTCTCTCCAGCTTCTTAACGTCCCACCTGACGTTAAGCTACACTTATATGGGGTGTATCAAACCTCTTAGATCAAATTGAAACAGGTGATAGTGGATCCACAACTAATTATACTGAGATGGGGACCCAATAGTTGGAAATGTATATTTATTGTGTTATGAACATACACAGCGAAACCAAATAACAACAACGCAGCACATAGTAATTGTTCAAAGTGTGAGCACCAGTCTCAGTGCATGTCCTTCAATGGTGCATGCAGTTCTGCTGCACTCTGTAATGATCACAGGTGTCTGTGGTACACTAGAACAGGCAGCGGATGATAAACAGCATACACCTCTGATGGCCACAACCCTGACAGACATAATGTATGCAACTTACACTATGTGATCAAAATTATCCGGACACCCCCAAAAACATATGTTTTTCATATTAGGTGCTTTGTGCTGCCACCTACTGCCAAGTATTCCATATAAGCAACCTCAGTAGTCATTAGATATTGAGAGAGAGCAGAAAAGGGCTCTCCGCAGAACTCAGACTTCGAATGTGGTCAGGTGACGGGGTGTCACTTGTGATGATGATGATGATTAGTGTTTTAGGGCGCACAACAGCGAGGTTATCAGCGCCCGAGGTGTCACTTGTGTCATATGTGTGTACATGAGATTTCTACACTCCTAAACATCCCTAGATCCACTGCTTCTGATGTGATAGTGAAGTGGAAAAATGAAGGGACATGTACAGCACAAAAGCGTACAGGGCGACTTCATCTGTTGACTGACAGAGACGACCGACAGTTGAAGGGGTCATAATGTGTAATACGCAGACAGCTATCCAGACCATCACACATGAATTCCAAACTGCATCAGTATCCACTGCAAGTATTATGACAATTAGGTGGGAGGTGAGAAAAATTGGATTATATGGTCAAGTGGCTGCTCATAAGCCACATATCGTCCCAGTAAATGCCAAACAACGCCTCGCTTGGTGTACAGGGTGTAAACATTGGATGATTGAACAGTGGGAAAATGTTGTGTGGAGTGACGAATCACAGTACACAATGTGGTGATCCAATGGCAGGGTGTGGGTATGGCGAATGCCTGGTGAATGTCATTTGCTAGTGTGTGTAGTGCCAACAGTAAAACTCGGAGGTGGTGGTGCTATGGTGTGGTCGTGTTTTTCATGGAGGGGGCTTGCACCCCTTGTTGTTTTGCAAGGCACTATCACAGCACAGGCCTACATTGATGTTTTAAGCACCTTCTTGCTTTCCACTGTTGAAGAGCAATTTGGGGATGGCGACTGAACTTTTCAACACGCTCGAGCACCTGTTCATAATGTACGGCCTGTGGTGGAGTGGTTACACGACAATAACATCCCTGTAATGGACTGGCCTGCACAGAGTCCTGATTTGAATCCTATAGAATACTTTCGCGATGTTTTTGAACACCGACTTTGTGCCAGGCCTCACTGACTGACATCAATGCCTTTCCCCAATACAGCACACCATGAAGAATGGGCTGCCATTCCCCAAGAAACCTTCCAGCACCTGACTGAACGTATGCCTGCGAGAGTGGAAGTTGTCATCAAGGCTACGGATGGGCCAACACCATACTGAATTCCAGCATTACTGATGGGAGGTGCCACAAACCTGTAAGTCATTTTCAGCCAGATGACCAGATACTTTTGATGACATAGTGTATATACATTTATAAAAGGTAGTTCTTCTATTATGAGTGTCAAAAACGATTCATTATACTTGATTATACATATTCTTCTCCAGTATGTAGATTTGCAAATGCAGTACTTTTATCATGAACACTCAAAAACAATTCACCATCTTGAATTACACATATCCTTTTACAGTATGTAATTTTCCTACAAGCTGTACTTTTATCATGAACACATACAAGCTTTTTCAATATATACATTTTTTAAAAGTAATTTTTCATTATCTTGCCAAGGACAGCACACAATACCATTATGGATATATGACTAATTTACAAATATACTCATTCTTTTTAATGCTGCTTTAATACCTTTTTTATCTCTATTTGCTCGAGACACTAACATCAGAGGTTGCCTTTCCTCTATATCTTACAAATATTGCAGTGACACAAGACCTCTTTCATATGTTACATTACCACTACTCCTTCTCTCATATCTAATGGGCATTCTTTCAAACACAGTTTCCTCTTTCTATCTGAAATCTCTCTGAGCAGGTTGGTATCTGGCCAATTCTCTGCCAGGATACAGATTCACTATCTTATGCTTAACAAGCATTTTTCCACAGCAGTTGTCATCCACGGTTCTAAAAACCAACTGCAAATTATCTAGACAATATTTACAGTGTCGACAAATACAGAAAACCACTATCATAATTACTGCACTTGATCCCACATAACTGCACATTCATATAATGCTAAGTAAAAAGCCACTAAAAGCAGCCCTTTGCTGATACGAGATTTCATTTTCCAGCTCTTATACTTCATTTTTTGTTCCATTTAAATCATACAACAATCTTCCCGCATGTTCAATGGGTAAATTTAAAGCAAATTCTGTTACATTCCTTTTAACAAAACAGCAGTCTACATCCACATTCAGCTTTGGAACTATATCAATATTCATTATGTCTGTCTGAATAATGTGTTCTGACTGTAACAATATTTCAGCACTGTATTTTCTACACTTACCCAGAAATTTCAATTTACCTGCGACCAGAATAATTAAACCAGTGGATTTATTACTTCTACATGACACTGTGGGGCCTTCATACTTTGGCACTACTAACAACTATTCATTACTCTATATTTGCATTCACACACTTTCATTTAATATAATACTAGCTGACCCGGCGAACTGTGTTCCGCCTTAAAGCCAATAAATAATCAGATTTTGGATGTTAAGTTCAATTTTTTATTAGGACAAATAAAAATTAAGTATTTTAATGATTCTTTATATTTTTTGATGCATAGCTTCCACTCTTCAATTCAGTACCTTGTGATACACGACATTTTTTGTTTTATTATCAGGCGCAAGAACAAACAACGCATATGGTCTTCCGACCCATGAACATGCCACATATAATTGACCATTTGAAAAATATGGATATTCCAGATTTAAACCGCAAACTTTCCAGGATTGGCCTTGTGATTTGTTAATGGTCATGGCGAATGCAAGATGGATCGGAAATTGAAGTCTTTTAAACTCAAACGACACATCGGTTGGGACCATCGGGATCCTCTGAATGAGAACTTCCTCACCCTCGAATTTTCCTTTGAGTATCGTCGCGTAAATAACATTGGTCATCAATGTACTTACCTCAAAACGTTTACCGTTGCACAGTTTTGGTTGGTTTATGTTTCGAAGCATGATTACTATGG
This sequence comes from Schistocerca americana, assembly GCF_021461395.2. Lineage (NCBI taxonomy): Eukaryota > Metazoa > Arthropoda > Insecta > Orthoptera > Acrididae > Schistocerca > Schistocerca americana. Next base: position 485,845,884 of record NC_060120.1, read on the forward strand.
AGCCAACTTTTAGGCGTAAATTGTGTGGTGGTATGTCAGGCACATCCTAAGAGTTTAAAAATTCAATTGGATAGTTGGTGGCTTCATCTTCATTTGTTACACAGTCAATAGATTTGAATGAATGCATTTTACCAATGATCTCATTCTGAATTATGTAGTTTAGGTCATCTACATCTTTATTCTTAGCCGCTAAAATTGCTCGCTCACTCAACCATTCATTACTTTTGTAGTTAGTAATGATGTTTGGGAATACTTTGTTGATAAGTTCGTCTTTCGATGAGACAAAGTTACAGAAATTATGAGGAAATGAAATCAATCCGCTCGATTCTTCGACAGGTACTCGACCATTACCGATAGTCAGCAATTGCTCAAAGAAATCTTCAGCAGATGTATCATTAAGCAATGCAACTCTCATGTTTGTTGTCAGTTAAAGTTTCTTCACAAAGCGCCATAGATTCGATGATTTGAGGCAAGCATTTATTTCATCTGCAGCCATTGATCTTGGAACTACTGGCAGTGTTTGGCGGAATTCGCCAGACAGTAAAATCATTGCTCCTCCAAAACATCTCGAGTCATTGCGTAGATCTTTCAATGTTCGGTTAAGTGCCTCTAATGCACGTTTATGAGCCGTTGTGCATTCGTCCCAGATCTTGGATGCTGATAAAACTTCGGGCACTGCTGAGTTTTTTGTAATATTACATGTTGGTTATTCAATAGCTTGAAGATTTAACGATAATTTTAATGCTGACTAAGCCGTATGGCATCTTTCTAACAATGTGTCTGCTATTCCGGAAGAACCAACTGCAACCGCAATGTTGGATCTCGCACGAACAGTGGCTAAAACTACTGACATGAGGAATGTCTTGCCAGTTCCACCAGGGGCATCCAGGAAATATAAACCACTATTTCCATCATCAATTGCCTTCATTAATATATCATAAACTTCCTTTTCTTGGGGGTTCAACAGGGGTACATTCGTTTGAACTACTAAATCTAATTTGCATTTTGTTATTCCACACCAGATGCGTTTCTGTTATACTACGTTTTATAGCGGTCGAACGGGATAAAAAGTATCCTATGCCCGTCTTCTGGTTCTAAGCTACCTCTCCACCAATTTTCAGCCAAATCGGTCCAGCCGTTCTTCAGTTATAAATAGTGTAACTAACACGACTTTCTTTTATATATATAGAGATTAGGTATTCATTACACATTTCTGAACACACGCGTAATATTTTTCAATCTTTTTTTTTAAAAAAATACACATAATTGTTTATTCATCCATTTTAAATAGTTTATGAACGCATGCATAAATGTCAATCATTACTTACAGATTTTGACAAAAAAATTTGACAGCTCCGAAACTAAAGAACTTTTAGGGAAAATAACGCATTTTTCAAATATTCGTCAATTTTTCATTATTTTTAAGATGTATTCTGCTATTCGGGGCGGAGACAAATCCAACAAATCAAAAACCACGAAAATTTTTACTCGTCAATTTTTCATTATTTTTAAGATGTATTCTGCTATTCGGGGCGGAGACAAATCCAACAAATCAAAAACCATGAAAATTGGTCCAGCAGATCTCGAGTTATAAGTGTTGTAACAAACCCGACGTTGTTTTATATATATAGATACTTTTGAGTGCAATTTGTAGGTACTGCTGTAACTGGCTACATCATTGTGGTTTCACACATAATGGTTGTATGTAGACAAAAGAACAAATATCTGCTTAAATATTCGATGGCTCGGATCAATTCTTTTACACAATAAGTGATCATTACTTAGTTTCCCATACTATCTTTTGGCATCATCTATTGACAACATTTCCACTTCTGGGTCTACATACATAAATTACTGCTTCTTAGCATTTACTTCAGCAGGAAGTGGCAACATTTATATATATTAAAAACACTGCTATCTATGAAGGAAATATTTACTACACAACTTAGAATATTTCCAGGGATGATTATGTAGGAAGTATGGTATTCGGGATGGTAGTTACCTACAACAACAAATATATTTTATTGTCATACAAAGTACAAAGTATGTTGTCACAAACATTGATCAGAGTGAACTAACTGCAGCTTCAGAGAGGTTAGTTGAGCTACCTCAGGGCAGTGATACTGTTCAAGTGGCTCCACGGAGCTACATCCCCACTGAGCTGCCCCCCTTGCTTCTATAATGTGGTCCTGTGGAAGAAAGCTGTGTGTACAGGCGGGACGTCAGTGTTAATCACTGAAATGTCGTAATCAGCAATGTGCGCTGGTGGATACAGTGCGTGGCCAAAGTGCGAAGTGGGAGGAGCACCGAAGGATGAGGAGAGGGAGATGGCACTGCAGTGTAGGCAGTACAATGGTCTGTGACCGTCGAGGCAGCGGGAGGCATGACATCGTCATCGGCTATGGAGAAGGGGGCAATCTGATGATTAGAGACTGGCGAGTCGGCGGCAGAGGCAGTGTTATTCCCGGCATAAGTGACGGGAGTGGCTTATACAGGGGCAGTGACAATGAAGGCTTCATCAGTCATGACGTGAGATGTTAAACCCACTGTACCAATAAACGAGGGCAGGGGTGTGGCATGTTCAATTGACCTAGAGACTACACTGGGGCCTGTCGGTCTATTTGTGAAACTGGCAGAGATGACAAAGTGAGTTACATAAAGTGACATTGATATCTTCCAGCAGAAACTACAGGGTTATTACAAATAATTGAAGCGATTTCACAGCTCTACAATAACTTTATTATTTGAGATATTTTCACAATGCTTTGCACACACATACAAAAACTCAAAAAGTTTTTTTTAGGCATTCACAAATGTTCGATATGTGCCCCTTTAGTGATTCGGCAGACATCAAGCCGATAATCAAGTTCCTCCCACACTCGGCGCACCATGTCCCCATCAATGAGTTCGAAAGCATCGTTGATGCGAGCTCGCAGTTCTGGCACGTTTCTTGGTAGAGGAGGTTTAAACACTGAATCTTTCACATAACCCCACAGAAAGAAATCGCAGGGGGTTCAGTCAGGAGAGCGTGGAGGCCATGACATGAATTGCTGATCATGATCTCCACCATGACCGATCCATCGGTTTTCCAATCTCCTGTTTAAGAAATGCCGAACATCATGATGGAAGTGCGGTGGAGCACCATCCTATGGTACGTTTAGCTCCCTGCTTGCTTTATTCGTCGACTTCCGCGGGCTACGCGTGAAACTTGCCCGCAAGCGTTCAACCGTTTCTTCGCTCACTGCAAGCCGACCCGCTGATTTCCCCTTAGAGAGGCATCCAGAAGCTTTAAACTGCGCATACCATCACCGAATGGAGTTAGCAGTTGGTGGATCTTTGTTGAACTTCGTCCTGAAGTGTCGTTGCACTGTTATGACTGACTGATGTGAGTGCATTTCAAGCACGACATACGCTTTCTCGGCTCCTATCGCCATTTTGTCTCACTGCGCTCTCGAGCGCTCTGGCGGTAGAAACCTGAAGTGCGGCTTCAGCCGAACAAAACTTTATGAGTTTTTCTACGTATCTGTAGTGTGTCGTGACCATATGTCAAGGAATGGAGCTACAGTGAATTTATGAAATTGCTTCAATCATTTGTAATAGCCCTGTACTTAGTTGTACTCTGAAGTGAATGGTGTTGGCTGTGGAGGCGCCAATTCAGGGCAGAGTGTGCCACTGGGGGGTCAACTTAAGTCCATGGAGCTTCAGCAGTCTGCTTAAAGACACCATAGTGGACTTTCCCAAGATGATAATGTCAAATGTGTTGGTGTCCCGTGATATGGGTCACTGCAGGAGTGGCAGGTTAGTACAAAGCCGGCCATATGGCATCTGTGCGAAGCATAACATGGAAACAGGTGTTTAAGCCCTTGGGAATGAGTGTGATTGGCTTTACGTGATGGATAGTTGGTGGTACAAGGATGCCGCATACATACTCATGTACTCGCTGTGCTAGTTCTGGCTGGTCATCGTCTGGTATAGCTATACCTTGAATGACAAATTCTGCAAGGAGGCAGAGTGATTCACCGTATAGGACCTCAGCAAGTGAGGCATTCAAATCTTTTTTACGACCAGTCCTAATTCTGAGAAGCACCCAGGGCAGGGAATCGGTCCAAAACTGCAAGTGGAAGATTAAGACTGCCTTGAGCCTGCAGTGCCATAATTCCACTAGGCCATTTGACTGGGGTTGGTACGCAGTCATGTGCAAACAAGGGCCCCCGAACAGTTGGCACAGTTCATTGAACAAGGCAAACTCAAATTGCTGGCCTTGGTCTGTCATCAGTGATGTAGGACAGCTGAATCTGGAAATCCAGTTGCAAACAAAGGCCAGGGCAACTGTGTCAGCTGAAATGTCTGGTAACGCGGTGGGCTCAGCCCAATGCATCATACAGTTCATCAAGGATAAGATGTTATTTGAACCCTACGACTCGGGGAATGGCCCAACTAAATCAATGTGAACATTCATGCAGTGCAATCATGCTTGACATTGGACCGGATGAAGCATTTCATGACTAATTTGAGTATGGGATGTTCACTACGATGTGCAAGATTGTGCAGTAAGTTGAACACAGTTTTATGATAGGATTGTGGGACAACTGATTGTATTCTCTCACATGACATATCATACCAAACAGGCTTGGTGGTTCCTGGCAGTGTACACTGTTTTAGTTATACCCCAGTGTCTTGTCCAATGAGTAGCTGTTGTAGGTTGGTATCTATGGCCTGTGTGTCAGTGAGTAGATCAAACTCTAGCTGAGTAGATGTGCCCACCAAGCAAGACAGGTAGTCTGTGACTATATTTTCTACACCCCGTACATGTCTGATGTCGGTGGTAAATTGCGAGACCAGGATGAGGCAGCAAAAGTGCCTTGGCGTGTTGTTAACAGAAGGGTTATTGATTGTGTCTGCAAGAGGCTGTGGTTGGTATAAATGGTTAGAGGGCATCCTTCAAGTCATCCTGGAAATAGATAGAGATATAGATGTCCAAGAGCTCTCTATATCTCTATCAAAAGTCAACTACTTCTGCTGAGTATCAGTCAACTCTCGGGAGAAGAAACACAGTGGCTGTGTTACACCACTGATCTCTTGTTGCAGTATTGCACCAACTGTATGGTCAATGGCATCTGCGGCGGTCATGATTTAAATTAGCTGAAGACACAGTGGCTTTTTCCACATTAATGTTATCTTTGCAGTAACAGTTCACCATCCATACTCATTGAAGCTGTGTATCCTTGGGGAACTAGTGATACATAATTTCAGTTCCCTTTGTCTTCCTGTTATAAGACATGCAATCAGTGACAGCACACCCATGCATTCCTGTCATAAAACACGTGAACTAATGAAACAAAACTTTCCCATGTGTGCACTCACAAAATCTAAGCTTCTGCAACAACAGTAGCCTCCGCGCAGCTACAACCAAGTGTTTCAATGTCATGCACAGAACAACGATTTTCTCACTCAGTCTGAATATTCCATTCGGGGCCCCCTCTGGCACTGCCTATCTCCTCCCTAGCAGGTGGCTTGTACTGCCGTCACCTGTGCCCTTGGGAGCAATTTCAAACTTCCACTCTGCCTAACTGTTTTTATTATCCATCTTGCATCCATTTCCTTCTGGTAAATTCTACTGTTTTCTGTTTCATTATTAGCTGTTCTTAGATGTTTTATCCTCGAGAGGGCATCCACAACACAATATCCTTTACCTCTTTTGTATAAAACTGGGTAGTCATATTCTTCCAACTTTAATATGAATTACAACAATCTTGAAAACGAGTCCGAAATACTACTTAGCCACGTCAGTGGTTTGCAATCCGTGCCTACCGTTAATTTTCGACCAAACAAATATGGTCAGATTTCTCTTTCTATTGTGCTATATGACTGTTTCACCTCATTTAATGTCTAGATGCTTATGTGGCAGGTAAGTTGCTGCCAATTTCCCCTTGACTCAACACAGCTCCTATTGAGCTCTGACTGGAATCTGTTTTGACAAATTCTTTGTTAAAGTCTAGATCCTGTTACATCGGAGGGCTTTGTGGTTTTCTCTTTAACTGCCAGAATGCAACTTCCTGTTCTATCACCCAGTTATATGTTACCCCTTTCTTTAGTAATTCATACAGGGGTTCAGAGGTTCCTGCAGTTGCTTATAAAACAACAATAACATTTGTGTAGTTTTGTATTAGTCTTTGGTTGAGGAAACTGTTTCGACCTACATGGGATAAGGCTTTAACCCCTCTGCTGTATGTCCCAAAAATGTAATTTCCTTACACAATAATTCACATTTATCTAGTTGCAGTTTTAAATTGTAACATAGAAGTCTCTCAAACATCTTTCCAAGTCGATTATTGTGATCTAATGAGGATCCAAGCATTATGACATCACATAAATATATAAATACCTTCTCTCCTTGAAATCCCATTACAATAGAATTTATTATTTTTTGAACTGTGCTTGGGGATGTCTTCAAACCCACTGCCATTTTTCCGTATTCATAATACCCATATGGTGGACTAATCATTGTTTCCTGTCAATCTTTTTCACCTAATAACACTTGATCCATTCACATCCATTTTATTTGGAATTACAATCAAGTGAAAACTCCATTCAATATTACTTGGGACTATGCTATGGTCTCGCAACATTGTATCTATTCCCTCCAATCTACTTTTTGCCTCTAGTATTAACTAAATCTCATGTCTAATAACATCTGTTTGTGTCAAATGGTTTCCTGGCAAGTGGAATATGTAATTATAAGCCGTACATATTTCCACCATTGCATTTCTTTCTTTGCTATTCAAGTGATCAACTCTTGGAGTTTTCTTTTAATTTACTGGCTCTGGATGTTATCTCTGACTTTACTTTCATCACTTGATGTACCTTAAACTACTCACCAGTGGCAGTTACAGACACTTCACTGAACTGATTTCTTCTGTTGTGTTTAGCACAGTCATTATGCATGTACCATCTTTTACTGTTACCAGTGTTTCTGGTACAAATACTCCCAGCTATTTCTTTCTTAGAAATGATCACTACTGACGCATTCCTTAAATATATTTGCACTATAAAATTTTGTTCCTCTCCAGGATGTATTATCACACTTTTCCTATCTTGTTTCCTGCAGTTTTTCTTCCACAATGACATTTCCTCAGTTTCGTAGCTCCAATTGCAACAGAATTAACACCCTGTTGTTCTGCAATTCCTAATGCTGTTGTACCAGCTTCTACCATGTTTGATGTAACTTTTCCCAGCCCTAAGGCTCCGACCATTAACAAACCAACACTGTGTTGTTTCATTGTTGCTGCAGCATTCAGCATTCACACTAATGTAGCCATTTTTCCCACCATTCCCTACTATTAAACTGGTTCCTACCATTTTAGATATAATTTTTCCCAGTTCTGTGCCTCCAACCACTACTGAACAGACACACTGCTGTGTAGTAGTCTCTTCATCTTCTTAACATCCATCCCAGTTGATGTTACATTACACTTCTAGACACACACACACACACACACACACACACACACACACACACACACACACACACACACACACTGAGCACTAGTAAAACTCTTGAAAAATATTCTCGATACCTCATCCAACTTATTCGTGACAAAGCAATATGAAATGAAACAACAACATAAGATCAGTAGTAGGGTAGGTGAATGATTGAAATTGGCTTATTGTGAGAATTTTATGTAAGCGTAGCTCATCTATTACAGAGAGCACACATAGGACACTTAAGTGACCCATTATTGTGTACTGCTCGAGAGTTTGGAATCCCCACCAAGTCAGGTTAAAGGAAGACATCTATACAATTCAGAGGTGTGCTCCAATATCTGTTACTGGTAGCTTTGACTGAACATGAGTATTACAGAAATCTCCATGGACTTGAACGGAAATCTTTTTTGAGAAACAGTGTTGAGAAAGTTTAGAGAACAGGCATTTGTGATTGACTTCAGAACAATTCTACTGCATCTACATCTTTTGTAAAGATGATAAAGACAAGACAGGAGAAATCCAGACTTGAATGGAGGTACATAAATAGTCATTTTTCCCTCACTCCACTTGTGAGTGGAACAGAAAAGGGAATGGTTAGTGGTGATACCAAGGTACCCTCTGCCATGTACCATATGGTCTCTTATGGAGTATCTATTTAGATGTAGATGTATCTCCAGCTGTAGCTGTAGATTAAAGGTTGATTTAGACAAAGTCTTGTTTTATCGAGACAAGCTTTCTACAAATGAAGTGTGACAGGTACCATACTCATTCTGCCAGTCTTCTATAACCCTAATTCTTATTAACATGATCAAGTGACCACTGTAGACTGTGGAATTGTGTGTGTCATAGGAAACAGGGATTTTTGCTTTGTCGCCAAATTGAAATGACAGTACAAATCATATGTAATACAAGATGCCCTCAGCAGTTGAGCCAAAGTCGCTGTTCCCTGCAACAGCTTTGTAGTTCCACACAGTGGTCACTCAAACATGCCCACTACTTATAGTTATAAAAAACTGGACATACTGAACAGTCCTTGATCCCCATGTTTGCCAACCACAGGCAGACTCAGGATTGGTCAAGTTCCTCAAGGTGCTTGCCACCTGACATGACCTGGAACTATATGTGGTTTACTGAATGTCAGGGATACAACAAGTATTATCATCAATGTACTTTAACAGTCTCCTCTCTGGTAGCAAGGGACAGACCAAACTCAAGAACAACACAAGTTTCATAAGATACAGCAAAGGTTTTTATGTAACTTAATATCATATAGTGTTTTATGATTAGTATTGGTAACTGTTGTATTAGCAGCTTACCCTAAACTTGGTAAAGCCTTCTATAATTGAATTCCCTGTAAGTGGAATGGAGATGAAATGTGTAAATGGCTGCTTCTGTCGTGCTGACATAACAATAAGGTTAATTCTTCTCCTGGCTGCTGCAACGCCTTTTTTGTCACTTCCTGTTATCACTGAAATGAAAAACAATGAGAACTAGAGTTTGAAATGTAGCAAATTAATACTGATATATGTACTAAACTCCCTAAAACCCAAATGGTCAGCGGAGACTCTGTTTTGCAGTTCAGAATTTTGCAAGAAAACTGGTACCAAGAATTAGACATAAACTGACAGCACTGAACACAAACAGGATTTTCTGAGTTAATTATAACCAAGAAGCACTGAATTTATGAAATGAAATAATAAACGAACAACAATTATTTGATTTTTTTATTATGGGAGAACTCATGTGATGCAGGTTACAGAGAGGGCCTCAATAACTTTGCAGCATGTTTTACCTAACACCCTTAACTTAAGGGTTAATGAGCTGGATCTTTATCATGAAAGAAAAAAACCAACTGATAGATACTGAACTTCAACACTTGTTTCTTTGTAAAAATATGACAGACAGTTACTGCCTCTTACCAGTGACTGTCTTTTTGAGCTCCCCTTTCAAGCCTATACAATGAATAAAAGTTAGCACTCTCTTTGTGGGAAACAGGGATTTGCTGGCTACAACAGGACAGCCTCATATCCAAATACCAGCCTCCTGCTTTTCTGCTTTAATGGAATAAGTAATAAGGCCATGGTTCACATTTATAAGAATGCATCAAATATGAATGTTTTACCATAGCAAAAAACTATATTATGAAATCACTCCCACTTCTCTTTGGCACCATTTAATCAACACCTACGGCAGTAACGATATGAAGATTTTGAACTCTTGGTTAAACTGCATGGCAGTTCAGTCGAATCATACAATGCACTGAGTTGTGAGTTAATCACATAATATCTCTCAATGGATAACCGTCATAGAAGTATCGCACTACTTGTACACTGCTTGTACATTCTCTTGTATCCTTTAAGTTCCACATACTTCATTTCCCCTGCATTATGCAATTTCTTCTCACTTAATTTTCCCATTTCATCTCTCTTTTCTCTCCCTCTGATTTGTCTGTTTCTTTTTATGAATCATGTACAACATCTCTGTCTTGGGCACTAATCCTGTTCACACAGCCACAGTCTTATACATTTAAATATGCAAGCTCTGCTCATTGCATTCCAACATACTACTCCCTCATTAATTCACAGATGTGTTGTTATTTGTGTAAAGGACATCTAGCCCAGTGTGTGGAAGAATGAATGGTACATCACCAAAATTACTCTGATAACATTCTTCATTCTAATATCTAACAACAGTTACAACACACCAATTATTATTACCTCACAGGGGTATTCTGATGCAGAACATAACATTTTCTCTATTTTGACAACTTCCTACAATCAGCCATGTCTCTGGTGAGGAGTCTGCTGAACAAGATAAGAATAAGTTTTGAAAAGAAGCTTTCCTTACCAATATCACCATCCATTCCTTGTTTTGGCACCCATATGTTTGTTTTTGTTTCAGTCTCGAGACGTTTTCTAGTAGCTCCTTTGGAGCCAATGACATAGGGAAAGTACACCCTAAAACATAAAATAAGCACAATAATAAACGAAATGAAAAATAAATATTGTTACACAAAATTTTAACGCTGTGCACACAGTTGACTGACAGCCACAGTAATTAATAAGCCAATTTTTTTCCTTAGAAAGTGAACATTTATGTGCTGCAGCAGCACATTAATTCAAGTGGCCAATCCAATATAATTAACTAGATGAAAATGGTAATGTCACAATGGCACTGTCAACAATGTTTTATCATAATGATACAACTGCAATGTGATGTAGCACACTCAACATGGAATGGAGGGTGAAAGGAAATTTTATGTAACTACATACACAATTTTAATGTTACATAATTAATAACAATGCCCTCAAGGATGTAATTCATTTGCAACTTCTAAAAAAATGAGAAAAATTTGTGAATTGTAAAATTAACATTGATACATTGAGCTATACATGGTTGGTTGCTTGAAACATGGCAACCAACTGTTTAAACAGCTACTGAGAAACTCTGAACAAATATACAGTTTTACTGACGATGGTCAAAATTAAAATCCTCCCATGACTGATGCCATGCACCAGTCAGACCCACAGCAATTGCCTGTTCACAACTCCAGAGTGATGAGTTACGTATTTTGCTTTTGTGTGTGTTCCTAGTAGGATATTTCTTAAATTTCATGCATGATTTTTCTTTTTTTCAGTTTAAGAGTTTTCATCTGTAACTGTAAATTCAGGCGATCTGTGGTGCAGTGATTCAAAGAAAGTCTATGACCAGTAGCACGTAAATATCCATATCATACAATACTAGTTGGAAGCAATTTTTACCTACCGAGTATAGACTGGAATGTCTATGGATTCATTGCAGGAGGTATAGATAATCTAACAAAGTACTTTTAAACACTGTTCAGAAAACTGTCTTGAGCAGCTAGTTTAGGAGCCCATGCGCAATGGAAGTATCTTATATCTTGTAGCTAGCAACAGACCAGACGTTATAGACGGCATCAGTATAGATATGGAAATCAGTAATCATGATGTCATCATAGTGACTACGATTACAAAAGTTAATAATCAGTCAAGAAGGCTCGGACACTGTTTCTGCTAGGGAGAGCAAATAAGCAGTTGTTACCATCTCACTTAGATTGAATTGACGTCATTTACTTTTACCAAGATAGATATAGAGCAACTATGGGCAAAGTTTAAACATATTGTAGTTGTGGTCTGGAAATCTAAGTGCCTAGTAAAAGGATTAAGGACAGAAAAGAACCACCATGGTTTAACAATAAAATTCAGAAAATGTGGCAAAGATTAGCAGAGATTTGTGCATCTTTGAAAACTACAACTACAACTACTGCCACAAACATACCTTAGCAAAAGATCTTGCCGAGAAACTGAGAAAACCCTGGACCTTCGTAAAATCACTAATCAGGTCTAAGTCTTCCATCCAGTCACCAACTGAGCAGTCAGGTGTGGCAGTTAAATTTCGTGTTTAAGGAATCATTCATGCAGAAGAATTGTACAAACGTACCCATCATTTGACTGTCAAACAGACTCCCGTATGGACGACATAGTAATAGGCATCCCTGGCATACAGAAACAACTTAAAGAGTTAAAAACAAATAAGTTTCCAGGTCTGCATGAAATCCCAATTCAGTATTACAAAGAGTACTCTTCAGCATTGCCACCTTACTTATCTTGGATTTATTGTGAATCTGTCGTACATATAAGAAAGGTAAAAGAACATACCCACAAAATTCCAGATAATTATCCTTAATATAGATTTGCTGCAGAACTACTTATGCATATTCTCAGATCAAATATAATAAACTTCCTTGAGACTGAGAACCTTATGTTCACAAACAAGCATGATTTTAGTAAGCATTGCTTGTGCGAAACTCAGCACGCACTTTCCTCACATAATATACCGTGAACGATGAATGAAGGGCAACAGCAAGATTCTGTATTTCTAGATTTCTGAAAAGCATCTGACATGGTGACCTACTGCAGATTTTTAACACAAGTAAAAGTATATTGAATTTGTTCCCAGATATATGAGTGGCCCAAAGAGTTCCTAAGTAATAGAACCCAAAATGTTCTACTTGATGGAAACAAGGCTATTGTCAGAAGTGCCTCAGGGAAGTGTGATAGACATGCTATTATTTTCTGTATACATAAATGATCTGGCAGACAGGGTAGGCAGCAGACTGCGGTTGTTTGCCGATGATGCTGTGGTGTATGGGAAGGTGATGAAGTTGAGTGACTGTAACAGGATACAGGATGACTTAGATAAAATTTCTAGTTGGTGTGATGAATGGCAGCTAGTTCTAAATGTGAAACAATTTAAGTTAATGTAGATGAGTAGGAAAAGCAATCCCAGATGAGTAGGAAAAGCAATCCCATAATCTTCAGATACAGCATCAGTAATGTCCTGCCTGAAACAGTCACTTTGTTAAAGTATCTGGGCATAACACTGCAAAGCGATATGAAATGGAACGAGCGTGTGAGGTTTGTGGTAGGGAAGACAAATGATTGACTTTGATTTATTGGGAAAATTTTTTGGAAAGTGTGGTTTATCTATGAAGGAAAGATGGAAACCACATATAGGATGCTAGTGTGACCTAATCTTGAGTACTGTTTGAGTGTTTGGGATTAAAGGAAGACATCAAAGCAATTGAAAGGTGAGCTGCTACATTTGTTACCGGTAGCTTCCAACAACAGGCAAGTGTTACGGGGATACTTCAGAAACTCAAATGAGAATCACTGCAGAGAAGGTGACTTTCTTTTCAAGGAGTATTTTGAGAACTGGCATTTGAAGCTGACCGCCGCCAACATACATTTCAAATAAGGATCACGAAAATAAAGATACAAGAAATTAAGGCTCATATGGAGGCACAGAGTAAGTCATTCTCCCCTCACTCTATTTACTAGTGGAACCGGATGTAAAATGATTAGTAGTACCCTCTGCCATGTCTTGTGGAGTATGTGCAGATGTAGATCACCTTGGAATATCTGCACCTGAAATGTTCCAAATAAGACTGAAACAATAATTTACTTAAACTTAATGCTGAATTAGGGGAACAAGAGGAACATGAGAATCCACAGCCTGTTTCAGAGGTACATTTAGAAGTTTTTTGGTAGAAATTGCATAATGTTCTTCATGCAGAGTTAGTTTCTTTTCAATAAAATTATAGACACACTTGTCTGCATTCTGAGCACTATCTGTGAGGCAGTCTGTACCATGAACGAACATGGTGTGTAGAAGGTATTATGTAACTATTGTTTTAGAAAAGAATATGTTACAGCAATGAGAAAAACTATATGCAATTTCCACAAGAAATGTATGACGCGCCTGAATACAGGCTTCAGCTCAATCCAATTACAGCTAAATAAATTATTTGTTCAGTGAGGTTGTGAGTTTTACAGGGTTTGTCAATATTGTAATTCCAAACGGTCAAGGAGATCTCATGCCATACTACATTAAATATTGTAAAAATATTAACTGCAAAGAAAACTTTTCATTGCTGGAAATCTACCACTTTCAATAAACTCATGTGCCATCAACGGTAAAGTAGGAGGAAGAAATATTAAGATTAATGCCCCAAAGATGACGTGGTCATCAGAGAGCACAAGTATGGGTTAGGGAAAGAAGCTGGCCATGTCCTCTTCATAGGAAACATCATGGCATTTGGCTTCAGCAATTTAGGGAAAACATGGAAAAATTAAATCTAGATGGCAGATTGGGACTTTGAACGGCTGTGCTCTTAAATGCAAGTTGAGCGTCTACATCACCACTGTGCCAATGGACCAATGGACCAATGGAAGTCCCCCCCGCCCCGCCCCAATCTTTAGTTTCTCTTCTGTTTTTATACTCCTCCAACTGAACAGGCTTCTGCCCTTAAATTATAACTATAGAAAGTACAGCTAATACATATTTCTGTCTCCATGTGGCAGGCTAGTCATTTACCTCTCTTACACAAATAAATACTGTAAAAATTAATAAATAAATAAATAACCAGGAGTAAATGTAATCATCAGGTCAAACACTAATCGACACACAACAAATAAAATATCTTTACAAGATTTTCTCATTCTCTTCCATTGTTGAAAGCAATTTATTTTTAAATCCACAACAGCTGCCTTAGTGTTAATTTCTTACTAATTATGTGAGTTAATTTATTTACATACCTTGTTGGACAGACACCGAATGACTGAGCATGGTATAGTTGACATTACTTGCACAAATTGTGTAATACCTAATAGCAAGCATAGTTAAAATAATTGATAACACATATACCCACAACTTTATGTCGTAATATTAAGATTAAATTATTAAAAATTTTATTTTTACCTTGGTACTCGGAATAATGTCCTAAACCTGCCACCATCTGTTGTTTCAATTTCAAATTCATCGCATGGATCATCAACTGTAGATTCAGAATCTGTAAACAACAAACGCATTACTTTGCTTGAATACAGTATATATTATTAAGAAGAGGAAATACAACTTGGGGAAGTTGTACTTGAGACATATATGAAAAAGAATGAAAGAAATAGAATTAAGGAATTTGTAGTAGGATAGTTCTGATAGAATGTGAATACCTTAAGAGTACAGGAGACTACTCAGCAAAAAAGCAGAAGTGTTGAGTTGTTGACAGGACACACAAAAATGAATGAAAGAAAGGAAACACACACACACACACACACACACACACACACACACACACACACACACACAGACAATGTGTAACCATGCACATAGCTGCCACTATGTAGGAGTACAGGCGAGCACATGTTCTTGCGTGCATGAGCAATTTTTTGTGTGTGTGTGTGTGTGTGTGTGTGTGTGTGTGTGTGCGCGTGTGTGTGCACGCACAGGGTTTACTCTGAAAGCTATCAAGTTTCCTTTCTCTTTTTGTGTTTCCCTGCCAATGACTCAACGCTTGTGTTTTTGATGAGTGGTCCCTTTCACTCGTAAACAGGAAACATAATAGTAACATAATAGTTATAAAAGGATTTAAGAAACAAAGGCCATCAACCATCTTACACAGGAGGCTACAATTATTATTAACAGAAGATAATGATTCTTTCAAATGAGCTAGTTTCTTATCAGCAAATGGGAAATAGGAAAGAGTAAAAACCCATATCCGTAGCTGAGACTGCTAAAGCACGCACGAATGCACTGTCAGTATTTGGTCGGCTATGGGAAGAGAGGTAGTGGTGGTGAAAAGTTCCTAATCACCAGTATCTGCATCAGTGTCTTGCATTATATCTCCATCTACAGCTATACTCTGCAAACCACCGCAAAGTGTGTGACAGAGGGTATGTCCCGTAGTATCAGTTACTAGGGTTTCTTTCTGTTCCATTCATGTATGGAGTGCAGGAAGAATGATTGAGTGAATGCCTCTGTGAGTGCATTAATTATTCTAATCTCATTATCCCTATGTAAGTGATATGTGGGAGTTTTAGTATATTCTTAGAGTAATCATTTAAAGCTGGTTCTTGATACTTTGTTAACAGACTTTCTCAGGATAATTCACATCTATCTTCAAGAGTCTTCCAGTTCAGTTCCTTCCGTCTGTGACACTTTCCACAGATTAAACAAACCTGTGACCATTCATGCTGTCCTTCTCCATATACCTTCAGTATCCCCTGTTAGTCCTATCTGATATGGGTCACACACACTTGAGCAATATTGTAGAATCTGTCAAATGAGTGATTTGTAAGCAATCTCCTTTGTAGATTGATTGCACTTCCCCAGTATTCTACCAATAAATCGGTCTACCACCTGCTTTACCCAAGACTGAACCTATGTGATCATTCCATTTAACATCCCTACAATGTGTTACACCCACACCCAGGTCTTTGTAAGAGTCGGCCGATTCCAACAGTGACTCACTGATATTATATGCGTAGGATACTATGTTTTTTTTTCATTTTGTAAAGTATACAATTTTACATTTTTGAAGATTTAAAGCAATCTGTCAATCTTTGTATCACTTTGATATCTTATCAAGATCTGACTGAATATTTATGCTGATTCTTTCAGATAATAATTCATTATAGATAACTGTATCATTTGCAAAATGCATGGTTTCACTATTAATATTGTCTACAAGGTCATTAATATACAATATGAACAGCAAAGGTCCCAACACACTTCCGTGGGTCACACCTGAAGTTACTTCTACATCTGACAATGACTATCCACCCAAGGTGACATGCTGTGTCCTCCCTGCTAAAAAGTCCTTGACCCAGTCACAAATTTCACTTGATAGCTTCCCACATGATTGTACTTTTGACAATAAGTATAGGTGATCTACTAAGTCAAATGCTTTCCTGAAATCAAGAACTACTGCATCCACTTGGTTGCCTTGATCCAAAGCTTTCATTATGTCATGTGAGAAAAGTGCAAGTTGGGTTTCACATCGTCATTGTTTCCGAAATCCATGCAGACTGGTATTGAGGAGACCACTCTGTTCAAGCTACTTCATTATGTTTGTACTCAAAATTAAATTAAAATCCAAATTCTGCAGTGCTTCATGAACTGAAGGCATGTGACACTGGTGAGATAAACTGTCTATCGGATGGTGACATTAAGCTCACTGGCGATCTTGGTGTTATTCAAGAGGAGTAAGCTATGTGCCAGAACCAAATTTCACCCTGTCACTTCTCTTCAGCCATAAAAAAACAAACCAGAAATCACATTGTACAAGTGCTCATAACAGTCATTCACATGACAAAAATACACACTCGACACTTCACAGCAGGTTGGAGGAAGGCAATGGCACTAGGATCTTGCCTAGAATGTGCGGTGCAGGTTCCTACATCTACAACCCCACACTCATTTCTATATGTGTCTATCAACAATACTACACATTTCACTTCTGAGGGTAAGCACGAGCCATCAAATCTGTCTCATAATTTATTAATTTTAATCATTGTGAGATTAAGGGTTAGAATGCTTAGTGAAAGACCACTGTTCACCTGTTCAACAATCATCAGTCTTCTGTCTGACATGGTTGAGTTTGGGACCTTGAGTAGTATGTTAGAGTCAATAACAAACAACGCTGCACTTGAACAGATCTTTAAGGTTACTTGAAGGCTATTAAGAACAGATGCAAGCCAATAGCAAACGTTTTAGGACTCCATATTTTACATTTCTCATTCCAAATATAGCATTATTTGTGAGGACACTAAGTAAATGTGACCTCACTGCCTTCTATTATGGAGGTAACACCCCGCCCATGCAAGTGGGATATCATAATACTGTAGCTTTCCAATCAGAATTTTAAGAACCATGTTTGGCAAACTAAGTAGTTTTCAGAACTAAGTTCCCACTGTCTCTGAAAAATGGGAGTTTGCTATCAGTGACTGTCAACAGTTTTGAACAATAGCAGGGAGACACAAACTTTTTAAGTGAGAACCAGTCAAAAACAATCATTGTTCAGTGAACAATAGAGATAAGGATTTTCGTAATTACTACAAGAGAAAGATAAACAAATCTATCATAAAATAGATAACTGGAAGCATAAATAAGACTGTAATAAAAATTGAACTGAGACAGGCAGGACCTGTAGCCAGGGGAACAGATGGTGCAATAGACAGACCAAGGAAATTATTTTCTGTATTCCAAAAGATATGAAACATCAGGATAACAAGAAAATGAGAGTTGGACAGATGATATTAGAAACATGCAGGACTAACATGTGTACATACAAATAAAGATCACAATGAATGGGAAAGCCTAGAGGAGTCCTTTGTCCAACAGCGGATGTCAAATAGCCACTGGTAAACAGTGAAGATCACTCAGTTGGACCTGTAGTTCTTAACATCACTCTTTTTAACTTTATTTAAAGATAGGACACCTTTTGTTGCTGTGAAAGATTGGAGGAAGTAGCCTGACAGTAAGAGCAACTTATTACATATGACAAGGGACAAATTACACGATTAGCAGATTTATTTTACAAGGTAATTGGTAGTCTTATCAATACCACATAAGAGAGTATTTGGTTTCTGCATTATATTACAGCAGATTTTATTTGCAGTCTCTGGACACAGAAGAAGCAATCTTCAGAGCAATACCAGATCTTAATTAATGTTTGCCAGAAGTATTTTTTAAGTGATAACTGAATGTTTCACTTTTTTAGTGCACACTTAATGCTCTTAATGCACATTCTGAGTGGGTCTTTGCCTTTCTTACCAGATATCTCACAGATTACTTGTCACTTGTTTTTCAGTTGTGGAAATACTGATGTTCCACTCAACATCTTTGACCAATAACATCACCAAAATTGTGGATGTAGCTCACTCATTGAAAAAAATGCCCTCCATAGCAAAAATTATAGTTTTTTTGCAAGATGCTGCATTAATTCGCTTCACTATCTCAAACCAAATTGTCACATCTCAAGCTAACCCACACCTCAAGTTACACTACACATTTTTATGTCTCCAAACCTAACATTTTCTTTCCACTAACTCAAAAACAAATTGTTATATACCCATCTAAACTAGACCTAGGGTCATAGGTGTCCATTCAACACGTGTGGACCCCTCCTGCAATCTGGGTACAGTCTTTTTTAATTCATTAGAGAATTCTCCCACATTTCTGGCAATCTCTGACTGCAGATTTAATATTGGTGAGTGAGACAGGAAAATGTTACTTTGCCCTCCGCCACACACCGTTGGGTGGCTTGCGGAGTATCAATGTAGATGTAGATGTAGATGTAGAAATCACATGGATATACCATGGAGTTTTTCAGTTGTTGCACTGTTCATGGGAAATTAGGATGGTTACAAACATTTACAGAACAGTGCTGAAATAATGTCCTGAATCTTTTCTGTCACTTCCTTGTCAACTGGGTAGGACTTTATTAAAGTTTAATCCACATATTTCCAATTTTGACAAGTATTTGTATGGTACGTTTTTCTTGCTATCCAACAAGATTCTCACCATCACTCTGTTGTTCTTCTACAATTACAGATTTTTAATATCCAGTTTTATGAATAATTTTTTTGTGAACATTACAAAGCATAACTCATATGCCCAGGATTTAACTATTCAAGGACATTATTTAAGGTTGTTGAATCAAGAAGGTGGCATTCGCGTTTATAACAATAACATGGAAAGATGTACTTTGCATATACTACAGAAATATTCTTGCTGTTTAGGTATAAAGTAATATACCTTTAAAAATACTATGTGGATAACTATCTGTTGTTTGGCCAAGCAGTGGAAGGGGCGCACACACACAAAGGGTTCAAATTTTACGAGATTTCAGAGCCAGTGCCTCCTCCTTCTGGCAGAACAGTTGAAAAGGAGGAAGAGAGGTGAAGGAAAACGACTGGAGAGGTTCAGGGAAAGGTGTACAGTTCGGAAAATTCAAGGGAAACTTAACAGACGGGATGAGGAGGATTGCTGGGGAGTGCACCAGACGAGATTTGAAAACCTTAGAGTTTAAAGGTGGAAGACAGAGTAATATGCAAGACAGAGAATACTACTAAAACATCGTGCATGAGTTAATAAGAGTGAAAAGCTAACTGCATTGTAGGTAACAGAGGTGGGAGGTGGGTAGGCGAAAAATAGGTCAGAAAATCAAAACTAAAATGGAGTGAAGAGTAGTTACTGTGAAGAAATGCTGAGACAGAAGAAATCAACATAAATTAAGGCCAGGTGGATGGTGAGAACCAGGGACATGTTGTAACTGTAATTCCCACCTGCGGAGTTCTGAGAAACTGGTGTCTGGGGGAAGTATCCAGATGGCGCATGTGGCAAAATAGGTGCTGAGGTCATGACTGTCATGTTGTAGAGCATGTTCTGCAGCAGGATATTGTGTGTTGCCTGTATACACCATCTGCCTATGCTCATTCATCCTGACTGATAACTAGGTGATAGTCATGCCAATGTAAAAAGGAAAAAAGTGTTTACATAACAGCTGGGATATGAAGTGTCATTTCACAGGTGGCACTCCCTTTGACAGTATATGTTTTGCCAGTTACAGGGCTGGAATAAGTGGTGGTAGGAAAGTGCATAGGGCATAGGGCAAGTATTGCAGTGAGGACGGTCACAGGGGTAGGAGCTGTAGGGTAGGGAGATAGGTGCAGAAGGAGCATAGGGTCTGACATGGATATTGCAGAGATGGGAGAGCAATGAAAGCCTATTCTAGGTGTGGTGAACAAAATCTCAGACAGAATGGATCTTATTTCAGGATATGATTTTAGGAAGTCATGACCTTGTCGAATTAGCTGATTAATACATTCAAGACCAGGATAATACTGGGTGGCAAGTGATGTGCTCCAAAGCTGTTTTTGGAGAGATCAGCAGCACCAGAATTCGATGTGATGGGCTGGGAAACCTGCTTTTGAACAAGGCTGTTGTGATAATTACTTCCATTGAGGGCTATAGTGTGAAACGTAACAGTCCATTGAAACCAATTTAAAGAACACGTATTTTTTGACCATACACATAATTTCTCACCTAGGGGTGTAGGTAAACATGTACTTGTGGAATGGATACAAAGAAACCAGTTACTATATTATAATTGTATTGAAGGGTGTAGGTCCTGTAATTGGTAGGAACATTCCCCGAACCATGAAACCTTTTTTAATTAATAAAAATAGAAAGGGGATTGTTAACACCACATATCTGAGCATTTATACACGGTTAAGTTACTATATACCTGAAAATTCAATTTTGTATTCATTCTATAAGAGCTATTGTAGTTGTTGAATTGGTTTTAAAATGAGAGCTTTAATTGTAATTTTGTTAAAAAGCCCTTTTTTAAGAATACCAAGGATGAGGATTGTTTGGTATCACATATATAGGGGCAGTCATGTTAGCGGAGGAGGTCATAGTTTGAGATGAGTTTGTGCACGTAACATGTACGTCTTTTTTGAGTTAAAATAAAGTTATCTGAAACAAAAAATTGTAAGTATTGCTTATTTTGACTTAACAGACAAGTAAAGCAGACAACATGTACCACAGGACAACTTGCAGCGGCAGATCAAGACACTGATGATGAGTACACCCAGTTATAATTTATAACAATATAAATTAATAGTAGCTTTTTTTATGATAGAAACTTTCCAAGTGGTATAAGGAGCTGTATTTAATCTTACCTTTTTGTTTCAGAAAAACCCATATCATATTTGAATGTTATGCAAAAAACATCAAGATGGTAAATGGCTGGATTACAATACAAAGGATGTAGAGACGAACGAGAAAGGAGGTGGACTGAGAGGAGAAAAAGTGCTGTAAGTGCAAAATTTTGTTTAATTTTTTTTTAACTTGTTTTAAAATTCTTTTTGCTGGCTTTGTTGAAATGGAGGACAATAGGGAAGTTGAAGCTAACAAGCAGAATGGTACAAATGTTAGTGGGGAGGAAATGAATGATAATGAGGCAATTTGCACACCAATCAATGATGATCTTAACAGTGACCACAATACTATAAGGGTATGGTCACCTTTTCATGGGTTTGAGTCAAGTGTGTGTGTGTGTCTTAGATATATTAGTTCAACTAATGGAGGAACGGAAAAAGTCGCTCGAGTCTATTGAAAAGAAGTTAAATGGACTTGGGAACAAAATTCTTGAAACAAAATATAGCTTAGAAACATGTCGGGTACAAGTAGACAAAAATACCAAAAACAAGTCAGTTATAGAGAGGGAAATTTCTACCTTAAAACAAGAGCAGCAGAACTATGAAGAAAGGTTAGATTCTGTAGAAAGAAAAGACAATAGTTGCGAAGAATTTGCAACCTCAGAATTTCAACAATTAAAGTTTAACGATGACGTGGTGAAAAAATTTATCAAAACTGATAAAAGCATTCAAAACTTTGGCAAAATTGCGAAGGACAATTTTACTGAATTAGAAATCATTCAGCAACAACAATCAATTTTGGAATAATATTAATATCAAAACCTTTTCAGGGGAAGGGAATATACATCCTGTCGACTTTATATTTCAAATTAAAGACAATTTTGAAAGTAGTATGAGTGACAATTTAAAAATTAAATTCATTACAAAATTCTTGGACGGTGAGGCTCTCTCATGGGGTAACCAGACAATCAAACCTGACATGTCTTTTTCTGAAGCTGAACGTGCCTTTATGAATAAATTTTGGTCGGAAACTAGACAAGCCAGAATCAAGTCCGAGTTCTTAAATGGTCCAAATTTCAGGCAAGGTAGTGGTCAAATGAAAACATTTTGTGAACAGCTGTTAAAAACATTAGTGCATTCAGGTAAGCTATTAGATGAGATGATACAAATTGACGCCTTGAAGAGACATCTGCCACAGAGAGTACAGTGGAGTCTGGTCTATGGGCCTGATGACACTACTGAGGAATTTTTAAGATACACTCCCGGAAATTGAAATAAGAACACCGTGAATTCATTGTCCCAGGAAGGGGAAACTTTATTGACACATTCCTGGGGTCAGATACATCACATGATCACACTGACAGAACCACAGGCACATAGACACAGGCAACAGAGCATGCACAATGTCGGCACTAGTACAGTGTATATCCACCTTTCGCAGCAATGCAGGCTGCTATTCTCCCATGGAGACGATCGTAGAGATGCTGGATGTAGTCCTGTGGAACGGCTTGCCATGCCATTTCCACCTGGCGCCTCAGTTGGACCAGCATTCGTGCTGGACGTGCAGACCGCGTGAGACGACGCTTCATCCAGTCCCAAACATGCTCAATGGGGGACAGATCCGGAGATCTTGCTGGCCAGGGTAGTTGACTTACACCTTCTAAAGCACGTTGGGTGGCACGGGATACATGCGGACGTGCATTGTCCTGTTGGAACAGCAAGTTCCCTTGCCGGTCTAGGAATGGTAGAACAATGGGTTCGATGACGGTTTGGATGTACCGTGCACTATTCAGTGTCCCCTCGACGATCACCAGTGGTGTACGGCCAGTGTAGGAGATCGCTCCCCACACCATGATGCCGGGTGTAGGCCCTGTGTGCCTCGGTCGTATGCAGTCCTGATTGTGGCGCTAACCTGCACGGCGCCAAACACGCATACGACCATCATTGGCACCAAGGCAGAAGCGACTCTCATCGCTGAAGACGACACGTCTCCATTCGTCCCTCCATTCACGCCTGTCGCGACACCACTGGAGTCGGGCTGCACGATGTTGGGGCGTGAGCGGAAGACGGCCTAATGGTGTGCGGGACTGTAGCCCAGCTTCATGGAGACGGTTGCGAATGGTCCTCGCCGATACCCCAGGAGCAACAGTGTCCCTAATTTGCTGGGAAGTGGCGGTGCGGGCCCCTACGGCACTGCGTAGGATCCTACGGTCTTGGCGTGCATCCGTGCGTCGCTGCGGTCCGGTCCCAGGTCGACGGGCACGTGCACCTTCCGCCGACCACTGGCGACAACATCGATGTACTGTGGAGACCTCACGCCCCACGTGTTGAGCAATTCGGCGGTACGTCCACCCGGCCTCCCGCATGCCCACTATACGCCCTCGCTCAAAGTCCGTCAACTGCACATACGGTTCATGTCCACGCTGTCGCAGCATGCTATCAGTGTTAAAGACTGCGATGGAGCTCCGTATGCCACGGCAAACTGGCTGACACTGACGGTGGCGGTGCACAAATGCTGCGCAGCTAGCGCCATTCGACAGCCAACACCGCGGTTCCTGGTGTGTCCGCTGTGCCGTGCGTGTGATCATTGCTTGTACAGCCCTCGCGCAGTGTCCGTAGCACGTATGGTGGGTCTGACACACCGGTGTCAATGTGTTCTTTTTTCCATTTCCAGGAGTGTATATAGACAAATTAGACCTAGCCTGGGAAAGGAATGAAAGGCAAAATGACAGTAGAAATAGAAACAACAGAGCTTTCAATGATCATTTCAAACATAGAGATAGGAGGGGAGATTTTAGAAATGAAAATTATAGGGAAGAATACCAAGGGAATAATACATTCAGAAATGATGACAGAAGAAATGGGGAAAGAAATGATAGGCAGAGACCAGAAATTTTGAAGCAAGAAGTACGCAGTGGGGACAAGGTCAAGGAAATAATGGTAACAATTTTGATAACAGAAGGAATGTTCTGAGAAACTAAGTCCTGCCTCTTTCGGAGCCTGGCGGAGTGAGGCAAATAGATATGGTAATTATAATCAGGCACATTGTGGTGATTTCAGAAGGGGAAAGGGTAGAACAAACAGGACTTACCAAAACTATGTGTCCAAAAGACAACCTGAAGTGAACAGAATAAATTTTGATAGGGAATTTTTTTTTTCTATCCGAAAACAAAGTAAGAAAAGATAATCTGAATTTAAAATACAGGAAAACATTTTGACAAATTTCTTTGATAGTAGTAATGTAGTAGTAGTTACTGATAGTGATGAGAACAGATCTGATGAGTATGGTTTGGTGAAAATGTTGAGTGATCGTGAAATGAGTGAAAGAACTGATATTGGTGTTGTATGTATGGAAGCTGATGATCATGTACTTAGAAATGAAAGTGAGGACAACAGTGTTATTCCAGATAAAATTTCAGTAAGCAATAAACAGGAAAAATATGTTGTGGTAGAACAGAATGATAATAGTGTTGAAGTTGTTGGTGTATGTGAAGAAGTGTGTGAAGATGGAAATGAATTTGGTGTTGAGAATAATTTTAAGTGTGATGATAGTGTTTATGATGATGTTGATGATACTATATTGCTCACAGAATTGGATGGAACGGTATATGCTGAAGTTAAGGTTGATGATCGTATGCTGAATGATTCTGGAAACTCTGATGTAAGCTTGAATAATGATTTTGAAATAAGTAGAAAAGTAGATGATAGTTTAATTTTGCCAGTAGATGTTTGTGATATTGTGTCTGAATGTAGTGACTATAGTAACAGATGTAAGCTTAGTGACCAAAAGTTTAAAATCATAAACTAAATTTGTCAAAATGTGTATTTAGGGAAAGAAAGTTGTTTTGAAAATTTGGAACAGGTACCGAATAGTAATTCAATCAGTAAATGTGAATAAGTAGTGGAGGAAGGGAGTGTATGTGTTGAAATTAGTAGCTTGCAGACAGATTTGAGGGACAAATTCAAATGGTTCAAATGGCTCTGAGCACTATGGGACTTAACATCTATGGTCATCAGTCCCCTAGAACTTAGAACTACTTAAGCCTAACTAACCTAAGGACATTACACAACACCCAGTCATCACGAGGCAGAGAAAATCCCTGACCCCACGGGCGGGAAGCGAGAACACTACCGCACGACCACGAGCTGCGGACTTTGAGGGACATTTTCAAAAGTAATTACCCAGTTAGTGAAAGTACTACAAAACCAAATGAACAACCAGAAAATATTAAACTTGTGCTGAAGAATTTATACACTATGTCACACAGACAAATTCGTGTTGTATACCGTGTCATGCTATGCTATGAATATTTTGATCCAGTAGTAATGAAAATACTAACTGAAAGAAAATTATAACTCATAAGAAGTGCAATTAATGTCCACTGCTTTCTGTAAATTCAAACAGTGAGAAGTGAAAAATCGGTTAACTTAACACATTTGAAGATACAGTAAAATATTTTTTTGTACTTTACATTTATTTTTTTGTGTGTAAACATCTGCATATTTGCCTATATTTTTGTCTATTCATAGAGTGGGGGTTGAAAAGTGAATATCTGAACATTTGTGTATGCTTTTACCTGGCACAGATTGGAGGTTGTTTAATATTTATGTAGGACCATTTGAAGTTGTTGAAAACCCACATCCAAATGCATACAGACTTGTATAGTTCTTCGATATTTGACAAACCATCAGGAATTTATTTGAAATTCGTCTTACAATGCACTGTCAAGATCATACTGTATACTTTAGCAAACCCTAAGGTAAGTACTTTAACCCTGTGAAAGTGAAGTAATTAATAGAAAGAAATTTATTCTAATCTCTGTCGTCACTGAATATTTGAACTTTTTCTTAAATTCTTATATCCATCACAAATTACGAATTAAAAAAGTGATTTGAGGAGATGAGATTACATTATGTGCACTACATAGTCAAGGCAAAATCTGGGGATGAAAATCCTCTCAGAAACTTTTCAGTAATTTAGCAGTGAAATTTAACGGGTAGGGGGTCTGTGGTACTTACATATACACCATATGGCATATGGTGCCTTGCCCCAGCCAGTGACTCCATATATATTTTCTGGAATCACTTCTCTTCTACTACCCTATCTAGTTAGTAAGAGCAGTTAGGATCCTTCTACTATCCTGGAGTATACAGTGCGCAACATGTAAGGTACAAGACTATATCTTGACCAGGCACTTAACTTACAGTGTGGAGAACAAAACGACACCAAAAAAAATGGTTCAAATGGCTCTGAGCACTATGGGACTCAACTGCTGTGGTCATAAGTCCCCTAGAACTTAGAACTACTTAAACCTAACTAACCTAAGGACAGCACACAACACCCAGCCATCACGAGGCAGAGAAAATCCCTGACCCCGCCGGGAATCGAACCCGGGCGTGGGAAGCAAGAACGCTACCGCACGACCACGAGATGAGGGCAAAACGACACCAATCTCAATTTTTTTTTTTTTTTTTTTTTTTAGTAACCAATATTTTCAAAATGATATCCATTTTTCTTATTAAGATTCATCATGTAGTAATTTGCTACTGTGTACCAGTAAAATATAAACAGAGTAATTTAGTATATGGTGCATTTTGCAGTCCAGTTATTGTAGGAAATGAAAGCAATCATGATAGGATTTGACTGGCTGTTTGTGTGGTACGGATATTAAATGTCTGACAGATGTCACTCAAAAATATTGTATGGTACCCTGAATAATGAGTATAGCTACCAAAGCAAACCCAAACATACATACCATGACTCCATTACACTGTAACCATGTACAGTTCCATTTTCAAAGAAGAAGGCAAGACATAAACACAATCTCCATATTTATTTTTTCAAGGCTATGACTTCTGATGAAACATGTAGTGACAGGCATAACAATTTTATGAGGACAGTAAGAACAGATGCTATTTCAAATGATGACTACCTCAAAACATCCTGACGAAATTCCTCAGAAGGTTGCAAGCTTTCTTTTTTTTTTTTTTTTTTTTTTGCAATTTGGGGGTGGTGAAACCAATGCTCTGAGCTAGTGTGACTCTTTCTTTTTTCAAGTCACATCCTCTCTTACTTTTCTGTCCAAACTGACCCTCCTTCCACTATCCATGTCCTCCAATAGTTAGTTAGTCAGTGATTAGTTAATAGAGAGAGAATGTTGTTTAAATGAATGCAGTTGGTCAGAAAATGTAATAATACAACACATGTACGAATTTTGAGGAGAGTTGGTCTGAAGTTTACTTATGATGTCTGTGCAGTTATAGTGAAATTCTATCACTTTACATCTTGGATGTGATTACAATTAGGTTAGCCTGTTTATAGTCTCCTATATGTGTTCTGATTTAAACATTAAGACTGAATAGGCAAGCTAGTTTGTCCGGTTACTATACCAATTACGTGAAAGTCACTGGATACGATATTGAATCACTATCAGATACGAAAATATTCTGTGCCATGATCTTGTGTATATTATTCATTGGAA
The DNA here is from genome assembly GCF_021461395.2 of Schistocerca americana. Classification (NCBI taxonomy): domain Eukaryota; kingdom Metazoa; phylum Arthropoda; class Insecta; order Orthoptera; family Acrididae; genus Schistocerca; species Schistocerca americana. Next base: position 485,873,878 of record NC_060120.1, read on the forward strand.
CTACTGTGTACATAGCAAAGGAACATTTCTCAGGAAGAAATTTATTATGTTTATATTTGTTGAATGGCTCCGTCTGTGGAGCATGAAGAAAATGGAAATTTATGTTGGAAATAGTTACTGGGACAGAAGTGTTTCTGATTCCTAGGTTTTGAGATTCATACAGTTTTTCTTTTAATGCTATTTCTACTGCCTCAATGGGTATTATGGTCAGCCATTGGTAGTCTTGTTTAATAATTCTTTTACCTTTTAGTACTATAAGATAGGGATGATGTTTGCTACATGTCTGGTATCTGTATATATTATACCATCTGTTTGATATAGATATAAGGTGCTGTGTATATTACTTTTGTCATAATATCTGTTCAAATTGGGAAACTGCTCAGCTATATATCTCATGTGATGCAGGATGTTTGAATTGAATATACACCCATTAGGTTGGCCTATAGTCTGAAACTGAAAATTGTCAATCTTAATACATTAATAGATTATAGGATTTTAAATGGTTACGTTCTTGTATGACACCAATCTAGAAACTTGTATATATTTTCTCGAACTTAAATACTTCAGGGACTTAGGTTTATATCGAATGTGATGTACTTAATGAAAACCAGTTAAATGTTTTGATATTATATCGCTTGAATTCTGATGGCCATAAACAATTCCTATGTAATGAGTAGCAAAGGCAAAGCTATGTCATCAGGATTTGTATTCATGGTAAAGCTGTTGTCTTTCAAATGGAGTCTAGATTATTCATTATTCCTTACCTGATAATGAAATGTATAAATCATACCTTTAGAATGGCTGAACTAACCAATTTGAGTCCTAACTTTTGACACGTTCAAATGTAACCTGTGATACTCCACCCTTCGTATTAACCTATGTTGGAACTTATCTTTACCTATGCCCAGTTTTCTTTGCTGTCTGATCTGATGTTGCTGCATCATGTCTAATGTGGGGACGATCTACGAGAAGACTGTCAAATGGTTGTTGAGCAGTATAGGTTCTGGAAGTAACCTGCTGGTACTTAATGTACCAATGTAAATCTGATCCTACGGTTGCATGTGGCCATGTTGGCTTACAGTCTCTACAGGAAGATGCTGAAAATTTGGAATGACAACATCTAAGCTAAGAAAACATGATGCCTTTGACAGTTATTGTGGGCAAATCCCTCTGTCCACCCTTGTGGTTTCCTGGCCAGAAATGTTCATGTTGTTTCAGTCGCTCTAAAGTCTGAGTTTGACTTCTACAGAAGTAAGGTATTTTGGTCCCTCAGTTGTTACAGTCATTATTTCTGACATAATTTTACCATGAAAATTGATGTCTGAAAGGCTATCTATTAATGTTTCTTGTCCACCATGAAATGGGAACTGGATTAATGTTCTTTTTAACATTTCATATTTGTATAGAGGCGAACTTGTTTTATTCCTGTGATTAGTCTTAGATTTTATGGTATGCCTACTTGTTAGGAAAGATAGCTAAGCAGATTAAATTTTGAGTATACATGAATTTGAGTATTTGATGTAGGATAAGTTTCCTTTCTCCTTTTTTTGTCCTTTTAAAGTTGTCTATGTAAGCTCTTAACTCAGAACATATGGCCTTAGTAAGCGAACAGAATTACAGGGACATTGGGATACCCTGGGTAAATGTGGGTGATGTAAGCCCAAAGCTATTTAAATCATTACTGTAGTATCAATTTAAATAGCTTTGGGCTTACATCACCCACATTTACCCAGGTTATCCCAATGTCCCTGTAATTCTGTTCACTTACTAAGGCCATATGTAGCGTTGCTCACGTCCGTAGGTTTAACCTTAAAATACCCTACACGTGCCTCCTGGGTGGTGCTAATTGAGCAACAGTGATTACAGGCAGCCAGACTATCCATAGGATCTCCTGGCAATGACATATCAACTAAATAGCAGAAACAGTTCTTTTCAGAGCTCATTAACAAGAAACATTGGACCAACTATCAGACTCCTTCAACTGAATATCGAAAGCATTAGCAGGGCAAAGTGTGACTACCTGTCAAAATTTTTGCTGGACAACAATATCGATGTCGTCGCCATTCAAGAAACTCATGTTTCCAGCGAAGAAATATTCCGAAGCCGAGGTCGAATTCCTGGATATTCTGCACTTGGTGTAACTTACCACGAGGTGTATGGAATTGCTACGTATGTCCGTAACAACATAAACGAAGCTTCGCTGACTTCTGTAAGTGTGGAGGCAGATATACATACAGTTGTCATACAATTGCACGGCATTACTATTACAAATGTTTACAAACCACCCAAAACAACATGGCCCGATTTTGTCCTACACACAGCAGAACATCCTGCAATTTACATAGGAGACTTCAATAGTCACCATGAACTTTGGAAGTACTCTCAAAATGATGAAAATGGGAGCATGCTTGCAGAATGGATCGAAGAGAATAATCTTCATCTAGTGTTTGATGCCAAAGATCAAGGCACTTTCAGGTCAGCTGCTTGGGACAAGGATTCAAATCCTGACTTATGCTTTGTTAGCTGCAACGAAACTGGCTTTCCCATCAACACCACAAGGAAAGTGATAGATGCCTTTCCTCACAGCCAACACAGACCTGTAATAATACAAATTGGCTGCACTGTTCCTGTTATACGATCAACTCCGCATGCTCGATGGAATTTCCAGAAAGCCGACTGGATGAAGTTTTCAACGGAACTGGATAAGACCATTCGATGGATTTCCATCACATAATAACTATCAACCCTTCATTGGTGCAGTAACAGCAACAGCTAAAAAGTGTACGCCAAGAGGATACCGAAAAGAATATGTTCCAGGATGGAATGAGGAAAGTGAAACACTGTACCAATACTTTCAGCAAAGTGGTGACCCAGAGATAGCTACGGAACTATTGTCCAGCTTGGACTTTACCCACTCGAGCAGGAAAGCATGGAGTCTTCTGAGAAAACTGGGAGGAAGTGCACCAGCATGCAGAAAAAATTCCGAAGTAACACCAGACCAAATTGCTTCCCACATCATTACCACCTCAAGAGTACCTTCTGACAAGAAACATACAAGACATATCAGACGACAGCTTCGTGACCTTAAAAAGAAGGCATCTCCCTCATCTGAGTATACCCATCCCTTCACAGTTTCAGACATTGACTCTGAACTGAAGGACCTCAAACCTCTTAAGGCACCTGGATTCGATGGTATCCACCCAGAATTCCTGATCCATATGGGAGGAAAAGCTAAGAAATGGCTGGCAGAATTCTTCACTGACATCCTGCTGACTGGTCAACTTCCATCTGAGTTTAAAAAGGTGAAGATAATATCTGTTCTGAAACCTGGCAAACCCAGCAACAGGGTAGAAAACTATCGCCCCATTTCCCTACTCAGCTGCTGTTACAAGCTTTTTGAAAGGCTAATATATAACAGAATAAGTAGCGCTATCTTAGAGAACGTTCCAGTTATCAGGCAGGCTTCAGACCAGGGCGTAGCTGCTGCGACCAAGTATTGTCTCTCACATCCTTCATGGAGTCAGGATACCAAATGAAGCAGAAAACATCTGTGGCATTTGTTGATCTAACTGCCGCCTTCGACACTGTGTGGAGGGAAGGCCTTATCTACAAATTTCTCCGCATCATACCCTGCAGAACAATGGCTCGACTGATTAACAGCATGCTAAGTGATCGGAAGTTCCAGGTAATCACTGGAAGCAACATAAGTAAGGAGAGGAAGCTGAACAACGGATTGCCTCAAGGATCAGTTCTCTCACCCTTACTGTTCAACCTATATCTATCTGATCTACCTTACACTTCGTCCAGAAAATACTGCTATGCCGATGACCTGGCTCTAGCCATCAAACACCAGGAAATGAAGACAACAGAAGAGATTTTAGCCAATGACCTGTCTGCATTAGACAATTACTTCAAAATCTGGAGACTCCAATCCAGTGTGAGTAAAACAGAAGTGTGTTGCTTCCATCTAAATAACCAGTTGGCGAACGTAAAACTGGAGGTAAGTTTCAGAGGCAGAATTCTTCATCACAACTGGAACCCAAAATATCTTGGTGTCACCCTGGATCGTACACTATGCTTCAAACAACACCTTCTTAACTTAGCTCAAAAGCTGAGGACTCGAAACAACATCCTCCATAAGCTCTGCGGAACTACCTGGGGATCTTCAGCAACCACCCTGCGAACTTCAGCTCTGGGCTTGGTATACTCAAGTGCTGAGTATTGTGCACCTGTTTGGATGAATAGTCATCATACAAGGCTTGTTGATACCCAGCTGAATACGACAATGCGCATAATATCTGGCACAATTAGATCTACTCCAGTTTATTGGCTTCCACTGTTAACTGGTATAATGCCTCCTGATCTACGCAGATGTACTGCCCTTATGAGAGAATTCCATAAGATCTCCAGGAATTCTAACCTACCCGTGCATAGCGACCTGCCACTTTTAAATCGCAAGAGACTGAAATCACGTCATCCAACTCTGTGCGATGCTGCTGACATGGTGGCTAAGAATTTCAAACCTCTTGAAGAATGGAAAGGTCGGTGGGAAGCAGTGACAGATGTGCACCTGCATAACATCTTCTCAGGTGCTAAACTTCCAAGTGGATTCGACTTACCACGCAAGACGTGGTCTACTCTCAACAGAATCCGTACCAGCCATGGGCGATGCAGGGATGCTCTCTTTAAGTGGAACAAGCTGCCTGATCCAGCTTGTGACTGCGGGGCCCCATACCAGACTGTTCACCACATTGTCAGTGAATGCAGGATTCGAGCCTATCACGGCGCCAAAGAGGACTTCATGCTAGCAACTCCAGATGCAGTGCGCTGGATTGAAGGACTGGATATTCAGTTGTAAAGACAAACTTAAGTTTCTTGTGTGCCAATATGTACATATATATATATGAAAAAAAATGTAGTATCAAGATAAGAATGGATGTGACGTACACAAACTCTAAGTAAACAACGTTTCTTGCACTTGGATGATCACCCCCAAAGAGTCATTCCACTCTGTTTATTTATGGATCTGAAACTTATTGTGATTTGATGTGATATTTCTGTACCTTATTTCTATATTTTCATGTTTACGTACTAATTATGTTTGAGCTGCAACAGATATCAGAGGAACTGAGTATTTCTGTATCTCGCTTTAGTTTTTCCATGTTTATGTATCAGTTATGGCACAGGTTTCTATATTTTCATGTATATGTAATCAATTACGTTTGATCTAAACCAGATATTAGAGGAAATGACTGTAAGTCAGCTGGTTGTATCTAGCATTTGTTACTTGAATTAACCAACACAGAGTTAAAGATGTCAATTACTCTGTCTTGCAGAATGCTAATTGTTTACCCTTCGTTGATCAGTCAATAGGGAGTGTTGGGGTTAATTTTCGGGGACTGGGAAGGTGAAGCTGTGGCAAGTCTGTTCTGCAGGGAATGCTGAACACACTTCTCCCTCCCGCGTCACAGTGTAGTACTGGAACAAATGGCTCTGAGCACTATGGGACTCAACTGCTGTGGTCATCAGTCCCCTAGAACTTAGAACTACTTAAACCTAACTAACCTAAGGACATCACACACATCCATGCCCGAGGCAGGATTGAAACCTGCGACCGTAGCGGTCGTGCGGTTCCAGACTGTAGCGCCTTTAACCGCTCGGCCACTCCGGCCGGCTGTAGTACTGGAACAGTGGGGGTCCTGGGTAGGGGGGTTTCCTGTCTCTGGGGTCTGTCATCCTCTCTTCTTCAACTCCAACACTCCGAATCTTCTATTTCATTTCTTACTTGTCATCAGAGTACCAAGCTATCCTTCCCTCTGTCTACATGCATATGTCTCTATTGCTGAGACCCTTCTCATTTACTGTGTCACTCTTGTTGTTATTGACTAAAGCCTATTGTATAGGAGGATCTGGGAAACAAGCCAGCATTTCTGCAGAATTAAATATACTAAGTTCCAAAAATGTCACATGTATAGATAATCTTTGATATAATTGATGATACACTTTTGCTAATTTTGTTTTGAGATGGACGATTTAAAACCATGTTTCTGTCATGATGTACCACTTACTTGTGATTCAATTATTGTTTATTGACACCTAAAATGGTGAACTTTTAGTGACATATAACTGTACTCTTGTGTTTCATTCTGTTATATGTTAGTACTTATTGTAAAGGAAAAGCAACAACTGTGTTGCACTAACATTCCTGAGGTAATATATTAATCAATGTTTGAATGATTGTAAAGGTGGGAAGGAAGCACTGGAAGTGTCTTGAGAAATGAAATATGGATAGAGTGGTCATTGGTCAGACATTTCATTCTGTGCATGTAGGGTGAATTATGTTAACTGCTAAGGAACTATACTTCAAGAAATTACAATAATGTATTTGATGAACCAGGGAGCTCTGAAACAGTCTGTGTACTGTGACTTGGTCGATATTTGTACAGATGGTCCAGGTGGACTCTGTGGAGAATTGTATTTGGTTGGCCCAGATGGCGGTGTGTGGAGGTGAGATTGTTCCGTATTATGCATTAATGTTAGTGTAAAGTGCAGCGATTAGTGCAGTGGCACTTGAGAATTTTGTACTAGTATAAATTTTAGTGATACATTATCAAAGAACAAGTTAAATTGCAAAATGAGATTTAAGACAGGAAAGTTAAAGTATGAACATTTGGAATTTTGCTAAACTGAACTATTCTATTCAAAACAATCAATTACACGAAATACGATGGTTATACAGAGTGAAATATGAGCCACATTCCAGTATTTCATTCTTATTTATTTATTTTTTTGAGCTTCAGTTCAGTGCTCCTCATTGCACACAGAGGAGACTGAACACTTTGGTATACTATGGTCTAATGCTGTGCATTAATAAGAAGAACTTTGTGCACCTGCCTAAATTAGGAGGTTGCAAGTACAATTTAATATGGATTTTGAGTATTGTAGTATCCGATACTACTGCTTGTTTCACAATGCATCGGCAATATTGAGAAAGAGTTATACACACCAGTGTCTCCATTGCACTCAGGAGAACCTGGAGGCTCTAATGACAGACATGATTATTCAGAAACAAGGCCAATTTAGCTAAATTCCATTGGATAATTTCCCTGATTGAAATAGATTTACCTCATATTCATGCTGAAATACAAGCTACAGACAAATTCTGCAAATTAACTTGTTCTTTCTTTGTGCTATTACTTAATATTTTGTCTAATCTAGTTGAATCTGATACAAAATAATTTATGATGATTTTATATATTTGGTTGAGAATGTAGGTCAAATTTCATAATGATGTATGTGTACACTTCACTCTGCAGATTAAGCAGAAATCTGATCTCATATCTTATGTAAATTGCTTGTTCTTCCAATTGATTGCAAAGTGAGCACTGTTTCACCGATCTGCCAGAAAAGGTTTTGTACAACTTTTTGTTGCACGAACCCTTTTGGGGGTGTTGAAACGTAAAAGCCCATTGAAACCAATTTAAAAAACACGTATTTTTTGTCCATAAACAGTAATTTCTGACATACGGGTGTAGGTAAACATATACTTGTGGAATGGATACAAAGAAACCAGTTACTATATTATAACTGTATAATATCCTGTAAATGATAGGAACATTCCCCGAACCAGAAACCTTTTTTAATTAATAAAAATAGTAAGAAGATTGTTAACACCACATATCTGAGCATTTATACACAGTTAAGTTATTATATACTTGAAAATTCAATTTTGTACTTACTCTATAAGAGCTATTGTAATTGTTGAAATGTGTCATTGGTTTTAAAATGAGAGCTTTAACTGTAATTTTGTTAAAAAGCCCTTTTTTAAGAATACCAAGGATGAGGATTGTTTGGAATCATATACATAGGGGCAGCCATGTTAGCAGAGGTGGCCATTGTATGAGAGGAGTTTGTGCACGTAACATGTACGTCTTGTTTGAGTTAAAATAAAGTTGTCTGAAACAAAAAAATTGTTAAGTATTGTTTATTTTGACTTAACAGTCAAGTACAGTTGACAACATGTACTACAGGACAACTTGCAGCAGCGGATCAAGACACTGAGGATGAATACACCCAATTATAATCTATAACAATATAAATTAATAGTAGCTTTTTCATGATAGAAACTTTTCAAGTGAGAGTGGTGGTGTATTGCTGTAAAGAACTGCAAATGAATAAATATGTTTGACTCGAATTTCAAGGCTGTACGGGAGGGAACGTTTAACATGGAAAGTATGGCAACTGTCAAAATGTAAGTACTGTTAGTTGTCAGTAGGTTTGATGTGGACAGAATTGTGTGGCTGGCCTTCGCTGAGGATGAGATCAACATCCAAAAAGTGGAACGGGATTCAGAATAGGATCATGTGAAATTTAATTGAGAGAAGGTACTTAGAGATTCCAGGAATTTTAACAAGTCAGCCTCACCACCTGTCCATAAGACAAAGATGTCATCAGTGTACCTAAACCAAACCAGAGACTGAAGGTGTATGGATCCCAGGAAAGCCTCCTAGTGCAACCTTTGAAAAGGTTAGCATACAAAGGACCCATCATGGATCCCATGGCCATAACCATGAACTGTTAGTGTGTCTGCTCCTCACAGGTGAAGTAATTGTTGGTAACCACAAAGCTGATTAAGGTGAGCAAGAAAGATGTCGTAGGTTTGAAATCAGGTGGGTGCTGACTGAGGAAATGTTCATCAGCAGACAGACAATGTACATGGGGGATGCTGGTATAGAGGGAGATGGCATATATAGTGACAAGCAACGTGAGTGTTGGGAGTGGGACAGGTACGAATTTCAGACGATCTGGGAACTAGGTGGTATCTTTAACATATGAGGGAAGTCTTTGTACTGTGCATTGTGGATGTTGATCAACTAAGGCAGATATGGGTTTGGTAGGTGCTTTGAAGCTAGCAACTATAGGACGGCTAGGATGACTGGGTTTTGTGGATCGTAGGGAGAAAGTAAAATGTGGGAGTGTGTGGTTTGGGTGGGGTAAAAAGTTCTACTGATTGACATATAAGTCCTTGTGAGGGTCCTGAGCTTTTTAGGAGGAACTCCAGGTCAGTTTGAATTTCAGGGATGTGATCTTGATGGCAGCGATGCTCGATGTGAGGAATTCTTGGAAGGCTTGTATGGGATGATTCTGAGGTAGTGGTGGTGGGTCAAGTTGGGATCGTGGTCAGAACTATTCAAGGCAGGGTTCAATGTCAGGTTTGCTGTTGGAAAGATTTTGGGATTGGGCTGCAAGGTGATATTTCCAGTTGACATTATGTGTAAAGGAAAGTATGCCCAAAGGAGCTGGTTTAGCGCTGAAAGTGAGACTCTTGGATAATACAGATAATTCAGGGGCAGGGAGGGAGAGGGGGGGGGGCAGTGCTTTGGGTGGGAGGTTGAGAACATTGTACTGTTGTGACGGTTCTTCTGATTACGAGTTATTACTGGTCTGGGAGGCAGAGGTGAAGCCTGTAGGATGGCCAAGCTTGCTTTGTAGAAGAGGAATGGTGGTTGATGGTGTGGCTGTTAAGGGAGCTGCCAAGGGACAGGAAGGGAAAACCACTGTTGAAGTAGCTTAGGAGAAGGCGGGATAGTTCTTTGAGGTGAAGTCTGACATGTTGCTGCAGTCTGAAGTTGGGTCGGCAGATGATACCACCCAAGGAAACATGACGATTTCTTCTGTCTCAGCATTTCTTAACAGTAACTGCTCCTTTCTTCACTCCATTTTAGTTTACTGCACCTTTCATTTTCTGACCTGTCTATTTTTCGCCGTCCCCTCTCCCACCTCTGTTACACGCAATACACTTAGCTTTTCACTCTTATTAACTTGTGCACGATGTTTTAGTTGCAAACTCTTTCTTGCATATTACCCTGTCTTCCACCTTTAAGCTTTCAGGTTTTCAAATTTCATCCAGTGCAGTTCCCAACAATCAGTCTTTCCTTCTCATCCCATCTGGTAAGTCTCCCCTGACTCGGTGTTCGTGGGGCTTTTCCGAGTTGTACCCCTTTCCCTAAACCGCTCCTGTCCTTTTCCTTCCCTTCAACTCTTCTGCCAGAAGAAGGAGTCACTGGTTCCAAAAGCTAGAACAAATTACACCCTTTTGTGTGTATTCCCCTGTCGCTGATTGGTGAGTAGACAATTTATCTATCCATTTACATTATATTGTCAGTAATTGATTATTTTTGTTGTTATATCTGTCTTTGAGATATAACAAGTTTTGTGTACTTCTGTTTAACTTTAGTTCTTGGGGAATGATGCATTTTTAAACTCACTGCACCATTTATACAAAAAAATGTAAATTTTTGACTCTTGCACCCTTCTGGAAAAACTTCTGCAGAAGCTCAAGTCTCGGGCTGTGCTAGAAATCAAATCTGCTACCAAACCTACATTACAATAAAATATAGATGGCAAGACAAATTTCAGTTTAGTTCAACTTTTGTGAAGAAATGTCACCTGAAACTGATTATGAAGTCATATCATAACATTACTGTAAAATACTCAAACTACTTGATGTTGGTGTCAACACTTCTGCCATAATGAACACACCTCAATCAATTTCATTATGTAGCTATGTGAGAGTTGCTACACACATTGCCTATCGATCTTTTGTAGGGGCCTACATATGTTGTTACATCTGTGCTTAGTTACGGTATTGGAAATAACAATGTCTAATCATGCAGTTATGATCCACTAAACCATTTCTAAGGTATTGGTTAATGTGCATTCTGTTACTAACGAAAGGAAATCAAATGCTGAGGAGGTAGTGGGTGCTATTCTTGTACGTTTTACAGAAATTTACTAACTTCCACCAAACTGCTCACTTTCTTTACAGACACCTATATTCAGGTGTTCATATACACTCACAGACAAAAGATTAGTCAACCTTCAGAAGAGCGTATTAGTCACAATGGAGTGCTACACAACCTACGGTGTAAAATCGGTAACAGATGGTCACATGACCCTTCAAACCTGACGTACATCATAGCAGTGAAATGGTGTGTATCTGCTGAATGATTGTATGGAATCACCACAGTAAGGTGGATCCAAGTGAAATGATAGAATGGAACTATTGTGTCTGGATGTGTTCATGGGCATAAAGTGACTAAAGTTGACCAAATTATTAATGCATCAACATGGCTAAAAAATGTACCAACAAAGAATGATGTACCTCCCACAGTCATGTAACACACCATAAGAACAGTGATCAATCCCAAAAGGAATAGCTGTCAGATCTATCTCATAACCTCAGCCCACTCATTCAGGTTACCAAGAACATGAACCAGGATGTTTATTTCAAGATTCTCAGTGATCAAGTGTTATCCCTTTTTTTACACCTTCACAATGAATATGCGGTGGACACTCCCCATCTTTCATAATGACAACTGCCATGTCCACAGTATTGCATATACACCTAGTTGGCTTGACAAACAGTAAACTACTACAAAGAATCTCACCTAGCCTGTTGTACCATCCAATCTTCATCTTGCAGAAAATGTCCAGGATTACTTGGAACAGCAGATGAAACCCAGTAAACAACATTCACACAATTAAGTAGGCTAGCTTTTTGGGTTGAATAATCAAATTAGTGATCTCAGTTGGATGGGGCATATGTCAAGAAATTTATGTATACGCTGAAGCTATTAACGAGGCATCAGTCGATGTCACATGGTATTGGGCATTATGTTTCCTGGAGTACCTAATTTTTGTCTGCATTAGGATACTTTGAGCTATATCATTGCATCTGTTCTTGAAGATAATACTTTACGCTATGGACAAGTAATTAGTAGATACATATAACCAGAACTTTCACAAATTTAATACCCACTGAAACATACACACAGTACAGCACACACTATGCTAGACTGTAACTACAGTATGCAGATACACAAACCACATAATATATCATGGCACTGATTCATTGCAAACGTGATGTCAACATGCATCGTGACGATTAAAAATACGTTACATCATCTAAAACCATTATATCGTCAAGAATTCGCGAAACTGTACGAAATGCAAAGTACACGTTAAAGTAATACGAAGTTTACATTCCTACATGGTACCTTCATATCTGTAACTGTCCGCACCATACGTCTCAAAATCGTCCCCTCCACCCCTTGTTACTGATGGATCAACGAAATTCACACGATAGCATTTTCCATCCACCCAAGTGAGCTCCGGTCTGAGAACATCCATTCTTGTTTATGTTTTCATTCACTTCGCTTGTGCAGTCTGTGTTGACACCCACTCTACGATTTGCGAGATAAAATCGAATTGTATCGAAAATATAATCGCAATCTGGAGTCTCATTTGTTCTTGTTGAGACACTACAATCGCCCAATACTGAAGTATAGTACGTTTTCTGAAAAGTTCGATAGCTCCGCAGCGTTACATCCGTCTTCGAAAATAACCAAAATGCTTAAAATGAACCTATTGTTCACTTGACAGGTCTCTCTCTCTCTGTTTATAAACATAGTTAACTGTTTCCATAGTAACGAAGTCGTGTGTTAACACTCGGCTTCCTCTTTTGTACACAATTTTCCACGGCTGTTTTACACACAACATTTCGTTGTTGTTACGATGGCAGACGATATTGATGAATTGTTGGAAGAGGTAGAAAATAAATTTTTTAAAAACAAGTCCAGGGATAATTTACAAAAAAGCGAAAGGTGAACTTTAACCTTAAGTTGCTACCTTGTAGTGTTGTGCTCTGTTACTGTGAAATTGAAACAGAATTACGTTTATTCACAGCTCACATTCAAAGTTAGGAAACGTAAAAGGAAAACAATTTCTCAGTCTCGTTAGTAGGATACAACTTGTATTACACGTACAATGACAGGCTGACTTCCTGATGATAACCACAAAGATTACACTGGCTAAGGCAGGTCATAGAATACATAAACCACGACTTACCGGATCAAATACAAGCTACTTCTGACCCGGCACTTAGAGATAACTTATTAAACTCATTCTGATAACTTCTTATTGCCCAATAAATTTTCTATTGCTGATGGTGATCTCTTACAGAGCACAGAATGTGGTCAATCCCACATTTTTGCAATGACCCGCTTTTTAATACTCCTGCATGGTCACTTACCAATATCATAAAGTAAAGTTATAGTCAAACTGCTCACAAACTGTTGTGAAAACATTTTTAAAAAATAATCCTGCACAATAGTCAATGAGGAAATCGTGAGTAAAAGCTCGTGACAGACTAGACACAACTTGGCACAAAATTGATCCAAAAATCGAGATATCAAAAACATTTGCAGTCTGTGACCCTCACCTCCTCCAATTTTTTCTTGCTGTCAAGACATTTAAGTCGCTGCATTTTTAAGTAACAAAATGGTTTGCATTTCTTGTTGTGTAAGGAAGAAATATTGGCACTCCATGTCCCTTAACTATGTCTACTTGTCTAGAGTTGAGACTGGAATTACCTACTCTCATGCTAATATCTTTCACAAGCCCCCATATAGCATAAAAGTAAAAGAAATTTGGATTCACTACAATTTAAAAAAAATGAAATACAAAACTCACTAGTAGCAACATTCATTGTCAAGTTGCATAACAAGAGAAAAGTACTGTAAAAAGGTCTCCATTGCTACATATGAAGATAATGCTATTCTTTGTATTCATTTAAATATTAGGATAAACCGATGAATAAACAGTTCTGCTAAATCCCTAGGTTACATTTAGCTGGCATAAGCACAAGTAATAGTAAGCAGTATAATAATAGTTTATTGTATGAATTGCTTTTCTTTTGTTAGTTTATACCCTGACTTGTTCCACATCCATGGAGGTTGTCCTTCTTGATAGGATCTATGGTATGACTAATGAATAAATAGCTAAAGTATTGGGTAGTCTGCGAAGCATTCATTGATTAAGGTGCTGATCTCCTTTATATGTACATTCTCACTTGGGCAGTGCATCTCAACAGCCCAAACAGTCTGTAAGAAGTCAGTCTCATCTTTCTCTGACCCCCCCCCCCCCCCCAAAAAAAAAGAAGAAGAAGATGCTATTATCGACACATCACTGAGTTGCAAGAAGTTGGGGTAATAGGGCTACAAGAAGCTGGACATTCCTTCTGCGATATTGCAGAAAGACTTGGCAGAAATGTAGCCACTGCACATGACGGCTGGCAGCAGTGGCCACAAGACTGTATATTCGCAAGGAGACTGGTCTTCCCTATGGCACTCTGGAGAGGCAAGACCATCATGTTCAGTGTTTGGCTCTGGCACATCATACTTCATCTGCAGCAGGAATTTGAGCAGCAGTTGGCACCACAATGACACAAAGAACTGTTAAAAATTGGTTACTTCAAAGACAGCTCTGTCAGACACACTGTAGCATGCATTCCACTGAGTCTAGACCAGTGCCACTTGCTACTTCAGTGGTGTCAAGCAAGAGCTCATTGGAGGGCAGGGTGGAGATCTGTTGTGTTTTCTGATGGAAGCTGGTTCTGCCTCAGTGCCAGTGATAAGCATGTGTAGGTTAGGAGGAGGCCAGTTGAGGGCCAGCAACCAACTTGTGAGCATGCTAGACACACTGGATTTACACCTAGCGTATGATTTCGAATGACAGTAGGAGCACTCTTGTGGTTATCCCACACATGCTGACTGCAAAATTGGACATCAGTCTGGCGAATTGACCCATTGTGCTGCCATTCATGAACAGCATTCCAGGAGGTGTTTTCCAACTGGGTAATGCTCGTCCACATACCACTGTTATAACACAACATGCTCTACAGAGTGTCAACATGTTGCTTCCACCTGCTTGATCACCAGATCTGTTTCCAGTTGAGCACATTTGGGGCATCACCAGATAGCAACTTCACCATCATCCACAAACAACATTAACTATCCCTGTACAGACCGACTGAATGCAACAGGCATGAAACTCCATCCCACAAACTAACAGCTAGTACCTGTATAACACAATGCCTGCACATTTGCATGCTTGCATTCAAAATTCTAGCAGTTACACCACTTATTAATGTACAAGCATTTAATATTTGCATTGGCTTATCTTGTGATTACATTAATCTGTGATCTTGCAAAGTTAATCACTTAGATATTGTAGCTAGACAAATGTACTCCCCAAATTTCATTACTATACATTAATTTTTTGTGTTGTGATTTATTTCCATCAGTATATGATAGGAACAGTACGTGTTATACACCTTTGTTCTCTTTCTTCGTTGTGACATATTTTTATACATTTATTTTTAATGTAACACTATGTCCACCAACATAACATAGCCATTATCTGTAAGTATTTTCCTTAGTTTACTCAGTTGCTGTATTAGGTAACCCTGTGTGAGCCCTTGTATCCATAGAGCAAAGTACCCTGTGCCATTGTGACAGGCGGAATTAATAAATCGGTCACAGGCAACAAAGTGAGCTAACTACATTTCGTACCAATGGTAAGAACAATGTTATTTTATGTGCAGGGAAAGATCTTGCTTGTACACAGCTGGCATTTCTTATGTACTGTGTGAACATTATGATATACACAAAAGGGACCTGAATTGCTTATTGCTCTCATATATGTTGGACACAGTGGCCAAGGGGCTGAACAAAATTTAGCAAAGGGACTTAGTGGTTGATCTCTGTGTTCATAATGTTCTGATAAGAAGATTATGTTGAAAAATATACCAATAATTTGATGAGTTACTCTAAGTTCTTACAGATTGTAATGCAGCAGTCACAGTGTCACTTATGCAATCATCAACTAGTGTTATTTCAAAGAAAGAGCCCAAGTGAAGTCACACATCTACCATCTATACAATTACTCTGCAATTCACAGTTAAGTGCCACTTTCAAGCTATTTCTCTACTGTTCTCCTCTTGAAAAGTGTGGGAAAAAGAAGCACTTAAATATTTCCGTGCAAGCTCTGATTTCCAATATTTTATTACAATGATCATTTCTCCTTATGTAGGGGGACACTAACAAAATACTTTTGCATTTGGAGCAGAAATTTGATGATTGAAATTTCCGGAGAAGATCCTGCTGCAACAAAAAATGCCTTTGTTTTAATGATTACCACCTCAACCCATGTATCGTATCCATTGCACTCATCCACTATTTCACAATATTTCAAAACGAGCTGCCCTTCTTTGAAATTTTTTGATGTCCTCTGTCAGTTCTAGTTAACATGGATCCCACACCTTGCAGCAATACTCTATCAGTTGATGGACAGTAGTAGTGTAGGCAATCTCTTTAGTAGACCAGTTGCATTTTATAAGTGTTCTTCTGATAAGTCACTGTCTTTGGTCCATTTTTCCATAAAATTTTCTGTGTGATCTTTCCAGTTTATGTTATTTGTAATTGTAATCCTAAGTATTTAGTTGAATTTATAGACTTCAGATTTGTGTGATTTATCACGTAACCAAAATTTAGTGGATATCAAACAATGGAAAATCCAAGATGGAATGTAACTATATAGTGAAAAGGAAAGTTGCTACTCACCCTCACCGTATAGTGCAGATGCTGAGTCGCAGATAGGCACAACAAAAAGACTGTCACAAATATAGCCTTCGTCAAAATTAGACGACAAACGCATACATACACACTCACGCAAATGCTACTCACACACACACAGGCAACTGAGGCCACACTCAAATTTAGCAGATTCATTTTAGTTCTCATGTAGATGACTTCACACATTACATTGTTTAAAGTCAAATGCCATTCTTCACACTATACAGATACCTCCTCTAAATCATCTTGAAATTGGTTTTGATCATTTGATGTCTTTACAATACAGTAAATGACAGCACATCCGCAATCTAAGAGGCCTGCTCATTGTATCTCCTAAATCATTTATATAGATCAGGAACAGCAGAGACCAATAATACTACCTTGGGAATGTCAGATATTACTTCTATTTTACTCAATGACATAGCATCAGTTACTATGCAGTGTGACCCTTCTGACATAAAATCATGAATTCAGTCACACAACTGAGATGAAAATCCATAAGCACCAACTTGATTAGAAGTTGCTTGTGAGGAACAGTGTCAAAACCCTTATGGAAATCTAGAAATATAGAAACAGTTTGACATCCCTCTTTGATAGAACTCATTATTTTGTCTGAATAAAGAGCTAGTTGTGTTGCACAAAAAAAATATTTTGTGAATCCGTGTTGGCCATTTGTTGATAAATCATTTTCTTCAAGGTAATTCATAATGTTCAAGGAAAGTACATGTTTCAAAACACTACTGTAAATCAACATTAGTGTTATGTGTCTTTAATTTAGTGGATTACTCTTATTTGCCTTCTTGATTTTACTGGTGTACCCTTTACAACTTTCCAGTCTTTAGGTATGATTCTTTTGATGAGTAAACTGTTGTATATGATCACTAAGTATGGATCTGTTGTTTCAGCATACTCTGAAAGGAACCTGACTGCAATACAGTCTGGACTGGAAGCCTTGCCTTTCATAAGTGTTCTAAACTGATTCGCTACACCAAGGATATCTACTTATAAGTTACTCATATTGGCAGTTGTTTTTGAGTAGAATTCTGGAATATTTACTTCATATTCTTTGGTGAAGCATTCTTGGAAAACCTTGTTTTGCAACTCTGCTTTAGTGGCACTGTCATCACTAACATTATCTTTGCTATAGCACAGTGAAGGTATTAATTGTGTGTCTTGTTCCTGGTGTACTTTAAATTCAGCCAGAAATCTCTTTGGATTTCCTGCTAGAATTTGAGACAGAGTTTCATTGTGGAAACTATCAGTAGCATCTCACATTGAAGCCCACCCTAAGTTTTGAGCTTCAGTAGAACATCACAAGTCTTGGAGATTTTGTGTGCTTTTAAACTTTGCATGTTTTTTCTTTGCTTCTGCAGCAGTGTTCTGATCTGTTTTGTGTACCGTGGGTGATAAGATCCATCTCCTATTAATTTATTTGGTGTAAATCTCTCAACTGCCATCAATACTGTTTATTTGAATTCAAGCCACATGTGGTATGTGCTTACAGAGTTCAGAAGGAATAAAGTGTGTTGCTTAGGAACACAGTAAAGCAAATTTTTATCTGCTTTTAAATAGATATATTATGCATTATTTTTGGTGGATTACAGATTTGTGCTCACAAATCCCTGTATCCGCCGTGTTGCTTCATATTTCCTCAGAATTATTATTTGTTGCTAAGAGCTCAAGTGTGTTTTTGCAACCATTTACACTTCAAAATGAAAATTACAGCACCTGCAACCATCTGTTTTGCATTTAATTTATTTACATAACCATTTTTGGTGTTTCATTACAACGTCTTCAGGCCCTTTGACTAATGTAAATTGCGATGAGTCCAATCTAATGTGCAGTCATAACAGGAACCAATATTATACAACCGGTGTCCATAGATCTCTGGTTTTACATGACACTATCCATTCATTTGTCAGCCAACAAGTGCCAGGACAAAATGTAAGTCACTGGTTGGTGAATGAAGGTATGTGTTGTGTAAACCAGAGACCTATGTACATTGGTTATTTAATATTGGCTCCTGTTATGACTACACACGAGATTGGAGTCCTCTCAACTTACGTTGGTCAAGGGACCTGAAAATGGTATAATGGAATACCAAAACTGGTTGAATAAATTAATTAAATGCAAAAGAGACAGTTGCAGGTCTTGTAACTTTCATTTCATATTGAACAGCCGAAGTCCTGGTAACCATCTATTACAAGGATAGACATGCAAAGATTTACATTTTGAGTGGGCTCCTGAACTAATTGTTCAAAATAATTTTTAGAGGAAGCATTTGGTATGATTTTGGGCTATGTTTCATGCCTACCAATGTATTTTCGCCAATATATTGAAGGTAGATTGGAGTCACCACCAACTATAATTGTATTAGTGGTGTACCTATTTGAAACAGGAGTCAAGTCTGCTTTGAACTGTTCTGCAAATGTATCGTCTGAGTTGGAATCAATAAATGGATCCAATTATTAACCATATAGTGGAGATGCTGAGTCACAGATGGACACAACAAAAAGATTGTCAAAAACTAAGATTTTGGCCAACAAGATATTCATCAGAAATAGACAAAATACACATACATGCTCTCACACAAATGCATGCTGTCATTGGTGTGTGAAGGATATGTTTGCATGAGTGTGTGTATGAGTATGTTGTCTATTTCCGATGAAGGCCTTGTTGGTCAAAAGCTTACATTCAGACAGTCTTTTTGTTGTGGCTATCTACAACTCAGCATCTCCACTGTATGGTGAGTGCAACTATCATTTTCATACCGTTGTCATATTCCACCCTGGATTTTCCATTATTTGAACCAGTTATTAATTTATTCCATTTGTCAAGGATAATGTCTACCTGTACTAATTCATAGGAACTTCCAGAATGAGATTTTCACTCTGCAGCGGAGTGTGCGCTGATATGAAACTTCCTGGCAGATTAAAACTGTGTGCCCGACCGAGACTCGAACTCGGGACCTTTGCCTTTCGCGGGCAAGTGCTCTACCAACTGAGCTACCAAAGCACGACTCACGCCCGGTACTCACAGCTTTAGTTCTGCCAGTACCTCGTCTCCTACCTTCCAAACTTTACAGAAGCTCTCCTGCGAACCTTGCAGAACTAGCACTCCTGAAAGAAAGGATATTGCGGAGTTTGGAAGGTAGGAGACGAGGTACTGGCAGAACTAAAGCTGTGAGTACCGGGCGTGAGTCGTGCTTTGGTAGCTCAGTTGGTAGAGCACTTGCCCGCGAAAGGCAAAGGTCCCGAGTTCGAGTCTCGGTCGGGCACACAGTTTTAATCTGCCAGGAAGTTTCATATCAGCGCACACTCCGCTGCAGAGTGAAAATCTCATTCTGGAAACATCCCCCAGGCTGTGGCTAGCCATGTCTCCGCAATATCCTTTCTTTCAGGAGTGCTAGTTCTGCAAGGTTCGCAGGAGAGCTTCTGTAAAGTTTGGAAGGTAGGAGACGAGGTACTGGCAGAACTAAAGCTGTGAGTACCGGGCGTGAGTCGTGCTTCGGTAGCTCAGTTGGTAGAGCACTTGCCCGCGAAAGGCAAAGGTCCCGAGTTCGAGTCTCGGTCGGGCACACAGTTTTAATCTGCCAGGAAGTTTCATAGGAACTTTCTACTCTCTACACAGACACTGGACCTGAAGTTAGGAGGAGCTGTTTCCAAGTCCCCAACCATCCTTAGAGTGTGGATTTTTCCTAAATAACTTCTTAGGTAAATGCTGGACTGATCTTCTCCTCCCAACCCCATCCCCCCTACACCAATTGCTGTTTCAAATCCAAGACACTAAGCAAGCAAGCAAGGTCTGCCATATCATCCTCTGCCAATGGCATCACTTGGATGCGGTATGGGGGGTGGGGGGTATGATGTCAGCATGACTCTCTCTCCTGGCCGTTGTTGGCCTTCTTGATGTTGGGGCCGCTCCTTCTCAATCAAGTGGCTTCTCAATTGGCTGGATGAGATTGAGCGCAGCCTGTTTTAGTCCTCTCGCTAATGAAAATCCCTGGCAGTACCAGGAATCAAACCTGGCTTCTCTTCATATCATCCAGGCATGCTGACCAGTGAACTATGGAAACAGACAAATCCAATATAATACTCCACCTCTAATGATACATAATTTCACCCCAGAATGCTGTACTAACCTTATTCACTTAATAAAATAGCGGCTATTAGCATTCACGTGCTTGTATTAATAATTATGTATTTGACTTGGTAGCTCAGTTGATTAAGTGACCAAACACTGAAGATGTGTCCAGAGCTTAATTAATAGTCAATAACTGATTTTTTTCTACCACTTGATGCATCTTTGCCACTCAAAAAGCTTGATATGTCTAAAAATAGCATGTTACATATGCAATTAGCTTGATGTATCTGGTTCAAAAGGAAGGAAGGAAGATTGGGTTTAACGTCCCATCAACATCAAGGTCATTATAGATGGAGCACAAGCTTGGATTGGGTCAAGAGGATGGGGGAAGGAAAGTGGCTGTGATCTTTCAAAGGAACCATCCCAGCATTTGCCTGAAGCAATGTAAGGAAATCATCAAAAACCTAAATCTGGATGGACAGATGCGGGTTTGAACTGTCATCCTTCCTAATGCGAGTCCAGTGTGCTAACTACTGCACCAACTTGCTCAGTATATTTGGTTCAGCCTACTCCTACATGCTTAACAAAGCTATGAAGTTGTAATGAAGCTAATCTTCAGATTGAGGACTGCTGGAAATCACTGTTTTAGATGCTCAGTTATTGTATCAGTGGCATCCAACAGAAATGACTACTCTGTAATGACATCCAAGTCCATAACATAAGTTTAAGACAGAACTTCTGTGAAGAATTAGTGATATTGATGATAATAAAAGAAGATGATACACATTGTACTGCTAAATATAAGTCTTTTGAAAAATCCTTTCACCTATCTCGACCTTAAATTTGTAACTCGCCTACATTGAAAAAAAGGAGTTGAAAACATTTCTCAATAAGAAGTTATCATGTTAATCAATAAAACAACAGGTGCATAAAGTACTCTTTAGTGTTAATTAAAATTATTTCAATTATACATTCATGATGACCAAGACAATGTAAATGAGGGCCACTACATATGTGTTTTATAGAGCCATTGACCCATATATAAAGGACAGTAATGAAATGCAGAAAAAGTGGCAGACTTGTTGTAGAAAAATCTTGTGGCAGCAAACAGTTCTATAGTTTGACTTGAAATCCTTGTGAGGTTCTCTGCCTACCAGTGCTAAAATGTAACAGAACTTCAGAATGTAATAACTACTTTTTCATAAGCAAACATTCTGCATATATTACAACATAGCAGCCTAGAGAAACAATCTGCTAGCAAGATAAAAACAAAAACTCAGTTGTCCAAATTCATTTAGAATTAACTTAATAATGTGAGGGAGATGTTTGGGTTAGTTACACCAAACGATCCCCATTTCGCAGTAGTTCATTTATTCACCCAAACACAAGCAAGGCTCACAAAGAACTGGGCATGGCGGAAGAGACCAACGATAATCTTAGCTTAGTTCAAAGATGGATGCATCAATGTTGGTGTCGATTTCATCGGCGCCACAAATGAAAAGATAGGACTTCTGAAATTTACCAGTGCTTCATATGAAGATAATTAATTTTGAGTAAACATAGATGAAATAACTGCAACACACTTACAGTTCAGTACCTGTATAATCAATTATCAGTCACTTGAGAAGGAACAACTGTTTGCAATATAGATTATAAACAAAGAAGAGAATGGAACTAATGTCACTAAACTGCCCTTGTTTAGTTCAGTCGATTGTGAAACCAAAAAATAATTTGGCTGTGGGTATAACTACAAAATAGTTCATGTTTATTAAGTGTCTAATTGACCAGTGCTGCATCGTATTAAAACTATTTTAGTAAACATAAACCAGGGAGGACACACAGAAATTTGACTGAGTCTAATGTTTAACCTCTGTGTCAGCATCAGTGAAATATTGTTGTCTAAATAAAAGAAGTTATCATCACTTGAATCACAGTTGCCTCATAATCAAAATAAAAAGTAATTTCTATTGGCTGTATCAGGTGCTGTACTTTGCGATACATTACTGTAGTAAAACAGTTTTGCATGCCTTTTTCTTTAGAAACTTCATACCTATGAACTTGATACTGTCTATAACAACAAATAAAAAAAAGGAAGAAAAACCCTCAATTTTCTTCCAGAGTTTTTTAGATGTAGTCATTTAATATGTGTTGGTGGCTCATAGAAGTGGGAGACATCTACATCTACATTACATCCATACTCCGCAAGCCACCTGATGGTGTGTGGCGGAGGGTACCTTGAGTACCTTGTCAAGATCTTAGTGAATACCCTTTTTTTCTGTGCATACATTTCATTGGACTATACTTTCTGACAAAGTTTTGTTTATGTAAAGAATAATAGCATCTTTTACCATAGGTTGGATCCTGTGTTAAACTGTAGATCCCTCCATATCAGCAGAAAAAAGTTGATTAAGATCTCAGGGAAAGATAAATGCAAACTGTACAAAGTAGGATGACATGGAGTAAAACAATACACTCTTTAAAATCAATTAAACTGTGTGCACTGCTTCTTGCTTATACCTTCAATTCTCTTCTGTGTCAGTTATCTGATTGTTGTTAATCCACTGATAATCTAGGTGTTGACTGGCTGTAAATCATAAACATGAACATTTTGTAAGTCTGGTGTTCATCAAGTCAAAGTTATCTAGAAGTGTTAAGAGTCTGAAATGACTGTGTGATATAGTGACAAGTGTGAGCCAAACTCAAAGTGTATACTCTGTATCACTTAATCTCTGGCACACATATACTCTTTGCTTCTCATCGGTACTCTGTTACTGTTCGCATCCAGTTGCTTGGACTGAAAAATGTCAAGCTGCAGTTGTGGTGTTTAATTTTGGGAGTGACGTAAATTTGTTTAAATCCATAACATTCTGGTGATACCACTGTGATTTCCAACAGCAGACAATCTTCATGCCACTGATTTCAATGGCTGCTTTGCAACCCGTGCCATCTGGATCCTCCCCACAACCACCAACTTTTCTGAGCTGCACAGATGGGAGCTATCCTTGCAGCAAATCCTTCAGTCCTATAACCTCAACCTCCCTGGCCTAAACCTAAGATAACTTGCTGTCTCTCCACCCACCACCCAAAACACCTAGAAGTCAGTGATGGTGGTGACTGGCCCCCTCATGTGGCAGCCGTTGACTATTCAACATGGAAAATTATACGAAGTTGCAATTCTTGGTGGACACAAGTGCTGATGTGTGAGTATATTGATTTGCCCAGCTACATCTACATCTACATCTACATGGTTACTCTGCAATTCACACTTAAGTGCCTGGCAGTGGGTTCATCGAACCATTTTCATACTACTTCTCTACCATTCCACTCTCAAATAGCGCGTGGGACACCTAAATCTTTCCGTTCGAGCTCTGATTTCTCTTATTTTATTATGATGATCATTTCTCCCTACGTAGGTGGGTGTCAAAAAAATATTTTCACATTCGGAAGAGAAAGTGGGTGATTGAAATTTTGTAAATAGATCTCACTGCAAAGAAAACCGCCTTTGTTTCAGTGACTGCCACCCCAATTCGCATATCATATCAGTGACACTCTCACCCCTATTGCGCGATAACAAGAAACGAGCTGCCCCTCTTTGCACTTTTTTGATGTCGTCTGTCAATCCTACCTGGTAAGGATCCCATATCATATAACAATATTCCAGCAGAGGACGGACAAGTATAATGTAGGCTGTCTCTTTAGTGGGTTTGTTGCATCTTCTAAGTGTTCTGCCAACAAAGCACAGTCTTTGTTTCACCTTCCCCACAATATTATCTATGTGGTCTTTCCAATTTAAGTTGCTTGTAATTGTAATTCCTAGGTATTTAGTCGAATTGACAGTCCTTAGATTTGCGCGATTTATCGTGTACCCAAAATTTATCGGATATCTTTCAGTACCCATGTGGATGATCTCATGCTTTTCTTTGTTTAGTGCTAAATGCCAATTTTCAAACCATACAGTAATTCTCTCTAGATCATTTTGTAATTGGAATTGATCATCTGATGATTTTACTAGACGGTAAATTACAGTGTCATCTGCAAACAATCTAAGGGGGCTGTTCAGATTATCACCCAGATCATTTATATAAGTCAGGAACAGCAGAGGGCCTATGACACTACCTTGCAGAATGCCAGATATCACTTCTGTTGTACTTGATCGGCCTCCATCGGTAAGTTTGAATAGAAATTGTGATGGATGTGATACACCCTATTCTCAGGGCAGACCTTTTGTCATTCTATGGACTCCTACTTGACCTTCATCATTGTCACTTCCTTGACACTGCTAGCAATGCTGATGATTGCAGGTGATTTTCCATTTGTAGAACTATTGATGCAGTTCCTGGAAATCACATGACAACAACCTACACTAACATCGGTTCAGCATTCGACAATGCTTTATATACAGATCACAGCAGGACCCCCAGTTCACACTCAACCTCATTGTTTAACACCAAAGAAGTTGAAAGTAGCAAAGCAGGAATTCTCCTTTATGTTCGCATGAGGAATCTGCTGCCTGTTGAGCAGTTGTTTGGCACCTCCACTCCATGGAGTCCCAAAGAAGAATAATGGATGGTGCCCATGAGGGTATTATAGACAGCTCATTGCCAGGCCTATCCATGATCACTATCCAGTACCGCAACTTACTTTGCATTTGACATCCATGGCAAATGCATCTTCTCCATGTTGGACTTTGTATGTGCATTCTGTCAGATACATGTCACTCTGCACAAAATAGCTAAAACCGCTGTCTGGACTCCGTTCAGACTCTTTGATTTACCAGAATGGCTTTCGGACTATGCAACAATGTAACAGACCTTTCAACTGTTCACAGATGAAGTCACATGTGACCTCAATTTTTACTATGTTTACATTGATGATGCCTTCAACAGTTCATGGATGAAGCCACTTGTGTCCATGATTTGTACTATGTATACATTGGTGATGTTTAGGTGATGTCAAGCTAGGGGTGGAACACCTAGCACACTTATGCCAAGTTTTTACTCGCCTCTGTTCACATGGATTACTTGTCAATCTACCAGGTCCAGTTCCTGGGTTACAGCATCAGTTCACAAGGAATATGGCTGCCACTGGAGCGAGTCAAGGCTATAATTATTTTTCCATACCTTTGACATTTTGAGGGTTGTAATAATTTCTTGGTACCATCAACTTTTATCACAATTTTGTGCACCACCATGCATTCTTAGCTGCTCCACTGAATGGTTTGCTGCAATGTTCACTGAAATCGAGTGATGAACTGCTGTGAACTAGGAACGAAAAGTTGTCATTTGTCAAAGTAAAGATCACCATCACAGAGGCTGCTCTATTAGGGCATCCAGTTCTGCATGTGCCTCTCACTCTAATGGTCAATGCGTCTGCCACTGCAATCGGTGCCCTATTAAAACAACACGTAGAAGAACAGTGGTGACCCTTGGCATTTTTCAGCCAGAGTTATCGCCATCACAACAGACCTGGGTAACCTACAATCATGAATTGTAAGCAGCATATGTCACTATCAAGAAGTTCCACCACACGCTGGATGGACAACAGTTTACACCTGTCATGGGTGACAAGCCACTGACATATGCTTACCTTCAGTGAGCAGACAGAGCATCACCATGCCAACTGCACCACCTTGATTACTCAGGTCAGTTCATCACTTGTATTGTTCATATTGAGGAAGAACTGAGTGTACAGGGGGATAGAAGTGATTACACATGCAATAGATTTTGACGCAGCAGTTTGACGCTGACTTGTGAGATCTGCTGACACAACCATCAGGTTTGCACCTCTGTCACATCCAAATACCTTCGTCAAGCACATTGTTATACTCAAATGAGGCTATGGTACAACCATAACCATTTGTGATGAGGGACTTTCATCAACAGGCAATAGCTTCATTAATTGATAGGTCTCATTCTGGGGTACATGGTATGATGGGCCTAGTAAGTTGAGCTGTTGTGTGGCCAAACATGACCAAAGACTGCAAGACATTTGTGCACTAGTGTGTGGCATTTCAATGGAACAAGATCAGATGTCAAACACATGCCTTGTTGCATTTGTACCACCAAGCCAATGCCTGGGTCCTGTACATCTGGATATCATCAGCCCTCTCCCACCTTCCAAAGGATATACTTACTGCTTTCACTTGCTGGCCTGAAGTGTTCCCCATAGTTGACCTTACCACCGAAACAGTTGCTACCACATTGCTCTGTGGATGGATTGCCTGTTTCAGAGTATCGTTATTGTATTACAGCCAACAAGGGCAGACAATTCAATTTGTACCTATTCAAAGTACTCACCTTCACACTGGGCATGAGGCTTATTACAATAATAGCATGCCATCCAGCAGTGAATGTATTAGTAGAACACATGCACCGATAATTGAAAGTGTCCCTTCAATCTCGTGACTTGCAATAGTGCAGAGAATCACTACCAATTGTCCTTGTGGACATCCATGCATCCATCAAGGAAGACCTAAAGGCCATGATCGCAGAGACTGTCTATGGCTAAATGCCTGGTGAGTCTTCAGCAACAGGCCAAATGACCTTGTCGAGGTATAACACTTGTTCACAAATTCAGCAGCTATGACCCGTTGCCCTGAGGGCTCAACAGACTTGTCACCTGTTCATTTTCAGTGATCTCTGGAAGTGCAATCAAGTCTTTGCTTCATATGTTGCGGTACGCAAGCCACTGCAGCTACCATATGACGGACCATATCTGGTTATCAGCAAGCAGCAGAAGATGTTCAAGGATGCTAATATTGGGACACCAACCATTGTCTCCATTTACCGACCAAACTCACTTTCAGCACCTCTTACACTGGTACAAACACATCACCGAATAGACTTTCAAAGGACAGAACTGACTTGTCTGCCGCCCACCATGGACCAGCTGCAATGGATGTCAACTGCTCATACTGACGATTTGCTGTCACATTGCACAAGGCCTGTCATTACATGATCCAGACACTGCATCTGTTTTAAGATAAGATACCATTAGCACTAAGGGCAGTGGGGGAGGGGGTGGTGAAGTGGTCGTGCAACATAGTGATAAGCGTGAGCTGAACAGAAAGTGTACACACTGCATCATATAATCCCTGACATGCATTTATTATTTGCTTTTCATATTGGTATTCTGTTGTTATTCACATCTAGTTACTTGAAATTAAAAATGTCAAGTTGTGTTTACTTGACTAGTTCTCCATGTATGTAGGTTATCCTTCACGTATGGATCTGCAAAACATGATAATAAGAATGCATGCTGTGGTTTTCTAGTATTGCTCTACCGATGGTGGTACGTAGTAGTAATTTAAGATGGTGGTCTAATGTGCAGTTTTATGAACTGATTGACACAAGACATTCCTTGGAGTCTTGGCAGTTTTTGAGCTGAGAAATCCGTTGGAGGTATCATGTGAAAGTTACTGTTTCCTTAAGGACAATTTGGTAATTATGTTTCATTGTTGTTCTTCATCAATGGAGTTGAAAATTAACCATATGCCAATTTAAAAATATATATATATTTATTTGCCTGTAAACAACTGTGTTGTTGTATGAGAGTTTGTCATTTGCATAATTGTACAAATGGTTTACATATATAAATATTATTACACAGATATAACCTATATTGTACTAATTTTATTACACAGACTGCATAGACTACACATTACACTGTATGCCATAAGTTGACTTGGTTTGTTCACAGTCACATTTACAGTAAAAGATAAGCCCTTTTTCCATTATGTACCAGCATTTTCAATTTATTTTCGTTCAATTAGCTAGTGTCATGTGGTACATTGTTTAAAAATATTTTGTCAACATATAAAGAAATATTTTTGAATTTACTATACTTATTTTAATCCAAGGAATGCCCAGGTAATTCCTGTTTCTAACCCTATAGCTGACCTTTTCAACTTGCCACGTCGCTGAAACTCCCTACCAACACTCCACCAAAGCCAGAGCTGAAACATTCCTGCATCACTGTTGTTAACCTTTCCACAAAACCCTCAGCTCCACAGAAGTTTCAGTCCTATTGAAAGACCTCACCTTCAGCCCTACACCCAAGTTTAAACATGTTTGACTCACCTTCTCACCAATTCGTCCAACCAAATCTAACCTAATCCCAACACTGAACTATCCCTCTCCCATTTCATACTGCCATCCAACTGTAATCCCCCACTGCTCCTACTTAAACATACCCTGGTCACCTTCCAGAAATTCCTTACCTCCAACATGGCATCACCATCCTTCCCCAAGTCCCTTTCTAAGAACCTCAATCTTTCAGCAGAAGGAAAGACATCCATACACACCCTCAAAACTGATCCTCGCCCAATCATCCTACCTGCAGACAAAGGATCCACCAATGTCATTTTAAATTGAAGGCCTTTGCCAATTATCTGACTGCTTCACCTAAAAATTCTGCCAGAGTGACCCTATCCCAGAAGTTCAACATAACCTCCAATCCCTGTTTATTGTCTTTCCAGTACCTCTCCCATCTATCCATTTTCCTCCTCATGCCTATAACACCCTGCGCACCCACCTTCTATATCCTCCACAAACCTAACATTCCTGGATATCCCATTACAGCTGGTTATTGTGCTCCCACTGAAAGAATTTCAGGCGTCATTGACCAACACCTCCAACCAATTGCCTGTAATTTAGCTTCCCATGTCACGTATACCAATCACTTGCATCCCTTCTTTTTTACCTTTGGATCCCTACTTGTCACTGTTGACACCAGTTCCCTATACACCAACATCCCTGATGTCCATGGTCTTGATGCTATTGAATAGTACTTCTCTCGACATCCTTCAGACTCTGTACCCACTCCCTCGTTCCTCATACATCTTACTACTTTATCCCAACTCACAACTACTCCTTTGAAGGCAAAGTATACAAATAAATCTGCAGCACAGCTATGGACACCTGCATGACACACTCCTATGCTCACCTGTTTATGGACCAACTAGAAGAGACCTTCTTAGCCTCCCAAAATGCCAAACCTCTAGTTTAGCTCAGGTTCATGGAAGATATCATGATCTGGACTCAAGGCCAAGACACCCTATCCTCATTCCTTCACAACCTCAGCACCTCTCTCCCATCTGCTACACTTAGTAGTCCTCAACCCAACATATTACCTTCCTCCAGTTGATCTCCTTCTCTCTGATGGCTCCATTCACACCTCTGTCCACCAAAAGCACCTGCATTTTGACAGCTGCCATCCCATCCACATCAAACTAACCTTCCCATACAGCCAGGCCTCCTGGGGATGGGAAGTCTTACCAAGGCCTTCAAAGACAGGCACTATACCCCAGACCTAGACTGCAGACAGATCTCCCACGCAATTTCCCCATGAAAACGGAATCGTCCTACCATCTCCAAGAACCAGTTACAAAGGAGCGCCCCTTCATCATCCAGTACCAACCCAGACTGGAACAACTGAACCACAACCTTCATCAGGACTTTGATTACCTATCATCGTGCCCTAAACTGAGGGACATCCTACCCAAGATCCTTCCCACTCCTCCTAAAGTGGTACTTTGTCACCCAACCAACCTCCACAACATCCCAGTCCATCCCTATGGTACCCCTTTGCCACAAGGATCATATATTTCTCAGCCCAGTAACAAATGTAAAGCATTGCAGAAATGATCTTCTTTCTGTAACATTTTTTCAATTTGGCATATGAATCCATTACTAGAGCAAAATTAGTTACAGTAAGTTTTCAGCAGTCTACTTAATTTTTCAAGTAAGGTGTATACCAGTCAGTCAAACTTCTGTTTCTTCTTTACATTTAACATGTTGTGTTGAATGATAAGGGGATAATATTCTTTAAGGATAGTCACAACAATACATTAGAAATAATCAAAAATATCTCTTAATAACTCATTCTTCATAATATTATTCCAGTTCAGCATCTTCTGTTTAACTCTGAAATCGTCAGTCTTCCTACCACTAAGTAGTCCTAGTGTGAAGACACTCTTTTATAAACTAGTAATGGAATTACAAAGGCAGCAAAGCTGTTTTGTATAAATGTAATCACAGAAGAGAATGTGGGATCTTACTTGAATGCTGCAAAAGAAAGCCCACCTTTATAAGTTCTCAGCATGAAGGCAATACAAATAACATCAGCCATACATGCACTGCCCAACTCATTTTCTAAAATTTAGCTTTTGTGTTTCCACTAAATGCTTATTTATTCATATCCTTCACACCTGCTGCTCATTTTAAATTCTGTATCCCAGAATGAAACACACATCTCACGTGTCTCAGCTACATTATATGGCAATCTATAATTGAAGTGATTATTTTATATAAAAGAGGAGGCAACAGTTTCCAAGTATTTCATATAAATAGAAAACAAGTAAGCTTACACCCTCACAAGGCAGTGCCGTAGAGGACATATAGCCTTAACAAATAATCTGATACGTAAAAAAGTAAAAGTTATACATATCAGTATTGGTGATACTGGTGGAGGGTACAGGAATAGATCTGTAATACGCAAATATTTACCGAATGTAATTAAATATCAGAAAGCATAGTCAAAAGTGAGGTTCATACATGTCCCAATTACTTAAAACTACTGTTTTAGTAAAATGAGATTAGAAAGATATATGTACTGTTGACTACACTTTCTATTGCACATTACTCTCAGTAAGTATTTGCTTATTAAAAATCTTTCACTACCCCTTCTGCCAGTACCAAGATTTGTAACTTATGTGAGTATCAGGTATATTGTTAATCTATTCAGTTAGCTACTGTGTGTCATCTGTCTCTGCCTTACAAGGCATTTTTATGTAATAGATCCATGTTTGTGTTTAAGAAATTATCGAATTGATGATGACTGTAAAGCCAAAACTGATTATCTCTTCAAATAACATAAAATGTGACAAGTACTGTGAACAATTTAGAGCACTGATATTTTCCAAACGTCAGTGTCACCTCATTTAATTTATTTTCATATTTCAGTGATGTAACTTCACTGGACAGCATTCTTTTTGATATTGGAGAATATGAGTCATTAAATGGTGAGGTTTTTTCTGAACAAATGAGGAATCCAAGAACACAAAGGAAATGTTTCCCAGTGTATTTAAGTGGAACACAGATCAGCAAAGGATGTACAACTGCGGGAGAAATAAGGTCAGCTGCAATCAGTTTGTTTTGCAAAATATGTAATTTCAGCAACAGCATTCTGATCACAGGAAAACACCTGCCTATGCCACAACAAAATTTCTGTATTTAATTACCAGAATATGCAGCTCCTTTCATGCAACTGGTCATCATGGTATGTGGCCCCTTGTTGTCCATAACACATGACTTTTCCTACATAGCAAATGTCCAGTGTTTCCAAACCTCATCATTGTCAGAGACTGGAATGCTTGGCTTTTATGTAATTAAGAAAAATAAAACAACATGTATTGGGCAGACAGTTTTCTATTAAGAATGTTACTTCCTATTGGTGTGTCATCTGACACCTCACTGTATTCTAAAACAAATTCTTAAATTACATAGATAATTATTTCAAAAAGTAAAGGAATGATTGTATTACATTAATAATGGTCTTTGTCTCTCTACTTGTTCATTGATAGTAATAGGGAAATATTTTATCTTTATAATTAATCCTCAAAAATATATAGGTTCATACTGTAGAGTCCCAAAAGTAATGAGGTTAATTGAGAAGTAAATTGTGATAGATGTGTGTGTGTAAAAAAAAAAAAAAAAAAAAAAAAAAAAATAATAATAATAATAATAATAATAATAATAATAATAATATTTAACTCTTCATAAACTAAGAGGAATGTAAATTTTAGTATTAATAATTAATAATTTTAAAGAAATTGATGTCCATAAGTGAAAAAGTTACGTCACTGCTGTGTAATGCAATCCTGACATGATTTGTTTCAAAATGGCAGGGCTGAATCCCTACCTCATTCTTGACCAATCTAAGTTTATTCTCCATACTGGGTGCCTCATCATCAGTAAGGTCTTAAAGCCATATTTTATTTCCTTCTTCAAATTAATGCAACAATGATTTTTGGAAGACAGGAAGTAATGTCTGGTTGATCTGAATCAGTTCAGGACGAAGGCTTAGATACTTCAAGTAGAAAAACAATCCCAACAAAAGGTAGGTATCCTGCTCCAGATTTGCAAATAGCTGTACTTCAATATGAATCTTTAAAACAATGAACATTCCATTAAATATGTGAATTTTGCCTGTGTCATTCTGTACGTGTTTTGAACCAAATACTCACAGATACTTACGTGCAACCTCTCACTCATCCATATTACTTTAACATTCATTATACTTGAACAGAGGTGAGTATGATTATAATTTCATCTGTGACAACAAGATAAACACTTTTTTAACATGATTTATTGTATTGGTTGTAAAAATTTGTATGATTTTATAATAATATTCTGTTCATAGGGCATGTGACAAGCTACATTGCACATCCTGTGACTTCTCAGTAGCCGTGTATGGGAACATGGCATGGAGAGATGGTACGGATTACTTATTCCTTCGAACAAACATGCCAGATTTTGCCAAAGTGAGCACAAATCTCAAAACTGCAGAACAGTGGCAGGCTTATGCTTGCCAATGCTGCCACCAATCAACACGTGAACTTGTTGACCTAAATACATTGCCAACCATTCAGTGGATCTGCAAAGGTCATTCCACAAAAGATACAAAACATAGCAGTTCCTGAATGTCTGTTATTATTCTTATGTAATTTGTAGCAGTTTTCTGATGTTGCTGTAGCTCTCATAGTATATTTTAAATGCTTCAATTACACAAGAGATTTCACTGCATTTGTTTTAGTCTTGGTTTTAGTAATGTCTTCCTTTTCAGTTTGTGAAAATATTCCGATACTTCTAGAGTAGTTTTAATGTGTATGTACGTAATGATAATTTTGATAATATTGCAAAAAGTGCTGAATTTAAAAGATATCATATAACTGGGAATTTTATTTTATAAATCATATTTGTAATACATTCTTAGGATGTTGAATGTAGTCTTACAGAATTTACTTACATATAACTGATGTGTAACTACTACTGCAGGCTAAATATTTACAGGGTGTTGAAAAATGTGATTTCCATCTGTTGTTGACCTATGTTATTTATAGCCAAAAATGGCTTTAAAGTTCTTATCACTTACAAGGAAAAAGCTAAATTTGTCTTTTCTAGATACATTGTTACAATTTCTAAAAAAAATTACTGTTAAGACAATGACAGGTTTACTGTCAGATAACTTTTTTCCTTCCTTGAAATGTACTTTTACCAAAAGCATTTAAATGCTTGAGCAGTTGTATATGTTGAATCGTAAGTTTGTGACTGGTCCCAGATATCTGCATAAAAACAACAAGCTATGTACAAATAAGCAGGAAGAGTTAATCACTAACAAGTGTGGTGGCAAAAGTAGCAATTCAGCACATCTCTGTTTTATTTATGCCATCACCTCAGGATAATTCTAAGCTTTTCTTCCATAAGGCCTCTACTGATGGTTTCCTTTCTAACTGAATGAGTGCTCCATCTTGTATGACATCCCCATTGAGTGGAAGCTAAAATCTGGTAAAAATCAGCTTCTTGTGATGCAAGGGAGGCATGTCAAATTGTAAACTTAAACTTAGATTGTAATTTACATTCCAGTATTTTCTATCATACTTACATCTATGCACTGTAAACTTCCTGCAAGCTACCTCAAAGTGTGTACTGCATTTAGTGAAGTTGCCAATGACCAGCAAAATGAAGGGGTGTACAGCCTGTATTACAAGCAGTCCATTGTTGGGTCACTACACAAAGTTGTGATACCAAAAAGGTATTAAAGACATATTCATTATGTGTCTACAAATAGCTCAAGAAAATGAACATACAGAGATAAAAATCTAAGAAAAGATAAAGTGTTACAAAACACAAATAATGGAGTGAATTGTGTGCAAGGACCTATAAAGTCAATGGCAGAAAACACATTCCATAAAAAAATTATTTATTAGCTATTATCTAAATTTATTAGTCTAGATAAGAAAATAACTAACTGTATGGCTGTGCTTTGGAAAGAAAGTTAAACAAGGACCTGTACAGTTATATACGAAGCTCAGGTGCAAATTGCAGACAGGCAGATATTTACTTACCAGCTCAAATGCACATGGCCATTTACTTAAGAATGCCATTAGCATATCTAAGTATCACTTTGTATCTTAAATTTTTAACAATACTTCTTTGAAAACAAAAGTTCTTTGCCATTTTAGAAGGAGGCAGCAAACATCCAGGTTGTCTGGTGACAGAGCCTACAAGCTAGCACACCGAGTGAAACTGACATTTGGAAAAACAGCCCTGTCTCAGGTCAGCTCCTGTGAATTTTACTGGTTGTTCCTGCAATCTGTTTTTCATCATTACAAAGCACAATTTGAGGGGAAACTGCAGTCTCTTGAATTCAAACAGGACATCATTTGGGATCAATATAATTTGGAGCACAAACATTTTTTTTTTACTGAGAACATCCAGTTAAAATAGTGGCTTCCACTTCTGTAGTGCCATTACAGAGTTTTAGTTGCTATGAAGTTCTCATAAAAGTCACTGGTGTACCCATGTGAAGGTAAATTTATGGTACAGCAGACCCAGTGGATTCAGAGTATTCACAAATTCTACAGATGTTCTCTATACCTATCATTATATCTGTTGAACTATACAACTGTTATACTTCTTTGAATGATTACAGGAGAATATCATTGATGACAGCCTTGTTTGTTTCTTGGGGTAAGAATAGCTGTATCACACAAACATTCCATAATATTGTCCTAATTTTAACTATTTATTTAGATATTACAAAATTAAGTTTTGAATTGTAGTCACTACAGTGCATTGCTCATTCAGAATCTGTATCCAGACATGTGTACCGGTATCTGGATAATACCCATTTCACAGCTTAATCCTTTCAGATGCACTGGCTATAATTATGTTCATTAATGTTTAATGTATCTTAGCTGCAAAAGAAATATTTTTCATCAGTGGAAACCTCATGTACAGATTTCTGGATGTTCAGCCTTTTCATCGTGCAAAAGTGCTGCCAACTTTTGGGAATCACTATAAAAGTATTGACAATTCAATGTAACAATACACAGCAGCTTGTGACCATCAGAATACTTGTAAGCAGCGTGTTAGCTATATCCCACTGCATAACTGATTATTATTATTATTGTAATTTTGCATGGTAATCAATGAATGGTCAGTTTATTTATTTCAACCCTGAATGTTTCAAAATTAGTTATTTTAGTCCATAAAAAGAAGTAAATTGTAAAAAGTATATTTTGAAAATGCTTGCATATTTTTGTATAAATCTTGCAATTAAAATCATTAAAAATCACTTAAGAGCATTACAGTGCAAAGAAAAAATTTTCCTTCTTTGAGATAACATTCAGACGTGTAAGGGTTAAGCAAAATTTAAAAATTCTTCAGCTGACATGTCATGTATCAGATGCACTCTCATATTTTTTGTAATTTGGGGGCTTTAGAGACGATCTTTTAGGAATGTATTTATTTAATCAGAATGTGTTCCTCTCAGGACCATCACTAAAATGTAGTAAAACTCTCTGGAAGTAACCTTATGAACCATCCACTAATGTACTGTTACTTTTAATGTCTTGCAGAATCCAATTCAAAGCTTCAGTGCTTTTCTAATGAAACATGGTAATTTTGTCCCACACAATGAATTTTGTTTTTATTTGTACTTCAGCAAGATTTCTCTGTTTTGAAATCCTGCATACAGGCGTCTACATTTGTAAGGTTTAGGAGCAGCTCTTTGAGCACAATTAGTGAATGGTGAATAGTGTTTTATTCGTGTCATAACATACAATTTCTAATCATATGATTAGTGTACAGGAGACACGTCAAAAAAATGAATAACACAACTTAGGCCTAATTGGTACAAAGAATTTTAACATTAATATAAACTTTTATTTTTCTTTCCTACCTTTTGTGAAGGACAGCTATATTTACACACAAGACTATATGTAAATTTATCCTGCTCAAATGTTCAGTTCATCCTTCATGAACTCATCAACAGTGTAGTAGCAGTGTTTGACAAGTATATCATATAGCTTTGTTTTCAGTGTCTCTAGGTTCATACTCAGAACATTCTTTCCTTTTAGCTTGTTATGAATTTTCATTGCCATATACTGAGGAGACTGCACATATAGGTTTAAGCAACGAGTGGGAAGCATAAAATTGTCTTTGTTTCTCGTATTATACGTGTGATTGAAACAGTTTTTCTCGAATAATTGTTTTCTAATTCAGAAAATTCCCCTTGTTAGACAGGAAATCTTCAAAATGACCATTTGGTAGAATCTCAGTAAAGCACAGGCACTTTATCAAATAGCTTTAGTAACCTCTTTCACATATAGGTACCATTATGATAAAAGACAATATGGTATATCCTGCTTGCTGATATAACCTTATACAGCCTGCCATATTTTGAAGACAGAATCATATCATCATCGTAATCATTTGGTGTATTGTAGTCATCAGTGATACTATTGCATGACTTGGCTGGAAATTCATCTTTCATTTGTATATGTATAATTCTGGGCTTTTCCTGGGTGTGAAATATTAAAAGGAAATAGGACCAAAACAGACAGGCTCCGTCAACAATAGTAAGTGGAAAAGATGTCTCAAAGCTTTTGCCCTTCGACGTTTATCATTTCCATAGCCATTTGTAGTTTCTTCATCCAGTAAATACTGACTGAAAAAAGCACAAAAGTATACCACAATGTTTTCCTACTATGTGGAAACAATGTACAAAACATTTTAATTTTACTGTTTTCTCCAAGCATAAAGCTCGTACAATTCCAACAACTGGTGTTTCACAACTAAATTATGAAAATGAACTTGCAACACTTATCACAAAACTGAGAATCAGTTTTTCTTGTTCCATTATTACCCATTGCTTACTTTCTTTGTAAATAATTTTCATCTCCGGACAATGTTGATTAGCTCCCTGTGGAACAGAATTTTTAAAGTACATTTCATACCCAGTTTATCTATTTAAGAGTTGAATTTGGACAAAGGCTTTCTTGACTACAGTATATAATGAATGTGCACTTCAAATTTTATTTTTCTGAGAAATAGAGTTAGACTGTGCATTGATTCACCAAAACATTTGGAACCCCTTTTTCTCCCCCTAAATGGTTGAACTTTGAAAACTCTTTTGTTGGTGGGTGGGACTAGAGCCTGACCAAGGAGCATGTGGCAGGAATGTGCCGACCATGGACTTCTGGCCAGCACCTTCCACCACAGTATGCCCAAGTCAGCTACGGCCGTACATTATGAATGGAAAAAATTATTTAATAAAATTTTATCGGCAATGATCCCTCTTGGGGGGAGGGGGGGGGGGGGCTCTCCTCCCTGCACAATTCCATATCTTCCCTCCCTGCACAATACCATATCTTCCGAGGACTCTTCCTATTCTTGACAACATGGCACCAAAATATGGCAAAAAAGCCAAAGTGGTGGGTGTCTTCGTATCTTCATTCTGCTCCATAGACTGAACTCACCTGGGCCTGAATGCATTACGTATCTGTCTCTCAGAATAACCATTTTGTTGGAACACTGTCTTCAAATGTAGTTCACTTGACAGGCTTTCAGGATCAGATACCACATGTGCTCTATGAAATAACGTACGTAATGCACTACCGCGTTGTGCAGGATGACGGCAGCTTGTGGCCTGCAGATATAGATCTGTATGCATTAGCTTGCGGTAGACGCTGTGTCCCAAGGTTCCATCTGCTTTCCTTCATACCCAAACATCGAGAAAAGGTAAAGTACCACATTTTTCCACTTCCACTGTGAAGTTTATATTCAGATGCTGAAGAAATGTAGGTAGAGTATCAAGTCCATGTGGCCACACCACAAATGTATCATCCACATATCTGCAGAAAACAAGAGGGCTTGAGAGTGGCTGACCATAGTACTTTTTCTTCAAAGTCCTCCATAAAATAATAAATACAGCTATTATGCCAAATAATCATTTTTCAGAAAATAGTGATAACTGTTGAAGGATGGAAGCCTTTTATCAATGAGCATTATCACTAATGTTTCTAGTGAGGATTTTAAATACTCAAATCTGGATAACCAAATAATACGTAGAATCTGTGGTTAAGATTAGATTTTAATTTTCTTTTGAATTTTATAGGAATTCTTAATTTCTTGTCTTGTGTGTGTGTATATAGCTCATAAAAACTTCTATCTCATAAGAATATATTTAAGATCATGATTGTTCTCGCATTGTAATGTGCAATCACATTGCCTTTCAAGTTATCGTTGGAGGTCTGCAAGAGATGACTGAAAGAGTGCCCTTACTCAAATCTCAACAGAGATTAGCAGGAAAAGGAAGAGAACAAAATGATTATGTGAGGTTTTTATGTGAAAATAGGAAAAGAAACATACTGACTGACCCTTTAGTGGAAAACTTTGGTCATGATACCATTGCCTAGAAGAAAAACATGTTTCCCTTTAATACACATCTATCCACAAGAAAGCAAATACAAACAGTCTTGGCTAGGATCAAGTGGGATAATTATTGAGTTTTTCTACATTTTATGAAACAAAAATGAAACTTTACAGGATATTTGAAAAATGTCTCACTGTCTTGACTTGCTGGTAAAATACTTCATTTATACAACCAGATAATATATGAAGTCATTATTGTGAGATGATAAAACAATAAATAATACACTGTTATCACATTGTGATATAAATTACATCATCAATCTATAGAAACTGTGCTAGGGAGTGTACAAATTCATGTTAAAACTGTAATCAATGTTAGTGCTATAAACAAATTCTGAATCTGAAACTATCTGGAAACATATTCAAGGCTACACATGAAACTGCACAGTGTGGCAGAAAAACTGGCTGATTTGGATATAGCAAAATAGGCTCAGGATTATACTGTACCACATTTTCAGCCACAAAAATGAAACCCTTGTGTATTGTCATTTTACGCACTGTTCTTTTTTTGTAGATGATGTCCTGTTGGTGGCCACCAGCGTTACAGTGACACTCAGTCTGCGATGTAAATCATTCATGGCATGTTCAGGCATCTGTACAGGAATTTTTCTGACTTCTGCATGAATGGTATCTTTCAGTTCAGCAGTTGTGTGTAGATGTCTAGCATATACACTATGTTTCAGGAAACCCTGCACCACAACCTTCTCCCAAAGGAAGTAGTCGCAGACCAATAAGTTGGGAGATCTGAGGATTATCCTCACATGAGTAATGGCAGTTTTTTATGTTGATATAACCAATGAGATGAAAATGTGCCTTATTACCCACCCACAGCCAATTTAAGAAGCCTTAATTGTCCCTAATTTTAGTCAACAGCATCATTTGCTGTTTGTAACCACTTTCATTTAACTGTCGCACTACCTGTATATTGTACAGCTGCAACTTTAAATTATTCCGTAAAATTCTACATATCTACATATATACTTCGCTAGCCACCAAGCAGTGTGTGGCGGAGGGCACAATTCGCGCCAAAGTCGTATTTCCCCCCCTCTGTTCCACTCGCGGATTGCTCGAGGGAAAAACGACTGTCTGACTGCCTCAGTACGAGCTCTTATTTCCCTTATCTTTGAATGATGATCATTACGTGATTTGAAAGTTGGTGGTAATAATATATGCTCTACATCCTCGGTGAAGATTGGATTTCAGAATTTAGTGAGCAGCCCCTTCTGTTTAGCGTGTCGTCTATCTGCAAGTGTGTCCCACTTCAAACTTTCTGTGAGATTTGTAACACTCTCACAATGGCTAAATGTACCAGTTACGAATCTTGCCACTCTTCTTTGGACCTTCTCAATCTCTTGAATCAGACCCAACTGGTAAGGGTCCCATACAGACGAACAATACTCGAAGACTGGACGAACTAATGTATTGTAAGCTATTTCCTTTGTTGAAGGACTGCATCGCTTCAGGATTCTACCAATAAGCCACAATCTAGAGTTCGCCTTACTCATTACTTGTGTAATCTGATCATTCCATTTGAGATCATTTCGAATAGTCACACCCAGATACTTGACTGATGTTACCGCTTCCAAAGACTGATAATTTATTTTGTACTCATACATTAATGGGGATTTTCACCTTGTTATATGCAGTAGGTCACACTTACTAATATTGAGAGATAACTGCCAGACATTACACCACACATTTATTTTCTGCAAATCCTCATTGATTTGTTCACAACTTTCGTGTGATACTACTTTCCTGTACAGTACAGTATCATCGGCAAACAGCCTAAGGCCGCTGTCAATACCATCAACCAGATCTCATCAATTCTGTGCACCCTATAACTGGACATTCCCACTATGGCCACAGTTCATCTCACAGAATGCTTAAGATTGCTAGCAACAACATTTTGCACCTCTTCTATTCATTCCTGTGAGTTGCACTTTTGGGCTTTCTTGGCAGTTTCAGCTTAAGTGAACTTCCTGTCGCTTCAAAGTTTTCACCCACAACCTGACTGCATGTGCTGATGGAACAGGATCGTCTGTCTGTGGTTGAAATGGTGATGGTATTCCCATCTAGCAACAGCACCACAGGCATCATTTTTGCAAAAGGCCTTCACACTCGCAGCACTTTGAGACCCACTCCAGTGCTCCATCTCAGCAAATTGTGTACCTAACTCAAGCATATTACAAACCTTCAGTGTTGATAATAATATATGTCCACTTTTGAGACTGATTAAAACAGAAACTTGTACAATGAAAATTTGGTAAAAGAAACAATTGATAACAAACTTAGAGTGGGTAGACATGATATTTAATTAGTAAGTGACAAATGGCACAGAAAGTAACAACAAAGAGAAAATTGTACAAGCAGTTTCTGATTTCTTTAAATATATGCACAAGTCAAGAGATAAATCACATATACAGTAAATACTTAAAATGAAGACATTTCAAAAGTAATGCCATATGTGGTGTATCAAATTATTTACAGTATAAAGAAAGGAATGCCACCAC
Organism: Schistocerca americana; assembly: GCF_021461395.2. Classification (NCBI taxonomy): domain Eukaryota; kingdom Metazoa; phylum Arthropoda; class Insecta; order Orthoptera; family Acrididae; genus Schistocerca; species Schistocerca americana. The sequence continues at coordinate 485,915,443 of NC_060120.1, forward strand.
GAGATGATAGTGTTTCAGCAGCAAAAGTAATACAAAAGGAACTTGCAAAACTGTTTACAGTATGACCACAGAAGAAAGAATGGTGCAAAAAGCCTTATGGAAATCTAGATATATGGTATCGATTTGCGATTCCCCATCAACAGCACTCATTGCTTTGTGTGAAAAACAAGCTCATTGTGTTGCACAAGAACAATATTTTCTGAATTCATGTTGACTGTTTGTCAATGTATTGTTTTCTTCCATAATCCTCGAACACAGTGTATGTCCCAAAATATTGCTGCAAATCAACATTAGTGATATGGGCCTGAATTAAGAGGTTACTCTCATTTGCTCTCTTAAGCATCGGTGTGACCTGTGCAACTTTCCAGTCTTTAGATACAGATCTTTTGTTGAGTGAATAGTCATGTATTATAGCTACATATGAGGCTATTATGTCAGCATACTTTAAAAGGAACCTAATTGAAATACTATGTGGACCAAAGGCTTTGCTCTTATTAAATGGTTTAAGCTGCTTTGCTACACCAAGGATATCTATGACTAAGTTACTCATGATGGCAGTTGTTCTTGATTCGAATTCTGGAATATTTACCTTGTTGTCTTTGATGAGGGGAAACTCAGAAAACCATATTTAGTAACTCCGTTTTAGATGCATTGCATACCCTTGGTATTGTACAGTTGAAATATTGATTGTGTCTTGCTGCAGGTGTACTTTATATACAACCAGAATCTCTTTGGATTTTCTACAGATTTTGAGATGGAGTTTCATTGTGGGAACTATTAAAAGCATGTCAGAGTGCAGACTGCAGTAATTTGCAAGCTTCAGTAAAAGGTCAAATATCTTGGAGATTTTGGGTTCTTTTAAATTATGCATGATTGTTTTGTTGCTCCTGCAACAGTTTTCGGACCTCTTTTATGTACCATTGGGTATCAGCTCCATCTCTTACTAATTTGTTTGGCATAAATCCCTGAATTGCAATAATGCTATGAGCTACATGTTTGAAACAAGGCTCAAGTTTTCTTTGAACTGTTCCACAACTGTTTTATCTAAGTCAAGGGATTGGTAAAAGGAAACAATTATTAATTTGTTGTTAATTTATTCTGGCTGTCAAGTACAACCTATACCTATGCTAACTCATAGGAACACCTACTTCAATTTCAATAAAAGATAAATTACTACTAACATAATGAACACGCACCACCAGCTGTATTTAATCTATCCTTTTTGAACACTGTTAGGTTCTTTGTACAGATTTTCGCTAAACGTATTCCCTATGTTAGCCAGCTTTCAGTATCTATAATGATTTCAGCTTTATTGCTTTCTGTTACTGCTTGAAGTTCTGGTTCTTCCCCAACAAAGCTATGATAGTTTATGACTATAGTACCGAAGTTACTAGATCTATCCTTTTCATCTGTTTGCCCTGCACCCTTTGAGACTGAAGCTCTTTCTGTACTTTCCCAAGACAAGAACCTCTTTTTTTTTTCAAAAAAACCACCCAATTAATATCTCACAGGTCACACTATGTGTAGCCACCTCCTATGTGTAACTGACCCCTGAGCTATTAAGTGAAACTCGAAACTACACCATCCTATGGTGTAAGTCGAGGAATCTGCTGCCTACATGGAGAGAGAACTGTCTGAGCCTCCAGTTCAGACCCTGCACTCAGCTCCGTACCAAAGGTCTGCAGTATGTCCTGTTGAAGCTACAGATGGTGTGCTCTGTCTTCATCTAGCAGGCAAGACTTCACCATTTCAGATAGTCACCTGAAACTAGACAGTCTCTCCTGATCCACAGTGCATACATCATTGGTACCTACATGAGTCACCACGTGCAGCTGGCTGCACCCTACGCTCTTCACAGCACCCAGAAGTACTTGTTCCACATCTGGAATGACTCCTCCCTGTATGCACATAGAGTGGACACTGGATTTCTTCCTCTCATTGGCAGTCATATACCTGGGGCTATGTGGCCTATCATTGGAGCTCCCGACTACCAGTAACCCCACCCTCTGTGAATGCCCAGATCTTGCAGGCTGAGAGGCTTCCTCTGAAGCAGAACAAGTGACTACATCTAGTTCACAATCTTTATCAGCCACAGACAGCAACCTGAAATCTGTTTATCAGAAGAACTGGGGAGGGCTTTCGATCAGCCCCCTGGAATGTTTGTTAGTGCCTGCCACATCTCTAAATTACCTTCCACGTGACCAAAGGTGAGGGGACATCCTCAATGCAGGCAGTAACCAGGACAACATGAGTAGTGGACTGACTGGGGGTCACACAGAATATTCTGAACATCCCTTGGATCCCCTCATTCAGCCCACCAATGCCAGTGCCACCTGGAGCTGTGAGTGAAGTGTCACTAACTCAGCTCGCGTCCGAACACTGCAATCATAGTCACTGTCCATACTGAAGATGGAAGAACTGTACACTATAATTTTATTTAAAACCCCAGATTGTGGCTAGTAAATAAACAAACACAAGAGAAATTTAAGAATTTCAACAACAAAACACACAGGTAAAAAAAGTTGCACATAGTTGGAAGCCCATTAAAACAATCCACAAACAAAATACTCAGATATTAAGGAAACTTTCATAATTTGCTATGTTTCAATTAAGTCATGGGAACAAATACTATGTTGACAAAACTGTTTACAAACATTGGTAGCATTATCTTCTTCTTCTTCTTCTCCTCCCCCTCCTTCTCCTTTGTGTGTTTGTCGGGACTAAATTTTACAAACAGACTGCATCTTACTGACAGCATACTTTAATTTATAGAGTTTGTCTGTATTACAGCAGAGGCCATCACTCCCTGGTAAGTATGACTGTCTTTTGCACTTTCTCTGTCATTGGAATACAGTCCTTCAAATGCAGCTCTCATAATGGTAGGCGTGTAAGCTGAATGTGGCAACATTTGAAGAGAATTGTTCAGCTGGTGGTGTATCTGTTCTATAGTAATTGTTTGATTCATATTTCTGACATTGTTTTTCAAACCACTGAGAGAGTTTATGGACAAGTTGTTGTCATGCTGCATAAACAGAAGTATAATTCTACCATTTAACAACGCTGAGCCTGACGTTCCTTCAGACTGGATTTCACAACATATTTGAACAATTTTTACTACCCTGCTTGCCTCTTTTGACCAATCTTTAGCAGGGAATATGCTATTTGTTTTGGGAGACAAGAGTGGAGCATAAAATTGACAGTACATCCACATTAGTTGATGATTAACACTAGAAGGGCCGTAACTATCATTCTGATGGGTACTCTGCTTGAGTAGACTTATTTCTCGTAAATAGTTTATTCTACAGTGCCCATTTTCTATGACTTGCAAATAAATATTTGTGAGGTGCATGGCTGCCTCTGAAGCATGTCGGAACTATCTCAAAAGTGGCACATTGAACTCCTACTAGGAGGACCACCATCTGTCATTTTGATGGGTATGGACATGTGAACAATAGTTTTCGGCTCTGTCCACGGCTATTGCTTTTTGCTTTCCCGATTGGTTTATGACCCTTTGTCAATGACTACGGAAGCCATATTACTCAAGTGGTGTAGTTTGTGTTGACCACATTCCAGTTGCTTCATAATGGCATTTCCAAGACGTGGTTTGTTTGATGATGAAATTTTAAAATATTTGTTTTCAATGTTAGACGGTGAATTCATTCAGTATACGAGCAATAAATCAGATGAATTTGGAATAAAGTTTTGGCTTCCAGTTGACACAAATTCTAGGTGTCAGGTGAGTGGTTTTCTTTACCTAGGGAAAGTTGAGCAGTAACCCACAGGTTTCAGAGCATGTTGTAACATGTCTCACACCGCTTGTTTCTGCATAAAGAAATATTGTACTTGACAATTTTTTCACAACAAAATGACTTACAGACAGTTTGAAACATAAGTGCACAAGGGTTGTGGGCACAATAAAAAAATTCACAAGGGAAATCCCTCAGTCAACAAAATCTGCTGTAGCACATTAGCAAACAACTATACTTTGTAAGTGAGGTGGCATGACTAACATGCTATCAAGGGGAAAAACACAAAAATGTGTTTCATTTAAGTTGAATGCACAACACAGTTACTATCAATGAATGACAGCCTAAAAAGATACCAGAATGAATGGAGTACTACAGTAACACCAAGTATGATGGTGTCGTCAAACAAATAACTTGACACTTTACCTTGTGCAGTATGGAAATCATAGATGTCTCATGTATATCACCCCTCCCCCCTCCTCCTCCTCTCAATGTATTGATCTTGGGAGTTATTAATGCTTGAGTGCTGTGTAAGAAAGTGACAAGTGAAAAAGTAAGGAGGCATAAGTTTATACAGAAGCTGGCTTCAGCATGTAAAACCACAGGAGTACAAAACACATTTTCTGATACAGTACTGCAACACAGCAACATTTGTGAGACTTGGAGGTTGTAGAGGAAAGAATAGGAGCAAGCATTTATGTACAAAGTTCAGAAAGCATGTTGGTGGGCAATGTTTAAGCAACACTGAGAACTCATGTGTTAGGATTCAGCATGCTGCACATGGATTTCAATGAGCAACATCCAGGTTCTACATGTTTTCTGTACAATATATTGTGCTATTGAAAATTTTATGTTAAATACATTTTTACTATGGGGAGTTATCAATTTCACATTTTGTCATCATATATATTTGGAGTAATATTAGGTATAAAATGTTCATTGCGCCATGTAATTCTTGTTTTCAAAAAAGTAAAACAGTACACCGATAAACTGCATAAATATTATGAAATAAATTGGTATGTATTTATATTTGTTCACCGTTTTAAAAAAGTAAATCAAACTGCACCATTCAAAATGACGGATTTGTCCTAGATGGACCACAAGCCCTGGTCCTTAATACTCAAAACTTCAATATTAGTGACTGAAACTGTTGCAAAATGATGGCGTTTGTCTGCAGGTCTTACCATTTTAGATAGAGGAGCCTTCATAGACAATGTTATTAGGCAAACACAGCTACTCTGGAGTCATGGAAGAGTTGATTGGAGAGGGAAATGACATTCTATTGTCTTCAGTGACAACAGTAGGTTCTGTCTGTATGCGAGTGATGGATGTACCAGTTTATGGCATAGACCTGATGAGCTGCTTATTCTGGAATGCATATGACCATGACACACAGGTCCCATTGTCCAGATTCATGGTGTGTGTGTGGGGGGGGGGGGGGAAAGCACAATCAGTTACAACTCCTCATGGTTACGTCTGATGTTTCTCCAGCATAAAGAAATGCTGTTTCTTTGGCCAGAATGTGAAGTGGTTTTTCAGCTTTTGCAGCGTGTCATAGAAGTTGGTGGAGTGGCCTATTTTTGTGGAATTCAGAGTTGCATGTATTGTTCTTTATATAAGTCTAATACCGACTTCCAATTCACGCCATCAAGATATTTAATGTGAGAGTTGGGTCAGTCTCAGAGACTACAGTGAACAGAATAATTAAATATTTTGACAATATAACAAAAAAATACAAATTCTCAATAACTTGTCATTTCAGTTTTGTGTAATCTGATTTGTAAACTGAAAATGGCATGTCGATAAATTTGATACGCCAACGGCCTTGTGACAGTGGTAACACTGGTCCCCATCAGATCAAAAATGGCTCTGAGCACTATGGGACTTAACATCTATGGTCATCAGTCCCCTAGAACTTAGAACTACTTAAACCTAACTAACCTAAGGACAGCACACGACACCCAGCCATCACGAGGCAGAGAAAATCCCTGACCCTGCCGGGAATCGAACCCGGGAACCCGGGCGTGGGAAGCGAGAACGCTACCGCACGACCACGAGATGCGGGCCCCATCAGATCACCAAAGTGAAGTGCTGTTGGGCTGGGCTAGCACTTGGATGGGTGACTGTCCGGTCTGCTGTTTGCTGTTGGCAAGCGGGATGCACTCAGCCCTTGTGAGGCAAACTGAGGAGCTACCTGACTGAGAAGAAGTGGCTCCAGTCTCATAAACTGACATACGGCCAGGAGACCAGTGTGCTGATCACATGCCACTCCGTATCCACATCCGGTGAGACCCCTGGGCTGAGAGGATGACACAGCAGTCGGTCCATACCGTTGGGCCTTCCGAGGCCTGTTTGGATGAAGTTTCAGTTATAGTTTTTATAAATTTGATACAGTGGAGGAGATTCAAGTGGAACAGCAGAGGGTACTAAACATCCTAACAAAGACAGACTTCCAAGATGCATTCAGAAGTGACAGAAATGCTGGGATCAGCATATTTGCTTGCAAGGGGGTTACTTTGAAGGTGACAATGCAGAATAAAAACTAGGTAAGAAATAAAAATTTTAATCAATATATCTCAGAAACTTTTGCATACCACCTTGTATTATCTCCCACACTCATAATTAATTAGTACACAGTGGTTCTTGGATATTAAAAGGTTAAGCTTTCTGGTACAAGAACAGTCTGTATGTGGGCACAACAAAATCACCACTTATTACAGGATAACTATTTACTGTGGAACTGGGCCCTTCATGTGCAGTCAAATTGAAAGGATGATTGGTCAGTAACCTGGCATACTAAGTTAATGCTGATGTCTCCATCAGCATCTAGAAACCTTTCAAACACGTTATACCAACAGCCTGTGCCATACATCCAAGCTTTATGCTATTTTAACTTCAACAATTTCCAACTCACTCACAGCATAGTGGTTGTCTCACCAGGTAGGTATAACAATGAAAGTCTAACTGACAGAAAATTGATGCCATGGTGGTGCTGTAGGAACTGACTGATCATTTGCCCACATTTATTTAGGAAGCAATAAAACCCTAAATAAATTAAAATAAAATGGAAACATAATAGGTTACAAGCTCAGATAAGATCTAAGTTGGCCATTTTTGATAAAGAGTCTTAACATTTTAATACTGCGCAGCCTAATAAGGAAGCTGCTAAGCTGTTAAGAAGCAACATTGAACATGATTGCAAGAGTTTTGCCTGAAACAGCTTTTGAACATGTGATATGGTGAAAATACACTATTTGATCAAAAGTTTCCGGACACCTGTCTGAAAATGACTTACGAGTTCATGGCACCCTCCATCGGTAATGCTGGAATTCAATGTGGTGTCGGCCCTCCCTTAGCCTTGATGACAGCTTCCACTCTCACAGGCATACATTCAGTCAGATGCTTGAAGGTTTTTTGGGGAATGGCAACCCATTCTTCACACAGTGCTACATTGAGGAGTGTTATCGATGTCAGTCGGTGAGACCTGGCATGAAGTCAGTGTTTCAAAACATTCCAAAGGCGTTCAGTAGGATTCAAGTCAGGACTCTGTGCAGGCCAGTCCATTACAGGGATGTTATTGTCATGTAACCACTCCACCACAGGCCATGCATTATGAACAGGTGCTCGATTGTGTTGAAAGATGCAGTCGCCATCCCCAAATTGCTCTTCAACAGTGCGAAGCAAGAAGGTGCTTAAAACATCAACGTAGGGCTGTGCTGTGATAGTGCCATGCAACAAAACAAGACCCCTCCATGAAAAACATGACCACACCATAGCACCACCACCTCCGAGTTTTACTATTGGCACTTCACACACTACCAAATGACATTCGCCATACCCACACCCCGCCATCGGATCGACACATTACGTACCGTGATTCGTCACTCCACACAATGTTTTTCCACTGTTCAATTATCCAGTGTTTACACTCATTACACCAAGCAAGGCATCATTTGGCATTTACCGGCATGATGTGTGGTACATGAGCATCTCCCCTCCCACGTAGCTGTCATAGTACTTGCAGTAGATCCTGACGCAATTTGGAATTCATGTGTGATGGTCTGGATAGATGTCTACCTATTACACATTATGACCCTCTTCAACTGTCGGCAGCCTCTGTCAGTCAACAGACAACGTCCACCTGTATGCTTTTGTGATGTATGTGTCCCTTCACGTTTACACTTCACTATCATATCGGGAACAGTGGACCTAGGGATGCTTAGGAGTGCGGAAATCTCGTGTATAGACATGTGACACAAGTGACCCCCAATCACCTGACCATGTTCAAAGTCCATGTGTTCCGCAGAGCGCCCTACTCTGCTCTCTCACGATGTCTAGTAACTACTGATATGGATGGAGTACCTGGCAGTAGGTGGCAGCACAATGCACCTAATATGAAAAACACATGTTTTTGGGGGTGTCTGGATACTTTTGATCACATAGTTTATATTTCAAAGACATAACACTAATGGGATCATCAGTTAAGATGATTTTCTTTTCATGTGTTCACTATTCGCAGAGACAAATACAGGATATACGTTTAATACCTTCTGGAGCTACAATTAAAACTATTATTGGTAGATGCTCAAGTAAATGCTCTGAATGTACTTATTCCACAATAAATTGACCATTTATCTTGGAATGGTATATTTGCACTGTGAGAAAAAGGCTTTCATCATTTATACATAACAGCACTTTGCTTATATGAGTCCTTATTCTGCTGGAAGTTGACCAAGTTTTCCAAGCTACATAAAGTAAATGCAACTACTCTGTAATGTAGAACATGAAACAACACTCAATGGACCAATAGAAGGCCACAGTTGCTTCCAGCCCCACACAATAGTAAATTTTTCTTCTGCCACATTCTTAGCTACCCTAACAGTCAAATGTGTAAAAATGAGTGTATGATGTGAATGGCATGCCTTCAAACAAATATTTTCTCCTTTACAGGCACAAACTTTCCATTCAGCAGAAAAATAAGAACCAGTAGATGGGTGTCAATGTTACTGGGCCCATTATGACACACATACTATGATGTAACACTAGAACAACGAAATGGGTCAAAAGACACCTTTCACTTTTGTTTCTGCTGTTACAAACTCAGTTTTGAACACCTTTCCACCAAATTTCATGACTTTTCCTCATTTAATTAAACCTGTGAGCCACCACAAGTTGCATGTAACTTCTATGTTTGACAACAGCTTACTGCACTTTGCTGAATTTTCATGATTCCATGAAGTATACTTAGAACATTAAGAGAGGTCAGCTGACCTCTGGCATAACTCATTTTCAGAATATTGCTCGTCTCACAATCTCAAACATACTCATGTTGCATTTTGCTTTGGCCAACCATCACTGCCTCAAATGGTGACGCACACATTGTCAGAAAGGTTTCAATGATGGACATCGTAATGTAACTTTCTAGTCATATTTCATGTGTTCTGTTGTTACTCACCTGGTCAATTAGATAGAGTTTAGACAGAGATTTTGTGTATTCTGGAGAACTTGGAAAATGAGTCAGAAAATGACTTATCAGGTTCAAATGGTGATTTTCTGCCAGAGACAGATGACTATGAAGATACCAAGACAGAGAGGATTTACAGCATATGTCTTTGCACCTCATTTCTTTCCACCACAGTTTCAGGATTCAACTGGTACTTAGTAAAGATGGCAGCTGGAGATGGAAGAGAATGGAAGGTCAGTAACATGCCATTACATGGAACAAGGGTTGCTTTGAACATTTCAAAGAAAAGATGAGGAACCACTGCATATGCCTGCCAGTGAGTGGATGACTCTCTAATCAGAGACTTCCGACTTCTTTTGACAAAGCAGTGCCATGTATCATAAAAACATACACACAATCAGATGCTTGGAATGAAATAATAAACCACCACTTGGACTACTGGGGAGGAATTGTAAGGCAATCAAGTATGCCAGAGGCACATTTTGTGCTAAGGACATTTCCTTCAATGACCTTTAGTTGCATTCCTTGTGGCCTAATTTTACCAGAGATAAAGGGAAAAGAAATAGATTCTGTAAACTTATCAGATTCCTCCTCTCTGATCAGAAGTCATCCCGAGCTCAACTCATTCCTGCTGATAAAATCATTCTTATTTATGAAGTACGGAAAAAGATAATGCAAAACTACCTCTACTGTCACAGCCCTGGTGAAAATATTGTCACACACTAACAATATTTGAGTCCAACTTCAAAAGGAGGGTTGTCAATGAAATACAACACCTAACAATGAAAGCACATTTATTACGAACACCAACGTACGGTTAGAACGAAACTGACCTCCTGGATTGAGCATGCAGAAATTTAGACAAACATCGCATATTGCAGAATAGTCCAATATTCAGACATTCCAGAATATTTTAATATTACAAAAATTAGATATTTCAAGAACTTTTCAAAGACAATAAATACTGAATAACAAATAACTGATGGTGTTTGGGATTGAACTGGCAACCTACAGCACACCATCCAGCAACGATAACCACTCTGCCACACTGCAAGCACCACAGCTTGCAGTATAGCTTCCTCTACTGTAGAAACAGTGATCTGCTGTTTCTGAAGTTCTCATTAAATCGAACTACAACACCCTGGAACTAGATCTCACCATTGGTTTTTTGTATGGTGGCACTGGCAGATCCTCACATTCTAGTCATGTTACATTCTCCTTACAATGAAGACTATTGAAGGCAGCCACTCCCATCAAAGCTTCATAACTAGTGGTTCTTCAGTTTCCTTGAACCTTCCATTGTCAATCTGCACTTCTGGCTTCATCCAAAGGAAATGGATGATGTGTCTGCACTTTTGTCTTCTTGATGAAGGGTCATAATCCTTGCCTTCATATGTAACATTCAATATGCAACAATGGATATGATACAGCCCAAAATAGCACTTTCATAGCTTTTCTGATAGACCCAGCTTCTGAAAGGTTGTAAAAATCCAATTTGTAGCCTACCTGTTTTTACCTGCACAGTTGACCTCGGTAGCAGCACCTTCATTGAAACTGGCTGAAACGGTGGTGGGAACAATTTGCTACCACTAATGTAGCCCAAACCAAAACTTACAGTTCACAGGCTTTAGTTTTACTTGGATGTTGAATGTACTACTGTTTATGGCCAATTCAAGTGTCTTCTTTTTTAATTACACTACAAATTAACGAGTATCCACATACTGAATTTCATACATGTCCTCCAATATTGTTCAAGTGCATTAACCTAACACTCGTGTAATTATTCACGAAAGTCCATGTGTGGCAAACGAACATAATTAACACAGTAACTGAATAAAGCTCTTAAATCACAGTCTTTCAGATCTAACAATCATATCAATATGAATACAATGTGTGCAGTAATCATCATTTTGAAACAATGCAATTTGTACTCTGTCTCTATTGTCACACTTTACACTAAGCATTATCAAAGTTTAACACTGTCAATGAACAATAATTACAAGTTCACAGTAAATAATTACAAACATTCACTGGATCATTGAGCAAACTCCCAGGATGCGAAATTTAGATAACACTCGGTACATTTCCCGTCTTGTAATCTGTACTAAATCACATGTGGTACATTGGACCATATTTTTGGACATAGACCTGACTCATTTCATAACTCGCTGCTGACTGAACTGGAACTGAACCAAACCTAACATGGCTGTCATCCTGCTCCTTATATAAATTTACAATAATTAAAACTGAAGTCTCTGTTGTTGTTTACCAGATTTTCACAATTTACAATCAAAGATTTACATTTTTGGGTAACTGAATAGTGGATGGAGATACATTTAGACATTACCTCCAGATACAGCAAAAATTTCTGTACAATTATGCCAGTTACTTTGCCTGAATATGCTGTTCCATTTCAGTAATGACATTTTAACTAAAGGTCTTAATTATCTCAAAATTTAGTGTAGTTTGCTAACATATTTTGATTGTTTTCTGTAGCTTTTTTATATACTTTATCAGGCAGTAAGTGATCGAATGTATGTTTTCATATGAACAATGATAATAAAATCTGAAATTACTAATACTTTGTAATTAGTACATTTTTTCAGCCAAACTAATCACACCAACAGATTTAGAATAACCAGATGAATGTAACAGAAAATAAAGTTAAGCTGAATTAGCCCTCAGTCAGTGTTTCAGATTTTTAGGTACTGACATGTTAGACAAATAAAAGTATCGAAGATATAAGAAAAAAGGACATAATCCAACTGCTGTGTCACAAAGCCTCCTGGGCTGTATCTCACTGGCTGGTGCTTGGCATTACAGCACTCTCGGTCTTCCTCCTGGAAAACAGGGTCCAATGCAAAGCAGTTGCCTTGCTTCTTTCATCCTGGTGTGTGTTTCATCCTGAGTATCGTCTGTTGATTGAAATGGGAAGAGTGTATCCATTGTTGTATCGGCCTCACAACTATGGAGCAGAAAGAACAGGGTGAAGATGGTAGTGCCTTACTTCACTGTGTTGTATGTGAATGTCACAATGGGCAGCATTTCATCCCAGTCTTTATGTTCAACACCAACATATGCTGAGAGCATATCTGGTAATGTCTTATTAAAGTGTTCTGTGAGGCCATTTGTCTATAGATGGTAAGCAGTTGTCATGCTGTCGATGATATCACAGTATGATACTAGTTATGACAGGAAAACTTTTCCACAATCAAATATCATCACACGGGATACTCCATACCTCATAATGTTGTCTTCTACACGGAACTTTGCAATTTCTACAGCTTCAGAAGCCAGCACAGTTTTGGTGACCACATAGCAGGTGAGATAATTAGTGCAGACTATTGCCCATCAAATTCCATTCACCAGCTTCAGAAACCCTCATGAGAATCGGTAGAATGGCATTGTTGCAGACATGATTGATACCAGATGCCTCTGAAAAAACTGTGACATGTGCTCATATTATTGACATTCCTCACAGTTGTTCACAGAGTGTCTCACGAATCGGTATAGAGCTGGCCAGTGACACCTGTGTCTGATTCTTTCAAGAGTCCTCATGAACACCAGGTGACCAGATGTTGGAGTGTTGTGAAAATACTTCAATATAGCTGACCACAGATGAGCTGGGTTGGCATTCATAGTTACTCTTATACAATGCTTCATTTATTGACTGGAATTCTCCTTTGGTTGGTTCCCCCTCCTTCAAGGCCTCTATGGTTCTCAGCACTGCAAGATCTTCCCTCTGTTCAGCAGAATTGTTATTTAATGCAGTGATGCCTGAGATTTCACTCATGCTGCCAAGTTCTGCTAAAGGAGTTCTGCTAAAGGAGTTCTTGAAATGCAGTCAGTGACCTAATTTTTGCATCCACTTTTGTATACCACTGTGAATTCATGCCTTAGGACTCAGTGCTCACCTCACAAGTGGATCAATAGATCCTTTAGGCTAGTCAGCCAACAAATAGAATGGTAATCTGTCACAACAGTGAATGATTTGCCAAATAAATATGACTGGAACTTGTTGATGACCCAAACAACTGCAAGGCACTCTTTCTCGGTTGCAGAGTAGTTCTCTGACTTAGAGAATACTCTGAAATCATAAGCTATCACCTTACCAGCATCTTCCTGAATTAGGACAAGAACTTCACCTATCCCATGACATCTAGAATTGATGTGAAGTTCTGTCTTGGCATTCTTGTCACATTATGCTAGGACTGGATATGATGCTAACAGCTCCTGAAGGGCAAAGAAAGATCTTGCTCACGTCATGTTCCAGGACAATTAGGTGTCTCACTCCCTGCAGTAGTTCCTGCAATGAATGTCCTGTGGTACAGAAGTCCTTTAGGAATAACAGGTAGTATGAGCACATTCAGAGAAAGTCTCTCACATCACAAATTTGCTGACTTGGAAAATCTGTGACTGCTCTTATTTCTCCAGATCAGGATAGATTCCATTGCCGTTCACTAGGTGCCCCAAGATTACTATTTCTTGTGTGACAAAGAAACCCTTTTTTGGATTCAGACAAATGCCTGCATCTGAACACACTTCAAAATGGTTTTCAGATGGCTCAAATGTTCTTCAGAAGTCTCCAAAAAAACGACAATGTCATCCAGATAGCAAAGACATGCTATCCATTCAAGGTGTCGAAGCAGGTTGTCCATGAGAAATAAGAAGGTTGCTGGACCATTACACAGTTCAAATGGCGCAACTTTAAACTCACAGAAACCGTCATTTTCATAAACTTCAATTTACCAGTAGCCTGTCTGCATGTCTATAGTTGAGAAATATTTTGCTCCTATCAAGCAGTCTACAGTGTCCCAACGGGCGGCAATGGGTAGACATCGCTCCTCACGATTTTTGCTCAGACATTGGTAATCAATGCAGAAATGCCACTTGCCATTCTTCATGAGGACCACAGCAGACAACCAAGGACATTCTGAAGGTTCAATGACGTCATCCTGCAGCACCTTATTCACTTCCTCCCATCATGCAGCCAGCAACACACTGTATGGGCTCTGGGTAATTGGTGGATGATCCTCAGTGTCGATACCGTGTTTCAGCATGGGCCACTTTGTCTGTCTTTCCTCCATGCCAGATTTAAAAGGATCCGAAAACTGAGGCAGAATGGCTGTTACTTGCCAACGTTGTTCCTTGGTCAGGTCAGATCCTATTGGCAGTTCAGTAGTAGCTTCCTCCCATTTTTATAGAGTGGTAGCGATGTCGATAACATTAAGCTGCCCTTCCTGGGCTGATCTGGCTGCCCCTATGCACATATCTTTCAGGGAGGAGTTATAGCTGCTCACGACAATTAGTGGTCCTTGACCACCTGCAGTGCTTATGATCATCACTGGACTGTAGATTTCTTTTGTGGAAATGAGTAGCTTTTAGAGGCAATCAACAAAAGCTTCACAGTTTAACTGACCATCTCAATAGACAACTGGATGATGATGTCAGGATAACATCATGTTCAATAGCAAACAACCACCAAGAGCAATCTTTCTTATGTGTACATTTTGGAGTAGTTTTGTCAGTTTGGAGCTCTTCTCTTTCACTGCCTACAACTGCTTGTGATGTCTGCACCAAGTCCCATTCAAGAATAAAATTCTATTCAAGTAGCAAAATTGATGGGCTGTTTTCTGTCATTGATAGTGTACCACACCATCTGTCATTGATAGTGTACCACACCAACCATATTTGGTCATAAAAAATGAATAGATAGTGTAGCACACTGACTATATTTTGTCATAAATGCACGAGGTGAATTGCAGGCGCCATCTGCAGGCAAATATAGGTGTTGTGCTTGACACGATATAAACAGCTGTCACAATGTTCGATGGAAGCTGACCTGATGCTGTAAGTCTTTCCACACCAGTGGCCACTGAAATGTCTAGTATAAAGGCCGCAATGTGTATCAGAGCCCAACCAAGCACAGATTGAAAGCATACAAATAACTAACCATTTTATACTAATGTCACTTCTGTTAGTATCACAGCTCTGTCACCACAGGGTTGTACCACCAGCCCCATCTCAAATGCAAATGCCGTTTGAGGACCACAGTTCGACACTGTGTCAGGGCAGTTCCCCTGAGACTACAGGATCTGGAGCCACCGTATCATGCAGCTTGCTGGCCATGAACTTGGGGGCAGTGAGTCACTGCCATCACGTCAGCAGGCCGCCACCTTCTGTACAACACAGGATGCATGAGCCTTGCCACAACACACTTGGTCACAGCCAGTTGACACCACCCAGAGTTAGAATCGCTACTGACAGGAGCAATTGTGTCACAGGCCACTGCTTGCCCAATGCTGCACTCTGCCAGCATCACAAAGCAACACCAACAGGGAGGTGCGGAATGCCATGGCCAACCTACTGCTTCCTGTACTGAGCTACGGCGGGGTGCATTTTGAGTTACAGGCTGTTTAATTGGCTGCGTGGCGTTCCCGCACGGCCGGGCTAGTAGCCCCACGTTCTTCTTCCCATCAACATATGGCAGTACTTTTTCCACTCTGGTTTATCAGTTTGCTTCCTCCTTCCCGTCTGCTACTCCATGCTCTGCACTCGTTGGCAGCACACTGCATCTTGTACACATCCATGGTGGCGCTCGGGGTCACAGTACTGTCTGGTGTCAATTTGGCAAAGACTTAGATTTCACAGCACCTAGCCCGACTGGTGGTTTTTTAAATGTTTTTAAATTTTTTTATGGATTTTTGTTTTTGTGTGTATTGCTGTGTATAAAAATTATCTCCCTTCTCTTGCTATTTTCAGTACAACACCCGAAAATGGGTGTATAAGAGCCCGAAACTGGTCGTATGTTAAATAAAAAGAACCCTACAACTGCAGTGGCATTTTCAACCTCTGGCTTGCATTAAATGTTCTTGTTGGCTGGACGCATTCCGCATTTGTGACTTTTAACACAAGCGCTTTTGTATCATGGAACATAGTCTTCTTTAGCTGGCAACAATAAGTGTCCAACATTACTGAAATGGGGGCTCAAGAATCATCTAGCGCTCAGACAGGTCAGCCGTTGATGATAACATCAATGAGAATTCCCGATTTCTTTGCATCTGTGGCAGCTTCAACTTCATAGGTGGTCAGCCCATTTAGTTTTCCTGAAGCTGGCAGCTAGGCAAGCGGCTGGTGTCTCCATATGGCAACAGGGAATGGCTACGGCATGTTGGAGAGGGACCTTGTCCAGGATATGGCGATAGGTTTCATTCCGTATGTCAACTATAAACATCTGCTATTGAGTGGTGTGAACAGAACTGTTGTGACAGTTGATGTCTGACAGTATAATAGTTGTCAAAAAATCGTCCTCTTTCTTTGCAATAGTGTGCAAAATATCCAGGGCATCCAAAGTGGAAGCAAACTGGCATGTTGCCTTCTGTCTTCCAAATGCTCTTCTATGGGGTGTTATAGTTGGATAGAAGTTTGTTGTATCTGCACTGTTTGGGTGCTGGATTGTCTTTTGATGGCTGCTGGTAAGTCGGAATTGACTGGGTCCATTCTTCCTGGCGCATTTAGTTGGTGGTATAGATTGATTCTAAAGATCGATAAACCTCTCCTCGAACATTCTCTATTACCTCCTGAAATACTGGGTAAACATTTATGACTTCTGTGGTGACATCATGGATCGACTTCGATCCTACTGACCACAACGAGTCAGTGATCTTATCGCTGAGTATTAAGAACAGTTTTTACTTCATTCTACGAATGTTGCATAATTCATTTATCTCTCTCTTCACAAGTGTACCTAATGTTCTCCATTGATAACTAACACAGTTATTTATGAGAAAATTATCTGTCTTGAATTTTGCATATTGGTGACACCACAAAAATGAAGAAAAACATTGTGAATGATGCAAGTCAGTGCAATGTACAGCAACACAAACAACTGATTAGTCATTTCAAACAGCAGAAACTATAATTAGGAAGTAGCAGAACTTACCTCTGGACTCAGGATCACCTGCTACAACTATTAATTCACTGCCAAAAGAGCGAAAGAAGTCAACCCACAAGATATGAGTGCACATGCTTGACATAGAAATGTTAAACTTCCCGCATTCTAGCCAATGTGACCATAGCTCTGGTTCACAAAGGGTGAATGAATATTTCAGCAGCATAATGTGTCCACTAGTATTGATAAAACCTGGGCTTAGAAGTTTTAGAAGAAACTATCACGTTACACTATGCTAAAGAAAGCTCTTGTGCAACATCACACATTGCTACCAGAGCTGCAATTACAAAAAAAAATTGCTGGTGAAAATATGGGTGACAAGTTTCCATCCCTAGTGCTCAGATTCTTCCTACATTAGTAGGTCCTGAACTTCTGCCAGAACAATATTTACACGTGTCATGGCTTCGTAAATTCCCAGCCAACATTTGCGTCATCATAGCAGCACAGACGAATTACCATTGCAAATGTTTAGAAAAGAAAAGGCAGCCACCTTTGAAGAAACAGCTTACGTGAAATTACCCCATGTGCAAAAGTTAGCAACAGCCAAGACAGCAGGCCTCGAATGTGTGTGGTTATAGGATCTGACAGCACTGACCCTGGAAGGTGCATGGATCCTTCCTACCAGCAACATGTGTGCAGGGTGGTTTGCCAGACTGATGGGAAAAGTTTATTGGTAATTAAATTTACTTTGTTTTTTCCACTTTTCGTTCTGATGCAACACAACTGTGTTTCGCTGTAAGGATGTGGTCAGACCAGGGCTAGTACACTGGATATTGCCACCTACCCATGCTCAGTCTATTTAAATGACTCTCTCACACTGAGTATCGCTTCGCCAAAGTGCTGCCAACTAGTCAAGCTTTGCAAAGTGTCCTCCATCTGCTAATCATGAGGGCTGTGAAGGATCATGTGGGAGACGCACGGCAGACTAACGAGAATGTGTTGGTGCCACCAGAATGCTCTCTTGCTATCCAGCCCTCAACCCAGTCATGTGTATCTTCCTGCTTCTCTTTATTTGGGCACCGTGCTCTATCAGTCTTGCTCTCAGTGGTCTCCCACTAGCTGTGGTTTTATGCCTGTATCCCTTAGGCTAGATTTACTGGAATAAACCTCCAGTCAGTTTTTTACATTTTTGTTCTTATGTAACAAAGTCTTCTGCCCATCCAAATGTTCACATCCCACCTTCCATACCTCAATGTCAAATCTGCTCCACATGCATGCATCCACTGGACCCACTACAAAGCAGATGGCAGCACAAGTGGTAAAACACAATGTGCAAGTAGCTACACACCAATACCTGCTATCAATACTCAGCTGGAGGAACAGCAATTCAGATGTGAATGAAGACTTGCTGGTACCACAGGCATTCTGGCTACTCTTCCCTTGTCCCAATCCCTGCAACTACCCAAACTTAAAAGACAGGCCTTAAAAGAGTGCTGATATCCATCAGCAGTAGCAGAGGTGTGTAGTACGAAAATGTGCAAACACAGTGCTATCTGCGATCCACTGATCATGCCAACACAACATTTGCTTTCTGCACCCAACTTTCCCACAAACTTTTACTGTGCAGCTACAACCAGCTACGCACTACAAGCTACCATCTGAACAGTGTTGGGATGGGTGGAGCAGTTACAGTGCAGGCTCAAAAATGCCCAAATATGTAGCCCCTCTTTGTAGTCTGAAGCATTGCCTCTGACCCTGCTCAGATTGAGAATGACATTGAAGAAAGGTGTACAATGCTCTCCACACAATTAGTCAACAGTAAGCAGCTGCAGTTCCAGGAGAGGATCTGTCTTACATCCAGTTGTCCCTGATCTATGTACACAGTTCACGCAACAACTCAGTGCCAGAATAAGGAACACCCAGTCTACCAACCCTGTCAGACATGGAGACCAGAAGGTGTTTGTGCACAGAGATCTGAGGAAACTTCCCAGATGCCACTCAGGGATGATGCAATGCAGCCATTGCTCATTTCACAGTGCTCTGGGCCCTACAGGGTAATCTCAAGAGAGAGCCACAATTTTAAGATTGGCAAACAGGAGACAGTTTCAAAAGAGCAACTCAAAGCTATGTACACCTATGAGGGTGCACGCTTTACTTAGCCTGTGACTCTGCACTCCAGGCTTGAGACTGACAACTTCTACACACAATGATTTTTTTTTCTTCACGGGGGACCAGATGTGTACAACTTTTAAAAGAAATGTCTGCTATTTTACTCTAAATTACTACACATTTACTTCACACAATCATGATTTCAGCTTTACAGCCATTCTCATGTGCAAGCTGAAATGTCACAAAATGTCTGACCTCCCTTAATGAAATGTCACCATTAAAATATCTGGTCTTATAATCCAGTTGTCATATCACAGAATTTGAGTAGATATCAAAGACAGATAATATGGCTGGCATTCTGCACAGTGAATAAACACTAAGAAACTGTGGTGTATCTGACAGCCAATACATCTGCTGTGAACATTCAAAGTGTGTCTTTTTGAAGTCTATAAATTTAAAAAAAGTACTTACAAGCATGGTAAGTTAAGATTTGCAGCTGTACTATGATTATGAAATAAAAATCTTCCTTAAGATATCCAATAATATCTGAGGATCTGCAGTTCGATTTTACAGAAATTGTACCAAATCATCAAAATATCTTCTCACATACCTCTGTGCTGCTGCAATGTGCCAGCTATATACACAATGCTAGGACTGCAGTTCTGCAGGATAATAGGGGTGAGATGAAGAAGGGGTTGCCTGGTGGAATGGGAGAGGATAGAAAGGGGAAGCAGGAAGGAGGGTTGGTGAAGGATGGCTGATGGCTTGGAGTGAGACAGCAGGTGTATTAGATAGGAATGCAAGAGGTAGAGGCAACAGGTATATGACAGAGGTACCAGCATTGGTGAGTTGGTGCAGCACACAATAATGATGAGGTGGAGGAGTCGTTTGGGAGTGGACGAGAGAACAGAGGAAGAGGAACTATTTGGGAAGGAAGAGTGTGACATTACAGGATGCATGAAGTTAGGGCCATGAGACAAGTTGGAGGTGGGTTTGGGGCAGGGGGTTAATGGAGATTGACACAAAGAGTATTTGGAGACGGGTGGGGGGGTGGGGGTGGGGGGGGGGGGCAAAGGATGTGTTGGGATGACAATGACCACAAAAATGTAACACACCCAGAAACATTTTCAAACACGAACATTTTGGTAGTCAACGTGTTATGTTGTGGGGAAGACATAATGTTGCATGGGTGTACTGTCCTCAAAATCTCTGTGAACAGAGTACACTAACCAGTCAACATTATTGTGACACTGTACTCATTCCCCACGAGAGTCTTTTCAGGGGTACATTTGGCCCTGACCTAATTTTTATTGCTGATAATCTCTCTCTCTCTCTCTCTCTCTCTCTCTCTCTCTCTCTCTCTCATGTTCAACCCTGAGTTTGGTTGGCAGCTTTCCCCTCTTCCGCCTGACTTCCTCTTCATTTCTGTGTATGTAATGCATCCCACATTGTTCATAATCTGCAGCTTGTACGACATCCTAGGTTGTGCCCCGCGATTCCTTCTCTCAATAGCTCCTTCTGCTATTGTTCCAATGATGATGTATCTTAAAATGTGTCCCATGAGTTCCTCTCTTCTTGTTTGGATGTGCCTCCACAGAGTTCTAGCTTTCTGTACTCTTATCAGCACCTCTTCCCTTGGTAATTCTCTTTAGCTGATGATCAACCTTTTGTAGCAAAACCTCCACAGCTTCTCGTCATCATCTCTCCCTTTTTCCTATTGCCCAAGTTTCACACCCATACAGGGTCACACTCCAAACAAATACTTTCATGATCCATTTACAGATTTGCAGACTGATGTTCTTGATGGTGAGAAAGTTATACCTCAAAATGGCTGCTGCATTCTGCTCACAATTTATTTCCAGTTTCTACCATCTCTTGTGATCCTGCTTCCCAAATACGTAAATTCTGCTGTGACTTCTAACTCCTCTCTTCCAATTCTTTATCTTAAAGGTCCATAATCTTCTTCAGCACTGCATGCCAACACTTTATTCTTTTCCTTGTTTACTCTCATGCAATACTAATAATAAAAACCTGTTCCATCATGCTGAGGGCCACCTCTAGATCTTCTATTGCCTCTGTGCCCACACCAATATCATCTGCATAGTGCAGCATGTCTGTAACCTGACAATTCTCATCCCCACCTCACCAGTTTCACAAACTCTGTCTATAGCTTCCTCGATGTATGCACTGTATATAAGATTACAGTGGATGACCAAACTGAACTGCGCATATGGAGGGGCTATTGGAAAGAAAGGTATTTGACGAATAGACTGGCCTGCCCATTCTTCAAAATTCAACCCCATCTAGCAAGTGTGGGGAAGACGTATTACAGTAACATGCACCCAATGACCACCCAGCTGTTGTCAAACTGTGCTGGTGGAGGAATGGAAGGCCCTGCCAGAAGAATTGGGAGAATGTTGTAGACCATGTGTTGCCATTCATGGTGATCACAAAGCCTATTAAGAACTATGTCCCATTCACCCTTTTGTGATGTCCAGGGGGCCACAATAAATTGTACTGACTTCAGTACATTTGTTGATTTTTATTTAAAAGGTCATTTCTGTTTATCTCATTGTGTATTTCTTTCAGTTACCTTCTGTTGAATGGAATGGAATGGACAGTGTCTTGAAAGGAGGATATAAGATGAACATCAACAAAAGTAAAACAAGGGTAATGGAATGTAGTCAAATTAAATCGGGTGATGCTGAGGGAATTAGATTAGGAAATGAGACACTTAAAGTAGTAAAGGAATTTTGCTATTTAGGGAGTAAAATAACTGATGATGGTCGAAGTAGAGAGGATATAAAATGTAGACTGGCAATGGCAAGGAAATCGTTTCTGAATAAGAGAAATTTGTTAACATCGAGTATAGATTTAAGTGTCAGGAAGTCGTTTCTGAAAATATTTGTATGGAGTGTAGCCATGTATGGAAGTGAAACATGGACGATAACTAGTTTGGACAAGAAGAGAATAGAAGCTTTCGAAATGTGGTGCTACAGAAGAATGCTGAAGATAAGGTGGGTAGATCATGTAACTAATGAGGAGGTATTGAATAGGATTGGGGAGAAGAGAAGTTTGTGGCACAACTTGACTAGAAGAAGGGATCGGTTGGTAGGACATGTTTTGAGGCATCAAGGGATCACAAATTTAGCATTGGAGGGCAGCGTGGAGGGTAAAAATCGTAGAGGGAGACCAAGAGATGAATACACTAAGCAGATTCAGCAGGATGTAGGTTGCAGTAGGTATTGGGAGATGAAGAAGCTTGCACAGGATAGAGTAGCATGGAGAGCTGCATCAAACCAGTCTCAGGACTGAAGACCACAACATCAACAACCTTCTGTATTATACGGTAATAGCTCTTTCTACACACGGTCCAAGTTTCTTTGAGCTATGTTACTTAGAAGTGAAACACATGCAAGAATTACTTTCATCCTTAATTTTTGCACACCAGTGTACTTTGTTAACACACAGGTAGGCATGTGGGGTAGAGGTCCACTTACAGGTGCCTGGGGTCATTTAAGTCCCCATATACAATACATACCTTAGATCCTTTCAGTAACGATAATCTTCGCTGTATGGTCTTTGAAATATTCTTCCAGGATAGGGGAAACAAATAACTCATTAAAAAACAACAAATTTGAACAATTTTATTGAATAAACTTGGAAATAACAGTAACAAAAATGTAGTATGGGGAGTTTGCACTAATACTCCTAATACAGTTCATTCTAAATCATCACACATATTATGTTTGCACGAGTTTTGCAAACAAAGGGTTTGCATCTTGAGCATTTCTGTGAAGATTTTTTTTTTTTTTGCCATCTTTTCGGAGGCACATTTTGCACTTCCCACGAGAAGGTCCAGGATCATCATGGACCACTACTGACAGTTTTATATCCTCTCCCAAATGTAATTTATCTATACACTGTCACATTCTGATGTGCTTTTCAACCAATGTTCCTCCCAAGTCCCTTGGCAATTTTCATCATAGCAGGTAATCATTTTTCGGGTCAATGTTATACAGCAAATGTGCATTTGTATGCATTACATTTAGAAAATGGAAAAATATAGCTGGTGGCCACCTTCTTGTTTGTCTACCAACATTAAAATTCATCCATAACTGATCGCATGTATCGACCTCACCTTTGGTACCATTATATAAGGTGATTATTTTAGACTTCACTTTAACATCAGTTGATGTGTCAATGGCATCATCACGATACATTGTTGATAATACTATTACCGTCTTATTTTTGGCAGTAATGTACGATACTAAAGTCACATCTTTAGTGAATCCAGAAACACAGCTATACTTTGTTTTATACTTACTAGGCTGAAATTCTCGTCGAATTTCATGCTTATTTTTTCATAAGGTACCCACAACTGTTAACGTTCTTGTAAGGAGAAGCTGAGCTAGTTGGTAACTAATATTGTCACAAGTTATATTCCTGTTGGTACCTGCACCATGTTCAGTCGAGCTGTTCACAACTGATAATACAGCACTGTCTTGACGAAACAGTTCCTTCAGTTGTGTGTTTTCATATATTTCAAAGTTGACGAAATAATTCATTCTAGCGTCTATTAGTGCAAAAACCTTTATTCCATACCTTTTGGCTTTTTGCAGTAAATAATGTCTAAATGGATATTATCCCCTGAAAGTAGAAGCTGTTCTACAATTGTACAATATTCACTTGGGCTGAACGCATTTTTACAATTATTATTTATCACAGTGGGAAAGTCCCTCACAGGTGCTAATTTATGTTTTCTTCTAGTTTTAAAGGTGTGAATGTCATCAAATCTTATGACTCTAAGTAAAAACAAAAATCATTTGTATGAAATTGTGAGACAAAAGATTTTTATGTCTTCCCACAAATCCTCATAATTCACATGAGTGGCTTTTTGAAGCCCAGCCAAATAGAGTAGCCCCAAAAATACTAGTAAGTCTTCTCTCGTCATATGTTTGGCATCCCACTCTCTGAAATGTTTATTTTTTACCGACTTTATGTACATCATTGGGCAATTTACAACTGAGGTCACTATACGTTCATTAAACAAAATAGAAAATGAATTGATGACAGACACTACACTTCTGAAGTACTGCCTTTCTTCCAGGTAATGGGTTATGATATGTTTCCAAGTTCTGAGGCTCTGGCCAGGTTTTGCTTTTTCCATTTTATAGACTTGTCTTTGCATACAAAAAATCTACCCTCCGGACACTCAACATCGGATTCACTTTGTTCTTGTTCGCTGTCCGAAGTATGCTCACTGTTCTCCTCGTGATCCTCATCTATATCCGTACCTACTAAATCTTCATCTGCTTCGTCCCTCTCCTGCCAATGAAATTCCTCCCATATTTCTTCAGTCATGTGCTATGCAGCCACCTGAAAATATAATAACTGGAAATGGTACACTGGCAAAAGTGGTAATGAAGCATCCACACTTATTTCATCATACTTCATTAATAATTCTATCATTTATACTATTACTCATGGACGATTACAATTCAAAAAGCAACTTACCTCTATATGAAATGATGCACTTTGAGGCGCATGGGCCGGAAATGTCTTGCAAGGCTCACAACAACTAGATGGTAAGTTGCAGGGCAATGAAAACACACTGATGGCTTACTGCAGGAAAGAGTGGGAAGGCACTGAAAATGTAAACAATGGCAGGTGGTGCATGTCAGGATGCAACAAGTTGAATCATGCACATGGACAGAAATGACCCCTTGCTCCCAGTAAAGGGTTAATGAAGGACATGTTGCCAGGCAACAAAACTTTATTTATTAAGAAACGTCATGGACTGAAGTTTTGTTTCAATAAATGAAAATAATTTTTAAATCTGTGTTTTTTGAGAGAAAATTTATTTGCAAATATATCATCCCTGCCTGTCTTGCTTCCATCAATATGTCTAAGTTTGTCTCTTCTTGTCTGGATGTGCCTCCACAGAGATCTGATTTCCTGTACTCTTATTAGCACCTCTTCATTGGTAACTCTGACTCTTTAGCTACGTTCATTTAGTAAGCGAGTCAGACGGGCCCAGCTCTTGGCTGATACATACTTCCAGAGTGGGAAGTTAAGCGTTTATCTTTTCCTGTGTTTTTCTCACACTATATTTATTAAATTCCATGCGTGATGTAATCTCACATTTTGTAAGTGTAAATTTGGGCAATCTGTAGCACAGTTTTTATTTCTAATGAACAGCCACCTACATACCTCACTGAGGCACCAGTGTCCCTTGGTGACACATCAGGAGGGTAGCAAGTTGCATCTCTAGGGTTTGTCTGCTTTTATAGTTTTCTTTTCCAGTTTGTCTTAGTTTACTTTTTCAGTCTTGCTCGAACTGGTAGGAAGTGTGCATACTGTGTGCTAATGCAGGAGGAGCTGGCTGCAGTATGCGAACAGCTGAATACATTTTGGCTACCGTCAGTCACCTTCAGGCTGCTGCCTCAAGAGTGTAACAGTGGCAGAGAATCTGGTATGTCGCATAGGACACCAAATTTGTTGCTCGTTTTGCTCACGGGCTCTGCTACTAAGTTACCTCCTAGTGTACCTGATGCTGTGGAACTTCCCCCACAGCAGAACGAATGGTGGGTGGAAGCGCATTTATGTCGCGAGGTGGAGGGTCAATGTGGAGACTGAGTGTCTGGCCTCATCCATTCATCCTGTGTGTGGACAGATGACTGCTCCTTCAGCAGTGTCTGAGCAGGCACAAGTGGGGAGGGCTTTACTAATAATACGGAGCTCGAATGTTAAGTGTGTTATGGAGCCCCAAACGCATATAGCATACAGGGATAGAAAGAAAGTCAATGTGCGCTTGGTATGTCTGCAAGGGGGCCTCATCCAAGATGTGGAGGCTGCCTTGCCTGCGACTTTCGAGCATACAGGTGCAGTCATCTGCAGGTTGTGGTTCAGTTTGGCACGAATGACGCCTGTCCAACGGGTTCAGAGGCCATCCTCAATTCATATAGGCAGCTGGCAAAAGTGGTGAAGACTACTGGCCTCACACATGTGGTGCAAGCAGAGCTCACAGTTTGCATTGTTGCCAGAGTTGATAGGGGATCTTTGATTTGGAGCCGACTGGAAGGTCTCAATCACAGGAATCATCAAGCTCTGTGATGGACTTTGGTGCAGCTTTCTAGACCTGTGTTATCAGTTGGGGATTTGTAGGACTCCTCTTGATAGATCAGGGGTGCACTACACAAAGGAAGCAGTTACTCGGGTTGCAGAATACTTGTGGAATGCACACGAGGGTCTTTTACGTGAAGTGGTAGTTTGAGGGACTCCAATGAACAACTGCCAGTTGCTACGCAGCAAGGGAAGTCTGACTATGTCCAGATTAAATATGCTTCAACTGTCAAAAGTTTATCAGTAAACATCGAAGCACTTATAATAAAGTTTCCGAAATTTATTGCCCTCCACAAAAGTTATTGCGCTTGAAATATTTTCGGGACGAGGAGCTGAAACACAAGTGGAAAGCTCCAAGATATTTAGTGAGTCCTGGAAAGTAAATCAGAAAGAACGATTAGAGGCCACAGGAGTGGGAATGTTCATTGGAGTTGACAAAAATACTGTCTCTCTTGAGGTCAAAGTTGAGTGAGACTGTGATACTGGGTCACTTATAACAAGTCTAGATGAAATCAAGGAAACTTATGCATGTTTTTACTGGCCACCCGATTCTGTTGTAACAGCTCTAGAGTCATTCAAAGAACGTCCAGGGTCAGTAGTGAGTAAATACCCAAATCATGCATTGCTAGTTGAAGGCGACTTTAACCTACTGAGTACAGAGTGGTATATTTATGGATTCATTACAGTGGGTGCAGACAGAAAGTCACGCAAAGTACTTGTGAACACTTTCTGAAAACTTGAGCAGCTAGGTCAGCAGCCCTTATACAATGAAAATATTTTAGACCTTGTAGCTACAAATGGCCAGATCTTACCAACAACGTCAGTATAAAAATGGATGGTAGTGACCATGGTGTCATTACAGCAACTATGGTTACGAAAGTTAATAAATCAGTCAAGAAGGCTAGCGGAATATTTGTGCTAGAAACAGCAGATAAGCAGTTATTAGCATCTCACTTAGACAGTGAACAGTAAGATGGACATAGAGACATTATGGGCAAAGTTTAAGGAGATCACATATCGTGGTTTAGAGAACTGTGTGCCTTGGAAGTGGATTACAGATGGAAAAGACCCACCATGGTTTAATAACAAGATTCAGACATTGCTGATGAAGCAGAGGCTGTTGCACTCTTGGTTCAAAAGAGAACACGCAAATGACAAAGCAAAGGCTGGTAGAGATTCATGCTTCTGTGAAAATATCTATGCACAAAGCACACAACGACTACCAACATCATTATCTTAGTATAAGATCTGGCAGAGAACCCAAGAAAATTCTAGTCCTATGCCCAATTGCTAAGTGGGTCTAAGGATTCCAACCTGTCACTTGCTGACCACTCGTGTGGCAGCTGGATAGTGAAACGAAAGCCAAAGTTTTAACTTTCACATTCAAGAAGTCACTGATGCAGCAGAATCATACAAACATATCTTCATTTGACCATCAAACAGACTTCCACATGGACAACATATTAATAAGCATCAATGGCATACAGTTACAACTGAAGGAGTTAAGAACAAATAAGTCACCAGGTCCAGAGCACTCTACATCATTGGCCCCTTACTTAGTTTGCTTTTATCATGAATCTCTCACCCAGCACACACAGCTGTGTACAAGAAGGGCAAAAGCATGTACCTGAAAATTACACACCAATATCCCTAATATCGGTTTGCTGCAAAAACCTTCAACATATTCTCAGTTCAATTATAATAAATGTTCTTAAGACGAATCATCATGGTTTTAGAAAACATCACTCATGCAAAACTCACCCTGCCCTTTTCTCACACAACACATTGCGAACTATGGATGAAGGGCAACAGGCAGATTCCATATTTTTAGATTTCTGGAAAGAGTTTGACATGGTGCTTTATTGCAGGCTGTTAAAGAAGGTACAATTCTATGGAATAGGTTCAAGATATGTGCAGACTTCTTAAGTTATAGAACACAGTATGTTATCCTCAATGCCAAAAGTTCATCAGAGACAAGAGAATCATCAGGACTGCCCCAGAGAAGTGTGATATGACCACTGCCATTCTCTACAGACATAAATGATTTGACAGACATGGTGGCCAGCAATCTGTAGTTATTTGCTGATGATGCTGTGATGTGGATTATGGTATCATCGTCGTCATCGTTTAGTGACTGTAGGAGGATACAAGATGACTTAGACAAACTTTGTAGTTGGTGTGATGAATGGCAGCTAGCTCTAAATGTAAAAAAATGTAAGTTAATGCGTAAGAGTAGGAAAAACAAACCCATAATGTTCAGATACAGCAGTAATAGTGTCTGCTTGACACAGTCACATTGTTTAAATATCTGGGCATAACGTCGCAAAGCCGTATGAAATGGAACGAGCATTTGTTGATTGTCAATCCTTTGGTTTATTGGGAGAATTCTGGGGAAGTGTAGTTCATCTGTAAAGGAGACTGCACATAGGATGCTAGTGCGACGTATTCTTGAGTACAGCTCGAGTGTTTTTATTCACTTTCTTCTTTTCTCTCCTAAAACGGGTCCTGAAAGAACTGCTCTTCATATTCTTGCTTGCATTAGGGTCAAAGTGACATATCATACACTGCATCATGCTTACTTTTATTATGATAATCCTTAGATTGTATTCGCCATAGACAAGTTTGGCTTTCATATGACCTCATCAAGCTGATCATGATTGATCTGTTTCCAAATCACTCGACATGTTACTGGTATGGAACCAAACAGAGAACTCTGGTCTTTGCTTGAACAAGGACGCACAAATCTGATATAATGCTTAAGCACTGATGCTAGCACACGCTCGCATAACTGAAAACTGCCCAAGCCTTAAACTGCTCACGCTTGCAGTAATGTGGGTGGATGTCTTTAACGACTTCTGGTGACCTGTACAGTCTAAGTATCAGATGTGGTGATTGCCTTTCCCTACAAGGGACCTCAATACAGCTTTTGTATGTTCAGCAAGAAAATAGAACATGTTAATTACATTGGGGCAAATGAGACATTGGACTAGGCCATGATCTAATCCTTGTCTGGGGCTCAGAAGAGGAAGCTTCTCAAAAAAGAACAGGAAGGTAAAAAATATAAATGGAGGGAACTAAAAGGTCTTGCACCTAAGACTTCCAAAAAAGACAGCCTCAGAGTGAAGGGGTTGGTTAGACCCCTTCTACCTCTAACACAGGGGCAAGGGAACAAAGGAGGAGTCAGGTACTCCCACTGACACCGAAAAAGCCAAAGCAGGAAACAGGGAAACAGACCTGTAGTACTCCCTTAAAGGAGACCACTCCCTGAAAAGCGGACATGTTGAAAAAGCACACACCAAAGAAACAAAACTTGCTAGCTTTCAGAGTAAAGTAAAACAACACACACACACACACACACACACACAACACACACACACACACACACACACACCTATGCCCCTGTGTGGTATGGTATAGACTAACAGTACAAATTCTATTTTTTGGCTGGTGAGATGTTGTGGTGGGGGTAGTGTCAGGCGTAGTGGGTAAAGGGGGAGGGAGGGAAGAGGCAGGGAGAGGGACTGGGGTTGGGTGGCTAGTGGCTCAGAGAAAGGTGGCTGGTTTGCCTGATTGGAATATGGGAGGCACTGGTCGCAGGTATATGGGCTGGCACAACTGGAGCGGCCGGTGGGAAGCGTGCACTTAAGGTGAATGGGGACATGAACTGGGAGGGGTGACAGAATGGAGAAGGGGAAACTTATGGGTGAAAGGTGCTGGGACAGTGGGTTACCTGAGATTGAAGCCAGAATGTTTAAGGGAGTGGAGGATGTGTTGTAAGGATAACTCTCATCTGCATAGTTCAGAGACGTTGGTCGTGGAGGAAAGGATCCAGATGGCTCAGGATGTGATGCAGCCATTGAAATTGAGCATGTTGTGCTACTGGGTGGTCAACTTTGTTCTTGATAACAATTTGGTGGTGGCCATTCATCCAACTGAAAAACTGGTTAGTAGTCATACCAGCATAAAAGGCTGTGCAGTGTTTGCAGTAGATAGGATATACGACAACGGCTGCTTTCACATGTGGTCCAGCCTCTGATGGGGTAGGATGAGCCTGTGACAGGACTGAACTAAGAAGTGCTGGGTAGTTGGAGTGGGCAGGTCTTGCACCTTTGTCTGCCACAGGTATATGTTAGTCTAGCAGGCACCACGTAGGGGAAGAGACCTTTGAATGCATGTCTACGAGTCAGTGTATTGGTGTTAGTTTTCTTCCTACTGTGTGTGTCTCTCGACAACTCAATGCTTTTGCTTTTCAGTGAGTGGTATCCTTTAATCCTAAAGTATTTACATTCTACAAGAATTTTCCTACAACATTTATAGACTTGCAGTCTTGGTTTTCAGGATGGTGGTTATCCAACAGGGACATCCATTGATCAACATCACTTCACAGCAGATGGTACTTTTTCATATGGCTCTCTTTGAGAAGACTGGGGAAGTGGCGGGGAGGGGGTCACAAGTACAGGACCCATATTCAGGAGGGTCTATCTGGACAAAGATGCTTTTTTCCTTATCTATTGGGGGGATGGGAACAGTGGATTTTCTTAAGGAGAAGGTGTTCAAGGTATCTCTGTGGGAGGAGGGGAAGCTGCTGGCCAAAACACCAGTTGAGCTCTTTAAGACTACAGTGGTATGTATTTGGGTACCCATACTTCTTAAGCATACTCCCTAAAAGAAAATGTTCAAGCACAGAAGGGTGCAGATCCAGAAGGTTGCAACAGATGATTGGAGAGTAATAAACCTAAAGGTCGTACCGGAAAGCCAAACCTTTGCAGATGAGTTGGCAAAAAATCCCTTGTGGCAGTACGAGAGCAGGACCTAAAATTATACTTAGGGTTTTTGCAAGTTGCTGTCAGAATAATCAAAGACATCAAAAGTGATCATGGCGGCAAGCTGGAGGCTTCAATTGTTGCAGATAAACCTGCAACACAGTAAAGAGGCAACAGCTACCCTAAGTCATCTTCTGGGAAGAGAGGAGGTGAATGTGACCCTGACTGAGGAACCGTATCTATAGAAACGGGGCCTTTCAAGTCTCAGAGAAACTGAAGGTAAATTGATCTATGCTAGAAATCTAAAGAAATGCAGAAAATGCAGTCATGTTAAGAACAGAATTCGATTCATGTCGATGGCGGACTTCTGTTCAAAGGACCTAGTGACCATCAGGAAGGACTAATGTGGCGAAGGAAGCACAAGGGAAATTATATAGGCCGCCTCCTTCCCAGGAGGTAAGGAGACAGATTGATAGTAACTCACAACAGAATTAACAACTGCTGAGTGGATGCGAGGCCAATGTTCACAATGTGGTGTGGGGAAACAGTGACACTAAGAGCAAAACTGAGCACCTATTGGAATTTGTACCAGAGAATAATTTGAAAAATCTTGAAACGGTGTAGTGAACCTACCATCAGGAATAGGAAGAGGGAAGAAGTAACTGACATAACTTCTGGGTTACCTCTAATGGGTAGGTACATCAAACAATGGTATGTAGTGATGGAACCATTTTAATCTGACCACATATATTTTAAGTTTGAGGTTGAAATGGGTGTTAAACAGACAATGCCCTACAAGAATCCTAGGAAAACAGATTGAGACTCATTAGGAAACACCTAAACTCCTACTTATTTGAAGCCAGAACTTTGGCAACGAACCCAGTATTTTGAAGAAATGGCAGATGCAGTAACATCTGACATTGCATCATATTTAGCAGAACTGCCCAATCACTAAGAAGTGCATATACAGGAATATAACTTTGTAGAACAACAATATGGAAGTGCAAAGGAAACAACTAAGAAGACTGTTCATCCTTGCAAGAAAGAAAGGATAATGGGCAAAATATCAAGAAGCCCTTGTCAAATACAAACTTACAATCAAGTGAGTGAATCTATCATCCTAGAAGGTATTCTATGAGGAAGCGGAAGATACAGCTACTTGTGCTAGACTTCATAAAATCCTCTCAAGAATACCAACTAATGCAGGAGCTACTTTAAGGAAGGAGAATGGTGGTTGTAGAAGGGCAACAAGTGTGATACAGGATGTGCTCCTCAAGACTTGCTTTGCTCAATGCACTCTGGCAGATAACACAGACCAGGAACCAGTTCCTGAGAGGTACTGCTTTATAGGTAATCACAGGTAAAACTGGAAATCTGCCAGAGAACGTGTTGATCTGGGGAGGAAAAAAAAAAAAAAAAAAAAGTGGGTGCTGGGAATGTTGGTTGGTTGGTTTGGGGTATAAAGGGACCAAACTACAGGGCCATCAGTCCCTTTTTCCTCATGCAAAGAAGTCGCAAGGTAAAACAATTCCCAAAAGGAGTTGGGGAGAGTAAAAGGGTGTAAAACTAATGAGGAACCACAATGAAAGAGAAAATGAAAGAATCAAACCAAAAGGGAAAAACATACACTAAAAGGAAAAGTAGAGAAAGGTATTAAAAGCATATAGCAGATGGCCTGGGCTGGCTGATAACAAGAATAAAAATGGATGAGCCAGCCACTCTGCAACACACTAAAATAAATCTCCAGCCTAAAAGACAAGGCGAGATGAACACACACAGGGAAAGGACAAACACCAAACCTAACGAAATGCAAAGAAAGAGTGACAAAGAGGTAAAATGGAGGGAGGGTGGAGGCCTGAGAGAGAAGGCTGGGCACCCACCCTTAGACTGTATGGTAAAAAAAACCCTAATAAGTAAAACGTAAAACTAAATTAAATGGTGGGGCATTGTCACCCAACACCATTGGTAGGGTGCCGGGAAGGTTAAAAGTCCGCTGCAGAGTGGCTAAAATTGGGCAGTCCAACAAGATGTGGATGACAGTCATATGGGAGCCACAGCAACACTGAGGTGGATCCTTGCGACGGAGGAGGTGACCATGTGTTAGCCAAGTATGGCTGATGTGGAGCCAGGAAAGGACAATAGAGTTCCTGCAAGTGGCTCGCATGGATGACTGCCACACATTCATTGCCTCCTTGATAACACAGATTTTATTTGGTGTACTGAGGGTGCAGGATACAGTATCCCAGATCGCGAAAACTTTACAGCAGAGGACTGACTGGAGATCAGTCTCCAGCAGGCTGATCTGCGGAGTTGGTTTACCAGTAGCCTGTTTGGCCAGGATGTCAGCAAGTTCATTGCCTGGTATCCCGACATGGCTTGAGATCCAAATGAAGGTCGCTGAACGTCCACTGTTGCTGAGGGTGTAAACAGACTCCTAGATAGTCATTACCAAAGGATGTTGAAGGAAGCACTGGTTGAGAGCTTGTAGGCTGCTTAAGGAGTCAGTACAGATGATGAAGGACTCCCTGGTGGAGGAGCAGATATGCGCAACAGTGCGATAGATGATGAGCAGATATGTGCAACAGTGCGATAGGTGGTGACCAACTCTGCAGTGAAAACACTGCAGCCATCAGGCAAGGAGTGCTGTTCAGTATGTCCAACATGACCATATGCGAAGCCAACAAGACTGTCGACCATTGAGCCATTGGTGTAGACTCTCTCTGAGCCCTGGCACTCACTGAGAAGAGAAAAAGTCCCGGCAGAGGTCCTCAGGTGGAAATGAGCCTTTTGGGCCTTGCGATAGGTCCAGACAAAGCTGTGGCCGAGGCACAGACCATGGATGTGTACGTAAGTGGACCCACAGGAAAAGTGGGAGAGGGAAAGTGCTGAATTCAGTAAAAAGTGACTAGACATAAACAGCAAGAGGATTCTCAGTTCTGGGCCACCATTGCGGGATGTGGATTGCCGTGTTAGGGAAAATGAGACAGTAATTTGGATGGCGAGGTGAACTATGAATGTAGGCAGTATAATTACCAAGCAGTAGTTGCCGCCAGGACCACTATGGAGGAATGCCAGCTTTCACGAGGAGGCTGTTTACTGGGCTTGTTCAGAAGGCTCCACAGTGGTGAATAGGGCCCAGCAGATGCACCGCAGAGGGCAATGCTGAACAATACACCAGGCTTCCATAGTCAATACAGGACTGTAGGCTTCCATAGTCAATACAGGACTGTAGGCTTCCATAGTCAATACAGGACTGTACAGGATCTGCAGCAGTGTAGAACTATCAGTACCGTAGTCGGTGTGGCTCAGGCATTGAACAACATTGAGATGCCGCCAGCACTTATCCTTAATCTGATGAAGCCAAGTTAAGTGGGCATCAAAGACCAGTCCCAAAAAGTGGCAAGTCTCCACTACATCAAGTAGTTGGTCATCAAGGTAAAGTTCTGGATGAGTGTGGACAGTACGAAGATGACAGAAGTGCACGAGACAAGTCTTGATGGCCGAAAACTGAAAGTCGTGAGTGAGGGTCCATGACTGTGCCTTCCGCATGGCTCCCTGCAGCCGGCATTCAGCCACACCAATAGAATAGGAGCAGAAGGAAATACAAAAATTGTCAGCATATAGGAGGGGGGATAATGGGGACCCTACTGCTAGTGCAAGACCATTGATGGCAATTAAAAAGAGTGGGACACTCAGAACAGAGCCCTGTGGGACCCCATTCTCTTGTACATGGGGTGCACTGAGGGGAGCACCAATGTGAACTCTGAAAGTGTTCCATATAAAAACTGGGTGTGGGCCACAGAGGCCCTAGTCATGTAGAGTAACAAGGATATTGTGTCACCAAGTGGTATTGTAGGCCTTCGTCAAGTGTTGTCACCGCGAAAAGGCTGATCGAATGGCAGACTCCAGACCAAGTTGTCGATGGTGTAGCGCCCTTGGCGAAAACTGCCCTAGGATGGAGCCAGAAGGCCCTGAGACTCAAGGAGCCAATGCAACCGCCAGCTCACCATACGTTCAAGCAGCTTGCCCAGATTGCTGGTGAGGCTGATAGGGCGAAAGCTGTCCACATCTAGCAGGTTCTTATCAGGCTTTAGCACTGGAACAATGATACTTCCCACCACTGCAATGGGAATTCTCCATCTCTCCAGTTGCAGTTGAAGACTGCAAGAAGGTGGTGCTGGTAATCTGCTGACAAATGTTTAAGCATATGGGAATGGATGTGGTATGGGCCAGGGGACGTATCAGGACAGTCGGCAAGGGCATTTAGAAATTCCCACTTACTAAAGGGAGCATTACGAGGGGCGTTTGAAAAGTCCGTGCAAAGTCCGAGAGATGGCACCACTGGCGCATATCGAGACCATGTTTAGTTAGTAGCATCTTTGGAAAAAACGCACACCAAGTTTCAGCTATATTTGTCAATTTCTTTGTGTTTGGCATTCATGTGAATCAAGGAAGTCAAGTGACTGTCAAAAAATGGATGAAGAGGAATTTTGTGTGGTGATTAAACATTACTTTATGAAAGGCAAAATACCTCAGGAGACTAAAGAGAAGCTTAATAAACATTACGGTGACCCTGCACCTTCGATTAGAACACTTTATAAGTGGTTTCAAAATTTTCAGAGTGGCCATGTGGGCACAAGTGATGCTGAACGTTCTGGATGCCCTGTGGAGGTAACGACTCCAGAAATCATTGATAAAATCCATGATATGGTGATGGATGACAGAAGAGTTAAGGTGCGTGTGATTGCTAGTGCTGTGGGCATCTCGAATGAACAGGTACATAATATTTTGCATAAATGTTTGGACATGAGAAAGCTATCCACAAGATGAGTTCCGCGATTGCTCACACTTGACCAAAAATGGAATTGTGTGAAGTGTTGCAAGGATGGTTTGCAGCTGTTCAGGAAAAATCCACAGGACTTTAGGGGTTGTTTCATCACTGTGGATAAAACATGGATACATTATTGTACTCCTGAGACTGAACAACAATCTAAACAATGGGTTACCAAGGGAGAATCTGTACCAAAAAAGGCGAAGACCAGTCCTTCGGCCAGAAAGGTTATGGCGACTGTCTCTTGGGATTTGCAAAGGGTAGTTCTCATCGACTATCTGGAAAAGGGTAAAACTATTAAAGGTGAATATTATTCATTGTTATTGGACCATTTGAAAACTGGGCTGCAAGAAAAACATCAGCGATTGGACTGCAAAAAAGTCTTTTTCCATCACGACAATACACCAGCACACACCTCAGCAGTTGTGGTCGCAAAATTAATGAAAATAGGATTCCAGCTCGTTTCACATCCCCCATATTCCCAGAAGTGGCTCCCTCGGACTACTATTTGTTCCCCAATTTGAAGAAATGGCTGACGGGACAAAGATTTTATTCAAACAAGGAGGTGACTGCAGCAACCAATAGCTATTTTGCAGACTTTGTCATCGCATGCCAGTCTACAAACACATAATAAGCCTGGACAATAAACTTGGCACAAATGGAACTGCACAAAGTGTTATATTGAATGTCTCGATTTTTTTTCCGTGGATGTCGAGATAATTTCAGTCTTGACGTTGCCTCAGTACTGGAAGTGGATGGTTTACTCTTGCCATCGTCCTATGTGAGAATGCCTCTCTACCTGGACTTTAATCATTCGCCGACCGAGATGTCATCACTTACAAAAATGTCAAATTGAGTTAGTAGGTTCCTGACACCGTTATAACAGCCAGTACCCTTATTTCCACCCCACTAAGGGCTATGGGTATTAAAATCAACTAGAAGTAGAAAACAAGGAGGGAGTAAAAAAATTAGTACAGCCAAAACATTGGATGGCACTTCACCATCAGGAGGATGGTAGATATTACAAATGGTAATTTCCTGCATTATCCTCACCCTGACAGCCACAGCTTAGAAAGGTGTTTGCAGGGGTACAGGTTTGCTACAGACAGAGGTAAGGACATAGATAGAAACTCCACCTAACAGCCAGTCATAGTCAGTACAGTTTTTTAGTACCCCTGATTGCCATGAAGGGCAGGAGTCTGCATTGCGGGAAACCAGTTTTCCTGAAGGGCAATGCAAAAATCAGATGTAATGCTTAAGAGTTACCGTAACTCAGGCAGGTGGGAGAAAAAACTGCTGCAGTTCACTGGAGGATAACATTTTCTGGAACTGGGGAAGGCATGAAGTGATTGAGGAGGCAGGTTATGCCTCAATATCATCTGCTGCCACCAGTTGAGTATTTGTATCCATTGCCATTGTGGGTGAAGTATTGATCAGACACATATCCTCAGGGGATGCTAAAATCTCCACCTCGTCCTTAGACACCAGTAGGGAGTGGTGGTGTTAAGGCCACTGGAGGTTTCTTAGCAGACTTCTGCATTTGCTAGCCCTCTCACTTCTCCAAAGTAGCTTCAGGCATTGAGCAAGACCGTGAAGCCCTTCGCCCAGCAGCCTGTGGCTTCTTCAGCCACGGGTGAGTGTCCACTATGGCATTAGCGAAGACCTTGGAAGGGAGAGTTCCAAGGGACTTCCATGCGAGAGGAGCCAGAGGAGGCTGTGACTTCTCCAGCTTTGGGGAGGGGACCAGTTTCCCTGGTGTTTGGGGGGATATTGCTCCTGAAGTAGGTGCTTTGGAAGCAATGGACGAAGAGGTGCCCCCAACCACCAAGAGGGCAAGAGGGCAGATGTATTCGGGCAGCCTGGAGGGCCCACTGTATGTGGCACAGATTGTGGAACTACCGTCACAAGTGACGGTGATGTTGAAGTAGCTGCAGCATATGTAGATGTCAGGCAAATGGGATGCAACCTGTAACGGGACATCCTCATCTAGCATTACTTTTCCTCAACAGTAGTTGTCAACACCAGTATTATTTTTTGAACTTTGGACAGGTCAATATTATCTCAGCTGCTTTTCTAAAAACTTTCATATAATTTTATACACAGTATGTTGTATTTCAAGCTAAAATTTATGAAAAGGAATTACTTTATAAAATATTTTAGTCCTGATGTTATGATCGATAAGTACTAGTATGAAAGTACTGTTAAAATTATTTTTTACAAACATTTGAAATTATGAATTATTGGCAGACTTAAAATTTCTATTATTAATGACACAATCCTGTACTGTTTACTATTTCTGGATTCATTTATGAAATAACAATTGAAATTAATAATATAACAGAAACTGGTAAAAATTCATTTGTTAAGAAAAATTGCAAACCCTTTGGAATATTGTTATTTCCACAGAGGGCGAGAGTCGTAAGCATGCCTCTGATGTGATCGGACATATTTTTTTATTTTTGTGCAAACAATTTAATTTTAACTTTGTTAATGTGAAAAATGAAAATACTATATGATATACTAAAATGTGAGAAAATATATTTACATAAAAAAATGCTGCAACAACAATCTTTGAATTTATTCAGTTAAAACCAACAGTGAGGACCTGATGTGAGATTTTTGTATAATAGCTTCAAGAATCAGACCCCTACACAAGCAGAACTGTAGCCATCTCAACATGACAAGCTAAGTAAACTGGAAAGTTTATTGTGATCTTTGCTCCTCTCAAATCTTCATAAAAGACTTAAAAGTGGACAATAGATGGAAGTAGGATGGAGGGAGGAGATTACAAACCATTCAAATTTACGTTTAGCCTCTTGGTAAGTCAGCCAGTCCAGGGTCTTTTACTCCATAATTTTCCAATCCTTCTGGATTACTGTGCAGTCTGGTGAGCAGAGGAAGTGGTGCTCTCCACAGTTCACACAAGTGGGAGGAGGTGCACATAGAGTATTTGAATGCAGTGGACGCCCACAGTCTTGACATGTGGTGCTGGAATTGCAGTGGGAAGACATGTGCCCGAATTTTCAGCACTTAAAGCACTGTGGAGGGGGAGGGACATATGGTTTTATGTCACATCAGTAAACCATCACTCTGACCTTTTCAGGCAATAAGTCACCCTCAAAGGTCAAGATGAAGGCACCAATAGCAACCCTATCATCTTTGGGCCCCCAATAAGACACGCTAGTTGAAGTGAACACCCCACTGTTCTAAATTGGTGCAGAGCTCATTGTCAGAATGAAGGGAAGGTCGCGATGGGAAATAACCCCCTGGACCATGTTGAGGCTTTTATGGGGAGTGACAGAGACAGGAATATCACCCAGCTGGTCACAGGCAAGCAAAGCCTGGGACTGGGCTGTGGATGCTGTCTGAAACAACATTGACCATTTCTCATTTTTGACAGTGCTGTCACTTCCCCAAACTTATCCTCCAGATGTTCAACAAAAAATAGAGGCTTCGTAGCTAGAAAGGAGACCCCACCTGTTATACTGCAGATTAAATACCGAAGTGAATACGGCTCTCTTCTTTCTGTAGCCCTATGTTCCTCCCATGATGTAGCGAGGGAGGTGAAGAATTTAGGGCCATACACTAAGCGATCAAAATTATCCAGACACCTGGCTGGAAATGACATACAAGTTCGTGGCACCCTCCATTGGAAATGCTGGAATTCAATATGGTGTTGGTCCACCCTTAGCCTTGATGAAAGCTTGATTCCCACAGGCACACGTTCAATCAGGTGCTGAAGGTTTCTTGGAGAATGGCAGCCCATTCTTCACAGAGTGTTGCATTGAGGAATGCTATTGATGTCAACCTGGCATGAAGTCGGCGTTCCACAACATCCCAAAGGTGTTTCAGGTCAAAACTCTATGCAGACCAGTCCATTACAAGGATGTTGTTGCTGTGTAACCACTCTGCCACAGGCCGTGCATTATGAACAGGTGCTCGATCGTGTTGAAAGATGCAATCGCCGTCCCCAGATTGCTCTTCAACATTGGGAAGGTGCTTAAAACATCAATGTAGGCCTGTGCTGTGGTAGTACCATGCAAAACAACAAGGGGTGCAAGTTTCCTCTCTCTCTCTCTCTCTCTCTCTCTCTCTCTCTCTCTCTCTCTCTCTCTCTCTCTCTCTCTACACGAAAAACACAACCACACCATAACATTACTGGCTCTGAATTTTACTATTGGCACTACACTCGCTGGCAGATGACATTCACCAGGCATTCGCCATACCCACACCCTGCCATCGGATCCTCACACTGTGTACCGTGATTCATCACTCCACACAATGTTTTTCCACTGTTCAATCGTCCATTGCTTACGCTCCTTATAACAAGCGAGGCGTCATTTGGCATTTACCGGCGTGATGTGTGGCTTATGAGCAACCGCTTGACCATGAAATCCAAGTTTCCTCACCTCCCGCCTAACTGTCATACAACATTACAACTCTCTTCAACTGTCTGCGGTCTCTATCAGTCAACAGACGAGGTCGGCCTGTACGCTTTTGTGCTGTATGTGTCCCTTCACATTTCCACTTTACTATCACATCGGAAACAGCGGACCTCGGGATGTTTAGGAGTGCAGAAATCTTGCGTACAGACGTATGACACAAGTGACACCCAATCACCTGTTCACATTCAAAGTCCCTGAGTTCTGCGGAGTGCCCCATTCTGCTCTCTCACGATGTCTAATGACTACTGAGGTCGCTGATATGAAGTACCTGGCAGTAGGTGGCAGCACAATGCACCTAATATGAAAAACATATTTTGGGGGGGGGGGGGGGGGGGGGTCCAGATACTTTTGATCACATAGTGTACCTGTCGGCATTGTATTCTATCTTTCCCTTCCCTTCTTAGAGACTGCTGGCACCATTCTGTTACCAACGAGAGCTGACTTAGTCCACTTTATTGTGGGTCATCTGCCCTGACACCACCCACCCCAATCAGGGGCTCTCCCCATGGGCACCAACCAGCCACAGCAAAGGCCACCTGGCATGATGGCCATTGCCAGGAGTCCTGATGCCCCAAGAATAAGGGCATTTACTCCTTGGGATACCTGTGGAGTTTGCAGTTCAGGCATCAGCAGTGCGATCCCTGTGTTGTCAGGGGGCTACCACCAAATAGGCAGATGATGGCTCACCACAACGGACAGGCTATCGTGCTGGATGTTGGGTGCAGAGAAATTCAGTATTGTCATGGAGGCAAAAGAGGACAGTGAAGAACGGAAGAAGACATTAACCCAGAAGGCGTCCTCACCCAAACAGCTGAACTGCAGATGGAATTGCAGAACCATGATAATAAGAGGTGCAGAAGATCAAACGGCACGATGGATATGCGATGCAGCACATAAGGCATCCTTCCTCAAATGGCCCACACCTCTGTAGAATTCTGAAAGTGTGAGATCACACCCTTAAAGGGGACCAGAACTTAATAGGCCGAGAAGTGGGAGACTCCTTTTAGTCGGCTTACGACAGGCAAGAATACCTCAGGCCTATTCTAACCCCCGAACCTGTAAGGGAGGCGAGGGTTGGGTGTGAGGAGGGAGGGGGATGTTTCAACCACCCAAGTCACCAGGTCCAGATGGTAGCTTTCCAGATCTACAGCAACAAGGAGAAGAGGATTTAATTAGATTCTCACTTAGACTGTTCAGGTCACCCTAGCCATAGGAATAATCACTAATGCTTGGAGGACAGCAATGGCTGTTTTCATTCCAAAGCCAGGGGTTGTCCACAAGGAGGGGTTTTGTCCCCACTACTGTGGAAACTAGTGTTGAATGAACTCACTGAAGCTTTAAATACTAGAGGCTACTTTTGCCAAGGATACACGGACCATTCAGTCATAGTAATACTTGGCAAATTTGTTAATACTGTTAGAACAATGGCACATTGTGCACTAGAGATTGCAGAAGATTGGTGCAGGAACAGGAGCTCAGGGTCAGTCCCAAGAAAACTGCTATGCCATTTACAAGGAAACCAAATCGGGCGCAAATACCAGAATCTCAAGCTCCTCAATGAAACTCGACCAGTAGAAGAGGCAGGGAAGTATCTAGAAATAACCCCAGATGAGAAACTGTCATATGACCCCTCACATACAGAATGTGTATATTCTCATGAGCACTAAAAAGATCTGTAATAAAAATTTGGGTCTAAACTCCTGGAGTACGTATTAGATGTAAAGCACTATAATAAGACCTATAATAATCCATGAGGCTGCAGTGTGGCGGAAGAAAGCAGAACAGAAAGTGGCGGCTAAGGAGATTGGCAAGAAGCAGAGATTGGTCTGTTTAGCTATAACAGGTGGAATTAGCAGCACACTCACTGCTGCAATGGAGACCAGGCTGGACAGACCCCCATTACACCTTCAGGTTACAACGGTGACAGTGACATGGTTGTGCAGGTTAAAAACTGGAAACAACTGGATCCCCTTAGGATATCCAGAACCTCTCACCAATATAGCTTGTGTGGTAATTATGGGAATGGCCAGGAAAATGCCGGCTGACCATACAGTGATTTCCAGCTGCTTCAATAAACCTTTCAGTATAACAAGCGGATGATGAGACCAGTGGAAGAATGAATCACAATACCATTCAGGAGACAATCTGGTTTATTGTTGAGTTGAAAACAGATGAAGGCACTGGAGTCAGAACATACGCAGTACAGCCTAGAGTAGATAGAGCAGTCTCTAGGAAAGCTGACAACAGTATTCTAGGCAGAAGTATTTGTTATCAGAATGTGCGCGGAGGAGAATTTGCTCCAGTTGCAGAAGATTGTGTTGGAAGTGCAGATTATGCTCAGTTGTTGAAACAGACTGAAAAGAAAAATCTTTTTAATATAATTTTTACACTACATATGTGTGGTGCCTGTTCTGCCAGACATGTTACTGCAAGCAAGTAGGTGAATGGACAGTGGGTGCTAAAACTAGCATGCGATAAGTTGAGAATTTGGGTCGGATGGGAAGCATGTCAAGATGGCTGAAGCAATTAAGGTGACTACTCACTTTAAGCGGGAGTCAACTTTCACCATCGAATTATATTGATGACAAATTGTGACTGGAGTCAGTCTCCCTTCTGTCATTTTTGTAAGTTCATAACTAGATTGTGCTAAGATTTTTCCTAGCAATGAAGATATCTGAGAACTGAAAGTTCAAATCAATTCAGATTGGAAATAACACAGAGAAACAGAGTAAACATAAAATGGAACTCCGTTTATTACTAAGTTCATGGAAGTGAGAGGCACTAGCTGAAATCAAGAGTTCCTTTGCCATCATTTTTCACATGTGTGTTTCATGAAGGCCAGGAGTTGCAGTTCATTGGAAATTTAATCTACTGATGGGTTCAAATTTCTACCTGCAGATAAAGTGTCTTTTGCAATATACACACATACTTTCTTCCTCTCATCTTTCACAACTGTAAGAAACTAAAAAACAATAAAAAGAAGAATTTCATCTGTTCTTCAAAATGTCGTAACACACTCAGTATTGAATTCTGGCACAGCATCCCTCAATACATGTACACAGAATAAATGCCATAAACACGTGAATTTTAAGTTTTCCCTCTCTAATGAGTGTTCCAAAATGTTTTCAGATTGCAGCCACTTAATGTCAATTTCTTACCATGATATTTTGACTAACAATGAGGCAGCCATCTTTAGCCAAGTTCTCTAGTGAAAATCTCTAAATTTATACCAAAAATTGGAACAGCTGCACATGCACATATGTCTTGACTGCACAATCACCAGCATTCTTAATTACTGTCCTCTGCCAAATATGGCACCATCTAAGGGGCACATGCAAATGCATACCAGTATTATTACATACACTTCCTGCAACAAGTTTTAGGTTGGTTACATATTTAAGAGTAAAATTTGTCTTTGTGAAAAACTTTAACTACTAATTGGATGCCATGGATGCCACGTCTTAACCATACGAAACCCACCATCACAATTAACAAGATTGTCCGGAAAATGCATTTCTACAGATACCTTAATAATTGAATCTCAGAAGGATCTCAGCATGGCCAAGATTTTCATGGCTGACCAATGTAAGCTTTTCCACACTGACGTGGCAGCCTGTAGACTCCAGCCTTCCACAAACCTTTATGTACTCTATCAAGCCAAGAAGAGCACAGGTCTTTGTAGAAGGGAGAATATTAATTTAACATAATATATCTTTACTGTTCTTCACAAATTAAGACAACATGCTGCCTAAATATGGCAGACATTCCTGGAGTGAAACAACTTTATATTTTCTTTATCGTGGGAGCTGTCATGTTTATTCCTTGTTAAAGCCATGCTAATCTGATGCTGAAAATAACTATTTTCTTTGAACACTCACTGTAAGGGTTCCAGCTCCTTTGCAAGATTGTCTCCACTAGACAACGTGTGCTTGGAGCACCAGCATTTGAAGGCTGCTCATATGTGACGTGTGGTGGCAGCTAAACATCTGTAAACACAAATCTGCATGTGTAGACTTACGGTAAATGGAATGCCCTGATGACCCATCTACTTTCAACTGACAAAAGGACCTAGAAAAGCTAGACATCTCACTATTACAAGAAGGCTTTTAAGTGCCCTCTCTTCAAAGTATAACAGACTTCCATGGAAGATTCTGAGGAGACAGCACTTCAGCTGCTAGAACTTAATCCAAGAAAAAAAAATTACAGCGGAAACTTGGAAGAAAGTGCGCGAGTTAAAACAAGTAGAGCATTAACAATGAGCATCCTTCAAATTCTGGTGAACCCATTTCTGATGGGGACAGCA
The DNA here is from genome assembly GCF_021461395.2 of Schistocerca americana. NCBI lineage: Eukaryota > Metazoa > Arthropoda > Insecta > Orthoptera > Acrididae > Schistocerca > Schistocerca americana. Next base: position 485,960,120 of record NC_060120.1, read on the forward strand.
TTGGAAAGGAGTTGCAACCTAAACAATTTGTGCTCAACGAAAATTAATATTCACCACATCAGATTAGCACTGCTTTAGAAAGGAATACATGTGATGTGTCACAAGATAAAGAGGACAAGGAGCTGTTCAACCAGGGCATGCCTCACTTACATGGGAAACACTTTGTCTAAGTTAGGCAGAAACCTTTTTTGAAATAATAATAATTTATGATAAAATAATTTTCTGGCCTTACGGTGATGTATGTTGTTCTTGGCACTATAAAGGATGATCTGAGTTTGTGGATGGCTTGAGACTACAGAATACCTTTGTCAGTGTGGTAAAGCCTATATCCATATCAAATGGACAGTACATGAAAGGTACGTGCAACATTCTCACCGTACTCACCTACCACAGTCCAGTAAGGCAGCCATAGTTGAGCATTGTATCTCTAAGGGACATTGCATGAATTATTTTATCATGAAACTTGGCTATTATGAGATTCTTCTGTGTTTTTCTTATTAATTAAGATCTGTATCAACATATGTTAGGCAGAAGATCTTATTAACTGTGATGGTGTAGGACTTAGTGATTTTTTTTACTTTTTCATAAAGACAATATTTTGTACCTCATACCACACATCTAGCAAGTATTAATTTTTTTAGTTTGACTACTTAATTTTAACTCTAAGGGCTAGCAATTTTATTGAGGGCATACATGCAGTAACACTGTTGTGCATGCACCTGCACACCTCAGATGGAGCAATATTCAACGCAGGGTGCTAAATTTGATAGGAAGGTGGTTATGCAGCCAAGACCTATGGACATGAGCCACCTCACCAATTTTTTGAATAAACTTAGCAAAGTGCACCAGGGCACTCTAATTATTAAACACTCCTGAAGACAGGTGCCTGTTTGTCAACTGAAATACTGCAGCAAAAAGTTAAACACTGTGAGGCTGCAACCCAAAACTTTATGGTAACCAATTTTGAAATTTTATGATGGAAAGTAAGTTCTCAACTCACCATCACTCAATACCAAGAGTGTTGTTTGATAGTGACTTGTTGAATGAAGCTTATATCGGTTACTAAGATTTTATTCTGCTCCAGATCTTGTCATGCAGTTAGCTCAAGAAGGTAATGATACTATCATCACTGTAGGTAGATTAGGATTAGTTGGAACAAAAATGAAGACAGGTAAAATGTGATGCACATGTAATGTAGCAGAAGAAGGATATTCAGTGCCTGGAAGGCATACAGGATCATTTGGAGCACACAAAGAGAATGACATAGCTATGATGAAACCACTTCAAATACCATATTACAATCTTAACAAGCCTGATGATCCTTTAGATCAATGTTTGCAATACAATTTAGTTGAATGCAGAACATTCAAACAGCAAAGGAAGTTTTACATATTGGCTTTACTGTGCAGCAAACCACTAACAGTCACTGACAGCATTAACACACTTGGATCTGAACTCACTGGGGATCACATAAGTCACTACCCTTCTTGCAGTACCTGGAAAATCTTCTCAGAAAGACACATGGTATTAATTAGAGCAATGTGGTGCTGATTTGTGTATAGAACCTTGTTTTAAAATCTACCATGAGAAAAAAATGTATACATAAAACAAAACATCATGATTGCTGCCCACCGTGAGACTGAATGCCACACGGTGGCAGTGCACTTTGGGCATATGACAAGGCAAGGAAAGTACATACATGGAGCAGAGATGAATGAAGAATCATTCTACCAATGATACATGCCACAAATGGGGAATTCTACTGACATAAATGACTTAACATAGGACAGATCATTAGTGCTCAGCACCTGAGAGTGACCATCTTGGAAGGTGAAGCTTGTCAGTTAAGCATGTGCTACTGTCACAACCATCTATGGCAAGTGGCTGAAGGATGGCCCAATCTTGAATAGGCAACAAGGTGTTGGATGTCCATGCCTTATCACTGAATGTGGAGGTCGGAGGCTTACCCTCTCTATAAAGAAGTCTAGGTGACAATCTGTGGCAGATCTCACAAGCAAGCACACTTCTGGTGCAGGCACAAATGTATTGAAATACACCATTCAGTGAACACTGCCGGACAAGGGTCTTCACAGCAGATGACCCCTATTCATTCTCACGTTGACCCAATGAAATAATCAATTACAATTGCAGTGTGCACAGAGACTGGACTGTGGGTCAATGGAAATATGTCGTCTTGTCGGATGAATCACATTTCTTGTTACACCATGTCTATGGTTGTGCCTGGATAGGTTGTCATTTAAATGCCATCATTCAGGTGAACGGCTAAAGATACGCTGTCGTTCAGGGGAACAGCTGTGGATATGCCATCATTCAGGTGAACAGCTGCAGGTACGCAGTGTTGCAGGTGTACAGCAGCTCTAAATATGCTTTGTGGCAACGGCACAGGCTGGTTGGTGCATTCACTTTAGTTTCCGTGGACTTGTGATAGTATTCAAAGGCACCATGAAAGCTGCAGACTACGTGGAAAGTATTGTGGACCACTTTCTTTGTGTCATGCTTGGTGTCTTTCCCAACAGCAATGGCATCTCCCAGCAAGATATGTTTCCATGTCAAAAAGTCAGAATCGTGTAACAGTGGTTTGAGGAACACAATAGCAAACTCATCTTGAGCTCTTGACCGTGGAAGTCACCTGATCTGAACAAGATGGAAAACACATGGAATGCTGTCAGGCACCAGCTCTGCATGTACAAATCACCAGTGCATAATTTACAGGACCTGTGTACATGCATCTGGTGCCACATACATCCAGAAACCTATGAAGGTCTTGTTGGGTCCATGACATACTGAACTGCTGCTGTATTATGCTACAAAGGCAGACCAACATGCTATTACAGAGGTGGTCATAATGTTTTGGTTCATCAGTGTAATGCTATACAAGAATTGACAAAGCATAGTGTGAGTCTGTAGAAGCAAGAAGCTTGTATTTAAAAATATGTTTTCTGAACTTTCTTCTACAATATGAATCCCAGTTTTTTCAAAAACATTGTCATGGATGATTCTCTGAAGGCTCATTTGGCAAAATATGAACAATTGACACACTAAAAAAAATCTCTGAATACTGTTAAAATTGTCCATATTCTACAGCCCAATAAATAGACAGGCCTGGAAATGAGAGAGAAGGACGTTTATATATCTGATCATATTGTTCAGGATGTATAAGGTTAGTGAGTAAAACAACAGTTTGTAACATTTAACACAGACACTACGGAAGGCCTAATCTTCAGTACCTAGCCTACTTTAAATTTCTGAGACTCTAGACAGCTTATCTATATAAATTTCAATGGCCTCATCATCAGCTGGTTGTTCACTAGTATCATCCATATCTAACACACTGCCATTTCCATCCTGAATTATGATCCCAAAAAGAAAAACATCATTGTTACGCAGCTGCCATTTATTGTTTATATGGACACATGCCACTTAATTTTTGCTAAAGAATACTTTAAAAAATAATATTTGCAATATCCATATCTAGAATGAATATTTTCATAATTCGCCACATACAGATCAGAACTTCATCATCGTAAGTCGCTGTGCTCATTGCTGAGTGTCGTGACCCCATGCACCAAGTGTCTCCATCCTGGACGGTTGCCTGCTGAAGAGGTAGACCAGAGATGATCTTGATTTGACCCATCCATCTGCTCGCTGCTCGCTGCTCTTCCTCTTGGTCTCGTGCCCTCGATCTTTCCTTGCAAGATTATTTTCTCTACATTTTCTCCATCTCTTCTCACAATATGGCCAAAGAACTGGAGAATTTTTTTTTGTGACTTGAAAAGAAAGGCGACTGGAGATCTCAAGTTGTTCAATAATGGGCACATTTGTCCTTCTTTTGGTCCATTTTATGTGTAGCATCCTACGACAGCACCAAAGCTCAAACGCTTCAATGCGGTGTTTGTCTCTGGCCTTGAGTGTCCATGTTTCGCAACCATAAAAGAAGACAGAAAACACGAAAGTTTCAACAAGCCGGATCTTTGTGCTATTTGTTATTGCTCTGCTCTGCCAGATCTTGGTGAGCTGCTTCACAGCCACTCACCCTAGCGTGATATGTCTTCTTACCTCATCTTCACAACTTCCCGTGCTACAGATGGTTCACACAAGATAGATGAAGGAATCCACGACTTCCAGTTCCTGTAATCAACCTGTGTGCTGGATCTGTTCTTCTCGATCAGTTGTTACGAGTTAAGACTTGCTGAGGTTGATGTATAATCTATATGCTACACTAATGTCCTTTATTCTTGTTAGTAGCTCAGCAAGTTCATCTCTTCTGTTGACTAAAAGCACAGTGTCATCAGCAAAGTGGAGGTTGTTGATAGTTCTCCCACCAATTAAGATGCCTTTGGTCCATCCATCAAGAGCTTTCCTAATGACATGTTCTGCATAGATGTTGTACAGTTGTGGGGATAGGACACAACCCTGTCTCACACCTTTTGATACTCTGAAGGAATCAGACGTGCAGCACTTGTCTTTACAGCTGTGAAGTGATTATTGTACAGTGAAACCTCTTTATAACGTTCCTCCATATAATGTTTTCCTCTATGTTACGTCTGTTTTTTTCGGTCCCGACTAAAAGCCCATATAAACAATGTTAAATTTTACTCTTTGCTGATTTTCCTCTATATTACAGTTTCCTCCATGTAACGCTCATATTTTTGGAACCCTGGTCAATTATTTACCTCTTTAAGTGACTGGATGTAGACGCATCGTTTTCCGTTCTGTGGATTCACAGTTTGCACCGGCTCGGAAAGCCCGCGCTCAGCGTATCTGACATGTCAGCAGCAGAACCCTGTCACATGACATGTGACGCACATTCTGCTTGTGATCTTTTTGGTGCCATTTCAGTCGATGCTTTCTTGCTTTGTATTCGTAGCGTGTTGTGTGAGCTGAGCAGCAAAAGTTCGTGTGCCTATAGTTCAATTCTTTTATCTTGGCGGTTCGCGCATGCCCGCCCAGACACGGGAGATTGCTGCGTTGCCAGTTGTACGCGCCAAGAGAAGCAGCGCCATAGTATAGTTCGCAAACTTACGTTTAAGGGGGAGCGCGCAATTATGAAGTAAAGCCACCACGGCCGCATTAACCCTTTCGCTGCTACAGAGACGTGCTCCCCGCATTCCGCGATGTGCACGATTTTGTCATCATTGCGTTGCTCGCCTGTGCAGACACATGGTGTTTCGACTGCTTTGACACTCTTTATCATTCGATTTCATAAAAACTATTTGGCCCAAAAATTTGATTTTTACACATCTTCTTGACTGATACCTTCCCCCCATAAATGACTTAATTTTGTTTTGATGTTCAATGCAGTTATTGTGCAGCATTAGATGTAAACCATTGCACGAAATTTTGAAGAGTTTGCAGAGGTAAAAGTCCATAGCGCATACTTTTCATATGGTCGATTTTAGTTGCCACTCTAAATTTCAAAAAATTACATTCAAACGAATAAAATTCATGAAGTAAGACACTTCGATATTGTTTTTAAATAAAGAAGATATTAAGGATCGGGCAAGGTTTGAACCCCGATCCTTTCGCTTTGCAGCCATACACTTTAACCATTACGCTAACGCAGCTCATCATTCATTGCATCTCGTTAAGGACTTTAAAATATCACGCAAAATACCGACAAACAGTGTTGGTATGACTATGAATTACTCTCGTTTCGTCGAAGTACAATAGGAAATAACAATTACCGCTGTTCATTATTGCAGAAAAGTGGTTAGTGAGAATGATACAAACACCTTTCCTTGCTATCGCCTGAATTAGGAGGCTTATTGCTTGTTTGGTTTAATTAATTAATAGAATATGAAGCAATTGGTATAAAGAATGCTTTTTCCAAACTTTCTATAAAAGAAAGTCTGCTATCAAGACATTGCTTTTTTTCAATTAGTTTATTTATGACTGAACGTTTCTAAAACTGAAGACACTCGTCCGTGCTCTGCACTGCAGTCGAGCTCTGGCAATGTCGTTCTCTGTTCATTGGCTGACTGTGTTTTGTGACGTCAGATGCGCAGAACGAACCAAAACCGGCCGCCGTCATAAATGACGTGCACTTTAGTAAGTGTGTGTCTTCGATATAACGTTTTTTTAAAGCTTTCATCAGTGGACATGAGCGAAAAGCGGAAGAATATTTCTCTGGAAGAGAAGGTTTCTATTATTAAAAAAGTGGAGGCATCTCCTGGCGTGAGTCGCGTGGAGCTAGCGAAGCAATTGGGACTGGCCCCTTCAACACTCAACACTATTATGAAAAACAGATCGTCGATAATGGAAGGGTTTGAGAATTGTAGAAATCTGAAACGTATGCGTTTGAAACCATCGACTTACGACGAAATGGAAAAAGTTTTATTAACTTGGTTTCCGCAAGCATGTGCTGCAAACATTCCTATAAACAGAACTATTTTGAAGGAGAAGGCGCTTCAAATATCACTGCAGTTAGGAATGGACAATTTTAAGGCGTCCAATGGATGGATTGATAAATTTCGACAGCGTCATGGTGTTGTGTACAAATCGGAATGTGGAGAAACTAAAAGTGTGGATAAATCAACTGTAGCTCAGTGGATGCAGACTCTCCTTAATCTGATACAGGGCTACAAACTGCGTCACATTTATAACGCTGACGAAACCGGTATGTTTTTCAATTTAATGCCGGATAAGACATTTACTTTTCGTGGGGAAAATTGCCATGGCGGTAAGAAGAGCACGGAACGTCTTACCGTTTTGTTGTGTACAAACTCCGATGGCAGTGAGAAACTGAAACCTTTGGTTATCGGGAAGCCAAAAAATCCGAGGTGCTTCAAAACATTTCCCCGTTTCCGTGCAAATATACAAACAATGCCAAGGCTTGGATGAAGAGTGAAATATTTTTACGTTTTCTCAGAGAATTTGACACCAAAATGGGGAGTGCTGCAAGAAAAGTGCTGCTGTTTGTAGATAGATGTGCGGCACATCCATCAGACGTACCCTTTCTGAGAAAAGGGAAAGTAATTTTCCTGCCACCCAACTGCACCAGCCGCCTGCAACCTTTGGACTTGGGCATAATACACGCCCTTAAGGTTAAATATAGGACAGCCCTTGTAAAAAAGGCCCTGAATTTGATGGACCAAAGAAAACCGGGAAGCCAGCAAAGCTCACAACTGAAGCTGAATATTTTACAGGCAATAAATTTAATTATGTACTCATGGAGGGAAGTCAGTGCTGAAACTATTAAAAACTGTTTCACAAAAACGGGATTCTGTGAGAATGAGATGGCAGCTCCTGTGGAAGAGGGGTTGGGTTGTTTAGGGAAGGAGACCAGACAGTGAGGTCATCGGTCTCATCGGATTATGGAAGGATGGGAAAGGAAGTCGGCCGTGCCCTTTCGAAGGAACCATCCTGGCATTTACCTGGACCGATTTAGGGAAATCACGGAAAACCTAAATCAGGATGGCCGGACACGGGATTGAACCGTCGTCCTCCCGAATGCGAGTCCAATGTCTAACCACTGCGCCACCTCGCTCGGTCCCTGTGGAAGAAGTTGCAAGTGATTTGCAAGAGTTTCATCAATTAATAGGCAGTGATTCTGTCACTTTTGAGGACTTTGTGGCTGTGGATGACAACGTGGCAACCACAGGAGTACAAAGTATTGAGGAGCTGACTGCAGAGAGAGGCTTGGAGAGTAATAGTGGTAGTGAAAGTGACAGTGACAAGGAAGATGACCGTGTGCCCTCATATAATAAGGCAGCTGAAGCCTTTGAAACATTCAGGAGATACATGATGGCCCATAGACTTGAGGACAGAACAGTAGTTCAACTTGCTCATTTGGAGCAAGAAATGATTGCCATAGAGTCTAGAAGAAATAGAAAACAAGCAAGCCTGCTTGAATATTTTTAAAAATCATAGGTATGTTATTTTCAAATTGCTTAGGTTCCTAGAGTTTTGTGGAAATTTAAGTTCCATTTCATAATTTAATTATTGAAGTAATTTTTTTGTAACTAATTCTTTTTTAATCTGTGCCATTTACTGTGTTTTTATGTAATATTTTCAGTATATCATAAACAAAATTTGGCTCATATTCTATAACTGGGTCAACTGAAGAATGGGATACCACCTGTCAGCTTTGGACAATGATGTCAATCTTAAGAATCGTTATAACTTTTTACCGTACAAACTGATCCATTTACTTTCACCCATCCACCTACTGAGCCCCATGTTTTAATTAAAAAAACTAATCAGGTGATACATTGATCATTGGCAATGAATATCATATGTTGTGAAAATTTAAAATGTCATCTGTGGCACTATTTGTCAAAGCTGATTAGTGGTATCCTGATCTTCAGTAATGCCCTACAATTATTATTTGGAAGCCTTCCTCTTTATAGTGTTTTCCTCTACACAGTGTTCAGAATTTGTGGTCCCTTGAAAAACGTTATATAGAGGTTTCACTGTATAGACTTTTGATCAATGCTATCAAGAAGGGTGGGACACCGAACTCTGCAAGCACCTGCCACAACTTTTCCCAGACAACACAGTCAAAGGCTTTCCTATAGCCACGGGAGCAGATGGAAACAGGAACACAGAACTCTCACGATTTTTCTGTTATTTGTTTTATGTTGGGGATCTGTTCACGAGTTCATTGCCCTTCGACAAAAACTGCTTGTTCTGTGGATATGTGAGGCTGAATGTACAGCTTCAAACATTGGTTCAGGATGGAGAGCAAAATTTAACTTGCGTGAGATATGAGGGCAATAGTTTGGTAGTTGGAGCAGTTCCTGATAGATCCTTTCTTGTGTAAGGGGATGAAGAGAGACTTTGACCAGTCATCCGGCCACTCCCCATTTTCCCATATTCTGTTACACAATTAATGCAGCACATCAATACCTTCCTGTCCCACTTCTTTGATCATTTCTCCAGATATACCGTCTACACTAGGGGCTTTATAATTCTTCAAATGTTGAATTGCATTCTATATTTCACTGCGTAAAATTGTAGGTTCCAAAGTAAGTTGCTCAACTGCTTGATCGTCTGTACTGTTGTTAATTCCAGAGTACAGCTTTTCACAGTACTGTTTCCAGCTCTCAACAACATCGTCCTTGTCTCCAATTGGGTTACACTTCTCGTCATCTACCACCCATGTACAAGGATTAAATTCACCGGTGATGCTGCTGATTTTCTTGAAGAGATCATGTACCTGATTGTGATTTTAATGCTGTTCTATTTCATTACAGATACCATTAATGAAATGTGCTTTGTCCTTTTAACAATTCCATTGTATTACTCTGCACAGGTTCTTGTATCTTTCTTGATCCTGTGTAGTGTGGATACCAGTTTTCCTCAGATGGGTTCTCTCTCTTCTCACCTCGAACTTATGATTGTAAAAAAGCATTTACCTACGCCGTAAATCATGGTTCTCTCTTTCATGTTACAGATGTTTGGAAGCTCACATTTATTTTACAGAAACACATTTTGAACTACTCTTGATAATTTATTTTTCAGTTTTCCACTGTACATAAAAGTTACAGATGCACATAAACACAAATTAAACACTATTTTTGTAACTCACAGAATGGTAACACAATTAACAGGTTTTATGAGATAATTTTTTTTATCATTCCAACAATATGTGATAACTTGAGCTAAACAGATATTTCTTGTTTGTGACACATGAGTGACTTCCATAACGGAAGAGCAAGAAAGGGTTGAGTTTGAGCGAGATATCCAGTACATATTTATATACTACATCCTTGTATAATTAATGTTTCCCATTTCCTGTCTACTAAACAAACACTGCACCCCCCCCCCTTTTTTAGCAGCTACTGTACAGAAGTGTGTCTCTAAAGCAGTTGAGTTTCATATTTTTCTTCTCTTGGGAACATTTAACACAGAAATCACTTAGTTCTTTATCACAAATAACTTCCTTTACTCAACGTCTGTAAAACAACGAGACTGATACAACACTTACCAGCAAGTGTTTATGAACTAAAATGATGTCTCACTTTTCAGAACTTCATTCTGAATCTGTTCCAGTACAAGGCAAGCGGAAGGAGACTATTTCTCCTCTGCAATTTGGCATCAAATACATCAAAATGAAGTAGTCTCAATTTCTCTAGGTATTGACCAACAGGTACACCAGGCAAAAATATCCTGAAGGCAGGTTCTGGAAGATTGGTTTTAATAGAACGAGCCTGCAAGAGAAAAAAATGATATTATACAGAAAAAGTTCAAAACAGACAGCTGCTAAAAATGGGTGGAACTGTTGTGCAGTAAATAAAACAGGTAAGTATATAAGGTGGCCAGATACACTAAAACTATAAGGCTGGCTGCAGTGTTACATCACAATTATTGATTCTGATCCTAACAAGTGGCTTGGTTGTGTTTCTGCACCTATGAAAAAACTTTAGATAATAACAGAAATAACTGAATATGCAGAATGCAATATCAATTAAATACTACCAAAAATCATCTGCTCTGTGATCATAATTTATTGACACACAAGACCTCCGTAAATATAGTCTTCATGAGCTAGGTCCTTGTATGACATGTACACACCTTCTTATGGCAGAGAGACCTTTTTTTGCCACCCATTATGGCAACTGTCTCTGACTGTAACCTTAGATCTGCATCTCACCTTCTGCCAGAATATTCTTAAGAGTGTTTTCATCATCATCTGCATTAGAAATTAGCAAATACTTTCCCAATGGTTTTGACTTGGCTCTATTTCCTACATGATTTATGAAAATAATAGAATATCTAAACCAGGCAGCTGGGTGGAGATTTGATGCATAGTCCTCCTGACCGTGACTCCAGTACATTACCCACTGAACACACTATTCAGCTACACTTATGTTGTGCCCTTGAAGATTTCTGTGAAAACTGCATGGCATAGTGTCCAAATCCTAGGTAGCTAAATAACAGTTATTAGTACCATGAATGATCTGATTAACACTTACAGTTTACAGTGGGCTTTTTATTTCTATAAAAAGATCACCCAGGTCTTTAGTGATAAATGCTCTGCTTTTCCAAAAACACTTTAACAATTACAACATTGCATACAATTTATTGAGTCCTCTGTGAGCTTTGTTAAACAACTGAAATGTTCACACAAATGTGTTTCCGTACTTGCAGAAAACTTCACACGAACTATCCTCTTACCATTCAATATGATCCTTGTTTTATAACCTCAGAGCAGCATCTTTACTAAGATTATGAAATACAGATACACAAGAGGATGATAATTGTATGGTCTGTAACTTTATGCTTTGTATTGCTGTGTAATGGATATTCCACATATGTCACAGAGATCTACTGGATAAAAATGCATCAGCTACAGCTACCTATTACCTACACATATAAATCACAAATCACTTTAAATGAATGACAGTGGTTACTACACACTGTACCCCATATTAATGTTTCTTCCTATTCAATTCACAAGTGGTGCATGGGGTAAGGAGCACTTAATCCTTTGACTATCAGAGGCGCACCACCTGCTTGGCGCGCTGAAGCACTGCAGCCCACACGTAATCCAACTACTTGCGCTAAGTACCTGTTTCTCAAGCCGCCGCCGGGGCCGGAGATGCCTGCACTGCCTTACCCAACCTGTGCTGAATATTTATGGAATGATTACGACTCCAGGCGAAGCACTGTGCCCTCTCACGGCTGATACTGGATAAATGCTCTCACTACATAGTTTCTCTGCAGAATCAAACTGAATCTATTTTTCCACCACTATGAATTATATCTTGCTTGTTGTTTATTTTACACGATTTTTGTAGCTTATGCCGAAAGCTACACGATTCGTTAGATTTACCTCAATAGTTTACGTTCTTTCTTCCATACCTGTTTACAACATCTGCATTTCTCTGTGAGTTCCTCACTGTACTAACTCAATAGTGAATAAAATAAGCCATAGATTACAGATGACTGTGCATTGTTTTTGTTGTTCAAAACATCATATTACACTGTTTATAGAAGAAAGCGACATACAGATCATCATTCATATCGCTTTACATCAGAATTTACTGTGAGAAACAGTAAGAACAATTATACTTCACTTCATTAAATTTGTTTTGTGATGTGTTTGGAAATTTCACATGGCCTACTATTTGTTTCTGAGAGCACAACAAATTGAGTGCTTTGTCATCCGCCGTCAGATTCTTTACCTGTATAGGTACACTGTGTAAAGTGTTCCACCCAGGCATAGATGCAGCTGTCCTTTGCAGATGGTAATCAATGGTGTTATGATTTGGAATTTCCAGAAATGATTGACTAACTGCCACAGATATTTCTTCTTGTGCTGTACTTTTAACTGTTGCACATAAGCACTCAATAGATTTTCTGACATTTGAAAGCTGTGAAATCACTGTCTTTTATTAGCACATTAAATTCACTTATAGAGAAGATTGAAAGCTATTAACTGTAAATGTAGGAGTTCCTTTTACACTTTGTGAATATATTTTCCATCCCTCTTTTTGATCTGGACTTTGGACCAGCACTGGCAAACGTAAATTATATTTCTATTTTGTTTTTTGCTTTTCTGTAATTTTTTTTTGTTCTCCAAGATTTTTTCTGGTAGCATTGCTGTATTCGTTCTGTGCTGTGATTAGTAATTCATTTTTGTGTGGCAATTTTCAAAACAGGGTACGACAGACAATGGTACCTTGCAAGTTTTATATTCGTATCTGCTTTCTCAATGCACTTTCTTTTTCCAGCAAATAATGCATCTACAGGTTAGGATACTTTTCTTCGAATGCTCACTTGTTGGAATGTCTACAAAATGCCTTCCCACAAACCTTAGAGAATTATCATCAGAACACCTTCCCTTGCGCTCTGGTGCACACGTTTCCGTAAGTTCCCTTACCAGCGAAACTCTGCTATTGTCATTTTATGACCTGTTAGTGACCTGTGTAGAATATGAGCATTTAAAAATCTCAGTTTGAGAGCATGAAACAAGAACTTCTCACACCACTTCATTGTTTTTTGTATACAATCGGCAGAGCTAAGCAGCATATCAGAACTATCAACTGCTCCCATATTCAAGTTGAAATCTACAACACTTTGTGGTTTCTTAATTTTCTCTCCAATAGTCCTGTCAGGCTTTCCTGTGTCAACCATTTCTGTGGTGTTACATATGATCAACATCTACACCTCCCTTTTGTCACATCACTTCATAGCAAGCATTGTATTAGTGCACATAAATTGAATATTTCCTCATTCAAGTTTCGGCATGTCGCATCTGTTCTTACAGACAGCACCATATGCATTTGTCCCATGACTATGAAGCCAGGAAAATAAGTCTGGGCTTGAGTACCAATTATCGAAGTAGAGGATCTGTCCATATTCTAAACAGTGATTTATTAGTGTAGTCACTACGCACCACTTTCCCCCAAATTGTGGAACTCTCTGTTGATGTCCCTGTAGAAACAATGAAATCTAAGACATAGCCAGTCTCACAATCACATAACACAAATTTTTTTATTACGAATCTACTCTGTTTTGGTGAAATGAATTGTCATTTGGCCGCAGTGTAAGTGAATTATTAGGTCCTGTGACTCTGCCATGACAATAGTAAAACAGCTACACTGCATGCCAAAATGACAGATAGATGTGCTGTTGGTTTACAGGAAAACAGAAATCTGAAAAAGCGCCTATCAATAGTCACTGGCATTTGCGAATGCGCACGGTTTGGTGCAGCGTTGCACAAGTTCCCCGAAACACAGTGGTACCAGCACACATCCTCCTGTGCGTCAGGTGAAGGCGTAGGCATAGGCGAGCAGGGTGCTGACCTGCTGTGGGAGCGTCTTCTGTATCTTGGCCAGCTGCGATGTTCACTGACACTGCAACATGCTACCAGCTGAATAATCTGTTATGTCAGTTGATCAACCTTCACCTCTAATGCATCGTACACAGCTTGCTCTACTGTGGTGGCTGTACTCGTGCACTGCATGGCTGATACTGTAATAGGCATGGGTGAGACAGCATCCAGCACTTTGTCAGCCAATTCCGCCATGGCGTCTAACGATATCTGTGACTGCGTCATGATAATCGCCTTGATAGATGGAGGTAAGCATCTGCTCCAGATTGTACACAGCAGATGATCAGGTATGGTACCAGCATCAGTTTTACTTCTAAGATGCTGCAGATACTGTGACAGTCTTCGGTCTCCAATGTCTTCTTGGGTTAGTACGTAATGGAAATCATGTCGGGGTCACCACTTTAGTTGCAGTGTAAATGAATTAGGCCCTGTGACTCTGCCATGCCATTAGTAAAACAGCTACAATGCACACCAAAATGTCCTGTAGATGTGCTTTCAGCTGACGGGAGAACAGCAGTCTGACGAAGTGCCTATGTTCAACTGCCGCTGGCATTTGGAAATGTACACGGTTTGGTGCAGCTTGCACATGTTCCCTGATGCCTGTGGTACCAGTACACATCCTTCTATGCATCAGGATCCCACTTCTGACACCAGAGTCACAGCATCTAATTCATTTACACTGCAGCTAAAGTGGTGACCCCGACGTGATCTGGCCTGCCTGTGTGTACGTAACACCAGTAAAGAATGAATGAGAATCAAGTGGCTGCTAACCCAGCAGTATCTAGACTAGCTGTGGGGCAACCATCGTTCTGGCCACAAAACCCGATGCTGTGGTTTGCCCAGGTAGAGGCAAATTTTATTTATTCAGGTATTACCGCAGTCACATCTAAATTTGAATTGGTGGTGAGCCAATTGGAGCAGCAATTGTGGCAGAAGTGCGAGATATCATCATTGCACCACCTGAAAGGAGTGTATACAAATGGTTGAAGATGGAACTGATCCGCCGCTTATCTGCATCACAAGAAGAGCGCATCTATCAGGTACTAACTCAAGATGATACTGGTGACCGAAGACTATCACAGTCTCTGTGGCATCTTAGAAGTAAAATTGACACTGGTATCATAGCTGATCATCTGCTGCATACAATCTGGAGCAGTCGCTTACCTCCATGCAGTCAGATATGTCGTTAGACGTTGTGGCAGAATTGGCCGACAAGGTGCTAGATGCTGTCTCACCTGTGCCTATGATGGTATTGGCTGTGCAGTGTGCGAGTATAGCCACTATGATAGTGCGAGCTGCATATGATGCATTAGTGGTGAAGGTTGATCAACTGACGCAACAGATTAGCCAGCTGGTGGCGTCGGGCGCCACATCTAGTGAGAATTCTGGCACATACAGCTGTTTTACTGACGGCATGGCAGAGTTGCAGGTCCTAATTGTGGTTAAAGTCTGAAAGACAACTGTTCTTTGAATAATAATAAACTTTCATCAATGCAGAGTTTCTGATGTGGATTAATGCACAACAGAAAGCTGTTCAAACTTTATTGACAATATTCCTAATTTTGAATTATCTATCTCCTCCAGTATTGGCAGAGTTGTCACTGAAATGTAGCATTCTCATAAGTAACAAAAAGCGATCTCTTGACAACAGTTCACTAACAATTGGAGGATTTAGAAGAACATCTCTGGTCAATTATTCACTAATTTTCATTTTTTTCACACGAGGCATCAGAAGACAAACAGCTATGACACAATACATTTATTCACATCCAGTATCTTTCCACTTTGATATTCGAGAATGCCCTGATTCTGGAGTATTCTCCTTGATGAATAAATAAAACCGATTCGTTTCATCACCTATATATTTCATCACTTCTTCTGTAAAGAATAACATGAAAACTGACGGAATACTTGGCTCATTCCCTATTTGACACATTTCCCAATAGCTTATCATCAAATGGGTGATTAACTGGCTGAAAATCATTTTACTTCCAGTCAAATTTATTGCTATGATGTGATTTCTTCGTAGGTGTTTCGCTATCAATTTCTGAATCTGAAGATTCAGAACAACTAACATCTCTTGTTGAAACACGAGTCTGCATTGACTCCCCTGCTGATGTGGACTGTTTATGAGTACAGGTTTCCAATTCTGTGGTAGAGCTATCACTTTCATCAAAATCAAGTAGTTCGTCCTCACTGTCGCTCCTCGTAAGAATCTCCACAATTTTTTCCTGAGTGCACCCACTATATCTTGCCATTTTCTTGTAAAATACATGATGCGAAGAATACTAAAGCCTAGGCTCACAACAGACAAAGAATCAGATGACAAGCTAGCAGCTAGAACTGCGAGAAGCTACTCGTCAATAGCAGTGAAAGGGTTAAAATGCTCCTTTGCATGCATCTTGTAGGAAAGTTGTGGTAGAACATAAATAATTTAGGAGTAAAGACAACCACTCACCGGAA
Source organism: Schistocerca americana (assembly GCF_021461395.2). NCBI lineage: Eukaryota > Metazoa > Arthropoda > Insecta > Orthoptera > Acrididae > Schistocerca > Schistocerca americana. The sequence goes on from NC_060120.1 coordinate 485,976,384, forward strand.
AGCTTAATTGCTGAGTCATCAACAGGAGCACACAAAACTTGCAGTTCGGTAGGTGGCCTAAGGTGTCAGTTGGGTGAGGGAGAGAGATGGGAGGCAAGAGGACGGATTAAGAATGGGTAATCAGCAGCTCATAAGGAAGCAGGAGGGAGGGGTGGCAGATGCAGGGGGTAGGCATGTGGGGAAAGGTGTCGGAGCCAGTGAGGAGCAGTACACAATGAAGGAGACATTGAGATGTGTGTTGGGAGGCGGTGATAGAACAGTGAAAGGGAAAACTTGGGTGGGGGATATGGTGATAGTGGAGGACATGGTGATGAGGCAAGGAGGGATACAGGAGCGAAAGGTGTGTTACAAGATTATTGCCCACCTGCTTGGTTAAAAAAATAACTGGTGCTGGTGGAAAGGATCCAGATGGTCTGGGTTGTGAAGCAGCCATTGAAACGGAGCATATTGTGCCCAGATGTGCGTTTTGCCACTAGGTGGTCAACTTTGTTCTTGGCCATAGTTTGGTGGTGACCATTCGTTCTGGTGGACACCTTGTTGTTTTTCATACTGGCATAAAAATCTTTGCAGGGATTGCAAAAGAGCTGGCATAAGATTTGAGTGCTTTCACAGATTGCCCTGTCTCTGATGAGGTAGGGTAAGCCTGTGGCACAAAATGGAATAGGGAGTACTGAGTTGATGGATTGGGCATGTTGTCTTGTACCTGGGTCTTCCACGGGGATATGATCCTTGTGGCAATGGGTTGGGATTGGGAATGTCACAGGGATGGACTAGGATATTGTGGAATTTGGATGGGTGATGGAATGCCACTTTAGGATGGGTGAGAAGGATCTTGGGTAGGATGTCCCTAATTTCAGTGTGAAGGATATGATTCAGTTGTTCCATTATAGGGTGATGAGTGGAGCATGTCTTTGTAGCTGATTCTTGGAGGTAGTGATAGGATTAGGCATAACCCCCCTCTCCCCTCCAACCTAGTCTGCGTACAAATTTCCCCTGCCATATCCTCAACCAACCCCAATCCCCACACAACATCAGAGAATTAGGTATAAAGGAGTACCACATCTCTCGTCACCCAGTATCAGCCTGGACTCAAACAACCGTATCCTTTACCAGCACTTTGATTATCTATCACCACGCTCTAAATGAGGGACACATTACCCAATATGCTTCCCACCTCTCCCGGAGTGGTGTTTCATCACCCACCCAACCTAAACGTCCTCGTCCAGCCTTACGTCACTCTCACTGCCAATCACTTACCACAAAGATGATATTACTGTGCAACTGGGAACAATATGCTCAGTTTCAATTGCCTCTTCACACCTCTGGCCTCTGAAGTTTTCTTTCCACCATCAGCTTTTCCATACTATGCAGATGAAAGTTATCTTTGTAACACACCCTTCACTCGTGTAACCCTCCTAGCCTTGATCTCCATTAACCCATTGTCCCCACATCTTCATTCCAACAGTTTCCCCTTCCTCTGTCCTCCCATTTCACATATCCACGTCACCTTCATCTTGAGACACTCCCCACTGGCTCTGACACCCTTGCCCAACATGCCTAGCCCATGCACCTGCCATGCCTCTTTCCAACATTGTTAGCCAACAAACTGGCTGCCTTCCTCTGATCTACTGACTACCCACTCCTAACCCCTCTTCCTGTCTTCTGCCCCTCTTCCCTTTACACATTCTACCCAACAAATTCCCCATCCCATCCTACTGCACCTGCCAAACTGGAATCCTGGCATTTTATGTCCAGCTGGTAGGTAGGGGCACATGTTTTGTGTGTGTGTGTGTGTGTGTGTGTGTGTGTGTGTGTGCGTGTGTGTTGCAGTGGTGGCATCTTATCTTCACACATCTACCAGTTCAGGTTTTTCAACATTTTCTGTCCTCCTTTTCATACATTTGATACAACCTGTTTGTCCTATTTGGTAGGGTCCCACACACTTGAACAATATTCTAGGGTGTGTCACAAGAGTGTTAGGAGAACAATCTCTTTGTAGACTGACAGCTTTTTAAGTATCCTTTCAATGAACTTAAGTCTGCCACCTGCTTTACGCATGACTGAGTCTATGTGATAATTCTAAGTCATATCCATCCACCCCCCCCCCCCCAAAAAAAAAAAAAAAAAAAAAATTATTACACTGAGATAATAGCAGGGGGTATGATTCCAAAGGCAACTCGTTGATATTGTAGTCATGTTTTTCTGTTTTGTGAAATGCGCAATTGTACATTTCTGAAATTTTGGAGCAAGAAGTCATCTTTCCACCATTTTGAGTCCTTATGAAGATTTGAAAATATTGTGTGGCTTTTCACATAATGCTTCTTCACGGATTACTGGATTATCTACAAATAACCTGGGGTTGCTATTAACTTTGTCTTCAGTGTCATTAACTCACAACATGAGTGGCATTGGTCCCAATAGTTCCGTAGGGCATGTCTGAAATTGTATCTGCATTACTGAAGCTTGTCCATCTAAGAACTGTGCTGTGTTGTCTCTACTAAGAAATTCTCAATCCAGAGACATATTTCTTTTGATACCCATTCAATCATATGCTAATTAATAAATGCTGATGGGGTACTAAGAAATCCATGCTGGTTGGCATGGAGAAGGTCATTCTCTTCAATATACTTCAATATATTTGAGCTCAGAATATCTTGTAATATTCTAGCAAAGATTGATGTCAATGATATTGAATGGTAGTACTGTGGACGTATGTCTTGTAGCTGTGTGTAGCTTCTGCCTTGTCAGTCCAGTTCATCCCTGGTCTGGGGGTGACTTCACTCTCTAGCAGTACCAATTTGCTTAAGTTTTTTGTCTGTATGTCTGGTGGATTTACATGAGTCTTTTCTAAACCCTTTTTGACCTGCTGGGTCTAGGGGTATGGTTTTGAGCTGTCGCAATTTTGTGATTGTGTCTTAGGTGTTGGATGTCTGAATACACCCATAAAATTTCAATTTTCTTTTTCTGCTGTTTGCCATGAGATTTGATAATTTTTTGGTTATTTTTCACTGCTGTGGTCCGTGTCCATCTTCTGTTCTTTTGAGGCCAATTATCTTTCTTAGAATTTTGCGTTTTTCTTTTAAAATATCTTCCAGATTACCTTTTCTATGGATAGTAAGCATTTCACTAGCATATACTTTAGACTTGATAACTATGTTATAGTTCCCAATTTTTGTGTCCATGAACATACATTTCTTGTTGTAAATGTTTCGGATTTTACCATATACTCTCCTAAGCTTTTGGATCCAAATTTTCTGTGCTATGTCCTCTCCCCCAGCAGATTTAAGGAGCTCACCTAAATACTTTAATACATGAAATGTATTTGAAGTTGTGAATATGGACATCCATATGGTAAGGTGACTTCTTGCGATAAGTGGGATATCTGGGTCCGAGTTCTAGTCTGGCGCAAATTTTCATTGTTGTCATTCCATTATAGAGCTGATGGTTGTCCATATTCACAACTGCGAACACATTTCATGTATTTCATAATGGATGCAGTCACCACAATGCCTTTTCCTTCGGACAGGCATGCATGTCCGAACAAACATCGAGTCGTACTTCTGAACAACACAGACACTGAAATCACAAATACTTTAAGTATGGAACTCTCATTTTGTCTACATTTTGTGATCCGTTTTTGAGTAGGACTTTTGCACAGATGTACTTAGTTTTTTTTAGAGGATGTTTGGAGGCCAACTCTTTCAGTGCATTCTTTAAGAGAGTCTATCTTTTTAATTGACATTGTCTTGTCATCTTGCTAGTACTGCTAGAGCATCTTTGAAAGCTATACAAGAAATTTAGATATTTTTAGACCTCTAAGTCATTTGGTTTCCAATAGTTTTGGTTTTTAGATTATTTATTCTACTCTTGCACAACTTTATCCAAACTCAGGTTAAAGAGGGTAGGAGACAGATGGTCACCATGCCAAACACTAGTTCTGATCAGAAATGTTTCTGATGCCTCACTGATGAGTTTTACTTTGAAGGTTTTGTTGGAGAGAGTTTGTTTGATGAGATTTGGAGTTTTAGGGTCGGGTCCTTGTTCTTCAAGAATGATAAAAAGGGCCCGTTGAGCAAAGGAAATGCACATCTTCTTGCAGTCCATGAAGGAAAGTGTGATCTGTCTGTTCCCTGAGTGCTTTGTATTTTAGTGTTATTTTTAAAGTGGATATTTGTTCTAAACAACTTTGACCAGTATGGAAGCCGGCTTGGTATTCGCCAATATCTCCATGTTTTATTTCAGATGTACTATGTTACGCTTTCTGTGTAAGTTTCTTTACCGTGCCTTTATACCATGGACAGTACTTCTTACAACCAGCTGTTCTACAATGTTCATATCTGTCCCGTGCCTGGTCAACTACAGTTCTAAAATAGAGCCACAGTTCATCTACATGCTCCTGCCCAAAGCTACATGTTGTTCTCCGAGATATGACACTACTGTCTATTTATCTAGTTTACTGAACATTTAAGTCTTCCTCCTTGATTTAATTGCCCTTTGTACTTTAATAATCTATGCTGCTGTAACTGCCTCATGATCACTGATGCCAGTTTCAACATGGACATCTTCAAAGAGGACAGATCTCTTCGTTCCCATACATCTAATATCTGAACTATCTGTTCTAAATAAATTTCACAGAAAGTACAGTTACTATTTTTCAGAATATTGTGACACACCCACCACTTCTAAAACTGTAATTATTCCATCCCATCAGGTGGATGATTACTGTCTCTTGTAATGAAGACAGTACAATTTATTTTGTTATGGAGCACAAAGGCTCTTCTCGTATTAACCTTCCATTCAGCTTTGTTTGATGTTCACTTTATTTTGTTGGCTGAGGTTTTCTCCAAAGTTATCAGTTACTTGGGGGTGACTGGTGGTCGATACACTGACCCAGTTATATCTTTATGCCCATTCTCAATATTAAATCTCACACAAATGATCTCATTTTATTTACTATGCAATGGATTGAGTTTCTTGTATACTGCAATGAATACACTACCTTCACTTCTCATTCGCCTACCCTTTTGCTATTCACTCATACTTTGATTTACTCAAAAATCTCACAGTTTCAGGCTTTACCTAGTATGATGTGAGCTGTACTAATTTTTAGGACCACTTCAAATTCCGGGACCTTGCTGCCAGTATTTCAGCAGCTGATGACTGGCATTTAAATAGTCTCATTTGGGATAGGGGCATTCCTTTGAGCCTTACAATAATACTTTGAAGGACAATACAGTTATTATCTGGACTAGATGAAGAGTCACCTAATTAAAAAAAAAAAGAAAGAAAGAAAGAAAGAAACCCTTGTGCATACCACCACACACACTAATTAGCTGCCTGGATAGTAGCCTCTGATATAAAGTGCATCCTTTTGCCACTTATCAAGACCCTGTTGTTTTGAACCACATGGTACAAATTTGGCAAGTTACAACCTAGATTGTCACATAATCCTCAAAGTCTCTGGTTCAGGCCTTCTACTACACTAAGAACCAGGGGGATACAAACAATTCGAGGAACAATGTCGCAGATAGTTTTGTTGAAATTCTGTGAGCAAAGCTAGCCTTCTCAACCTTTTTTTGCCACTGGCTGTAAAAATCCAAATATGACCTTGGAGCATCAATAAAATCTCAGTTTAAAAGTCATGTCATTTTGAATAAAACACTTGAGCTTTCAATAACTCTCTCTGCCACTGTCATCAGGAGCTGAAATCACTGACTATATTTCAACTCCTGATGATGATGGCAGAGACAGATATCAAAAGCCCAAGTGTTTTATTCAAAGCGGCAGACTTGTAAAGTGAGATTTTACAGAAGCATACCACCACGAAAGACTTGGAACCCAGATGACAGGCATTGTTTCTTGTGTGCACCACAATATACAGCTAGTTGCACCCTGTTCTCTAAATGGCTTCCACAACAGCATCTTCAAACCTGCTGAATGAGACCTCATGTGAGTGCACTATGTAGTCATTCTTATTCCTTACAGTAATTTCCCTAGTGGGTGCCATTAATTGCCAATCAACAAGCTGTTAACCTCTTGTGGTGACATCCCCTTGACATGGAACACAGCAGGCTTCCCAAACTGTGAAGTGTATCATATCAGCTCAGTTCCAATTTCAATGGGAAAGAGCACCTCAATCTTGTTGATTAGAGAGATATATGTGGATGTATTAGATTTACAACAGCAGTGCCAAATTATTCAACAGAACATGCAGGATGCCTTACAATCAACAACAAGTATGCTTTCTGTAAACTTAAAGGATAATTGTAGGACCATCTAACAAACGATCATAAGTCATAGTACTCTCAAACCACATGCACCTTATCCAGAATATAAATGCATATACGTTATTATTTTTAACTTATGGGGCAACAGGGTACCATTATGATGTAAAAATGAATTTCTGATCACGAGAGGGCATTCAAGCAGCACAGCAAGCTCGCAAGTTTTCTGTAATGCCATACTGTCATTTGTTGGTGTATTAGACTTCTAAAAAGGTATTCCCATTGTGTGTTTCATATGAGCTGCTCCATTATTTTTACAGCTGTTCCTACTACCTTTCTCCTATCTATATTCCTGTATGCTATATGAGAACACACCGACCTTTTCAAGATGTTGTGAGGCTCTGGCAGCTACTGTGAAGATTACATCACGAGTGTTGTCTGAGCTGCTTCCACGGATAATCTCTTCCTGAGAGACACCTTTCTCCATCATAACATCTTGTGGTAATGGTGGTGCTAGTCTTCTCTCAGCACAATGAGGTACCGAACGAACCATGTTGGTAAGACCCTGCGCTTTTCCTAAGTGACTAGCAGCATGATCAGCATGAATGTTTTTAATGCCTGAAGAAAGAAACAAATAGTCAGCAGATTGTTCTAAGTGAAGGATATTTTCATACACATTTGAAAACTGATTCATAAGATGCAACAACATTAAATGACTTTTCCTTTTTAAAAAAGGAACAGCAGCATGCTTTGTGCAGCATAATATGTATTTGTGTTATGCTGGTTATAAGATTTTAAAACTGAATTGTATCCTCACTGTGCACCACACTCTGTCAATGCACTGACTGGTCTTTTTCTCTTCCCTGCTCCGCCACAGCCTCCTGATGCTGCACATGGCAGCCATGTCCTGCCACCATCAGCCACAGCATGCTCAGCCAGGAAGCACTCACTTCTTTCCTCCCAACGACGCCCTACCCCACTCTGGATTGCTGCTTCTGTTCGATTCAGTTGCACTCTGGATGGAGATAGCACTGTGTGCATGAAATGTGCTTGCCTGTTTCTTTGAATGAGTATATGTGTTTTCTTTCTGAATGGGGCTTTGGCTAAAAGCTCAATGTTTAACATCTTTTCACTGTGGCTGTCTGCACCTCACCTTGTCATCTTTATGTCCAGCAGCAATCTATCCTTTTCATAATATTGTTGATAGTCAAACCTGGACTTTCCTATGTTTGATTTTGTCTAATGGCTTTCCTTTCATCCCACAACCCAGTGATGTTTCCCTTTGTTACTATTCTCTAAAGCATTACTCTACTCAAGCGTCCATTCTTCCCTGCAGTTTTTCATCACCTTCCAAATTGCACACACTCTGACATCTGAACCACACTGAATCAACAGTCTCGACTGTGCATGACACTGCTACATGACCGTGCAGATTGTTGGTAAGCATCTCACACTCATTCTTCCACTAATAATTATAATTTTTCCTATTGATCACATTTCCTCCATCATCCTCGCATATTTTCACAAATTATTTTCCACACCTACCTGTGCCACATGCATTTGTGAACCTCGACTTAACCAATACACCCTCCCCCCCACCCTCTCTCTCACTTCCCTTATCGCAACATGTACATACTCCCATATCCCATTGCTTCCATCCTTTCTTCTCCATTTTTTAAACATGTTTGTTCGTATTTGTACATATTTTTATTCGTCTTTTTCTGTTATCCGGCTCAAATCACAATCATTTAACACTTCCATTTGTCCATTTTCTACATCATTTCCCATTTCCCTAATGCCACAGTGGACCCCTGCTCCATCTTTTGGTTCAGGAAAGTATCCCTTTCCCTGTCTAAAATGCAGCAGCACACCCTGTTCTTTAAATCCTGCCTAAAACACAGAATCTGTCCAACAACCTAGCCATAAAAATTTCTTTCTCTGGATCCTTTCACAATGACCTTCACTTTTTCAGATTTCATCAACCCGTCCCTCATAAACCTGGTTCTCTCCATGGTACAGGCATCCTAGAATCACCTCTGCAAGATACGGCTGCTGTGCAATCCCCTACTACACACATCATGTCTCTTGAAATTGAATCCCTTGCACTCTAGCATCTAGAAGAGCTTTCCAGACAATACCACCTTAAGTATCCACCCTGTCAACATCCTACTCCTGCCTTGAGGCACCACTACCTCATATCTTACACACAGTGTTGCTCCTTGCAACCCCCTCAGAGCACCCAGACCCTACCTGGCTGACTTTTCCAACTTGCCACAATCCCAAAACTCCCAACCAACACTCCACTAAATTGAGAGCCAAAACAATCCCAGAACATAGTTGTCAACGTTTCCACCAAAATCCTCAATCTCATAGAAGTTTCAGCTGCATCCAAAGCCCTCACTTTCAGCCAAATTTAACCATGTTGAACTGGTCAAAGACCTACTCTCCTCCCAATCCCAGCAATGGAAACTCTTCTTCATCACTGACCCCTCCCACCAAAGCCAACCTGATCCCAACACTGAAGCACACCTCTCTCATTTTATACTACTCTCCAACTGTGATCCCCCACCTCTCCCACCTAAACACCCCATGGTCACCTTACAGACTTCCTTACCTCCAACTTGGCTCACCATGCTTCCCCACATTCGTCCCTAAGAACACCAACCTTTCAGCACACAAAAGGACAGCCATACACAGCTCCAAAACAGATTCTGATATAATCATCATACCTACAGACAAATGTTCCACTACTGTAGATGTGAATCACAGTGACTTCCAGGTGGAAGGCCTCTGCCAATTGTCTGACTCCTCCACCTACGAAGTCTGTCATAGAGTTCCTACCTCAGAATTTCAATGTAAGCTCCAGTCCCTACTTAAAGCCTTAGGCTCTTCCCAGAACCTCTCTCTTGAGCCCATTTCTCTTCTCACTTTCTGTGACACCCTGCACACCTACCTTCTACACGTTCCCCAAAATCCACAAACCCAACAATCCTGTACACCCCATTGTAGCTGGTTATTGTGCTCCCACTGAAAGAATATGGGCTCTCATTGGCCAACACCTCCAACCAACTGTCCAGAATCTAGCCTCAAACATCAAAGATACCAACCACGTCCTTCAAATTCTCTCCATCATCCCCCACCCCTTGACCCCTGGATCTTTACTCATTGCTGTTGACACAACTTCTCTATACATCAACATCCCACATGCTCATCTCTCTCCTAACATCCTTCAGACTCCAAATCCATTACCTTATTCCTCATACACCTTACCAACTTTATCCTAACATACAACACTTCTCCTTTGGAGAGAAGGTACACACATGAACCCACAGCACAGCCATGGGCACCTGCATGGCACCCTCTCACGCCATTCTGTTTACGGGCCAATGCGAGGAAACCTTCCCAGCCTCCCAAAATCCCAAACACCTTTCTGGTTCATTGATGATATCTTCATGATCTAGACTCAGGGCCAAGACATCCTATCTTCATTCCTTCAAAATTCAACACCTTCTCTCCCATCTGCTTCAGCTGGTCCTTCTCCAACCCAGTATGTCCTCCCTGGGCATTGACTACCTCTTCTCTTATGGCTCCATCACACATCTGTCCAGCTTAAACCCATCAACCACCAACAGTACTTGCATTTTGGCAGTTGCCATCCCTACCTCTCATAAAAACACCTCCCAAATATCCTGGCCAACTGGGGACAGCAAATCTGCAGTGGCAAGAACTCCATTGTCCAGTATGTTGTAGGTCTCACAAAGGCCTTCACAGACTGACACAATCCCCAGACCTAGTCCACAAACAGATTTCCTGTGCCATAACCCCCCCCCCCCCCCAAGAACCACATACAAAAGGGCAGCATCTTTGTCATCTAATATGCAGCCTTGGCGAGGGCTTTAATTATCTATCATCATCACCTGAAATGAGTGACATTCTACCCATGATCCTTTCCACTCCTCCTAAAGTGGTGTTCTGATGCTCACCGAACTACCTTGACATCCCGGTCTATACTATGCCAACCCCTTGCCACACACAGATCATATACCTGTGGAAGACTCGGGTGCAAGACCTGCCCAATCCCCCCCCCCCCCCCCCCCCCTCCTCAGAACCACGTATTACAGTCTTGACACAAGGTTTCCTACCCAATTAGAGGCCAGGCCACCTGGAAAAGGAGTCATGACATGTACCACCTCTACCCCTGCTGCAATCATTTTACAGCTTTTTATATTGGTATGACAACTGACCAGATGTCCACCACGACAAATGACCACTGCCAAACAATGGCCAAGAGCAAAGTGGAAGTCCTGATGGTACAACATGCAGCTGAACATAACATGCTTCATTTCAGTGGCTGCTTCATAACACAGGCCATCTGGATCTTCCCCTCCACCACCAACTTTTCTGAACTGCACAAATGGGACTTATCTTTACAACACATTCTACACTAGTGAAATTATCCCATCCTCAACCTACTGTACCTTACTGCCCCCACACCCTCCACCAAACAGTTTGTCCTCTCTGTCCCACCGCCTTCCAATTCACACCCTCTTACACTCATCGTCCACACCTCTCTATCAATGTACCCACTGATCTTCCCTCTTTTCTGCTCCTCTCCTTTTCTGCTCCTGGTTCTCCTCCCCACCCCCAGAGCATCCTGAAGCTGTGCATGGCAGCCTTGTCCTGCGACCATTTAGTCCCTGCATGAGCTGCCTGGCTGCACTGACATCTCTCCCCCTACCTGTACCCTGCTGCCCCTCCGCCTCCTCCATCCCACTCTGGATTCCTGCTTCCACTTGACACAGTTGCATTCTGGCTGGAGCAGCCAGAGGTAATGCTCACATGTGTGTGAGGTGTGCTTCCTTGTGTGTGTGTGTGTGTGTGTGTGTGTGTGTGTGTGTGTTTCTTTTCTCCTTCTGATGAAGGCTTTGGCCAAAAGTTCTTTTCATTGTTCCTGTCTGCAACTCAACATGTCATCTTAATGGTGAGTAGTGATCTATGCTTTTCACAATATTGTTGCAGTTTAACGTATCCAACAAGATTAAATCTTTTTAGTTATTTTGTTGAAACATATATAATCTCATTTTCAATACTGAGTTGATAGATATTGAAACAGATAATGTGAAATTAACATTTTGTTAACAACATACAGCAAAAATAATCAAATTATGGTATTTAAAGCATACAAAAGCCACAGAAAGAAAGAAAATACAATAAGCTATCCTTTAGTTGATGATTTAATTTGTATACATAAAATTACTTTTAAATTGTATACATGGATAATATTAACACATTTTTATATTTTAACAATGCTGAGGATAAGTTCAAGATGACAAAAACAAATTTAATTGATGATGGGAGTACAACTTAAAAGCTCCCAGGGTGGGCAAGTCTAATTCTCCCCTAGCACCTCGTATAGAATAATGGTGGTGCACGTGTAAACTGACAGACTATTTAATCGTATACTTTTCATCTTTTATTTTTCACTTCGGCCCGATACCACGAATACAGATTGTGTGTCATAACTTATCTGAGTGTAGCATCCCTGTCTAGGCAATAGTAGAACTATTTTCATTTCAAAGTTTATATACATACAATTCAAATTCACAAAAGTATTGGTTACTTTACTGTCTAACTGCTACTGTCACCTAGCTTGTCATATCCATTATGCACTGTTATTTAAATAATAATGTTTGTTGCATCAAAGCATAGAGAAATTACAGCTTACATGTATTACCATTACCATTATAAAAAGAACGAACCTCTATCACTTGCAAATTCAGCAGAGGATAAAATATGTATTAAGTGTGGTGGTCATGCAAAATTTCAGAGTTTCATGGCAAGAGTCAATTTCCATAAAATTCTTCTGGATTGTAGACCATGGCACATAAAATTATGCACCACTGCTGCAAATGTCTTTCATTAGTGTGTGTAGCACTCGACTTCAGTTTAATATACTGTCCCTATCCGGCCTCTGTAATTCCTTAAAAGGAGTGCAAATGAAAATCTGTCATGGAATACAATGTAAGATTATCTGGTGATAACCAAGCAGCAAATATTTCCAATGACAAAGTTTGGAAAGAACAATATTATGAAAAGGACAGATTGCTACTAACTATATACAGGAAGATGTTGAGTCCCAGACATGCACATCAAAAAGACTGCTCTACATTTAAGCTTTCAGCCAAAAGGCCTTCTTCTGAAGTAAAAAATCACACACATATTCTCACAAGCACAACTCCCACACATGACTGGTGTCTCTGGTTGGTGTGATCAGATACAGCAACCAGAGACAGTGGTCACGTTGTCACGGCCAAATTGTGCTTGTGTGAATGGGTGTGTGGGGTTTTTACTTCACAAGAAGGCCTTTTGGGTGAAAACTTAAATATACAGCAGTCTTTTTGTTGTGTATGTTTTCAGCTCAATGTCTCCACTATATGATGTATAGCAATCTATCTTTTTCAGAATATTGTTGTCATTCCACCCTGGACTTTGTTGTTTAAAGAATGCTTAGAACAATATAAGTGTATAATATGAAGTAAAACCTGTGACTAAATTCGAAAAGGAAACTGTAGGAATAAACAATAAATACTCCATTCTCACGAAAAGTGGCTGTAAATGACATTAAGTAAAAACCAAGTCAATGGTTTCATTAAGAAACTGATCATAGTCCTTCCATTTTTAAATTTCACCAGTGTTATTATAATGACTTTCCATTCAGGTATGACCTACCTTGTTGGTCATGTGTTAATAGAAAAATTAGACAAACTAATTATGAACTATAGTACTTTTGCACTAAGTTTGTGAACATTAAGTAGCTGCAAAAGGATATTTTCACCATATGTCATATGTACCTGAATCAGCTCAGCAAGAAGGAACTTGCTACATATGTAAACCAGAGTCTACAGAAAGCATTCCATGAGAAGAAAAAAAGGCAAGTCTGTAATTGCGTTGGGCTCACTTTCATAGGAAATTTGCTAAAATGGGCCAAATAAATTGCAGATGCAGAGCAAATGCACAGAATTTAAACCAAAGGCCTATAGCACTGCAAATACTGGGAGGTTATATTTAAACTTTCTCTATTTAACACATTACAACACAGAAACTAATTACTGTACGAGTACCAAACTTGGTAGCATTAATGTCCAAAGTATGGGGAGCACGATTTCTATGCATCACAGCACCACTGCCCAGTTCAAAGTATGGCTACCAGGTGCTGTGATCATTGTGATCATAGTTTCACACACCTGACCAGTTGCAGTGCCCTTGTTGATGTGTCAATATGACCTTGGACAAAAGGAGCAGGGCATTATTGGTGAAGCTCTATTATCAAACAACATTAATGCTGCAGCTGCACTTTGAGAATACCACCAACTGAAAGGATTACGGAAGGGTCATCTTTCTCCACCTACTGTGAGGAGCATGATGAAGTTCGAATCAACTGGAGAACTGGGCGTTGCTCTGGGAAGAGGCTGATGACCAGTTGCACCACAGGTGGTTGATGAAATTGCTGTTGCTATGGCAGACAACACTGCACGCAATTCCCAATCATCAGACAGTGTGCGTGCTGTGTCAAACAGTTGAACAGTCCATGGTCGAGTGCATAGAATGTGCTTCGAACCCTTCTCAAATGGTATCCATACGAGATCCATATTGTACAGCAGCTTGCACCACAGGACACACAATGGCGTATTGTTGTTTTCGTGCAAGATTGGGCCCCACTTCACATCATTCATTCATGAAGTTCACCTGCTTCTCTGAAACACATTTGGAAATGATCAAATCATCAGCCAATCATTCCCAATTGCTTGGCCGGCACAATCATCTGATCTCACTCCTTGTGATTTCTGGTTTTGGGGCTACCTGAAGAACAGGGATTACCAGAGGATCATTCACAGATGTGCTGCTCTGAAGTGCAGCATATCAAAAGAGGTAGTCAGAATACCTACAGACATGCTTCGTTCTTCTGAGCAGAATGCAATTCCGCACTTGTAGACTCTTCTGGACACTGATGGGCTGCATACTGAGCCCTTTTTGTAGCAGTAATGGTACCAGTACCAGTACGATTTACCGCAGCAGCACATTAGAAGTGTTTCAATTGAATTTATTCTGCATTATTTCTCTTCTGTATGTCCTTGACATTAATGCTACCAAGTTTGGTACTTGTACAGTAATTAGTTTCAGTGTTATTTGTGTTAAATAAGGAAAGTTTACTTATAACCACTTGGTACAACTCTCAGTACAAAGAAAATCAATAGTCCACTCTAAAAACATATCTCAATGTTTAACTTCTACTTAATAAAATAAGCAAATTTAAAATTCTAATGCATAATGAACTCAGAGATAAGCCACCCACTTCCACATCAGAATACTGGCTTACATCAGAGATAATTCAGTAGGTGTCACTACCAAATTTCAAAGTAAATGAACAGTATTCTAAAACTGAGTGCAAACATAGGTGAGTAGCACAACTGTACCTAACCTCAATGAATTAATTGTTGAGAAATGTTTCAAGTTAATTATCATAAATAGTAGCAAATAAAATCCTGTAGTCACCATTATCTATCATTTTCCATGCTGGAATTTTAAGTAGTTCATAAATAAAATGGAGCTGTTCCTAAACAAAACAACAAACTGAAGTATGATATAGTAATCTTCAAGGGACTTCAACATCGATTGCTTCACGAAAAGTGGGAACAGGAGGGCACTTGTAAATCTCAGGAAAACAAACAATTGCCTAAAGAAACTAAACACACTCAGTAGAATAACACGCAACTCAATGGCAGCCTTTGACCACATTATTGCAAATGAGATGAAACACTCCTCAACTATGCAGTTCTGCAATGCAAGATTCAAAGATCATCTAACACAAATAGTAATGATCAATATAAATATGGTATACAGTGCCAAGTTACAGCACAAAAAAAATCATTGATAAGCTTTAAATCAGGAGAAAGTTAACTTTTTCAACAACCTGCTAAGTAGAGACAAGTGGACTAAAATGTATGGAGTATAAGATGTAAATGAAAAAATTACCATATTCATAGATACTTAAAGCCACTACTTCCACATTGCTTTTTCCCCAGAAAAATGTAACTACTAAGAGCAAGGCCAGTATCAATTGCTGTATCACAACAATTACAGAATCTCCTGCCTGTAAAAGAGAGCTTTAACACTTGCTAAAATAATGCACAACAGTGATTATCTAAACAATGCACCAAACAAAGTAAAAGCTATGTGTAAGTTTATAAAAGAGAAAAATGGCAAAAGATACGTTTCATTTTATTTACAGCAGTTTCAGTGGTCAGTTTTTTGGCTCTTATATTACACTACTGGCCATTAAAATTGCTACTCCACGAAGATGACGTGCTATAGACATGAAATTAAACCGACAGGAAGAAGATGCTGTGATGCGCAAATCATTAGCTTTTCAGAGCATTCACACAAGGTTGGCGCCAATGGCAACACCTGCCACGTGCTGACATGAGGAAAGTTTCCAACCGATTTGTCATACACTAACAGCAGTTGATCGGCGTGGCCTGGTGAAACATTGTTGTGATGCCTCATGTAAGGAGGACAAATGCGTACCATCACGTTTCCGACTTTGATAAAGGTCGGACTGTAGCCTATTGCGACATTGCTGCTCGCGTTGGTCAAGATCCAATGACTGTAGCAGAATATGAAATCAGTGGGTTCAGGAGGGTAATACGAAACACCGTGCTGGATCCCAACGGCCTTGTATCACTAGCAGTCGAGATGACAGGCATCTTATCCGCATGGCTGTAAAAGATCGTGCAACCATGTCTCGATCCCTGAGTCAACAGATGGGGACGTTTGCAAGACAACAACCATCTGCACGAACAGTTCAACGATGTTTACAGCAGCATGGACAATCAGCTCGGAGACCATGGCTGCGGTTACCCTTGACGCTGCATCACAGACAGGAGCGCGATGGTGTACTCAACAATGAACCTGGGTGCACGAATGGCAAAACGTCATTTTTTCGGATGAACCCAGGTCCTATTTACAGAATCACGATGGTCGCATCCGTGTTTGGCGACATCGCGGTGAACGCACATTGGAAGCGTGTATTCGTCATCGCCATACTGGCGTATCACCCGGTGTGATGGTATGGGGTGCCATTGGTTACACGTCTCGGTCACCTCTTGTTCGCATTGTCGGCACTTTGAACAGTGGCGTTACATTTCAGATGTGTTGCGACCTGTGTCTCTACCCTTCATTCAATCCCTGCGAAACCCTACATTTCAGCAGGATAATGCATGACCACATGTTGCAGGTCCTGTACGGATCTTTCTGGATACAGAAAATGTTTCACTGCTGCCCTGGCCAGCACATTCTCCAGATCTCTCACCAACTGAAAACGTCTGGTCAATGGTGGCCAAGCAACTGGCTCGTCACAATACACCAGTCACTACTCTTGATGAACTGTGCTTTCGTGTTGAAGCTGTATGGGCAGCTGTACCTGTACATGCCATCCAAGCTCTGTTTGACTCAATGCCCAGTCGTATCAACGCCGTTATTATGGCCAGAGGTGGTTGTTCTGGGTACTGATTTCTCAGGATCTATGCACCCAAATTGCGTGAAAATGTAATAACATGTCAGTTCTAGTATAATATATTTGTCCAATGAAAACCCATTTATCATCTGCATTTCTTCTTGGTGTAGCAATTTTAATGGCCAGTGTTGTAGTTTCTCACATTCTTCTACATACAGGCTTTTGATTTTTAGCACAATGCACTACACTGATACACAATATTTTCTCTTTTCCATGTTTTTATATGTTATATGTATATCCACAAAGTACAATGTGAATGTGGATGTATTAAGGGGGGATGTAATGGATTTTGATCCAAAAAAATTGATTTTTCAAAAATATTAATTTCTTGATTTACACAAATTAATCTATGTTGTGTGTGAATTTCATTGTGATAGCTGCTTTAAAAATGCATTTTAATTGTTAAACTGATTAGCTCTGCACTGACGGCTACTCCCACCTTTTTCAACATTTGGGAAACTGTTTGCTTCAGCAGAATTTTTGTCAGTGTGAAGGCTATTTTCTCTCGATATCTTTGGTTGACATCTACATCTCTGGCTGACATCTATCTACATCTCTGGCTGACATCTATCTACATCTCTGGCTGACATCTATCTACATCTCTGGCTGACATCTATCTACATCTCTGGCTGACATCTATCTACATCTCTGGCTGACATCTATCTACATCTCTGGCTGACATCTATCTACATCTCTGGCTGAAATCTTTCTTGGATATGGTTTATTTACGTTTTGACAATACTAACACACATTGGTAGGAGGAAGGTTGAATTGACAAACCTTTATGTGGAAGTCAAGATTTATGCATAATGGGTGGTGGGAAAACCGTGTTTAGGAAACAGAGGTTTCATGGGAAAATAGTTTACCAACCAAAAAAGAGGAAGCAGCTTGAAATGAAGAACACAATATCTCAGCGTCAGCATCAACACTTGGGACAGGAGAACTGCACAAGTGCGTGAATGATGTTGATATGGACTCCACTGGATTCAGAGTTATTGATTTAGAGCTTCTCTGGCAGGCTATAAAGTTTTCATGTTCATGTGTTAGCACTAAAAATACAGATTGCATGATTGTTGTTGAAGAAAGAAGAGTGCGAATAGCTTGATAATTTGTAATTCATGTGGCTATGAATTTTCATTTTCCTCCTCCATTAAAACTGACACTGGTACCTATGAAAGCAATTTTAGGTTAGCATATACTTCGAGATGCCTTGGATAGAGCAGGGAAGGAGGTAATTAATTGTGTGGTTTTCTGAACAAGCCTCCACCTTGTGCAAAGTTCGAAAAAATAAAGAAATGTCTGATGCTGTATGTGATACTTTAAAAGTTTCTATGAAGGGAGCAGAGGAGGAATTGGTGGAAATAAGAAAATAGATCCTGGAGTAGATATTCATTACAGTGAATCTCCTACAAATGCTACTGACCTGTGGGTGTCTGCAGATGGGACCTAGATGAAAAGGGGTCACACATCTCTGTATGGAGTTGCATCTATTATTGGTATTGACTCAGGTAAAGTTTTGGATGTAGAAATTATGTCTAAATACTGCCATCAGTGCGCAAAAAGGAAAATGTCCAACAGTGAAGACAGTGAGAAACTGTGACAAGAAAAGCATGTAGTAGCATGCTCTAAAAATTGTAATGGCTCAAGTAGGGGCATGGAGGCTGCTGCAGTTGTAAAGAAGTTCTCAGGATATGAGGACCAGTATGGTGTTAGATATACTAAATACCTTGGTCATGTGGGTTCCTCTTCATTCAAAGTTCTAACAGATAAAAATCCGTACAATACAACAATAGAAAAGTTGGAATGTGTTGGCCACACCCAAAAGAGGCTTGGTGGTAGGCTTCATCACTAGCTGAAAGAGAAGGAAGATGAAGTACTTGAGGATGGAAAACCACTAGGAAGAAAAGGCAGACTTACTCTGAAGGAAATTGATTCTCTTCAGTTATTTTATGGGAGAACTATCAGGAAAAACACACATAATTTAGAGGCAAAGAAGCTAATGTGTGGGCAATTTTCTTCCACAAACTATCCACTGACCAAACACCAAAGCACAACCTGTGTCCGAAAGACGATTGGTGTAAGTTCAACAACAGAAATGAGACGTACTCACATAGACACTCATTGCCAGAAGCTGTTATGAATGCAATTAAGCCCACATTCAGATTTATTGCAAACCCTGATTTATTGACGAAGTGCCTTCACGGAAAGACACAAAATGCAAATGAAAGCCTCAATAATTTAATTTGGATTACATGCTCCAAAAGGACATTCTGTGGACTTTAAGTACTGCAAATAAGGCCAGGCAGATTCAAACAGGAGAGAAGAGAAACCTGGAGGATGAGGAGTACCAGTATGGAGGATTTTAAAACTGAGGTAAGCTTATTACATGTAGAAGTATGAGAAGAAAATCTTTGAACCTCATTTTCTCTGTTTTCCATTTTTTACATTATTAGAAACCTTTTCTCAAAAAGTATGTATGTTAATGCTATGAAATTTTCAGGAACTGTTTGCAATGAGTTGCTGTCTCCCTGGAACTAAAAAATAAGAGATCCTGCTGTTACATTCTGATTTTTAGGTGATTTTATGTAGAAAAAAAGTTAATTTTGGATGTGCAAAATTAAATACTCTTTTAGTGATATAATTTTTACCATAAATTAATAACTGTAGTTCAGTGGTGTTATAACCTTCTCAGAACACAACAATTAAATTTTCAGACTAATTGCATGATTAGAATTTGAGTTATGGCTCTTTATAAAAAAAAAGACAATAAAATATTAAAAATTCAAATTTCTGGCAAAATTTTAATCCTGATTATTTTATTATATTTTTCTGTTAAAACACAGCTCTTTTGGTTTCACATGCAAAATTTTAGATCTCCACATTAATAAATATAGGTGTAACGAATTTTTAACTAAATGTTTACATTTTCCATTGCATCCCTCCCTAAAACATGTAAATGAGAAAGTATTGTTTATCAGTGCAGTGCATAGTGCTAAAAATTAAATACCTGTTTGTAGAAGAACACATGGAACTAAAGGTAAGAGCTGAAAAACTGGCCACTGAATGCTTGAAATAAAGCAAAATGCTGTTGGTCCAAATAAGAATTCATACAGTCACAAAAGACTGAATTACTCTCATGTTTCTTTCATACAATCTTAGTTCTGCAGTATCACTGTTTCTACTCAGTAAGTGAATATATCAATATGTATATTACAATGCACACTTTCACATAATTATTTGCTTTATGTGTATCCTATCTTAGTTTATATCACATCTTTAATTCTTGAAGTCTACATTATATACTTCACCATTTGACAAACAAAGAAATTAATACACATGACTTTCCAAGTATCTGTAACACAGCACACTATTGCAGATAAAAGGACCAATAAATAAATTTGACTTATTTATTTCCTTCTGAATGCACTATTGCAGTTTCAATTTTGGCAGCTTTTGTCAACTGATTCATTACTGCCCTTTTGAAATCAACTAATTTTACACAATAGTATTTGCGGAAAATGTTTGAGAACCTACACAATACTTTTTAATTTGGTGCTTTAGCAAACCAGATCTGTAAATGGCATTAATTCAATGATCCTGAATGGTAAAATAATGAATATAATGTTCAAACAATGGAAAATCCAGGATGGATTCCTTCTCTGGTATTGAATATAATGTTCTTTATATTTACAATGAAACTCCTATTATACAGTAACTTGCGGGAATGAATTTCATCAGTTCTTAAAAAATCACAGATGTGCTACAGGAACTATAAACATGTTAAAAATTTGAAATTTGCATCTGGGTACAAGGTGATGAGCCATTTTCTGATATGCTATGACCACAAATTATATGTCAAAACACACATTTTTGAGATCTTTCTTTGTACCCACCCAGAAAAAAGCAAACATTGATGAACATGGTGAATTAAACTGAAAACTGTGACGTATGGCGAAAGGCATTGGAATCTAATATGTGGGGGAGTGCATTTTCCATCTGCAGCCAGTGGCAGTGCAGCATATTTTGGTGAAGCGAAGGCAGTGACCTCTAGTGTATTGTTTGAATACTTTTTCTTGTTCATTGTGCTGTGCAGTTGATGTGGAGCATTCTGCAGTATTGTCAATGCATACTATTTGCACTTTGAACTTGTTGCTTGCTGTAGTGTAAACACAGCAGGTTTTGTAGAGGCATGTATATACACACAAGTTTGCTTCACATGTGGTACTTATTTATACCAATTAATATGAAATAAAATTAATCCTGGTGTGATTTCAGTGTTTCTCTGTCCCAGAAATGTTTTACATTTATAACAATCTGTCTGCTGTTACAACGAATTAAACACCATTGAGGAATGGAACAAAGATGAACAACTGTCCACTGAACACATCCTGTTAATTGTGGTGCTGCACATAGCAAATGGAGTAGCCTGTGTTGGCTGCAGTTGGTAGAGTCATGATACATTCTGGAACTGCTGTAAGTAAAATTAATGCATGGTTGTGAAGTGTGTAAGAGGTTTAACTATATAAATTAAACCTAAGTGGAAGCCATGGTCAGTCCATTTGCTATACACAATTACATCAGCCATTCTTTGGAACAAGTCACCAAGTAATATGTTGTTTCATTCTGTACGCTAGAAGCCACTGATTAGTGCGACATCACCATACAATACAGCTATTGGCTGCAGGTGGAAAACAAACATCCAAGTCATCGTAATCTGGCAGTTTTCACCATATTTCATTTTATGACACAATGTAGGCTGTAGATATTTGCTATTTCCGAGGTGATCATAAAATGAAAGAACCATCAAAACCAAGTGCTTTAAGATATAATTTGTGGCAGCCATGTGCTCAGAAATGGCTCAATTACCTCGTATATCATTAGCAAAAGTGATAGTCTTTTCAATTACATACCCTACAGTATTACAAAAGGCAAAACCCACTTTTTTTCCTAACAGGTCTACAATGTGATGTAAAATTTTGAAATTTCTTTCTTGTTTGTTTGCGACTTTGAGATTTGAATGTTATGAGTGTTGGTAAATTGCTCCCTAGGAGGAGGAGAATGAAATTCTCACACCAAATATTGATTTATAGCTCCTGTGTGTGTTGATACTTTATAATCCAGTGCTTTAGGAATTTCGAGTGTTTCGTAGGCTAAGGTCTGTAAACCTACTACATGTGTTAGTGTGGTGGGCTGACTGTGAGCCAGTAACAGCTAACTAGCTGGAAATAACTGTCTTTTCCTCTATTCTGACTGACTATAACCTTCGACACTCAGTGCCTGAATTTAAAAGGCTGATGATTGATGGTGCTGCCGAGTACAGTACATCAGAAATACACGCAAAAAGATGAGTCCGAGTTATAAGTGGCACAAGGAGAGATACTGGCTCAGTTCACAACACTTCATGTCAATTGACCTGTTTTTCCATTGCAACCTAGCAGTAGTTGTATCATAATTTCGCGATGAAGCTAAACGTTGCGAGTTGTGTTGGCAATGCCGATTGTGGATTATGTCAGCATTTCATCTTTCATGTCTCCCCTCTCCATAAAACTGGGGAATTTTTGGCATTGATCTTTAGGGTTTTAACAGCAGCTATGAATTTATGGTGTAGAATTGTGAAAAATGTAAATCGCAGAACATAAAATCAAAGTTCCATTGTACTACTACAAAATAAAATGAACTAATTTTGAAAGGACAATGATGGCTCACTTGATAATGACAAAGTCTAAACTGCAATAGTGTATCCAGATAACTAAAAGTCAAATGGTGAAAAAATTTTTTTTTTTTATTAACCATCTTATCGACCAACTAGGATCACGCTGACAACTTCAGTTCTTCTTCTTCCTTTGTTGTTGTTTCCTATTTTTCCAGTACTCCCTCATTTTCTCCCCATGAAGTCTCTTCCTTTCTTCTGTCCATGTTGTTCCTGATTTTTTTTATTTCTTCTGCGTTGAAAGCCTTCCAAATTTAGTATTTTATTTTTAAAATGGTTTCTTTCTGCTATTTCTGATTATTTGATGTTGTTTCTTTCTAGGTCTTTCCTTGCTTCTGTAATCCATGTTATTGTCGATTTCTTCTTCCAGAAATATAAGAGTATATACATATCTTGTTGTAAATATTTTTGGTCACACCATATGCTCTTTCCATTTTGTTAATTCTTACATCTATTACAGATTTTTCTAGTCTATTCTGTTGTATATTTTCTCGCAGATATTTAAATTTATATACTCACTCTACTTCACCTATTTGTGTTTCTATGAATTTTGGCACTTTTCTTTGTGTTTGTCATGAATTGTTTTTTCCGCTGAAATTTTGAGACCAGTTCTGTTTGCTATTTTTTCTACAACGTTTATTTGAATAACTGCTTCTGTCACGTTTTCTGAAAGAATTGCAAAATCATCCGCAAAAGCCAAGCAGTTCACCTTAATTCCATTTGTTTTCCTTCCTTGAGTTATTGGTTCAATCTTGTGAGTTTTTAACTCCGAATTCCAGATACTTACAATTTTTTCTAGAACACAATTAAACAGTAAAGGTGATAAACCATCACCTTGTCTAACACCAGTTTTTATTTCAAATGGCTGATGTATTTCTCCCATAAATTTGACTTTAGATGTTGTACTGTTAGTGTTTCAAGAATTATATTTGCTAATTTTGATTTAACACCAAAATCTCTAATGACCTTATCTATTGTTTCTCTGTCTATACAATCAAATGCTTTCTTGAAATCAATAAATGACACTATTATTGGTTTGGTGGTTAACATTCTATGGCAAATTATTGACTTTAACTTAAAAATTTGTTCTGCAAAGGATCTTCTTTTTTGAAAACCACCCTGATATTCTCCCAGTTGTTTGTCTAAAGTGTCTACCACTCTGTTCAGGAGAATGTTTGATAATATTTTGTATGCCACTGCAGAAGTGACACTCCTCTGTAATGATTGACATTTTGTTTGTCTCCCTTTTTATGTAGCAGGTGGATTAATGCTGTTTTTCATTCAACTGGAATCTTTTCAGTTTTCCAAATGTTCTCAAAAAGCAGCTGTAGATCCATTATGATTTTTGGTTCTGACCACTTCAATAATTCTGCTGTAATTCAGTCTTCACCACTTGCTTTATTGTTTTTGAGTGTTTTGATGGCTTCAGGAATTTTTAACTTTGTAGGTGGGAAATCTTCCTCTAGAATTTGAAGTGTCACTGGAAATTCTAATTTATCTGTGGGAACTGGACAGTTTAACAGCTTTTCAAAAAATTTTGCAAAAATTTCATAATTTTGTTATTTAATCCCATTTTGCCAGTTTCATGTTTGAAAAAAATACTCGCTCCCTGAAATCCTTTAAGTATGTGTTTAAAAGTTTGGTAAAAATTTCTAGTATTATTTTTGGTGAAATTTTCTTCTATTTCAATAAGCTGAGAATTTTCAAAGTTTCTTTTGATTTTCCAGATTATTTTTCATGCTTATTTTCTTTGTTGTCTGAATTGTTCAAAGTCTTCCTCTTTTTTCAAACACCTCATTTTCTCCATTTTTGAGCTCTTTGTATTAGTGCTTCTTCACATTCCTCATTCCACCATGTCGTCTTATTATTCTTGGCCAATCCTAAAGTTTTTTCTGCTGCTTGAGTTATATGCATCTGGAGTTCACGCCACTCACCTTCTTTACTTGCTTCAATTTCTTCTCTATATTTTTCTATATTTCTTTTTGTAATATTAGCTTTAGTGGTGTTGTATCTGATCACTTTCTTGGTCGCCTTTCTAGTTTTAGATGGGAGAAATTTTATTTTAATCTTAGGGATATAATGATCTGAATCGAATTCCCCATTTCTGACTGTTTTAACATTCATTATTTCCATGATACAACTTTTCGATATACCTACGTGATCCAGTTGAAATTCTCCTAGGTTCGGATTTGGATGTCTCCGAGTTCTGGCTTTTCTTGGTAGTTTGCAGAAATGTGTGGACACGAGTTTTAACTGAAACATTTTACGCATATTGATCAGTCTTTCACCATTTCTGTTTGTTCTTGAGTGCACTGGATATTCCTACAATAGTCCTAAATTTCTTTTCCCTCCCAATTTGTGCAGTGAAGTCACCAAGAAGTATTTTAATGTTCTTTTTAGGTATGATAAAAATTTCACATTCTGAAAGATCCCAGAACTGATTTACTTTCTCCAGATTTCTTCTGTTGTCAGCATTTATAGGTGCATGTCAGTTTATGAGCGTGCAACTTTTATTGAAAACATTATCATTTAGATGCTTTTTAATCCATGCTGGAACAAGTGAACTCGGCGGCTGTTAGTGATTGGTGATGAATACCCAATCAGCCACAGATACTTTTAAAATGCTTTATATCAATTCCATAAACGGTTTTGGGCTATCATGTCCATCTTCAGATGGACAATGTTTCAGATCACATTAAAATTTTCAACAACGGCATGTTGTCTGCTCCTGCTCTGGACAAGAATATTTGGATATTTAACACCACTTTCTATGTTGTTTCAACAGCAAAAAAGTTGCTAATGATTCTGCATTATTCTAAATCAATGCAAGTTCATTAAATTTACATGCTAATGTAAAATAGTACCTTACATCTTCAGATATTTCTAGGATTCTTTAATTTTGAACAGTAGTCCATACCACAGAAGGTAAAGCGTATTACAAGAACTGTCCAGTTAAGTGTAAGGGTAGTTTGTGGGTAATAGGCTCCTATGTAAAAGATACCAACCATTTCTTCCACCAACTCTCCACAGTTCCTGTTCCTTTACCACATGGTGCCGTCCTCACGACTACTGATGCCACCTCCATATGCACTAACATCCATAATGCCCATGACCTTGCCACTACCGAACGCTACCTTTCCCAGTGCCCAACAGATTCCAGCCTACAACATCACTCCTGGTCACCATGACAAACCATATCCTCACTCACCATTACTTCTCTTTTGAGGGCATCACCTATTAAGAAATCCAGGGCACAGCAATGGGCACCTACATGGCACCATCCTATGCCAACCTATTCATGGGTCATCTAGAGGAATCCTTCCTAACCACCCAGAACCCAAACCCCTCACCTGATTGAGATTTGCTGATGACACCTTTGTGATCTGGATCAAGGGTGAGAAGACTCTATCCACTTTCTTCCAGAACCTCAACACCTTTTGCCCCATTCACCTCACCTGGTCCTCTTCAACCCAAAGAGCCACCTTCCTTGATACTGGGCCCCACCTCAAAGATGGCTACCTCATTACCACTGTCTACATCAAATCTCCCAGCCACCAGCAATGCCTCCACTTTGACAGCTGCCACCCATTCCATACCAAGAAGTCCCTTCCATACAGCTTAGCCACTGTGGCCATCACATCTGTAGTGATGAGCAGTCCCTCTTGAAATATACCAAGGGTCTCATTCAGGCCTCCACAGACCACGATTACCCTCATCACATTGTACAGAAAGATATCTCCTGCACCTTATATTTCCAGTCATCTAACACCTCCCGAAGTCCCATTGTACGGCCACAGAGAAGCATTTCCCTAGTGAACCAGTACCACCCAGGACTGGAGCAACTGAATCACATTCTCCTTCACGGTTTCGGTTACCTCTCAAAGCGCCCTGAAATGAAAAATTTCCTACCCACTATCTTTCCGAGCCCTCCATGCTCCAAACCTACACACTACCCTAGTCAATCTCTACACAAACCCTGCTCCCAACTTCTTACCTCATGGCCCGTATCCCTGCAATAGACCAAGATGCATAGACCGGTCCCATACATCCTTGCACTACCACCTACTCCAGTCACGTCACAAACACATCTATCCCATCAAAGGCAGGGCTGCCTGTGAAACCCGTCATGTGATTTACAAGCTAAGCTGCAACCATTGTGCTGTGTTCTATGTGGGCATGATAACAGACAAGCTTTCTGTCCACACGAATGGTCACCAACAAACTGTGGCCAAAAAAGAACTGGACCACCCAGTTGCTGAGCACCCTGCCCAACACAACATTGTTCATCACAGCCTGTGCCATCTGGATCATTCGTTCCCACACAAGCTCTTCTGAATTGCACAAGTGGGAACTCTCCCTGCAATATATCCTAAGTTCCTATAAGCCTCCTGGCCTCAGCCTTCATTAGTCATTGTCCTACAACCACCTATCCCTTCCCTCTTCCCACTCCAGCACTTCGCAGCACACCCAGTCTTTTTCTTTCTCTCCTTCTCCACAGCACTCCTCCTACCCCTGCTCTCCATCTAACCTCCTAACTGCACCTAGCTGCCCTAACCTATTCTCCACCTTATACTGGCATCCTCCTACAAGCAGCACTTTACCATTCCCCCATCTCTACCCTGCTATCCCTCCCTCACCTCCTCCTTACCCTCCACCACCCAGATTGCTTATCCTATCATGCACTGCTGCCTACAGTACGGCCTCGGCAGCAAGAGACTGTGTTCATGTGTGTGTGAATTGCGTTTGCACAAGTGTTTTTTGTGTATATTATCTAATTCGGACGAAGGCCTTTCTGATCCAAAGCTTATTTGCTTGACCATCTTTTTGTTGTGCCTATCTGTCACTGAACATCTCCGCTATATGGTAAGTAGCAGTCTATCCTTTTCATAATATTTTCGAATTTCAAAATTTTGTTTTTTGGTTTCACTGATCATCCAGTCGCCCCACATTGCCATGCCTCAAACAGTGTAGGAAAGCCATTGGACTCCAAAACAGTCATCTTGGAATGGATAAATACAGGTCCTGTATGGTTTCCAAGGGTATATTCTAACATTTTTCCGTCAAAATAGTGACAAGTTCAGCTAAGGATGTGGAATTGGACAGTGATCACCCGCCCTTCTCTCCAAGAAAGTAGACCACAGAGATTCAATAATCCTGAGATCTGTTGACTGCAGTGGCCAGGGAAGATGCAACAATTCATCCTCATGCTCACAAAACCAGTCCTGGACTATGCAAGCTGTGTGAACAGGGACCCTGTCATCTTGGAATACAGCATCATCATTCGGGAACAAACACTGTACCATGGGATGGACCTGATCAGTCAAAATAGTCGCATAATTCTTGGCAGTAAAGCGACCTCACATAGTGATCAAGAGGCCCATGTAACACCATGATATAGCTGTTGAGATCACTACTAAACCTCCACCACGTTTTACTCTTGGGTCATAAACTCACAGCGTGAAACAAAATTCAGCATAGTCCAGGTCTTATGGAGCTCCCTTTGTGTTGTTTTCCTGCTGATAGGCTTCATGAGTACAACATTCAGTTCTGCAGTGACTTTTTGCAGCTGTAGTCCTCTTATTTTTTGACACAATCCTCTTCAATGACCATCTGTCACAATCACTCAGAATACACTTCTGTCCATGTTGTGACTTAGTGGATGATGTTTTTCCACATTCCCTATATGCGGTATTAATCTTCAATTTTGTGCCTCTTGAAACACCAAACACTTCGGCTACCTTAGTTATGGAAGTGCCCACCATATGAACACTAACAATTTGCACACAGTCAAATTCATTTCAATCCAACATAATGCACTCAGAACACAGAATACTGTTCTGATCAATACTGACACTTGCAACATATTAAGGACATTGACAGGTGCCGTTCATGGTCAAACACAGCAGCACAACCTGCAGGCTTGGATAGCACCTGCATTTATGTTCAAGCTTGCATTTCTCATGGTGTTTCCAATCTTTGTCCAAACCTCTCTCTCTCTCTCTCTCTCTCTCTCTCTCTCTCTCTCTCTCTCTCTCTCTCTCTCTCTCTCTCACACACACACACACACACACACACACACACACACACACACACACACACACACAAATCATAGCATTTCACGTATAGTATGTAGAAGTGACATAATGATGTAAGGCACCATAGACCTATAACGGGAAGTCCTGCTTGGAATGAAAACAATTACTGACAGCACATATCATCACTATCTTAAAGAAAACATGATGAATAAAGGACATAAATATTATGAAGCTGTAACTAGTGCTGAATTTTTGAAGTTTCTTTCTTCATGAATGCAAAGAGTGAATTACAAAAATTTCTACTGAATGTAGACTAGACATTTCAAAAGTAAAAATGGGTGCAAAAAAAATTTATTGCTTGTTCCATAAAATCTTAAGGAACACTAGCTCTAACCTAGTTAACTATAATGGGAACATATTTCTAGTTTTTCTCAATAGCAAGAGAGTTATACATATCTCATTTAGTTAGGTGCAGCTTGATGACAGACACAGAACTGAAATTAGCACATTATAGAGCCTGTGAAAATATCTTACTTAATGTGCTCCTTACACTCAGTGCTTTCCTGCTACTAAATGGCATAGTATCAATGTAACATTATGTGATAGGCTAATATTCTGCCCAGTTAGTAGTTGAATTCAGTGACAAACCTGAGAAGAATACAAAAGTGTCCCCCTTTAAATAACAGAATTTAACTGAAAACATTTGAGACAGAAAAGACATCTAATATGTGCACTACAACCAAATTTCAAATGGGTATTCAGCTCGTGCACTTAATTTATTTAACAGTTCTGAACACAGCAATGAACTTCCACAAACAGTCTGTTACAGGAAATAGGAACTTTCTATTGAATGGACAAGTTTTCAGTGTATTTCAGTGTAACACTAGGCAAATTAATTTGGAAGAAATGAATTTATTTTAATAAGATGAAATTTATCTTCAATGTTGGGTCTCACTCATTGTTGGCATTGAAGTTGAGATAATTTTTTTTAACACACATGCCTACCCAGTGCTTCCAGAAGCATATAGTATACTGGAGATGTTGACTCTTCTGCATATGACTCCATTTCATCAAGACTCAGAAATGAAGTAGAAAAATGGTTGGAGCGTGCCAATATGAGCCGTTTCAGGTGCCTTTTAGATAATGTATGCCTCTTGATAGCCTACAACAAAAGTTTTCCTGAATTAAAATGTTGTACATAAATTTTCTTTCACATTCGCTGTGTAATATAAAGAAAGGAAGATCATAGTTTAATGCCCTGTCAACAACATAGTTATTAGAGATGAAGCCCAAGCTTGCACTGGAATGGATGGGGAAGCAAACTGGCAGTGTTTGTTTCAAAGGAAACATCCCAGAATTTGTCTTCGGCAATTTAAGGGAACCATGTAACCTAAACCTTAAAGGCCAGATAGGTTTTTGAGCCCCTATTCTCTCAAATGTACATACAGTGTCTTACCACATTGCCATCTAGCTTTGCCAAAAAGATATTAACTAAAATGTGAATTATGGACACTAGAATAAAGAACAAAATGTGCCAAAGCATCAATATAAAAATTTGTTAATGAAGTCAGTTGGGCACTTGAAACAGTCTCAGTTTAAATCTAATACCGTTAGAGATTAAAACAGTCTCAAAAAAAATCTGTATTAATCTTTTATGTAAAAGCAGTTACAATGGTTTCAAATACGGTGTCTTTAATCTCACATCTGTCATAGAACTACACGGGTGGAAAAAAGAAATTAAGAATGTCATGGTTTACAAGCAATACAATGAATAAAAATAAGCATTCCCTGTTTCCTATACGTGATCTTTCCAATCTTATATGAAGGTTATGACTTGGAAGATGTATACACAATATGGACAGCATTTACTGTTTGATAAACTGACAATTTCTTTTCAAAATCAAACAGCCTAAACTTTTATCACAGAGTTATTATGGAAACAGAGCAATGAAAGTGTTGGTAGAGGCAGAAAAAGTCAAACTAGGCAGGTTTTTGTGGCCAGTATTTGCATTCTTTGTGATTTTTGTTTGGTGAAACAAGCTCAGAAAGTCTAACTGTTATACATATTATCATAATAGTGCAAAAGGGGAACATGGATAAATATTGGAGGGTGTGTCCGAATCTTCTCTGGGTGTTGTACAAGTTTGTAGATGGTTTAGGGGCAAGTGTGTGGTGTGGAAAAGCTCCAGACAAACCACCAGTGACCATACAACAGTTCTTCATTAACTTATTCAGCTCAAACAGTCTTAAGTGTGCTCTGTTTTCTGCCAAGGTCAGGTACTCCTTCGTAACATTCAGTGTCGTAACTACAGGTGATGGTTTATGGTGAATGGAGTGCATGCCTGCCTGGGAGGCACAGTGCTGAGCTGGTGTTTCAAGTATGCCACCTGAGG
Source organism: Schistocerca americana (assembly GCF_021461395.2). NCBI lineage: Eukaryota > Metazoa > Arthropoda > Insecta > Orthoptera > Acrididae > Schistocerca > Schistocerca americana. Next base: position 486,007,319 of record NC_060120.1, read on the forward strand.
TAATATGACACGGCCATGCTTCATTCACAGACAGCCACATTCTTCTCTACTGCAGAAGGTCTCGGTGTCGCAGCAGCATGGTGATGGCATTGCCCAGAGTCAAAGTCTGGACCAATGCTGAAGAGCAGGGATGCCTGTCCAAGCTGGGCCAGATAGTAGTCCCGGTGGCACAGATAAGGCAACGGGTTCAACTGACACAGGCTGGGCATCACATACTGCACCGCTGGTCGAACAATGAAGAGCTGATTCAATTGCAGTTAAATACTGCTGTTTCCTCCTGATTTCACGGTAACATCAGTGTTTTGGGTCATGTAAATTGTTCAGCGCTGGGCAACAACCCTGTTGTTGTAATCAGCTACAATAACTTCTGCAGGCTAGCATGGTGTAGTCTGTCAACACATTGGAATTGTTAAGCTGCTGAGCACGCATTCCACTTGTCAATGCCTGACTTTGTCATGACCAGATTCTGACTTGGCAATGCACTACTGGTTCCAAGTCTCATTTAATAACTTTTAACCTTTACAATAATGTTATCAGACCAATGGCCAAGATCACAGAGTTCACTAATTTGTTTGTGAAGCTTGTGGTGGAGAAGAGTTTATGCTGTTTATTTTATTTAGCATTAAAGCCCACAACTTGTCCAGTTTCAATCCTCCTCCTTTTCTATTACATTATCTTTGTGTTTTCAGATTTCTAAGGTCTCTCTGTACATCCTAGCATAGTAATTAATTTGAACGGGGAAAAATGACCTACGGTTAAATTATTGTTCTATACCTTCCTTTCATGACCCCTTTTAAGTGGATGTGTTTCTAGGACTGTAGTGTTTTTACAACATTCCAGAGCCCTTTGGAATGTTTGTAGTTTTTTAGGAATTCAGTGTACCTGCTTGATTTGCCTAGTTAAACTGTGCGGCCAATCTGTACTTTTGCATCTTACTTTGTAGTGTTTCCCTCTGACTGCTGAACATTTGTCTGGGGATCAATGGCACAAAATGTGGACACAGTTTTCAAATTGCAGAAAATGGCTGTAAAAATATTAACTAAATGCACTAGTCGGGTTCATTGCAAAAAACTGGATATCCTTACCATACCTAGTGAGTACATCTCCCAAGCTACTGTTAAAACATTACTATGTATTTCACTAACAAATCTATAAATAAACTTGTTTCACTAGCAGGTCTATACATAATCAATGAATAAAAGCCAGATTAGATTTACTGTACCAAGGAAAACAAACAAAAAATTCAAAACAGCATTTTGTATCAGGGAATAACACTTTATTACAAATAGCTCAAGGACACGTCCTGGAGTCATCAGCAGGTATCCAGTATGGAATGATGCGGTACAAAAATGTGTTCGATATTGTAAGTTATTTGCAAATCACGTGCAATCAAAAGAATATTGTACAATAGGGACCAACCAAATACAGTGCAGTTGTTAAGACACTGACCTTATATTCAGGTAGATGGAGTTTGGACTGTTGGTTGGTTGATTGCGTGGTTTAAAAGAGGGGGAAGGGACCAAACTAAGAGGTCATTGGTCCCTTGTTCCTAATAAAACAATGCCACAAGTGTGAGAATAAAACGGACGAGACATATAACACAAAACAGAACGAAAGGAAAAACCACAATAACGAAGGAAAGGCAACAAACACTAAAAGGAACAAAAGAGGACAAGAAAACAGCAGAGAGGCACTAAAAACAGAAGACGCAGAAGAAGCAGATTACAGTGGCTGGCCGACAATGAGAATAAAAAGGGAAAGCCAGCCACTCTGCAACATATTACCACTTCCACCCTAAAAGCACTAGGGTTGAGGACACAGAGGGACAAAGGACATGCGCTAAAACCTACAGAGAAGTATAAAACCCACTCTCACAGATAAAACATAAAACTAAAGCTGCTGCTGAGACATCATTGCCCAGCACCAAAGGTAGGGAGCTGGGAAAGTTAAAGGTCCGCCGAAGAGCGGCTAAAAGTGAGCAGTCCAGCAAGAGGTGGACAACTGACATTTGGGAGCCACAGGAACACAGAGGAAGGTCCTCGCGATGGAGTAGGTAACCATGCATTAGCCTTCTATGGCCAATGCGGAGCCAGCAGAGGACAACTGATTCCCTGTGAGAGACCGCATGGAAGACTTCCACACATTTGTCGTCGTCTTAATGACTCGCAGTTTGTTGTGTGTACTGTTACGCCATTCTGTCTCCCAAAGCCTGACAACCCTGCGGTGTAAGACAGAACGCAGATCAGCTTCGGAGATGCCCATCTCCGAAAGCGGTTTCAACGTCACCTGTTTGGCCAGCCTGTCGGCAAGTTCATTGCCTGGGATTCCTGTGTGTCCTGGGGTCCACACAAACGCCACTGAATGATGGGACTGTTCCAGGGCATAGATGGACTCCTGGATGGACGCTACCAGAGGATGCCGAGGGTAGCACTGGTCGATAGTTTGTAGGCTGCTCAATGAGTCAGTAAACAGGAAAAATAACGCGTCAGGGAATGAGAAGATGTGCTCAAGAGCACAAGATATGGCCGCCAGCTCTGCAGTGAAAACACTGTAGCCATCTGCAAGGAGTACAAAATGCAGAAGTCGTCTGCATACAGAGAAGGTGAGGTGGAGGGCCCAACAGCTGCTGCTAGACCATTAATGGCCACTAGAAATAAATAGATACTCAATACAGAGCCCTGCGGGACTCCATTCTCTTGGATATGGATGGAACTATGGGAGGCACCAACTTGGACATGGAAAGTATGGGGCGACAGGAAGTTTTGGATAAAAATTGGGAGCAGGCCCTGGAGACCCCACTCATACAATGTGGCAAGGATTTTATGTCGCCAGGTCATGTCGTATGCTTTACATAAGTCAAAAAAGACAGCAACCAGGTGTTGGCGTCTGGAAAAGGCTGTTCGGATGGCAGACTCGAGGGACACAAGCTTATCAGTGGTAGAACGATCCTGCAGAAGCAGCCCTGACATGGAGCTAGTAGGCCAAGTGACTCCAGGACCCAACCCAACCACCGACACACCATACAGTCGAGCAGCTTACAACGAATGTTGGTGAGGCTGATGGGCCAATAGCTATCCACATCAAGCGGATTTTTACCAGGTTTGAGCACCGGAATGGTGGTGCTCTCCCGCCACTGCGATGGAAAGACACCATCACACTAGATCTGGTTGAAGATGATGAGGATATGTCGCTTGTAGTCAGATGAGAGATGTTTAATCATCTGGCTGTGGATCCAATCAGGCCCAGGAACTGTGTCAGGGCAACGTGCAAGGACACTGAGGAGCTCCCACTCTGTAAATGGCGTGTTATGGGATTCACTGTGGCATGTAGTGAATGAAAGGACTTTCCCTTCCAGCCGTCGTTTAAGAGTGCGAAAGGCTTGAGGTAATTCTCTGACACAGATGCTCGAGCAAAGCCCTCGGCAACCGCGTTTGCGTCGGTAGATAACACGCCATTTATGATAACACCAGGAACACATGTTGGGGTTTGGTACCTGAATAGACGTTTGATCTTTACCCAGACTTGGGAAAGTTACAAATGACACCCTGTGCTTCAGTCATTTGACAAGTTGGCGAACGTTCAAAGGCTATAGGTGCTCCAAGGAAGGGTGCCACTTATGCTGCTATAGAGCTCACTGACGCTCCTTATTTGCTTCAGCAACTTCCGGTGACCACCAAGGGACTGCCTTACACCAGGGGCACCCTAAAGAGCGAGAGATCATGTTTTCTGACACAGAAACAACTGTTGTTGTTACCTGCTCAACCATGATATCGATGTTACCATGTGGAGATTCAATGGTGGCAGCAGAGGCAAAAGTTTCTCAGTCCACCTTGTTTAAAGCCCATGTGAGCAGGTGTCCATGGGCCTGACGCTGGGGCAGTGACAGGAAGATGGCGAAATGGTCACTACCACACAGGTCGTCGTGCTCTCCGGTGAATACATGGGAGAAGTCCTGGACTGTAAATTGATAAATCAATGGCCGAATAGCTACCACGAGCCACACTGAAATGTGTGGTAGCCCAGAATTTAAGAGGCAGAGGTCGAACTGAGACAGTAAAGTTTCGACATCTTTGGCTCGGCCAGTAAGCACGGTGCCACCTCACAAGGGGTTATGGGCATTAAAATCTCCCAAAAGTAGGAAAGGTTTATGGAGTTGATCAATCAGTGCAGCTAATACATTCAGGGGTACTACACCACCTGGAGGAAGATATACATTCAAGGGTACTACACCATCTGGAGGAAGGTATATATTGCGGACAGTTATTTCCTGTGTCATCTTTATTCTGACAGCCCACAGCTTCAAGAGGGGTTTGAAGGGGCACAGTGTCACTATAGACTGAGTTATAACATAAATGCAAACTCCGCCTGACACTCGATTATAGTTGCTATAATTCCTGTAATAGTCGCAGAGGGCAGGGGTCGGCATTGCCGGGAAACAGGTTTCCTGAAGGGCAATGCAGAGAGCAGGTGTAAAGCTTAACAGTTGCTGTAGCTCAGCCAGGTGGTGGAAAAAACCCCTGCAATTCCAGAGGAGTATGATGTCTTCGTGAGACTGGGAAGGCATGGAACATTCAATGAGGCAGTTTACGCCCCAGAGTCACCTGCTGCCACTGACTTTTTTGCCTGAGCAGTTTATATCCATCGTGTCTGAGGGTCTGGTGAGATCTAGGTCCTCAGCGGACACCAGAATCTCCACCCCCATCCTCAGACGCAGAGGTTGTAGGTAGCGGTGGTGTGGGTTCAAAAATGGCTCTGAGCACTATGGAACTTAACTGCCGAGATCATCAGTCCCCTAGAACTTAGAACTACTTAAACCTAACTAACCTAAGAACATCGCACACAACCATGCCCGGGGCAGGATTTGACCTGCGACCGTAGTGGGCGCGCGGTCCCAGACTGTAGCGCCTAGAACCGCTCGGCCACTCCGGCCGGCGGTGGAGTGGGTGCCACTGCAATTTCCTTGGTCTTAGGGGTCTTCTTTTTGGATTTCTCTCGCTGCTCCTTGGGTTTCCCTGGCTGGAAGGACTTCACTGGGTCAGTCTCTGGGACTGAGGATGAGTGTGAAGTCCTGTAACCGGCTGCTTTTGAGTTCTTCAGCCATTGGTGGGCGTCATCTTTCCCACAAGCAGAAACCTGGGAAGGGAGAGACCCAACGAACCCCCTCCTAGCGAGAGAAGCCAAAGAAGACTTATGCTTCTCCAGCTTAGAAGTGGGGATGGACGTCCCCAATGGTTGGGGAGGGGGGGATGTGTTGTTCCTGAAGTAGGTGGTGCAGGAGCAACAGGGAGGGAAATGCCCCCCACCATCAAGGGGGCAGGTGTAGTCTTCCAGCTCAGAGGTCACTGGGGTTGGCGGAGCTAATGGTACCAGAACTGTTGCAGTGGCAGTGTAAGACGATGTCATACATACAGGATGAAGGCATTAAAATTTTCTCTTAGCCTCAGTGTAGCTCAGTTGGTCCAGGTTACTTGTACTCCATGATTTTCCTTTCATTCTGGAGAATTCTGCAGTTTGGCGAGCAAGGCGAATGGTGCTCTCCGCAGTTGACATAAATAGGAGGCAGGGCACATGGAGTATTGGGATGTGATGGGCGTCCACAATCTCGACATGTGATGCTGGAAGTGCAGCGGGAAGACATATGGCCGAACTTCCAGCACTTAAAAGCACTGCAGCGGGGGAGGGATATAGGGCTTTACATCACAGCAGCAGACCATCACCTTGACCTTCTCAGGTAATGTATCACCCCTGAAGGCCAAGATGAAGGCACCGGTGGCAACCTGATTATCCCTCGGACCCCGGTGGACGTGCCGGGCAAAATGAACACCTCGCCGCTCTACACTGGCGTGCAGTTCATTGTCAGACTGCAAAAGAAGGTCCCTGTGAAATATGATACCGTGGACCAAATTTTAACTCTTATGGGGCATGATGGTTACAGAAACATTCCCCTGATGGCACAAATGAGTAACATCCGTGACTGAGCAGAGGATGCTGTTTTGACCAAGACTGATGCAGATCTCATTTTGGACAATCCCTCCAACCTCCCCAAACTTGTTCTCAAAATGTTCAACAAAAACTGAGGCTTCATCGTCATGAAAGATTCCCCATCAGCTCTTGAACATACAAGGTACCGGGGTGAATAAGATCTGCTGCCATCCTTAGCCTGACATTCCTTCCATGGTATGGTCAGGGAGAGGAACGATTTGGGGTCATACTTCTGTGCGGTGAATTGAGCTCGTGAACGCTTAGAGACTGCTGGTGTTTCACCACCTGAAAGAGAAGATGGACTACGCTTCATCGTGTGTCATCTGCCCTGATGCCACCCACTCTGACCACAGGCCCTCCCCACAGGCGCCACGCAGCCGCAGCAAAGGCCACCTGACAGGATGGCCATTGCCAGGAGTCCCGATGCCCCACCAGGGGTATGGGCATCTACCCCTTGGCATACATGGTGAGTTAACGGCACAGGCATCAGCAGAGCGATCCCTGTGTTGTCAGGGGGCTATAATCAACAGGGTACATGGCGGCACCACTACAATGGACTGGCTACCGTGCTGGACATCAGGTGCAAAGAAGTCCACGGTCATTGTCAATGCAAAAAGCGACACTGCATAAGCATGGTGGATTTTTTTTTTTTTTTTTTGGGTAGGGTTTAAGGGCGCTCAACTGCTGAGGCCATTAGCGCCCAGTCACTGGTGTTAGAGCACATGGAATCGGCTAAAACTCACGGGGATGGGGGGACATCAGAAGGACCTGACAAAGATGCAGATAAAATAAGTAAAAAGGTTAAATGTCCTTGGACAAGCCAGTTAAAGTTATAAAACGCAGAATACGAGCAGCTGCTCGAGCGTCATCAGCTAAAACATCCGGTAAAGTAGATGGCAGGGACAGGATAACACGAAATTGACTAAAACGGGGACACGACAATAAAACATGGCGCACTGTTAATGCCTGACCACAAGGGCACTGCGGGGCTGGGTCACCGGAGAGCAGGTAGCGGTGGCTAAGCCGGCAATGCCCAATCCGCAACCTGGTCAGAAGGATCTCCTCGCGCCGAGATGGTCGGGAGGATGTTGTCCAAGCAGTTGGGAGTGGTTTTACTGCCCGGAGCTTGTTTCCTTGGAGGGATGACCAAGCATCCCACCACAACGACACAAGCCTCTTACATACATCCCCACGAACGTCAGATGACGGGACACAATGGGAGGCTGGCCGAGGCAGGAGGACTCCAGCCTTGGCTGCAGCATCCGCAGCCTCATTCCCAGGCACTCCTACATGTCCGGGAACCCACAGAAAGCTGACAGAACCACCATTATCAGCGAAAGAATGGAGGGACTGCTGTATCCGTTGAATCAAGGGATGGACCGGATTGGGAGCTCCAAGGCTCTGAAGAGCACTGAGTGAGTCAGAGCAGAGTACATACGATGAATGGCGGTGGCGGCGGGCATACTGAACGGCCTGATGGAGAGCAAAAAGCTCGGCCGTAAAGCTGGAACATTGGTCGAAGAGCCGGTATTTAAAGGTGGCGGCCTCGACGACAAAGGCACAGCCAACACCGTCGTCAGTTTTGGAGCCATCGGTGTAAATAAAGGTGTGACCGGCAAGTCGAGCACGAAGTTCGACAAACCGTGAGCAATACACTGCAGCCGGAGTACCCTCCTTCGGGAGTGAGCTGAGGTCGAGATAAATAGGAACCGGAGCCTGGAGCCAAGGTGGTGTCGGGCTCTCACCCTCTCTGAAGGTGGTAGGGAGGGCAAAATCCAATTGTCGAAGCAGGCGACGGAAGCGGACTCCGGGGGGCAGCAGGGCAGACACATACAACCCGTACTGACGGTCGAGAGAATCGGCGAAGAAGGACTCGTAAGAGGGGTGGTCGGGCATAGACAACAGCCGGCAGGCATACCGACACAGCAGTACGTCACGCCGGTAGGTCAATGGTAACTCGGCAGCTTCAGCATAAAGACTCTCGACAGGACTAGTGTAGAACGCTCCGGTCGCAAGACGTAACCCCCGATGGTGGATGGAGTTGAGCCGGCGTAAGAGGGATGGCCGAGCGGACGAGTAGACGAAGCTCCCATAATCCAGCTTCGATCGGACTATGGACCGATACAAGCGAAGCAGGACAGTGCGATCCGCTCCCCAAGATGAACCGCCAAGAACTCTGACGACATTAAGGGAACGTGTACAACGGGCCGCCAAATAAGAGACATGTGGAGACCAACACAGTTTCCTGTCCAACGTGAGCCCTAGAAACTTAGTTGTGTCCACGAATGGGAGAACAACGGGACCGAGATGTAAGGATGGCGGAAGGAACGCTTTATATCGCCAAAAGTTGATACAAACCGTCTTCTCTTCAGAGAACCGGAAGCCATTTGCCACGCTCCAAGTAGAGGCTGTCTAGACAATGCTGAAGGCAGCGCTCCAGGAGGCATGTTCTCTGGGCACTGCAGTACATCGCGAAGTCATCGACAAAGAGAGAGCCTGAGACATTAGGTGGAATGCAATCCATAATTGGATTGATCGTGATGGCAAAAAGGGCTACACTCAAGACGGAGCCCTGAGGCACCCCGTTCTCCTGGAGGAAGACGTCGGACAATACGGAACCCACACGTACCCTAAACTTTCGTTCCGTTAAAAAGGAATCAATAAAAAGGGGCAGGCGACCGCGTAGGCCCCACCTGTGCATAGTGCGGAGGATACCTCCTCTCCAACAGGTATCATAAGCCTTCTCCAAGTCGAAGAACACGGCTACCGTTTGGTGCCTTCGCAAAAAGTTGTTCATGATGAATGTCGACAAGGTCACAAGGTGGTCAACAGCGGAGCGGCGGCGACGAAAGCCGCATTGGACATTAGTAAGTAGTCGTCGAGATTCAAGAATCCAGACTAACCGAGCATTAACCATGCGCTCCATCACCTTACAGACACAGCTTGTAAGAGAAATGGGGCGGTAACTAGAAGGAAGGTGTCTATCCTTCCCGGGTTTGGGTATAGGAACAACAACGGCGTCACGCCAACGCATGGGGACTTGACCTTCGATCCAGACGCGATTGTAGGTACGAAGAAGGAAGCTTTTGCCCGCCGGAGAAAGGTGTGCCAGCATCTGAACGTGAATGGCATCTGGCCCCGGAGCAGAGGACCGGGACAGTGCAAGCGCACGTTCGAGTTCCCGCATAGTAAAGGGGGCATTATAAGTTTCCAGATTCAGCGAGTGCAAGGAAGGTCGCCGAGCCTCTTCTGCCTCTTTCCTGGGAAGGAAGGCAGGATGGTAATGGGCGGAGCTTGAAACCTCCGCGAAAAAGCGGCCAAAGGCGTTGGAGACAGCCACAGGATCAACAAGGACCTCATTACCTGAGGTCAGGCCAGGTACTGAGGAGTGGGCCTTAATGCCCGACAGCCGGCGCAGGCTACCCCAAACGACGGAAGAGGGAGTAAAACTGTTAAAGGAGCTGGTGAAAGAGGCCCAACAAGCTTTTTTGCTGTCTTTGATGACTCTACGGCTTTGCGCTCGGAGTCGTTTGTATTCAATACAATTTGCCAACGTAGGATGGCGGCGAAAGGTGCGTGAAGCACGTCGTCGAGCACGGATAGCGTCCCTACAAGCCTCGTTCCACCAGGGGACGAAAACGCGACATGAAGAAGAAGTAGTATGAGGAATGGAACGTTCGGCAGCATTGATGATAACAGCCGTGAGGTATTCGACCTGACTGTCACAACTGGGAAAATCGTGGTCCGGAAAGGTCGCCAGGGAGGAGTAAAGTCCCCAGTCAGCTTTCAGTATGTTCCAGCTCGAAGGACGTGGGGACGGGGTGTGGTGCAGGAGACGAACGACACAGGGGAAGTGGTCGCTCGAATAGGTGTCAGAAAGGACATACCACTCGAACCGACGGGCAAGAGTGGTAGAACAGATCGAGAGATCCAAATGGGAGTAGGTATGAGTAGAGTCCGAGAGGAAAGTCGGGGCGCCGGTATTGAGGCAGACAAGATTGAGATGGTTGAAGACATCCGCCAAGAGTGAGCCTTTTGGACAGGATGCAGGAGAGCCCCAAAGGGGATGATGGGCATTGAAGTCGCCAAACAATAAGAACGGCGGGGGAAGCTGAACGATCAGGTGCATCATGTCAGCCCGACTAACAGCAGATGACGGTGGAGTGTAGATGGTACAAACTGAAAAAGTAAAAGCAGAAAGAGTAATGCGGACAGCTATTGCTTGGAGTGGGTTGGTCAATGGGATGGGATGGTAATAAACATCGTCCCGAACAAGCAACATGATCCCACCATGAGCTGGGATACCGTCCACAGGGGTGAGGTCATACCGCTCCGAGGTATAGTGGGTAAAGGCAATACGGTCAGTCGGGCGCAACTTGGTTTCCTGGAGACCAAGGACGAGCGGACAGTGCAGGCGGAGGAGCAGTTGTAATTCCTCCCGATTAGATCGAATACCTCTTATGTTCCAATGAAACAACGCCATCGCTAGTCTAAAGGTTGGGGGAACGAGACGGGGGAAGAGCTGGTCACCTCGACGGCCGCGGAGGGTCAGGTTGCGAGGGAACAACGCTACAACCGATGGGAGACGGATCCGGTTCCATCGACTCGTCGCCAGCCGCGGCCGCTGTCCCTGGTTGTGTAGGAGGGGCCGCATCATTTGCCGACGAAAGGCCGGCGGAGCGCCTGGCAGCCGAGCGTCCCGGCGAAACTGAGGACGGCCGGGAGCAGTGACTCACGGATGGAGCGTCAGACGAAATGCGCCGGGGTGGAGAGGGGGATAGAGACTTCTTCTTGGAGGCCTTCTTGGAAGGCCGAGGAGGCACAGGGATGGTGGGCTGGACCCGAAGAAGGTCCTCACGCGCGGGGTCCGTTTTGGAACGCCGGACCTCGGAAGCTGGGGTCCGGAACGTTGCCCCGATGGACGCCTGAGAAGAGGATCGCTTCTCAGGTGGCGTGGGGGGAGGAGGAGGAGGAAGGGTGGCCCCTGGGGCAGAGGGGGTGGGGGCCACGGGGGAGGAGGATTTGGAAGGGAGGGATTTGGGAGGCGGAGGCAGAGCCCCCTGATGGGCGGAGGAGGCGGAGGGGGGACAGGATAGGGGTGAGGATACCGCGGAAGGAGTGGACACAACTGAGGCGAACGAAGTGGTCAATGACACGGGATGGAGGTGGTCGTACTTCTTCCGGGCCTCAGAATAAGAGAGCCGATCCAAAGTTTTGATTTCTTGTATCTTCTTCTCCTTCTGATATGCGGGGCAGTCTGAGGATCTAGGCGAGTGGACGCCAAGACAATTAACGCACTGAGGTGGTAGGGTGCATGTATGTCCCTCACGAAGAGGACGTCCACAATCGCCACAAAGGGGCTCAGCCTCACACCGTGATGACATGTGCCCAAAGCGCAAACACCTAAAACAGCGCATAGGAGGCGGGACGTAAGGTCGCACGTCACACCGGTAGCACATCACCTTTACCTTCTCTGGGAGAACGTCCCCCTCGAAGGCGAAGATAAAGGCCCCGGTGTCGATGCGACGGTCTTTGGGGCCGCGCTGGACTCGCCGGACGAAATGCACGCCTCGGCGCTCCAGGTTGGCCCTGAGCTCCTCACCAGATTGTAGCAGGAGGTCACGATGAAAAATAACCCCCTGCGTCCTATTTAGTGCCAGATGTGGGACAATGGATACTGGGATGTCCCCTAGGCGGTCGCACGCCTGGAGCACCGCTGACTGTGTGGCGGAGGTGGTCTTGAGAAGAACGGACCCTGAACGCATCTTGCTGAGAGCCTCGATTTCCCCGAAGACGTCCTCAATGTGCTGAACAAAGAACATGGGCTTGGAGGTGGCGAACGTCCCCCCATCGGTTAGAGAACAGACCAAATAGCGGGGGAAGTACTTCGCCCCAAGCCGGCGGGCCTGTCCCTCCTCCCATGGAGTGGCCAAGGGGGAAAGGGCAGGAGAACCAGAACTAGAAACAGTACCTTTTCTTTTGAAAGACTCGGCCGCAGAGCGACCTGATACATGTTGACGTTTCATCTGCGAAACGTCCGCCCCGATACCACCCACTCCGACCAGGGGCTCTCCCCACGGGCGCCACCCAGCCGCAGCAAGGGCCACCTGGCAGGATGACCATTGCCGGGAGTACGATCCCTGTGTTGTCAGGGGGCTACAACCTAGAGGGTACATGACGACCCCACCACAACGGGCTGGCTACCGTGCTGGATTTCTGGTGCCATGGAAAGTCCATCATGATCGCTGGTGCAGATGGAGATGCACTATGGGCGTAACTTGGACAACCCATCACGCGTTGAGGCCCAATTTGAGGAATAGTGGGTATGGTTACAACGCCAGTGCAATGCTGAGTGCCAAGGTCTTAGTGCACTTAGGACCAGTGGTACACCATGTAAGGTGTCCTTCCCCAAAAGGCTCGTACTTCTGTAGAATTTTGAAAAATGGAGGTCAAACCCCAAGGGGGACCATCACATGGAAGGCCAAAACGGTTGAAACTCCTTTTAGTCGCCTCGTACGACAGGCAGGAATACCTCGGGCCTATTCTAATCCCCGGACCCGCAGGGGGAGGGCATGGTGGAAAACGCACACAGGAAGGTGTCCTCGCCCAAGAGGTGGAGAACGAGTGGGACTGAAATGCGACGATGAGAAAGTGGGCTGAAGATCTCAATGCACGATGGACACGATGCACTATGTAAGGCGCCCTTCTCCAATTGGCTCGCTCTTCGGAAAAATTTTGAAGAATGGAGGTCAAACCCTACAGAGGACCATCACTTAAAGGCCGAAACATGTGAAACTCCTTTTAGTCACTTCGTACGGCAGGTAGGAATACCTCAGGCCTATTCTTACTTCCAGACCAGCTGAGGGTGGAATTTGGTCTGTCATCCGCCAATCGTGGTTTACATTTTCTGTCATTTTCCTAAATCATTTCAGATAAATGCTGCGATAGTTCGATTAACAAGGCCATGAACAACCACTGACCACCTCGCCTACCCTCGTAGAAACATATTTTTGTATTCTATGTGCAGGTGTTTTTGGTTTAACTATTTTCATTGTGTTATTATGATAAATCTTTTATCACTGTGAGATGATCACTGAATGAATGAAGAAATATTGGTGCGTGTGTGTTTTCATTTTTATATTTTTTACTGACAGAGAAATTATCAGCCATCTCTTCCAAAAGTGTGAGTACAGTGCCATAACCACAAGATTGCTTAATGTTTTGTTATGCTGAGAGTTTTGTTCATTAACAAATTTATTGCCTTCAATTAAGAAAACCCAAAGATTTGTATCACCATTACTTGTGTGTAATTTGGAGTAAAGGAGACCATTCACTGAATAGTAGAAGCACTGAGCTGTCTACAGACATGCAAAACAGACAAAGAGAACTTGCTAGCTTTCGGAAGACATCCTTTATTGAGCTACAGCATGTGCACAAATGCCCATGTCCACCCTCACACACGCATGCATGCGCACGCACGCTCACACACTACATTGTGGCTGCTCCACAAAAAATGCCGGAAATGCATGTTGGCAGGTGGATTAGGGTGGGGTGTGGGTTGCGTCTAGTATGTTTGGTAGAGGGAGAGGCAAGAAGCAGGAAGACCAAGTTGCAGGGATGGTAGCTAGTGACTCAGGGAGGTGGCAGGTTTGCTGGCTAGGATTGTGGGAGGGAGAGGTGGTAGATGTATGGGCTAGGCATGTGATCCACACATATCAGAAAGGGTCAAGTGCAGTACACAATGAAGGTGACGTGGAGACATAAATTTGGAGGGGGTGATAGAACAGAGGAAGGAAACGATACTGGGGCCAGGAGGATTAGAGGAGTGAAGGATGTGTTGCAAGGATACCTCCCAGTCATGTAGTTCAGAAAAACTGGTGGTGGAGGAAAAGATCCAGATGGCCTGGGTTGTGATCAAGCAGCCACTGAAATGATCTACCCAGCTGCATGTTGTGCAGCTGGGTGGTCAACTTTGTTCTCGTTCACAGTTTGTGGTGGCCATTTATTTTGGTGGATAGCTTGTTGGTTATCATATCAGTGTAAAATGCAGTGCAGGGATTACAGCAGAGTTAGTATGTGATATGGCTGATTTCACAGGTGATGGCTGATGGGGTAGGATAAAACTGTGGCAGGACTGGAATAGGAAGGGTTGGGTGGGTACATAGGGGAGGTCTTGCACCTGGGTCTTTCATAGGGATACGGACCCTGTGTCAAGGGGTTGGGAGTACAAGTGGCACAGGTATGGACTATGATGATATGTACATTGTGCAGATGAGGTAATAACACTTGGAATGGAAGGAGGAATGGGGGGGCGGGACTTAGGTACGGTGTCTCTCACTTCCAGGCATGATTACATGTATATGCATACTTAAAATGAGTGGGTGAATTGACTGGGATCACTGGTGTATGGGGTATAAGAGACACCTCTCCAGCTGGTGTATCTGTGAAAATAGTAGCTTCAATGACAGTACTTTGCATAGTTTTAATCTTCAAATGGATAGGATTATATAAAGTTTTGGAAAATTGAGATTCCATAGCAGTATTCTAATCATAAACCGATAAGCTACAAATACAAGTTTCCAGTTTTCGTCCCACCTCTATCTGCCTATATCCTCCTCCCCACTCTCTACATCCCCTCCTCATCCTCTCTTTGACCATTTCATCCACCCCTTCTCCCTGACTATATCTTCCACCCCCTCCCTCTGACCATATCCTTCTCCCCATCTCTGCCTCCCCCTCTTCCTTTTCGACCTGCCCACCAACTCTCTACATCTTCTGCTTGCCTCATGCATATATAGTGCCCAGGGGTACCAGCCACTACACACATAATGGCTATAATACATGCCTACAAAACACAATGCTCACATGGTCCAGAGCAACCACGGGGGATTTTCAAAAATGCCCCCAGACAGCCAGGTGGCACACTGAGAGCAAGCCAACAGGAAAAGGCCATTGGCCACATCACAAGACAATCGGGCGTCAGTTACTTGGGGGCAGCAGGTCTCTTCCTGAGCAACAGCTATTTAAGGAAACCCAGGGATCACTGCAGACAATTCCCATCAACAAGAGTTGGGTGACTCGTGCACCAACTGCTTGTAGTCCCTCAATTAAGTTCTCGTCAATGTGTCATTGGCGACAACAGCAAAATGCCAAGAAGTAGGCCTCTGCATTGGAAAAGAGCTTTTTTCAAGTGTTAGTCATTTCAGAGTTTAGTTCCACCTCCAGGAAGTTAGGTGGAGCCAAATCTACAGAATTTTATTTTGTTTGTAACTGCAGAAGAGGCAGAGTTAATTTGTAATTTTAAATTGTGGCATACAGATTTTTGGTTTTCGGAAGGACAATAAAGAAGCTATTGTACTCCTACTGCGACTCTTTCAATTAGGAAAGACAGACAGACTTTGCACCCTCCACCCCTCTTTCTGTCCATTTCCTCCTCTCCCCAGTACATCCTCTCCTGAATCCATCTTAACCTCTCCCCATCCATGCTCACTGGTATGTGTACCCCTGCAATACAGTTCAATAAATCAGGTGGATAATACTCCCAAAACATGCTGGTCATACAGGGCAGGCTACAATCATTTATTTACCCCTGACATACAGACCACTGTGCAAAGGGGGTCTATAAAGCAGTCTTATACTACTACAACATAACATGTCTGTCTGTCAGATTATCCTACACACTGGGATCTGGAAAAGCACTTCTTGCTCTTGTCATGAAAGTTGTTCTGTTAAGTAGGTTGATATGGAAAGCCAGTACTGTTCCCACACAACAAGCCTGCCATACAAGGCAGCCTACAAGCCAAGGGCTGAAAAAAAAAATGTTTCTGCTTGTATCTCCACTCCTACTGAAGCTATGAGGTTATAAATCCAACACTACTGGGGATTTGCAGGGCCTGCTGTTTCTATGCCAAATTTATTTGAAACTTATCCAGTGGCTTGGGAGGAGATACCAGAAAATAAGAAAAACTATCAAAAGCTTTGACTTGTTTGGTAACATTGTTAAACAATGCCTTGTCTTTATATACCAATGTAGATAATCACCCTTGTCCCCTGATATTTTAAAAGATGTTCCCCACTCCGTGAATTGCCTGGTTTTCATATATCACTGTGTAAGAGAGTTTAGCACTAGTTGGGGCATCCTCTTGAGCTGACGTGTGTGCTATTGTGTCAAATTTTACCTGGTGCTTGTTCCTTTCATAAATTTGCTTTAGTGTAGTGGGATAATTTTTTCCACGAGTATGTGCTACATAGTTATTATTAGAAGACATTTATTGGGTTTTGTTGAAGTTTTTGTAGCATTTTTCTTGTTATTCCATCTTTGATTTTCCATTAATTTCTAAAATTTTAGTATTTTAATTGTGTTCAATTGTCTGATTCATTCTGAAGGTAGAGTGAAGTCTGAAAAAGTTATGATCATTTTGCTGAATCAGTTTCAAGAAATAACATTCAGAGGAGAATCTAGTAAAATGAAGGTAAAGTTGGGTTTGAAGTTTATTAATGTTTTCCAATACGTTTCAGACAACATAAGTGACCAGACACTTAAGATCTAATGTTTTTCAAATGATTGTATATATTATACATTCACGTTTACAACTGTTTAATTTCTAAAATTCGAATGTAAGACGGGTTTCATTTTTTGTCTACTAATTTTGATATTTTGTTTTTATGGGATGAATTTTGAAGCTGCAGGTAATTGCAGTGATTTTACCATCTATGAACATTTCTAAACACAAATAATATGGTTTCCTTTCTTGAATGCAATTCAGTTGATTAGAGGGGAATTTTTATAAAGTGTGGGAAAATAACATGTTTTGGCGGGGTGGGGGTGGGGGTGGGGGGGGGGGGGTTGAAACTGACCACACTGAATGTAACTAGAAATTCTCTTTGTTTGGTAGAATTCTATGGTAGTTATATGCACTTAATGTTGTAGTTCCAAGATACAGGAAGTTGTTTACATTGATAATTGTGAAAAATATCAAGAAAGCACGTGCCTATGGACTAAACAAAACTGCAAATATTCTCGTAAAATTTTAGAATTTGAACTGTGAATGGAGCATGAAACAAGCATGTGTAAAGTACGTTGTTTCAAAAGTATGCTTTTCAGCAGGGTTTCTCGGATTGAACAGAATATAATATGGTGGCTCAACAGTCTTTTCTTCTCTTTAGGAAAATACACTGATCAGCCAGAACATCATAACCACCGACCTCCTACTGTATAAACCTATTCAGGCTATAGCAATATCACCAGGTGAGGAATTACTGCTTGTCAGAAACACACACAGAGCATGTAATATCAGTGCATGTGCTGTCCATATGTAGACTGGGGAAGGCGCACAATCTGAGTTTCACCGAGAGCAGATTATGACAGCCCGGGGACTTGGCACAAGCATTTCGGAAACTGCATGGCTTGTTGGGTGTTCGAAAAATGCTGTGGTGACTGTCTTCAAATACATGGTGAAACTACATCCAAACATCGCATGGTTGGGCTGCCACGCCTTGTGACAGATTTAGGATGTCGTAGGTTGAGCAGGGTGGTAAAACATGTGGTGAACTGAGGAGGAACCAACATCAGAATTTAATGCTGGGCAGAGTGCAACTGTGTGTGAACACACAGTGCACTGAACATTGCTAACTATTGGCTCCGCAGCTGACAACCCATGCATGTGCCAATGTTAACACCAAATCAGCAACTACAACAGAAATGGTAATGTGACCACTGGCACTGGACATTGGCACAGTGGCAAAGCATTGCATAGTCTGATGAATCCCGATACCTTCTTCATCATGCCAATAGGAGAGCATGAATCTGTCGTCTTCCAGAGGAACAGCTTTTTGACGCCCGTACTACAGGGCAGAGCAAGTTGGCGGCAGCATCCATAGGTCAGTGGAGCTTGTGCAAGGCACTATAACAGCCAAGGAGTATTGTGTTGGTGCAGATCATGTACAACCTTTCATGACAATCATGTGTCCCGACGGCAGTGGTGTTTTTCAACAAGATAATGCGTCATGTCACAAGGCCAGGCATGCGACGGAGTGGTTTGAGGAACACAGTGGCGAGTTCCAATTGATGTGGTGGCCCAACAACTCACCAAATCTTAATCCAATTGAACACATCAGGGATGTGACAAAGTGGCTTCACAGCTCACTGCCCCCCCCCCCCCCCCCCTGGAATTTACGGGAATTAGATGTGGTGCTAACTCCCTCCAGTGTCCTACCATGCCATGATGCAGCATAGCTGCTGTTATCCATGCAAAAGGAGGGCATACTAGCTATTTTGTGAGTGGTTGTAAATGTTCTGGCTGATCAGTGTATTACACTGTGCATCTTGGGGCTTTCCATTAAATGCTCTCCATGCCACGTTGTTCGTCAAAGGATATCTGGATAGAGTAGAAAGTGAAGAAAAAAAACTGAACAATATGCCTGGAATTGAATGGGGTATGAGCTGCAAGACCAAATGTTAATGAAGATGTATATAGGGGTTATTATAGCAGTCTTTATCACACAATAAAAGGGCAACCAGCTGAAAATTGATCCAATTATGATGAAAGTAACTTGTCGTGATAACACTGTTAAACACACAAAAATCTTTGTACCATTTCTGACGTGTGTCTAAAGTTGGAACTTCTCTACCGCCATATGTAGTATATAAAGCGGCTCATTTATATGACAACTGAAGAGAGGGAGGAGCGACAGGAACTCCATTTTGCACAGAACTGTGTTGCAGTAGAGGAACACCTTACAATGTTTTGATATCGTGACATTTACTGACCGGTTCAAATCGGTGTTTCTAACACAAATCAGTTATCTGTATGGGGCAAAAAATTCCTAACAGGTGACAACTTACCACACTTTACAGACAATGCATTTCAGCTGTATAATAAAAATGATGTTTTTTATCCCTTCCAGCCAATGCTACTCATCTACATCAATCAGTAGATATTCACTTTTTTTAGGCCATAGAAAAAAAAGGGGACGAAATTTTTTTAACAGCAGGAAGAAAGGTCACTCCAAGACATCTGCTGTAGAACAGAGTCTATATCCAAACTGTTACAACATATGCTTAATGTACCACCACAAATGCAACAGATCATCAATGACTTTGAAGCCACAGTAATATTTCCATCAGATATATATAATCTCCGGAAGATAATTCCCAGAAGAGAAGGAACACTACCTTATAGACATCTTGACATGCCCAGGTTGATTAAAGAAACAGTTGTGGAATTTCTAAGCCAAAGGACACAGTTGTCTTGAGCACCTAGCTCAGCGGCCCACATGCAATGGAGATATCTTAGACATTGCAGCTACAAATAAGCTGGATCTTATCAACAATATCAGTACAGAAATGGGGATTAATGATCACAATGCCATTATAGCAATTATGGTTACAAAAGTTAAAAAAACAGTCAAGAAGGCTCGGAGAGTGTTTCTGCTAGATAGAACAGATAAACAGTTGTTAGCATTCCACTTAGAGAATGGACTGACGTCACTTAGTGCTAATAGGAAGGATGTAGAGGGATTATGGGTGAAGTTCAAGCAGAATATAAATCATGGTCTGGAAAGTTATATTCCTAGTTAGTTCATAAAGGATGGAATAAAACCACCATAGTTTAATAAAAAAATATGGAATATGCTGAGGAAGCAAAACCTATTGAATTCTCAGTTCAAAAGAGAACACCCAAATGATGACAGGCAAAAGTTGGTAGATTCATGCACCTTTCAATAGATCTATGCACGAAACACACAACTAACAACCCCCTTAATACCTTAGCAAACCATCTGGCTGAGAACCCAAGAAAATTCTGGTCATATGTAAAATCACTAATAGGCTCTAAGGCTTCTGTTCCGTCTCTTGTTGTCTGGTGAGGAAGTTGAAGTTAGCAAAACGAGAGCCGAAGTTTTCAATTTTGTGTTCAAGAAATCATACACAGGAGTATCATACAAACATACAGTCATTTAACCAATGGACAGACTCCCGTATGCACAACACAATAATAAGCATGCCTGGTGTAGAGAAACAACCGAAAGATTTGAAAGCAAATAATCTCAGTTCGAATGTGATAAATTTTCTTGATACTAAAAAGCTTATGTCCATGAATCAGCGCGGTTTTAGAAAGCATCGCTTATGCTAAACTCATCTTGCCCTTTTCTCGCATGATGTACTGCGAACTATGGATTAACGGCAACAGGCAGGTTCCATATTTCTAGATTTCCAAGAAGCATTTGACACGATGCCCCATTGCAGGCTGTTACTGAAGGTACAAGCACATGGAATAGGTTCCAACATACCTGATTGGCTCAAAGACTTCTTAAGTATTAGAGCCCAGTACACTGTCCTTGACAGCAAGTGTTCATCAAGGACAAGGGTATCATCATGAATGCCCCAGAGAAGTGTGACAGGACAGATGTTGTTCTCTACATATACATAAATGATTTGGCAGATGGGCTGGGCAGCAACCTGTGGTTGTCTGCTGATGACCCTGTGGTGTACAATGAGGTGTTAGGAGGATACAATATGACTTAGACCAAAATTATGAATGGTGTGATGAGTGACAGCAAGCTCTAAATGTGAGAAAATTTAAGTTAATGCAGATAAGTAGGAAAAAATGTGAATGAGTATAAATATCTGGGCATGACGTTTCAAAGCTTTGTGAAATGGAACAAGCATGTGAGGACTGTGGTAGGTGAACGGCTGACTTGAGTTTATTGGGGGAATTTTGGGAAAGTGTGTCTCACCTGTAAAAGGTCTGCATATAGGATGCTGGTGCAACCTATTCTTGATTGAAGCAGGACATCAAAGCAATTCAGAGGTGGGCTGCTTGATTTATTACCAGTAGCTTCAACAAAACATAAGCATTACAAAGATGCTTCGGGAACTCAAATGTAAATCCCTGGATAGATGGCGACGTTCTTTACGAGGAACACTATTGAGAAAATTCAAAGCACCAGTATTTGAAGCGACTCCTGGTCGATTCTACCACCTTGTGCATAAGGTTCATGAAGATAAGGTATGAGAAATTAGGGCTCACACGGAGGCATGTACTGTCCTATTCTTCCCTTGCACTATTTGTGAATGGAAAAGGAAAGGAAATGACTAGTAGTGGTACTGGGCACCCTCCACCATGCATCATACGGTGGCTTGCAGAGTATCTATGTAGGTGTAGCTCTGATAAAGCCTTCACCCATTAACGCAGAGGAAGTCAAAAATACACTATGTTTCAATCCTTGTCAGACAGTTTCAACATAAACACTCTCCTCAAATACAAATTATGGTGCCAGTTCCATAAAATCAAAGTCACCTGTAATACTATTTATTTCTCCGGCAAACAGCGACATTCTACTGACACAAAGAAAACTGTAAAACCCATACTAGAAGAAATTGCACCTGCACAACCTGTAAAGTGGTGGAAGAAAGTGATCGTGCTATGATTTTGACGTTAAATTCATACGCTGTAGAGATAAAATTCCAGATGCATTTTACTTTCTTTGGTCGATACTTCACTCATTGAGATTAGTCAATTAATAAATGTAGTAAGTGATTTCTGTACTCCTGAAATACTAACTTCTCAACAGAAATCTAACTTCATTCAAATTTTGTGTTCAAGAGTACAGCGTTTACTGAAATGCAAAAATAAAATTGATTTTATAGTGCTCATACAGAGTATTCTAGTGTAAGACTGTGGTACAAATAAGTTATTTCTGTTTTATTTTTCTATGTGTTTGAAGCTAATTTCATTCTCATCATTTAAAGAGTGGGATTTCTATAAAAGCTGTGTTTCAAACATTTTCTTTAACATATAATATAATCAATTTTATGTGTGTCTTAGTGTGACAACAAAACACTGTATATAGCTGCCTTGCTACATGTTAACCTTCATGCCATGTCTTTTTCTTTTTTAAAATACTAACGTCCTGTGCATTAAAATGTGTATGTGGTCACCTTTGTTCCTGATGAGAGGAACAAAACTGAACAATTTTTTAAAGTGTTTTTTATAAGACTGAAATTCAGTGTGTTTCAATTCCTCAGATACACATGATCATGTTTTCAGGCGGAATAAAAAGATCTTAAGCGGTACAGTAACATAAAGGTAAGAACCGGGCATCTTCACCTCAGTTTTGGTAGCAATGTGATGACCTCAAAAACATATTAATTCATCGTTAACAAAACACCTATGAAAACAATGTCTCTGCGTAATCTAATTAAATAAATCGTGCCAAATCACTAGCAAAACATTTATGGCACCTAAACAAAATAAGTAATGTCTAACAATTTTAAAATGTTTCAACACTGACATACTGTGCTTCTCCAAGAAGTTTACAAATGGTTCAAATGGCAGAATGAAATTGTTACTGTTGACCTGCAATGGGCAATGTTAACATTACGAAGTATTTGGTGGCAACTCTCCTTCCAGAACGTTGTAAAGGCGATTGTATTGCACAGGACAAGCTGTAGAGTATCTCTTATTTCGATAAAATAAAATCTGCATTGGTGAGAGTAGCCTATTTTGTATATGTTTGTAAGTCAGTATCATACTATTTTCCATTATTCCTTCGATACAATGGAGAACTCATGTTTTGCAAATTAATTATCGCGTCAGCTGTGAAAAAGTGTGCGATAAATAGTCTATCGTGTTTCGCATCCGTGATGGACTGTGGAATATTTACACGCACGGAAAACGACAATACCTGTTTGACAGTGCGTACTAAACAAATAATACTCACACGATAAAGTTCACTAGCAACTGGTTGCTTTGGCACATGTCCATTGTAAATTTTATCAATGGTTTCTTCCCAGAATTTCAGCCTCATTTGACCAATACGTGGATCACTCACGCTATCCTGAACTCTTGCTGTCTCGATGTTAAATGCACGGATTGCAAAAGCAGAAGTCCGAATATCGTTAGGGAGGAGTAACGTACACAAGAAATTCTCGTAGTCGAAGTTTCTGCAAATTAGAAACACTGAAAGTAGTAAGAGAAATTATTCATCACATTTATGGCACTGACGAGTAATCTTTAATAACAGAGGTTATGAACGACTTACTTAACCATATTCACGCAATACCCTGAAGAAGTTTCTTTGGAAGTACTATATTTCATTAATGACTTCTTACATACTTCGCTGCGTGGCACTGCATAACCATAAGTTCTGCGTAAACTACCGAAGCACTTCATTTGAGCGTTTGAGCTCGCCGCCTGTGCACACCCGGTTCCCCCTATCTCCCCAACTGCAACGATCAACATGCGTATTGTACGACGCTGCAGCGTGCTTGCATTACACTGGGTCCCCGAGTTCTCGCGTTTTGAGTTTCATGTAGCCCCTAGGCAATCGAAACTATCGGATAAAATAGCTGGAAAAGCCGTCGAGATGCTCAAGTATTATGCCACGAAGAGAAATATTACTTCTGAGCCGAAGAAAATTATATTTTCCTTCATCGCGCCAATTATAAAACTGCCATTTGATACTTTTTTTGCACACTTCAGCTATTACAGAGAAAGGCGCAAAAAAAGGGAAACCGTATTCTTTCTGTGTGGTGATTATCTTCTTTACCAAATATTAACACAAACGGTTTAACAGCAGAAACTCCAAATCACATTTAGGCTTCTCAAAAAATTGATGTACTGCAATTTATACTTTCCGAATTTGTATACGTAAAGGTAGTTTGCTTACATGAAGGTTGGCTCAAAAAAGAATGCTTAGAGGTTTTAAATAAAATAAATGATTTTAAACAAGCCAGCGGCTTTTGAAGAAATGTCACATTTCCTGGAGTACCAAACTTTATGTCTCCATAAATTATAAAGTGAACAGTTTCAATCAAGAATGTATTTTTGGAACTAGTTGCGGAGAGCTATGTGATTTAAATACTGTCATAATATTATGTTACAGAATTCCTGGACGTTCTGTCACCAAATTTTTCTGAGAAAAACTTAACAACAAAGCAAGAAAAAGATTGTGATTGCAGTAGAGTTCTATCTAAAAACATTACAGCAGTTGAAACCAGTGACACTGTAAAATTTTGTGTTTTAATCCAGAAATCCAGGTTTAAGTTAAATCTCATTGTGTGGACTAGAGACAACTTCCAGCTAACAATCTGCTTCGATAACATTCTTACTAATTATGAGTCTGACAACACAGGGAAGTTTTCCCTAGATTTAGGGATATCTGATCACTCAGCTTTGTTTACAGATCCCTCAAAAACAGAGAAACTAAACTCTGATCTGATATAAGAAGGAATTCCAGTAAAGAAATTTTAGATTTGTTCAGTGATAAGTTAAGCATTATAAACTTGCCTTTAGACCAATATGCTTCCAAGTTACAAAAACTTTGATAAATTTTTAATTTGTTTGTAGATTTATTCAATGAAACATTTCCTCCAAAATCCTATCAAAAGAGAAATTCATGCTAAGCACTATGAGACTTTAATTTAAAAAATTTGTACTGGAAAAAAACTGGCAAGCAGTATTTTCATAAGCAAACAAAGTGAAATCAGAGCAGGGAGTAAATGTTAAATGTCAATGCATTTGGCAGATTAAGATAAAGGATGATATTATTGTAAATCCTGTTAAAGTGTCAAATTGCGTCAATGAAGTCTTTGTTAATGTAGCAAAATATGATGTAGGTTGTAATATCACCAATATTATGAAAAGGATAGATTGTTATTCACTGTAAAGATGTCGTGTTGAGTTGCAAAAATGGAAAAACTGTTACACATTAAGTTTTTGGCCAAAGCCTTCTTCAGAAAGGAAAAACACACACATTCACACAAGTAAGTACTTCTCATGCACACATGGCCACTATCTCCAACTGTTCTGGCTCCAGTCAATGGAAATCCCATCATGGATGATAATATAATTAAAGAAACTTGGCAGCCTTACATTGATGAGCTGTGAAAGATATGCAGCATACATAAGAAGAATTTGCTGTATCATGTAATGGCCATGAAAAGGTAGGACAATCATTGGGACATGGAAAGGAAACAGTTGCAGATAATCCATCATTTGAAACATCTTGACAGTGATGTCTCTGATACTGGTTCTACAGACAAAGAAATCACCCAGAGATCCATGCAGGTAGTAACTTCCATGAAATTGTTAAAGATCTAATGTGGAACGAAGAAGTACTGCTAAAATATAAGACAGCCGTGTATGAAACCTATTGCACTCTCATTCTAACACATGGTTGTGAAACACAGACCATGAGGAATAAAGAATAAAGACATCAGCAGAATTCAGGCAGTTGAGATGAGGTTTTTCCGTAGCAGAATTGGAGAGATATGGAGGGATAGAAACTGTAATGTGGAAATATGAAAACAGGCTCAAGATATAAGGCTACAAGACAAAATAACCTCACAGTGGCTGAGATGGTATGGACATACGTGATGCTTGGATGCCAACAGGCTACAAAGTGTAATTTATAAAATAAAACTCAGAAATAGAAGTCTAAATCTATATCTACGTACATACTCCACAAGCTGCTACACAGTGCATGGCAGAGCGTAGCCTGTATGACCACTAGTCATTCCCTTTTTCATTCTGCTCGCAAACAGAGAGAGAGAAAAATGACTGGTTACACCTTTGTCTGAGTCCTAATTTGTCGTATCTCATCTTTGTCATCCTTATATGAAATGTATGTTGGTGACAGTAGAATCATTCTGCAGAAAAAAAGTCTTCTCTCCAGGGATTCCCACTTGAGTTCCTAAAGCACCTCTGTAATACTGAAGTGTTGTTTGGACCTAGCAGCCTACCTCTGAAATGCTTCGATGTCTTTCTTTAACCCAACCTTATGCAGATCCCAAACACTCAAGCAGTACTCAATAATGAGCTGCAGTAGCTTCCTGCGTGCTGTCTCAGATGAACCACACTTTCCCTAAATTCTCCCAGAAGCTAAAGTCGTCCATTTGCCATCCTTACCACCATCTTCAAACATTGGGTCCATTTCATATCACTTTGCAGCATTATGCCCAGATATTTAAACAATGTGACTGTGTCAAACAGGACACTAATAATGCTGTATCTGAACATTACAGGTTTGTTTTTCCTGCTCATCTGCATTAAATTACATTTTTCCACATTTAGAGCTAGCTCCCATTCATCACGCCATCTATAAATTTTTTCTAAGTCATCTTGTATCTTCCTACTGTCTGTCAACTTTGACACCTTCCCATACACCAAAGTCATCAGCGAATAATCACAGATTGCTGCCCATCCTATCTGCCAGATCACTTATGTATATAGAAAATAATGGTGGTCCTATCACACTTTCCTGGGGTAATTCTGATGATACCCTCGTCTCTGATGAACATTCACCATCAAAGACAACATACTGGGTTCTATTACTTATGAAATCTTTGAGCCACTCACATATCTGTGGGAACTATTCCATGTGCTTGTACCTTCATTGAAAGCCAGCAGTGGGGGAGCATGTTTTTCAGAAATCTAGAAATATGGAATCTGCCTGTTGTCCTTCATACACAGTTTGCAGTATACCATGTGAGAAAAGAGGAAGCTGAACTTTGCACAAGTGATGCTTTCTTCAAAGTGCTGATTTGTGGACAAAACTGTATTGGTCTCAAGCAAATTTGTTATATTCAAACTGAGTATACGTTCAAGAATTTTTCAGCAATCCAATGTTAAGAATATTGGTCTGTAATTTTGTGTGTCTGTTCTTTTACCCTTCTCGTATACAGGAGTCACCTGCACTTTTGTCCAGTCACTTGGGGCATTGGACTGGGTGAGAGAGTTGTGACAAATGCAAAGAAGACCAAGACTCATTTACAAAGACATAATGAAGTCTGATTTTGAGAAAGGAGGACATACCTGGGACAACACCGAAGAGAGAAAGAGAAGTTTAAGGACCATAATTAGCAGAGAAGTCTAATTTGCTGACCCATCAAACAAGATGCAATGATGTAGAGGGATGATGATGACAAACTTAGGAGTTATGGGATCAAAGTATTAATCTAATCCAATCCATTGAATATTGATGCTCACTCAGTCTTATTCACAGATGACACCTCAGTCCTGATAGAAAATGATACAGTACTATAGAAAAAAATTTCGGGTAGTATACAAAATGTTCTAGGAAAAACTGAATACTAGTTCCATAAGAACTGACTAAAATAAAATGTCACAAACACCCAGATAACACAGTTTCTCTCTAAATCAATGACAATGTGTCCTGTAAAAATAGCTCATAACAGTCAATGCTATGAAGATGTAAATGTGTAATGGTATTTTAATTGCAACTTTCTGCAACTCAGTGTGTTGCCTTTATGGTGAATAGCATTCTATCCTTTCCTTATACTGTTGATATTCCAACCTGGAGTTTCCATTCTGTCATAATAACCATCTGAGGACAGAAGTAAGCCATGTGAAATTCTTGAGCCTAAGCCTGGACAAAAGTTTAAACTGAAAGACAAATATAGGCTTTTTGACAAATTAATTTAATACCATAGCTTTTGCACTGTTTATGTTATTTGGTGTCTCTCATACGGACATCATAAATACAATCTAACAGTTATTTTGAATAAATTATTGGGTAGGGGATAATTTTCTGGGGAAATTCTATAAGCAGAACAAGGCTATTAAACCATTATAAAAATGTGTGCTGCCAATAAAAATGAGTCATAAAATCCATTATTATTTAAGAAATTAAAAATACTAACCATTCCTTCATTGTTCATTTTTGGAATTTTGGGTTTTGTACACAATAACCAAGATGAATTTGTAAATTTTCACTTTAAGCAGTAAACATCACAATGCGAACTTCAAACTTCCCTAACATCACTCAAAGCTTTTATTCAGACACCATGCATTTTAATGGAGAAATATTATCATAGCATTGAAAAAGCAACGGAAGACAGTTTGAAACTTTAAGCAAAGGAATTCTTTAGACTATTAATCTGTAATTAATTTTGCAGTGTTGTATGTACGGAACAAAAGAAATCCCTAAACTGTTAACCTATAACAAATATTGCAAATGCCCAACTTCCTTAAAATAATGCAAAGAGATCTTTTGTACATCATTGTACGTAATGAGACTAATACATCACGTTTCACATACATTTATCTAAACACAATTTTAGGAAGTACTTGATTGATGTGCTTCAGTACTTTTTAGATGAACTGTTTAAACAAAGTCAATAAAGTCTATAAATACTTTCCATGTGTAAGGTCTATATAGCAGTGATAAACAAGATTGTTCTGTAGTTATTAAGTTAATTTCTTAGGGTTAAAATGCTCATTGGATGTATCTTTAAATGTTGTTACATAAATGAAACATATGATGTACCAGTATGTCAGTAATTACCCTTATTCTCTTATTTTTTTAATGCTGAGTTTATTACATGGGGCATTCAGTACATAATGCAACAAAGTTCTTTTCTGAAAGCAGGTATGTTTGAGTGTTAATTCCAGTACACCAAATTAGTCCCCACTTTTTTGGCTACAAAACCCTATTTTTTGACATAATCTCCACTCAATGCGATGGCCTTATGCCACCTTACTGGGAGCGCCTGTATGCTCGCAAGGTACCATTCTACTGGTCGATGTCGGAGCCAATACCTAGCTGCATCAATAACCTCCCCATCATCCATGTACTGCTTCCCATAGAGGACATGCCTCATTACGCCAAACAGATGGAAATCAAAAGGTACAAGATCCAGACTGTTGGGTTGGCAAGGAAGAACAGTCCAATGCAGTTTTGTGGTATCTTCTCATGTGTGCAGACTTACGTGAGTCCTTGTGTTGTCATGGAGAAGGGGAAGTTTACTTGTTTCCTCAATTTCCTCACATGTGGGAGACCTGCGTGAGATCATACAGGTTTGCATAATGACAGATGCCTTGCACAATGACTTGACATGATTTTTTTCACTGCTCCGTCTCTGTAGGCATTCTGCTAGTGCCTGTGAATATCTGTGATGCTCTGGTTTTCTGTCAAAAGAAAATCAATGACAGCTCTCTGCTTGAAATGCACTTCCATTACAGGTGTCATTTTGAAGGCTATACATAGAGCCACCATCTATCAGAATTTCATGAAACTATAGGGGCTGAAGTGGAAATTCTGCATTTTTTCAACTGAAATAAGCCAAGAAAAAAATTGTGTTGCGTTACTTGTAGAACACCCCCTTATAGTATTTATGTGGATATGTATGGACTTGTTCAACATCCAAACAACATAGTTGTCCATGGTGTATGTACAGTATACAAAACAAATAAATGAGATTAATGCAATACTTATGTGATCTGCTATTTATAATTTTTTGTCTTTTGTAATATAAGTCTGTAACTTGTACCACCAACCCCTCCAAAAAAATTATGAACTTCTGAATTCAGTAAACTTACTTTTTTGTAGCCTTCTTCCATTAGTAATGACCAGTGTTTGTTTTCTCTCTTGAAGAAAGATAAAGAGAGATATTTTGGTTTCCAGACACAAACTTGGAAGGAGTGGGATTCTAACCACCATGGCAGCTTTAGGTTTTCCTTGATTTTCGGTACTTTCTCCCTCAAATTACAGGATGGTTCCTTTCTCCTCATCCCTTTGATTGATCTAATATCCTGTTACTGATGACAATGGTGTCAACAAAATATTAAACTCTAATCTTCCTTCCTACTAACACATGCAGACATATCACTGCATCAGTGTCACTCTGTAACAGTGTCAGCTCTGTGTGTCTCAACCACCTGACAGCATGGTCCAGTTGTAGTACTGGTGTGCAAATTTCAGCCCTTGTCTCTGATAAATAGCAGTCAGTGTGGGGAAATGAACCAGGCTCCTGCTGCAGAGGCCCTTACACAGCAATGCACAGTAAATGGTCATTGAGGATACACTGTTGGTAGCCCCTTGGTTCATCTGGGCAGTCAGTTTCTCAACCCACAATACACCACAGTTGGTTTTGCATAGCACCATTTTCTCCTGTGCGATATACTTTAACCATAGTGGCATGCAAACAGTTTACACACTTAGCCATTTCAGAAGTGTTTCAACCCTTGGCCCAAAAGCCAATGATCATGCCCTTTCAAACATCTGATAAATTGCTCCATTTCCAAATTGATTGCACTGTTTTCTATGTCACCCTGGACATGCTTCATGTACCTTCCACTGCTAGTGCTGCCACCTGCCACTTGAGAGTGGCTATTGTACATTGACATCGAACATAGGCAGTGGTCACATTAATGTGACTGGACTGTGTATGTTGCATTGTGTGATGACTGTTGAGGTGTTCGTGATGGAGGTTAATGGTCACTGAGATTATCTGAATATTTAGATGCAAAGGGATTGAAAAGTTCTGTTAACTACAAGCAAGTAGTAGTGGTTGTTAGAAAGTTGTGTAATAAGTAATTATGTACTCTAAATAGGACTATTTTGAAAAATAAGATGCTGTTTCCACAGTTTTATTAGACAGCTGCAGTTTGTCTTCTTTGGTTGTCTAATGTTTTTTTTTCATAACACTGGTATTTTTTAAAGAAAATAGTTAACTAAACATGTAAATAAAGAGTCATGTTAACAATACGCAGCTATTTATCACAATGAACACTGCTACTTTCTTTGTAGCTAACAAGAATTTTCATTCCCCGAAACTAGATAATCAGATATTTTGTAGGAGTCACTGATGAGGCATGTTTTTAGTATTCTTTAGAAATGGTTGAGATCCCCAGCTGGTGGCTCATGTTGGATGGGAGCTTGTTCAATACCTCTGCACCAAAGGACATGAGTTCTCTGAACACTAGAAGATGAGGCCTAGTCTACACGAAAATAATTTTCATGTCTTGTATTGTGATGGTGCAAATCACAGTTTAGATGAAACTGATTTTTACCATGGGCAAACAAATCATTAATGAATGCATAATTGTATTGGAAAATGAGTGTATGATTTCCAAGATCCTTAGACACACCTTTGTAAAATGTGCAGTTATCTACGTTCCCCAACTGCTTGCTTCTGCTGAATAAACACTTAGTTTACTTTAAGTGTGCTGACCCAGAAAATAATTCCATAAGGCAACTTGGCATGAAAATAAGCCAACACTCTTCAGGTTACCTTCCATTTGGAAAGTGGATGCACTCAGCAACTGTATGTGACTTATAAATTATAGAGTGCAGCAATCAGTTGTCTTTGAATTCAAAGAATTGTGACTGAAGACTGAACAACAGGGACTTACATGCATTGAGAATAAAAAATAGTGCATTGAGAATGGCTAGCTACTAGCAAAAATCTGGATTTGCATAATAAAATCTATAAAGGATGACTGATTGCTGTACTCTATAATTTATAAGGCAACACTCATCTCTTCTGATCAACACTGTGACAGGTGCTTCTGAGAACAAAATGTGCTTGACTGAGCTCTGTGATTAATTCATCTGTGTGTTGGCTCCATTTTAACTCATTATCCAGTTGGACACCAAGAAATTTTACACAGTGAGTTTCACTTAGTTTACAAGCTCCTTGTCCAGGCCCAAGGGATGTCTATTGGCTGCCATGTCATCCTTTGCCTTGCAGCATCATGTGGATGTGGTATGGAGAGCAGCATGTGTTCAGCACATTCCTCTTCTGGGCATTTTGCAGACTTGTCAGACTGTGGAGTTGCTACTTCTCTGTCAGATAGCTCCTCAATTGGTAATAGTGACACTGGTACTGTTATCAGATCAAGCATACAGACAGAAACAGAAGAAATGGTAAACAGCGTTCTGAAATGAATCATTGGCTGGTTTTCTGGAATGGTCTCACCCTCAATTTTACAGACGCAACATATTTCTATATACTACACCAGTGGTAAGTGTAGCACATGACAAGGAAATATTAAATAGGGTGGAAACATCAAAATCCTTAAGTATCCATATTGATGAGAATTTAAACTGAAGAAATCACATTTTGTAAATCCTAAAATGACTTATTTCAGCCACATTTTCACTTAGAATCATTGCAGATCTTGAAGAGTGACAAATCAGTAAGTTGACAAATTTTGCACATTTTCATTCAATAATGTCATATGGGGTAATGTTCTGGGGTACCTCATCTTTAAGAAAGAAAGTCTTCAATGCTTAAAAATGTGCAGTAAGAATAATATGTGGTGCTCACCCACAATAATCTTTTAGATATCTCTTTAAGGAGTTGGGCATTCTGACTACTGCTTCACAGTATATTTATTTCCTCATCAAGTTTGTTGTAAACGGTCCACTACAGTCCAAAATGAACATACCAGAAGGAAAAATGACAGTCATTTCTCCACATTAACGTTGTCTTTAGCACAAAAAGGTAAGCACAATGGAGGAACAAAAATTTTAGATCACTTACCCAGAGATATAAACTGTCCACAGACAGCAAAGTAAACTTTGAAAACAAACTGAAAAAGTTTCTCTTTGACAAATTCTTCTGTTCCATAAGAAGAATTTCTATTGTTGTTATGTGTAAAAGGTGGTGGGTAGAAATTACTACCTCACATTGTACATTTAAAATAAAATAAAATAAAAAGCATATAAGTGTTCCACACAGTCATATTTACAAATTAATTTGCAATGTGAATGTAAAATGACTTATTCCACATTATTACAATTATCATACAAAGTTACCCATGGAACATGGAAGTAACTAACTAATTTGGCAGTACCAGGAATCAAACCCAGGTCCTCCGCATGGCAGCCATCTAAGCTGACCAAGAAGCTACAGAGGCAGATGAGTCTCATTTAGCACATTACCATTAATACCTACTTCTTCCACTAACAGGTCACTATGCTTGTTTGGAATTACATAATAGGAGTGTTTTTGAGATTAAAACTGAGACTGTTAGCTGTGATAATAACAATGAAATAGGATGGAGGAGGTGTTGAATGTTAGAAACATGTATGGAAAATATGTTAAAAGTAGACTAAGCTATCAGACATAACAAAACAAACACTGTCATACATGCATAATTCACAAACATGGTACTGTCATTGCTGGTCACTCAGCAGCAATTTTGGCTAGTGTAGGTTGTGGGAGTACAGAAGAGGGAGGGGCAGGGTGGGGGGACAGGAAAGGGGGGAAGAACTGTAGCGGTGCCTGTGGGGGTTTTCAGGGACATGGTCAACTCTCAGGTGTAGCACCTGGAAATGAAAAGGGGAGAGGAGAGAAGTAAAAGAAGGGGGTATGGTATGAAAGTACACTGAGGCTATGTGAGGCCAGAGTGAGAGCAGGGGAAGGGATAGAGGCTGGTGTGGAAGGGGCCACAGGGTGCACTCAGCCATTGTGAGACCAAATGAGGACCTACTTGGTTCAGGAGTAGCAACTCCAGGCACAAAAACCGACAATGGCTGCGAGAGCAGTGATCTGACCACATGTCCCTCCACATTTGCATCCGGTGATGCCTATTGGCTCAGGATGACACGGCAGTCGGCTGGTACCATAGGGACTTGCAAGACATGTTTGGACGGGAAGAGGGAGAAGGAGGGAGAGATGGACAGATAGATGTATAGACAGATAGATAGATGGATAGATAGATAGACAGAGAGAGAGAGAGAGAGAGAGAGGAAGGGGACTAGCAAAAGTTGAGATTAGGGGTTATGGGAATGAAGGATACATTGTCAGAAGATTTCCCACGTGTACAATTCACAAAGTCAGGTGTTGTTGGAAGAATACAAATGGCACAGGCTGTGAAGCAATTATTGAAGTCAAGCACACAATGTTCAGCAGCATGCTCCACTGTGGTAGCACTAATTTTTACTTTGTGGTCGTTATGCAACGTGTATGCTGCAAGGTACAATATGTCCAACTCTGGAACATGAGTCCTTGGAATTTTGTTTTCCAGCTGTCTCTTTGCAACACTTTGGTGATCATTCATACAGACAGTCAGTTCATTAGCAGTTACACCCATATAGAACTCACAGTGTTTGTAGCTAAGTTAGTAGGCTACATGGCTACTTTCCTAAGTAGCCCTCCCACTGATGGGTTAGGAGATGCCTGTGACAGGACTGAGGTAGGTGGTAGTGGGAGGATACATGGGACAGGTCTTGCATTTAGGTCTGTTATAGGGACATGGGCCATGACCCATCAGGTTAGCCAAGAGCACTAATGCGCTGCTTGCTGGACTCAGGTAGGCACGCTGGCCCCATATCAAATCCACCCGGCGGATTAACGACGAGGGCTGGTGTGCCGGCCAACCTGGATGTGGTTTTTAGGTGGTTTTCCACATCCCGCTTGGTGAATACTGGTCTGGCCCCCACATTCCACCTCAGTTACACAACTTGCAGACATTTGAAACACATTTGCACTATTTCATGATTTACACTAGATGCAGACAGTTGGGGTACACAGATTCCATGTCTGGGGGGGCAGGGGGGGGGGGGGGGTTACGGGGTGGTGGCAGGAATGGCATCTGGCCACCCATTCAAACTAACCATGCCAAATCCGATTGTAACAATGCCAGTCCTGCCACAACTGCGGGATAAAGGTGCCAGCGAAAGATAGGGATATGGGACGTGGAGCAGTGGGTTGGAAGCAGAGGTGGAAGTGGGACAGACAAGGATATTGCATAAGTAAGTTGGGCAGCAGAATACCGTTGTGTGGGGGGTGGGGGAAGATTGTGAGGAGGGTATTTTTCGTCCCATGACACAATGAGAGGTAGCCGAAATCCTGATAGAGAATATGATTCAGTTGCTACAATTCACAAAGTCAGGTGTTGTTGGAAGAATACAAATGGCACAGGCTGTGAAGCAATTATTGAAGTCAAGCACACAATGTTCAGCAGCATGCTCCACTGTGGTAGCACTAATTTTTACTTTGTGGTCGTTATGCAACGTGTATGCTGCAAGGTACAATATGTCCAACTCTGGAACATGAGTCCTTGGAATTTTGTTTTCCAGCTGTCTCTTTGCCACACTTTGGTGATCATTCATACAGACAGACAGTTCATTAGCAGTTACACCCATATAGAACTCACAGTGTTTGTAGCTAAGTTAGTAGGCTACGTGGCTACTTTCCTAAGTAGCCCTCCCACTGATGGGTTAGGAGACGCCTGTGACAGGACTGAGGTAGGTGGTAGTGGGAGGATACATGGGACAGGTCTTGCATTTAGGTCTGTTATAGGGACATGGGCCATGACCCATCAGGTTAGCCAAGAGCACTAATGCGCTGCTTGCTGGACTCAGGTAGGCACGCTGGCCCCATATCAAATCCACCCGGCGGATTAACGACGAGGGCTGGTGTGCCGGCCAACCTGGATGTGGTTTTTAGGTGGTTTTCCACATCCCGCTTGGTGAATACTGGTCTGGCCCCCACATTCCACCTCAGTTACACAACTTGCAGACATTTGAAACACATTTGCACTATTTCATGATTTACACTAGATGCAGACAGTTGGGGTACACAGATTCCATGTCTGGGGGGGCAGGGGGGGGGGTTACGGGGTGGTGGCAGGAATGGCATCTGGCCACCCATTCAAACTAACCATGCCAAATCCGATTGTAACAATGCCAGTCCTGCCACAACTGCGGGATAAAGGTGCCAGCGAAAGATAGGGATATGGGACATGGAGCAGTGGGTTGGAAGCAGAGGTGGAAGTGGGACAGACAAGGATATTGCATAAGTAAGTTGGGCAGCAGAATACCTTTGTGTGGGGGGTGGGGGAAGATTGTGAGGAGGGTATTTTTCGTCCCATGACACAATGAGAGGTAGCTGAAATCCTGATAGAGAATATGATTCAGTTGCTACAATTCACAAAGTCAGGTGTTGTTGGAAGAATACAAATGGCACAGGCTGTGAAGCAATTATTGAAGTCAAGCACACAATGTTCAGCAGCATGCTCCACTGTGGTAGCACTAATTTTTACTTTGTGGTCGTTATGCAACGTGTATGCTGCAAGGTACAATATGTCCAACTCTGGAACATGAGTCCTTGGAATTTTGTTTTCCAGCTGTCTCTTTGCCACACTTTGGTGATCATTCATACAGACAGACAGTTCATTAGCAGTTACACCCATATAGAACTCACAGTGTTTGTAGCTAAGTTAGTAGGCTACGTGGCTACTTTCCTAAGTAGCCCTCCCACTGATGGGTTAGGAGACGCCTGTGACAGGACTGAGGTAGGTGGTAGTGGGATGATACATGGGACAGGTCTTGCATTTAGGTCTGTTATAGGGACATGGGCCATGACCCATCAGGTTAGCCAAGAGCACTAATGCGCTGCTTGCTGGACTCAGGTAGGCACGCTGGCCCCATATCAAATCCACCCGGCGGATTAACGACGAGGGCTGGTGTGCCGGCCAACCTGGATGTGGTTTTTAGGTGGTTTTCCACATCCCGCTTGGTGAATACTGGTCTGGCCCCCACATTCCACCTCAGTTACACAACTTGCAGACATTTGAAACACATTTGCACTATTTCATGATTTACACTAGATGCAGACAGTTGGGGTACACAGATTCCATGTCTGGGGGGGCAGGGGGGGGGGGTTACGGGGTGGTGGCAGGAATGGCATCTGGCCACCCATTCAAACTAACCATGCCAAATCCGATTGTAACAATGCCAGTCCTGCCACAACTGCGGGATAAAGGTGCCAGCGAAAGATAGGGATATGGGACATGGAGCAGTGGGTTGGAAGCAGAGGTGGAAGTGGGACAGACAAGGATATTGCATAAGTAAGTTGGGCAGCAGAATACCGTTGTGAGGGGGGTGGGGGAAGATTGTGAGGAGGGTATTTTTCGTCCCATGACACAATGAGAGGTAGCTGAAATCCTGATAGAGAATATGATTCAGTTGCTGCAAACCTGAGTAGTTGAGTCATGAGGAGCCGCTCCTTAGTGGCTGTCACTGCATGTGTG
Organism: Schistocerca americana; assembly: GCF_021461395.2. Classification (NCBI taxonomy): domain Eukaryota; kingdom Metazoa; phylum Arthropoda; class Insecta; order Orthoptera; family Acrididae; genus Schistocerca; species Schistocerca americana. The sequence continues at coordinate 486,044,089 of NC_060120.1, forward strand.
GGGAATAGTAGGTGACTGGAGAGATACAGTGCAGGAGATCTGTTTTTGGAGAGGGTGAAGGGGGTAATTCAGTCTCTGAAGGTTTCAGCAAGACCCCCAGCATATTTAGAGAAGAGCCCCTCATCACTGCAAATGCAGCAGCCATGGGTGGCTAGGATTATAGAAGGGCCTTCTTTGTGTGGAATGGATGGCACCCATCAAAATTGAGATATTATTGGTGACATGTTTTTGATGTGGATGGAAGTACTGACATTGCCAGCTGTGAGATGGAGGTCAACTGTGATGAAGGTGGCTTGTTGGGCTGAGGAGGAACAGGTGAAGTGACTGAGGGAGAAAGTGTTGAGGTCCTGGAAGAATGTGAATAGGGTCTCCTCACTCACAGTCCAGATCATGAAAATACTGTCAATAAATCTCAACAGAGACAGGGCTTTGGTATTCTGGGTAGCTAGGACAATTCCTCTAGATAGCCCATGAATAGGCTGATATATGGTGGTGCTATGCAGGTGCCCATGGCTGTACTGTAAGTTTGTTTGTAGGAGATGTCTTCAAAGGAGAAGTAATTATGGGTGAGAATATAGTTGGCCAGGGTGACCAGGAAGGAGACTGTATGTTTGGAATCAGTCAGGCACTGGGAAAAGGATGTTCAAAGGTGGCAATACTATGGGTGCTGGAGATCTGCCAGGGTTCTGTCTACCTCTTTCTGAGCCCTGGAATGAGGAATGCTCTATTGTGTAACCACTTTTAGTTAACTTATCCATTCCTTTATTCACATGGTGTTCTGACAGACTCAGGACATCTATCTTTTCACAGCAATGTTAACATTTTGAAGCTAACCTACATTATTTTTCAATCCCCATGTGTTCTAATGAAATAATCAATTGCCCTACATTTTTAGGAGTCCACCACCTTTGCATTTTTAAGCCTTCCTGAACGCTTACTCTTACCTAAAGAAGATGACAAACTAATGCCAGTAATCATTGCAGCCTGTTTTGTGTGATGATGCTGCCTCTTCCCCTCCCAAACACATTTATGTACAAGAAGTTCAGTTAATCTTTCATTCTATTTCTACTCAGATGTAGAACATATTTAGTGTGTCTCCATCTCCCAACTGCAACAACAGGCACAGTACTAATGTGAGATTATGTTTCATTCAGCAGCAACTTGTTCAGTTGTGTTTCTACATGTCTCAAAGTTGTGTTAACCCAAGGCTGATCATGCCACTGCAGGATCTGCCACTACCCCCGTTGTATATGCATTTGCTACTCCTATTCCATCCAGGTCACCCTTGATGCTGTAGTCTCTTTCTGTAGCCAGACTGCTCTACCTTTTGAGACTACCTATTCCCTGTCACCAAATTCAGCACACAGGAACCTACGTCTTGTGTCACCTTATTTTCACAATACTTGTGACCTGATAAACTGTTCTTAGTTTGTCCTATAGCACCCAACCTAGGCCTTTTCAGTGACTGCTCCCTGTTACTCAGACAGTATCTAACTGAAAGAACAAGTTGTAACCAAGAGTTCCATTACCACAAGTGTTGTAAGAAAAAAATTACAAAACACATATACTATGCAAAAACTATAAATAATCCCTCAAATAAAGCTGAAACAGTTTGGAGTATCATTGAGTAAGTAAATAAAAATAGAGTATCAAATAAAATTGCATCCCTGGATAATAACTGTGACAGAAATGAGATGACTCATTGAAACTATTGGCTTCAGATTTCAATAATTACTTCCTGAGGAAAGAAAAGATTGTACCTGCTTACAGGGAACCAAATACAGAAGCCTTAGATTAACTCCAGGATACTCTGATCGCTCTGCTGGCAAATTTTAGTTTAAAGAGTACAAACTCTGTGGAGACTAGAAAAATTGCAATATTGAAAAAAGGGAAATTCTTCTGGCTATGATAGTTTTTCAAGTGTAATATTAAACTCTTCTGTTGCAATATAATGAAAAGGATAGTTGCTACTCATCATATAGCGGAGATTCTGAGTCGCAGGAAGACACAACAAAATGACTGTCGGAAAGTTAGCTTTTGGCCAACAAGACCTTTGTCAAAAATAGATAACATACACACACTCACGCAAATGCATCTCACACAGATGTGACCACATTCTCTGGCAGCTGGAGCCAGACTGTGAGCAGTGGGGCATTACTGGGGAGGCAACTGGGTGGGAGTAAGGAAGAGGCTAGGGCAGGGAGGGGGAGGGATAGCAGGGTAGGGGTGGGGGACTGTAAAGTGCTGCTGGGAGCTTGAAGGAACAACATGGAGAGTAGGGCAGCTAGGTGCAGTTGGGAGGTTAGACAGACGTTGGGGGAGATTGGGGGGGGGGGGGGGTGTTAGCAGAAAACGAGGTGCATTGGTGGAATAGAGGGCTGTGTAGTGCTGTGCTGGAATGGGAACAGGGAAGGGGCTAAATGTGTAAGGACAATGACTAAATAAGGTTGAGGCCAGGGGGGTTACAAGAACATAGGTTATATTGCAGGGAGAGCTCCCATCTGTACAATTCAGAAAAGCTGGTTTTGGTGGGAAGGATCCAGATGGCACAGGCAGTGATGCAGTCACTGAAATGAAAGACATCTTGTTGGGTAGCATTCTCAGCAACAGGGTGGTCCAGGTGTTTCTTGGCCATAATTTGTTGGTGGCCACTCATGTGGACATCCAGCTTGTTGGTTGTCATGCCCATGTAGAATGCAGCATACTGGTTACAACTTAACTTGTAGATCACATGACTGGTTTCACAGGTAGTCCTGCCATTGATGGGATAGGTGATGTTTGTAATAGGACTGGAGTAGGTGGTGGTGGGAGGATGTACAGGACAGGTCTTGCATATAGGTCTATTACAGGGTATGAGTCATGAGGCAAGGGCTTGGGAGCAGCAGTTGTGTAGGGATGGATGAGGGTATTGTGTAGGTTCATTGGGTGGCAGAATCCCACACTGGGAGGAGTGAGAGGGGTAGTGGGTAGGACATTTCTCATTTCAGGCCACAGTGAGAGGTTATCAAGACACTAGCACAGAATATAATTCAGTTGTTCCAGTCCTGGATGGTGCTGAGTTATTAAGTGGATTACTCCTCTGGCTGGACAGTAGGTTCTGGGAGTTGTTGGGTGACTGGAAAGATAAGGCATCGGAGATCTGTTCTTGTACAGGGTTAGGAGGGTAATTACAATCTGTAAAGGCCTCAGTGAGATGTTCAGTATACTTCAAGAGGGCTGCTTGTCACCACAGATGCGACAGCCACAGGTGGCTAGGCTGTATGGAAGTGACTTCTTGGATGGAATGGGTGGCAGTTGTCAAACTGGAGGTATTGCCAGTGGTTGGTGGGTTTGATATGGACAGAGGTACTGATGTAGCCGTCTTTGAGGTGGAGGTCAGCATCGAGGAAAGTGGCTTGATGGGATGAGTGGGACCAGGTGAAGCGAATGGGGGAGAAGGTGCTGAGATTTTGGAGGAATGTGGAGAGGGTGTCCTCACCCTCGATACAAATCATGAAGATGTCATCTATGAATCTCAACCATCTAGCCCCTTCCCTATTCCCATTCCAGCACTACACAGCTCTCTATTCCACCAACACACCCAGTCTTTTTACTTCTCTCCTTTTCCACTAACCCCTGCTCCCTCCCACCTTGTTCCCCCGCCCTCCGTCTAACCTCCAGACTGCACCTAGCTGCCCCCCTCCCCACCTTGTCCCTGTAAGCTTGCAGCTGCACTTTACCATCCCCCACCCCTACCCTGCTATCCCTCCCCCTTCCTACCCCAGCGTCCTCCTTACCCCCACCAGTCACCTCCCCCGTAATGCCCTGCTGCTCACAATCTGGTTCCAGCTGCCAGAGACTGTGGTTATGTGTGTGTGAGTTGCGTTTGTGTGAGTGTGTGTATGTTGTCTATTTTTGACAAATGCTATGTTGGCCAAAAGCTAACTTTCCAATAGCCTTTTTGTTGTGCCTTTCTGTGACTCAACATCTCTGCTATATGGTGAATAGCAACTATCTTTTTCATTATGTTGGTACATTCCATCCTGGATTTTCCACTGTTTAAACTCTTGTGTTGACTTGACAGGATCAAACTATTTTTGCAATCAGTAACCAATGATTCAGGGGATGTTTGTGGATGGACTTAAAAATGTAGTAGTGACACCCCTCTGTAAACAGATATTAAAAGAACACCACTAATTATAGATTAAGTCCCTCTAGCCAATCATTTAAAAAACTGAAAAGTTGTTACAATACAATACTCACTCATTTTGCACAACATGGTAACTGTCTATCACTCTAGCTTTTGTAGAGGATGCTCTACAGAGATGATCTCACAAATGATGGTACACTTGAACAACAAACGATGATGTTTGTTCTGTGATCTTGCTAACATCTTTGATTGTTTGACCATTAATTTCTACTTGGAAAATGAAAGTGTTAGAACTGATGGCACATCTTTTGTAAGGGTAAGTTTTAGCTTCATAAAGAAGCATACGACCATCAAGGCTAGCTGTGTGACAGGAATAAAAGTAAACTCAGATTTGGGATAGGGGGTTGTAAAACATGGCGTCTCACACATTTTAGGTGTTGGATCTACTCCTGTTCTTAATCTACACAAACAATACTCCAATCTCCTTTAAATATCTGTTCAACGGCTGGTATGATTGGCACAGGACCGATATTCAATGATACCAGACACTTTCTGTTACTGATAAGTCAGGCATATGTACAGCATTTAACAATCATTTTCTGAGCACTGTTGGTGAATTAAATAAAAATTTAGTGTCTTCAGGGAATCATATAAATATCTTGGCAAATGCCAAGATTGCTGTCTGCAATACTCCTCTGTGATAATGACAAGGTGAAGTTAGTCAATAATTAAATCATTGTAGACTAAGGGAATGGTCAGTTTCCTGAATGATTAAGGTACTCAGTAATAAACCCATTGTATAAAAAGGGAGAGAGGGATAATGTAGACAATTTTAGACCTATTTCTATGCCATCAGTATTTGCTAACGTTATTGAAGAAGGTGTGTATGTAAGGATAATTGATCATTTTATATCACATAATCAGCTGTCAAATGTACAGTTCGGCTTTAGAAGAGATGCTATAGTCTCTTTTATCTGTGAGGTATTAGATGGATTAAACTAAATATTTCAAATACCAGGCATATTTTTTTGATTTAACTTAGGTGTTTGATTGTGTTGATCACAAAATATTGCTCCAGAAGTTGGACTATTACAGAATATGGGGAGTAGCTCAAATTGGTTCACCTCTTACTTCAATAACAGACAGCAAAAAGTCATTATTCACAGTATTGAGAATGGCTGTGATGTGGGGTCTGAGTGGGGTACAGTCAAATGTGGGGTGCCCCAGGGATCAGTGTTGGGGCCACATCTGTTCCGTATTTATATAAATGATATGACTTCTAGTATTACGAGTAATTCTAAAATATTTCTGTTAACTGATGACACTAGCTTGGTAGTAAAAGATGTTGTGTGCAACATTGGCTTGGTTTCAAATAGTGCAGTTCAGGACATAAGTTCATGGCTTGTAGAAAATAAACTAATGCTAAATCACAGTAAGACTCAGTTTTTACAGTTTCTAACACACAAGTCAACAAAACTCGACATTTTCTCTTTGTCTTTAAATATGTCTGCTTGTGTCTGTATATGTGTGGATGGATATGTGTGTGTGTGCGAGTGTATACCCGTCTTTTTTCCCCCTAAGGTAAGTCTTTCCGCTCCCGGGATTGGAATGACTCCTTACCCTCTCCCTTAAAACCCACATCCTTTCGTCTTTCCCTCTCCTTCCCTCTTTCCTGATGAGGCAACAGTTTGTTGCGAAAGCTTGAATTTTGTGTGTATGTTTGTGTTTGTTTGTGTGTCTGTCGACCTGCCAGCACTTTTATTTGGTAAGTCACATCATCTTTGTTTTTAGGTAAACTCAACATTTTAATTTCACAGAATGCGCTTATGATTAGTGAAACTGAACAGTTCAAATTTCTAAGTGTTCAGAAAGATAGTAAACCATTGTAGAAAGCTCACGTTCAAGATCTTGTTAAAAGACTTAATGCTGCCATTTTTACTATTCAAATGGTATCTGAAGTAAGTGATTGTTCGACATGAAAATTAGTCTACTTTGCTTATTTTCATTCGCTTATGTCGTTCACTCGGCAGATATCCAATCTGCATTTGGATCGCACTTCCTTAACTCTTGTGTAGAAAGATGTGCAGTATACTGTTCCATTCATTTTCAGTAAACTACCACAAGAATTCAAAAATCTTAGCAATGATCCACATGCTTTCAAATTGAAACTGAAGAGTTTCCTCCTTCTATTCTGTTGAGGATTCCTTGAAAAATTAAGCTGATTCTTATGTTATATTGTTGATTGCATTTACTTAAATTAATGGCTTGACTTTTTTGGGTTTATAAACATTTTATTTTTATCTGTTATTACTTTTATGTTGTAATTTCATGTACTGACACGTTCCACGTCCTTGGAGATTTGCTCCTCAATTTGATCCTATGGAACCAGACATGTAGATAAAAAAATAACTAAGATACCAAGTTCAAAATGGCTCTGAGCACTATGGGACTTAACATCTTAGGTCATCAGTCCCCTAGAACTTAGAACTAGTTAAACCTAACTAACCTAAGGACATCACACACATCCATGCCCGAGGCAGGATTCGAACCTGCGACCGTAGCAGTCGCGCGGTTCCGGACTGCGCGCCTAGAACCTAAGATACCAAGTGTTACTTGAACAGGCCTATGACTAGTTAACAGTTTAAGGCTTAATCTTACAAAACCTATCAGTTTGCAATTTCAGATGAATGAAAATAGTCTGCTGCTACTAAAAATGTAGCTTACTAGTGATGTGCTATTAAAAAATTATGTAAATTCCCATGAGGTCCAGGTGTATAGCAAGATAAAGTGAAAGGAACCAAAAAAGATTCACACAGCTAGAATTTAAGACAGGAAAGTACTATGTATCCTTGCATTTGGGTTCTGTATTCTGGTGCAAAGTTCTTCAACAGTCTCTGAACTGTCATCAAGTGGGAAGTTGGGTAACCCTATAAATTAAAAAGAAAATTATAAACATACTTTATTGGTCTCGGCCACTATAAATTATCTATTTATCTAGATTTTAGGTCTGAATGTCCCTGCTGGCAATACAATAAGTAACCACGATTGTTGTAAACAGGCCTCGATTCTGATAGCTTGCAGATAGATATCTTATTCTCTGGTATCAATATGATAAGTCTGATATTAAGCTACTAATATGGGATAGACAATAGTTGTTTAATGTAATTGTGGAAGCAGCTTTCCTGTTAATTTTCACTTGAGAGTGCACAAATATTTTGTAGCAGTTCAATACTAATGCATCCTGGACAGCTTTTTAGTGTACACCTTGATGTGTTCTCTGTCTGTATAATGTAAACTTGATAATCATACATCTGTAGAACATCATTACTTTTATCCTTTCATCGAGACTTCAGATGATTATTAAAAGTTCTGTTTCCTGAGAGAAAACCTAAAATACATTTTCTGATTCATTTCTTCGTATATATAATCATAAATTGCAAATGGCTGTGTGATATATTCTCTGGAACCTTCTAAACACACAACCAGAGTTCAGTTGGGAGCTATCACTTCTTTGTATTGAAATTGATCTTAATGGTTTTATGTAATGAGGTAACTCCATGAATTTGGAAACTTGTGGTATGACTTATTGTTCATTTTGAGCTCAAAGTCTGAAAGATTGGAAAGTGCTGTGTACATAAATTATTTCTGAAGCATTGTGGCCATTAGATTTCAGAATTGCAATTCTTACTCACCATGGAAATCTGACCATTTAAGACAGCAACATAATGGAGCCCAGAGTTCCACATTAGAGCAATCCATCTGCATGGTGAAGCCAAGTGAGCAACAAGTCATTCCCCATCACTTGTTAACCTTGAGATTCTGCCTCATTCATCTTCCTTAAGGTGAGCACTTACTGAGTGCAAACCAAATAGAAGTGTAGTCTGTATGACCCAGCTAAGAAAATATGGCAGCTAGCTGTGTCATGACACAGCTTGAGGTTTAATGGTGAGTAAAGGAAGCATATTGAGCCTGTGCACACAGCAACTTTGTGACCTATACACATGCAAGTGAAATCCTTGTGGCCATGCAAGCCATGCTGGTGGCTGTGTTGTTAGCTGAGGTGCTATTGTAATCTTTTGCAACTCATACCAAGTTATGCAAAATTTCTTCACCATGTCTCTTGCACACTACATTTACATCTGCCTAGCTGCTCCACAAGCTACCGTACAGTGCATGGCAGACAGTACCCTGTACCACTACTTGTCATTTTCTTTCCTTTTCCACAAGGGAAAAATGACTGTTTATATGCCTCCGTATGAGCCCTAATTTCTCATATTTTATCTTCGTTGTCCTTATGAGGAATGTAAGTTAGCGGCAATAGAATCATTCGGCAGTCAGCTGCAAATGCCGGTTGTCTAAATTTCCTCAATAGTGTCTCTTGAAAAGAATGTCGCCTTCCCTCCAGTGATCCCCATTTGAGTTCCCGAAGTATCTCTGTAACACTTACATGTTGTTCGACACTACCGATAACAAATCTAGCAGCCTGCCTCTGAATTTCTTCTATGTCATTCTTCAATCCAACCTGGTACAGGTTCCAAGCACTCAAGCAGCACTCAAGAATAGGTCACATCAGCGTGCTATATGAGGTTTCCTTTACAGGTGAACCACTCTTTCCAAAACTTCTCACAATAAACGAAAGTTGACCTTTCACCATCCCTATCATAGTTCTTATACGCTCATTCCACCTCATATCTCTTTGCAACATTACGCCCAGACATTTAAACAACTTGACTTTGTCAATCAGTACACTACTAATGCTGTATCTGAACATACAGGCTTGTTTTTTCTACTCATCCATATTAACTTACAGTTTTCCACATTTAGGACTAGCTGCCATACATCACATCAGCTGGAAATTTTGTCTAAGACATCTTGTACCTTCCTACAGTCACCCAACTTCGACACCTTGATGCCCACCCTGTCTGCCAAATCATTTATGTATATAGAGAACAGCAGCAGTCCTATCTCACTTCCCTGGGGCACTCCTGATGATACCCTTGTCTCTGATGAACAATCACTGTCGAGAACAACATACTGGGTTCTATTATCCAATGAGTCTTTGAGTGATTCACATATCTGTGAACTTATTCCATATGCTTGTACCTTCATTAACAGCCTGCAGTGGGACATGGTGTCAAATGCTTTCTGGAAATCTAGAAATATGGAATCTACCTGTTGCCTTTTATCCATAGTTCTCAGAATATCACGTGAGAAAAGGATAAGCTGAGTTTTGCATGAGCGATGCTTTCTCAAACCATGCTGATTCATGAACATAAGCTTTTCAGTCGGAAGAAAGTTAATTATGTTCAAACCGAGTATTTGTTGAAGGATTCTGCAGCATACAGAAGTTAGGGATATTGGTCCATAATTTTATGGGTTCTTTCTTTCTTCCTACAGATACTCAACTTTGATACCTTACCGTACATCACAGGATCAGCAAACAACCGCAGATTGACACCCACCCTGTTCACCAATTTATTTATGTTCACACATCACGAAAGTTTTGCATCACCCCGGTTCCCAGAACTCCTGAAGACAGACTTTTACTGGGCTACAACTGCAGTGGATGACCGCTACCTACAGATTATGGCTCAAAGGAAACCTGCCAGCAACACCACCATGTTGAATATTGCTTTTTGTCCAGCCACAGGAAGTTGTGTTACAACTCACACTGTGCACAATAGGCTGCATGATGCGAAACTTCACTCCCGACGTCCATGGCGAGGTACATCTGTGCAACCACCACACCATGCAGCACGGGTACATATGGGCCCAACAATATGCCAAATGGACCGCTCAGGATTGGCATCATGTTCTCTTCACCGATGAGTGTCACATATACCTTCAACCAGACAATCCTCAGAGATGGGTTTGGAGGCAACCCAGTCAGGCTGAACCCCTTAGACACACTGGCCAGCGAGTGCAGCAAGGTGGAGGTTTGCTGCTGTTTTGGGGTGGCATTATATGGGGCCGACATATGCTGCCGGTGGTCATGTAAGGCGCCATAATAGCTGTACGATACATGAATGCCATCCTCTGACAGATAGTGCAACCATATTGGCGAGGCATTCGTCCTCATGGACGACAATTCACACTCCCCATCGTGCACATCAAGTGAATGACTTCCTTCAGAATAACAATATCACTTGACTGGAGTGGCCAGCATGTTCTCTAGACATGATCCCTATCGAACATGCCTGGGATATATAGAAAAGGGCTGTTTATGGACAATGTGACCCACCAACAACTCTTAGGGATCCACGCCAAATTGCCGTTGAGGAGTGGGACAATCTGGACTTGAATTGATGAACTTGTGGATAGTATGCGACGACGAATACAGCGACCATCAATGCAAGAGGACGTGCTACTGGGTATTACAGGTACTGGTGTGTCCAGCAGTCTGGACCACCACCTCTGGAGGTCTGGCTGTATGGTGGTACAACATGCAACGTGTGGTTTTCATGAGCAATAAAAAGGGCGGAAATGATGTTTATGTTGATCTCTATTCCAATTTTCTGTACAGGTTCCGGAACTCTCAGAACTGAGGTGATGCAAAACTTTTTTTGATGTGTGTGCATAGAGAACAATAGCAGTGCTATCACACTTCCCTGGGGCACTCCTGATGATCCCCTTGTCTCTGATGAACACTTGCCGTTGAGGACAACACTCAACTGCAGGCAAACACAATCCTCTTGAATCGCTCACATACGAACAGTGCTCTACTTCACATCATAGGCCTTACACTGAATGCAACTCTTTGGTTTCACACAGCCCAATATGGTTCTAACAGCCCTATCCTAGGCACAACAAAAATCAGTGTAACAACTTAGTCTTAGAGAATGTCAATAAAGAAAGCGGTATACTGATTAGATTTCTGCAAATTTTGCGGTAAATAATCTTATGTGGTGTGGTTATAGAACCTCATTAGAACATCCTGCATTTAATCACGTTTGTTGGGGGAGAGCATTCAGTATATCTTAATCCAATACACCAGATCCTTTTCCTTACTAGGGCCAGACTAGCTCTTCTTGTGTTTACTGTGTTCCATGTAGATGTGGTAAAGTATACACGAGTAATCTGTGTGGGCAATCAAAGAAAGATACAAGGAAAAAGGAAGACACACCAAACTTAAGCAAACAATAAAATCTGCGGTTGCAGAACTTAGTATGGTCACAGAAAATGCACTGAAGTATGAAGAAACTGAAGTGTCAAGACAGACCACTTCATTTTGGGACAGTGTTCTGAAGGACAATATTTGAATGTGAGTGGCCGATGGGATTATCAGCAAGACAATGTCTATGTTTTAAGAAAAGCATGGGACCCAGCGCTCACCAAAGTAAAATCGACCGAGAGCCGACAGCCTCTTACACAACCAATGGGGCTACCCAAGAGTCTTTAGCGGACCCCCCCCCCCCTCCCCCCTCTCCACCTCCACTCCACTCGGCATGTGACTGAGTAGCAGTGAAACAGTTGGGGAGATGGTTGGTTTGGGGAAGGAGACCAGACAGCGTGGTCATCGGTTTCATCGGATTAGGGAAGGACGGGGAAGGAAGTCGGCCGTGCCCTTTCAGAGGAACCATCCCGGCATTTGCCTGGAGTGATTTAGGGAAATCACGGAAAACCTAAATCAGGATGGCCGGACGCGGGATTGAACAGTCGTCCTTCCGAATGTGAGTTGAGGAGTGATCACAGTGTAACAGAGGAGGCATGTAGCAAAGACGCTCATTCTACAGATACCACCTGAAAATGACAGCAAGATGGCTATCGAAATACCATGTTACAAGAACGACTGTATGCAGCTGGACACTGGAGAACAATTTTAAGGACCAAGCCATCAACTCACATTTTAAAAATTTTCTCTATTCTGGGTAACTGCTTGTGGGTCCCGTATCTCTGTTTGTGCTTGTTGGCTGGGTCTTGATGCGCTGCAGTATGAGGAGGGGGAGGCTAATGATTCTGAGCTTTCTAGTGCAGCTTGGAGAGTGCAATTCAGCGTTGTCAAACATTAAGCTGACAGGGGCTTGGGACGGATATATATAAACTGCACAGAGAGAAATTTGCACCCAGTATGCTACCAAGCGAGATGGCGCAGTGGTTAGCACACAAATGCGAGTTTGGGAGGACGGTGGTTCAAACCCGTGTCTGGCCACCATGATTTGCATTTTCCATGATTTCCCTAAATCGCTTCAGGCAAATTCTGGGATGGTTCCTTTGAAAGGGCATGGCTGACTTCCTTTCCCATCCTTCCCTAATCCGACAGGACCAATGACCTCACTGGTCTCCTCCCCCCAAATCAGCCAACTAAATATGCTCATACACCTTGAAATTACCTGCTCACTACGACACAGCCTACCTAAAATCCGAGTCCTCACTCAGCTACTCCCTACACACGCAGTAGTGTCCTGCGTGGCTGTGTCCATGGCCAGTTGACACCGTGATGCAAATGTGCAATGCAAACACATCTTACCGCTGGAGGAAGAGCTATGGCGCCATCACTTGTATGCATAATGTTCGACGATATTCCACCTTAAATATGCATATGGTATTGGTTTTACCTGTTTTAACGTTTATATCCGGCTTTTCCTTCTTTTGTGACGCATTCTCTGTCCTAATCTAGAAGATTTGGATTGTCACTTCGTGTTTTTTTCCCTTTTTTGGGGGGGGGGGGGTGTTGATAGGAAGGTGAATGGATATCAGGGGCCTTAATTACTCTTTGCTTGAATTAAATCAATTGATGGGCCTTACTTCATTTGGTGTATTTTCATAGGTCTGTTGGTGACATACTGTGTGGGAGAGACACTTGGGACAGCGGAGCCATGTGCAGCTGCCTTTGCTGAGTTGCTACAAGGTTGAGAACAAGTGACAATGGTGGTGGTGGGGTACTGAGCAGCAGGGCACCATGGGCTTACTGTTGGTCGGATGAAAGGCAACAAGGATTGTGTGGGCCGCAAGATCATGTCTTTAATAGGTTTACAACCGGAGGCTGGAGTATAACAGCATGACGCCGTGGCACCTGTGCTTGAGCGGACAGACATTGTATCAGTGCCTTCCTAGAATTGTATCTTGGTAACAATGGATGTCCACCAAGTCAGCACCTCATGTTGGCACAATATTTCACTCTGTTCTTTAATATTCCCATGCCATGGTCTTCCCATGTGCGCTTTGAAAGAGCAAACTGACAGGCAGACAGACACTAACAGTTGCTGACATACAAAGGCAAGTCTTTGGGTGGCAAGCCTCTCAGTTTTTGCAGGGCAACAGTAACATAGTAGTTGCAATCATGTTTTTTTAACAGCTGTTCACTTACAAGATGGTTATGTCTCTTTTCCTAAGACACACTGGTACCAGTCGCAAGAAAAACAATTGATGCATGTTCATCCATCGCAGATTTTCGCTAAGTATTATTTGGTGTCAGAAGCATCCATTTATTGGCAAAGTATTATACTTAGTAGGGGATGTGTGACAGATTCGCTGTGATCAGCGGGCTTATAAAGTGTCTATACTGTGGTCTGTGTTCCGAAGTGCGCAAAGAAAATGACTATATCCTGTAGTAAGGGGAGGTATGTGTTTGATGTGGAAAATTATGATAGCCGTAAGGAGTGTGAAAGATTTTATGTGGAAAATTTTGTCCAGTCATAAGAATGCTACAGATATTCATATTTTCAGAGCGTCAGGAGTGGGTATTTCCAATACTTCACTCACCGTTGAATGTCATTAGATTGAGGCTGCAATTATAAAATGTAATTGAAATTAAAGTGATAAAATATATGTGTCTGGTTTCCTAGGACGATTCTGCCTGAGGTAAGGGGTGCATGGTGGCTGTAGCCTGTGGCCGGAACGATTGATATTTCCGTCTTACAGTGGGATCTGTCCAAAATGGCCAGGCTGGAATACAACATGCAGCCATCCAAGTGTCTGAATAGTGAACTAATGCTCAGTATGTGTTAGGCAGCTTCGTGCTCGCATGTGTTCTCTATGGAAATTTGAGAAGATTAAATATGGGCATGTGTTTGTGCTGGGCAATTATTTCCTCCTACGTGAGTTGCCTGGTTGACTGCTTGTGCTGCCATTCTGCACATTTCCTGTCTTTTTTTGATTGAGAGAACATCGATTGTAATGTGTTTTGTGTGCATCTAGATAGTGAAAACCAGGTGGAAGAGATGTTTACTGGTTCTCTAGACATGAGAAACACCTTAGTGGCCTTTGTAAAGTAGAACGATAATTTGGAATGTTATATTAGTGACATATGTATTCATTAAAAAAATACGAGTGAAACTACCAGTTTCCTCTATTTTTTCAAATTTCTGTGTAAAGATCTTCACAGGCGAAGTAAGTTCCTAATTACTAAGTGGTTTGCAGCATGTTCCACCTCTCACGGAAGTTCCGGGTTTCTAGAGATATAATTTCCACTCTTTATCTTCGGAATAATATATTGGGAACTATAGCGTAATGGTATGATATTCTGGCAAACCATATGAAAATACATATGTTCTTGTAATCACAGAATTTGGAGATGGGTGTAGAAAGCAAGAAAATCCAATACAAATAAATTGAGTAATGAAACTGTAATGAACTGTACTGTTATTGAAGCCAGTCAGATCATTTTAGGAAGCTACTAACTGTATTACATAACAGAAATGAAGCTCAACTACAATGTCATAAATTTAAGAGGTTGTGATCAAAGAACTTCATAAATATGAGTTGTATTAAAGCAACTTATATTATTCTGTAACTTGATATGCAAGTTCTAATAAAAACAGCATTATAAGGAGAGAGTGGCTAGCCAGTATTTACATTTAGGAGGTGTAATTCCAGTACTGCTGATAGAGGTAAAAGTTACCTCGCTTTTGGAGCTATCAATTTCTTCTCCAGGGGCCTAAGAGAGATAGATCTGGGAGAGGGGCCAACACCAGGTTGAGAACCCCCCTCCAGTTATGATGAGGGGGAAACAAAGCTGAAGGGGGAGGTGTAAGGGGAATAGCAGATTGTAATATGTTTCACAGAACTGGGTCAGCTTCAGTCCAAAGATAATAGGATGGAGTGAGATGTATTAAGGGAAAAGAGAATTGGAATGAATAGTGCAAATGACTAAATGGGAAGTAAGAAAGGAGATGGAAAAAGACCAATACAAGAGAGAGAGAGAGGCAAATATGAAGGCAAAAAAAAGAGAGTGAATAATGAAATATTATCAATCAAAAAATACTACAGTTGAAGAAGAGTTTAATGGAGGTTAAATCCAAGAGGATGACAGGATGCAAAAAAAGTTTGAAAAGCAAGTTACCATCTTTGGAGTACTAATACCAGATAACAGAATCCAAAATGCTCCCGCAATATAGTAGGCATGAAGGTGCCCCGTGAGTTATGCTGTAAAGTATGTTAAGGATGTAGGTACTGGACTGTTCTTCTGTGTCCATATGCTCAGTCAGTTAAGTGCCAGTCACTCCAGCTTAAAAAGCTATGGAAGATAATACACGTTAGTAAACAACAAGCTTGGTTTTTTAAGTTGTTCTGTCTTTGATGGTGTAGGATCTGCCTTGGACAAGCAGTTAATGACAACATAGTCTTGCATGGATCTAATATATGAGTTCGACAAAGATATGACCATTGGGGAAACTTTCTAAATAAAGTGTTTACGGCAAAGTAGAAAGTGTGAACAGGAAAGACATCATACATATTTTAGCATTAAATAATGTGCCAGATGAAAGACTAATACTAACGACATTCAACAGTAGACAAAGAAACTGACCTACGTATTGGAAGAAAACGGAATGCAAAACTAGGAAAGCATTAAAAGAAATTACAGTAATGACAAAAGTCAGAGGAATAATAATATTTCAATAGCAATATTAAAATAAGCTGATCACAAACTGAAACAAAAAGGATGGCAGGAAAGGAATAGTGAATGTCAAGTTTGGGGTGAAAGATGGAGCACGTAACAAATACTCACCTTCTGAGATTGCAACAGAAAGGTCTTCATGGCTTTGAACTTCAAGTTTAAGAATGTTTCTTATTAACAATTACCAGTTAGATTTCAGTTCTGCAGCACTCTGCACACCACACCGAGTCACATTTGCTGCAATGTAATGTTCTGTACTTTAGACTTGTTATTCACGTATTTTTTTATATTTGTGTGTGGTGTATGAAAAAATTCCTGTGTTGTCTACTTAATATTCAGCTGATTACCAACATGTAAGAGATCTTTCTTTACAATACACCATGCCTTTTTCAGCACTCTTTTGGGGTGTAGATTTGTAACTAGAACAATCTATTCCTTGGTATGCAGGGTAAATTCTATCCTCACATGTATAGAAACGTTATAAATATATTATATTAAACTTTAAAATTAATGCAAGTTGTGTGATCAACATAATAATAAAAGATATTACAGAAGAAATTGCTGCAATGAAATTAAGAGTGCAGAAGGAAAAGTAATTTTGTAGACATGTACACTTTTACCCACA
This sequence comes from Schistocerca americana, assembly GCF_021461395.2. Classification (NCBI taxonomy): domain Eukaryota; kingdom Metazoa; phylum Arthropoda; class Insecta; order Orthoptera; family Acrididae; genus Schistocerca; species Schistocerca americana. Next base: position 486,060,679 of record NC_060120.1, read on the forward strand.
TACTTTCTTTGTAAATGTTGGATATTATTTGTCAACTGCTAATATTTGAGAATTTTGCAGCTCAGGTTTACAATATGAACAGAATGTGAAAACAGATTCATAAAACACCAAATACTGGCGAAACAGCAATCAGAATACAGTCATTCGGAGTTTTACAGTTATTTATTGCAATATTTTTTTTCTTTTTTTTTTTATACAGTGGTAAAATGTTTCAATGCATTCATTACAACTGAATTTACAAATATATTTCAATTTTTATGACATAACTGCATATATTTATAATATAATATATATATATAATTTGTATATGTATGTACAGATCACATTATTCAAAAACAATCTTACACTAGTTTGCATTTTTACATTTTTGTTATGTACAAGAGGCACAGCTAGCCCATAAATTACACACAATGCATCCAAGTACCAACGATACAACAAACTGCTGCATGACATATATATAAATGGAAGTTAATATCAATAACAATTATTGCCAGTCCCTTCTCATACAGTTTCACAATCAACAATTTAAATTATAAAACACAATACTTTTTTTGTTTTGTACAGTACACCAAGCAACACTTTACAATGGACTTAAATAATTTTTAATAAATAAATAGGATCTATAACTAAAACAAGGTTTTGATCTATATCACACATACATGTTACATGGACTAAACAGTAGTCTGTGATGCATCTACTGAATCAAAATTACGTTACCAAAAGGCACGGCACTAGAACGATCAGCTCATAATGGCCTGTTATATCTGTGGCACTGATGTATGTAGTTCATTTTGTATGAGTGTGGAGATGTTAACAACACAAATTGTGGACTGCCATTCAGTGAATTTGTACAGAAATTTTACACTGTAACAATAAATTACTATTTCATACAATAATTCATAGTATCACAAAGTTCAGAGCCATACTTGATTACAAAATAAAATTCAAAATAATAAATGTCAAATATTTTTCGTACAAACTACTATTGTACGATTTAAAAATAATGTATTTTTTCAGCAGAATAGTAAAAATGCCATTGTTAAACTGCCTAGGCATAATAAAACTGTACGAAATAACACAGTTAAAAAATAAGAAATACATTTTACAATAATCTTTAATCACAGGGGAGACAAAAGAGCAATTCTACGCCTTCAATGGTTATCTAAAGTAATCCACTGAACTTTACACCTTCTAGATGACAAACAATAAAAATAATCAAAATGGACAGTTTTCCATTTCCACCTACTTATAGATACACACAGGTTTTTCAGGTTCTCTGGAACATGGTTGGTACTGGATGCACACATTTTCAGTTGGCATTGAAACAAAAATAGAATAAAAAAGTGACTGACATTTCATATGCCGTGGTAACTGATACTTTACATTTACACAAACATTTGTACAGCATCTTTAATATATTACAATACAATGGGGTTCAAAAGGACGTGATCATTCCCCCGAGCTATCGATCATGGAAGCAATTTTAATCGAATTGCTGTGAATCACACAACTTCAAAAAGACACACTTTCCATGAATGGAGTAGGGTGCAGCTCTTTGAAAATTTTAGGAACTGTTCCTACCCTTTGAGCGCACAGCATGTAGAAGCCGCCAGTACAAGTAAGAGCGCAGGTGACGTGGGTATGTGTGACAAGACTCACCAGGAGAAAACGCCTGTACCAGCTTGTGCCGTGAGGGTCACTTCTCAGTCGAACATTCAGCTTGTTTCTGATATGGAGCATAATCCAGACGATACTGGCCTGAAAATAAAAAGGAGGTGTAAATATTATCGTCAGAAATATCACGATGGAAACAATGCTGCCTCCTGTGGTTTCTTGCATCTTCTTTTCACTTAATTTAGAATTAAAAATTTTGACTTTATGCATTTTTAATTAAAAATGGTTGCATCACCTCTGCTATAAATAATGGATGAGTCAGTTGAGGAAACTCTGCATCACGTATTTTGTACATTTATGTTCTGTTACTAACTGCAGGGCCATATTTTTACTTGGTGTTGTGTCATCTTTCATAATCATCACTCTCTGTATTTCACTTACTGAAAATATTTTGAAAAACTTCAGGCAACACTGTCTTTGCATTTGCTCTGTTATAGTTTTCTACATGATCAGGGTTAAATAGCTGTAACAGATAATGAAATCATAACTATTGCCCCTCTATTATGTTCTGTCACCACATGTATGTTATGGCTTCAATAGGGTATTCATTAGTTCTTGAGGAATATTTTGCCATTTCCTGAGACAGACAGTCTTCAGTTTCATTTGGACAATGTGTGGATCACACACAACTTAGGGCCTATGTGACCAGCCCCTCCTTTCCAACCAATTCCCCTTTCAGAGCTGAGGCAGGGCTTTTAAGTGTTTTTACCTAATACACTAAGAATTTTGCGTCCTGAAGGTAAGTCATGGCCATCCGTTTATCGCCTGGGAAGGTAAAGATCAATTCTGCATATGTATTCTCTGTGTTTCTAGAATGTGTACTATGAAAACAACCAAGGGACACAAAAGTTTTGGTTTTCTTATGTCTGAAACCACCACATTACATAGACAGGTTATAAAGTTATCCAAATCAGAGTCATAATCTTACTAAGCATACTGGACAAAAAATTAGTCACTTCCAGGAGATGTCACACACTGTGACAATGTCTCTAGCTAATTTCATTGAGTTTCTTCAGGTATGCTATATTGAGCTGAAGCCACTCACTCACTGACGATTAGATACTGCACAGTGACCAAAATGTGGAAATGCCGATTGCTGCATTTCACCCGCTATTTGAAATTGTTCCAGGTATTTTCTACAGGAGTAATAAGGTCATGTGATTTAAGTTGGCCCGTTGAGGTGTGGTAGGGTGTTTGGGTTTTCATCAAATCAGGCAGGAACATATATGTGCAGTTGTTGTCATCCCAAAAGATGGCATTATCCACAGCATGATCAGCACAGTGATGTGGAAGAAACGGCAATACCAGATCATCGAGAACGCTGAAATAAGACCTCGGTTAGTGCGCAAGGCAAGCTGAATGACTGGACCCATGTCATGGCACAAAAAAGACCCCTAAAACGTCACAAAAGCACCTTTGGCCTGAACTACACTCTCCACACATTGTGGGTTAAGCAGCTCATTGGGTCATCGGTGCACTCACCAGTCTCACATCATCTGAAAAGGAGGCAAAATTGTGACTCATAGGACCACACCACATACCTCCAGTCACGTACTGCCAGATTATGTATTGATTTGCCCACTGCAGATGTGCAGCTTTATGTGCCTCTGTGATTAATGGCCTTCCTTGAGATACCCATCACCAAATGTCTACTGATTGCTGTCACCTTCATAATGTTCACTTGGAAATTAGCTGAGGTGGACTTGCATTCAACAACAGCACCAATGCCTGATGGGTTTGAAATCAAGTGTCACTTATAAGATGTGACACTCCTTTCCTGTCCCTGTAAGTTTGCATCTTTTTATGGCCACTGTTCTGACACTGTTTTACATGACTGCCAGGGTTACAGTATCCCTCGTAGACATGTTGGATGGTCTGCATTGATACAACAACAAATCTGCCAATTTAATGGGCACATCTGAACAACATTCTTTCAGGGTGACCCATATTACTGGATTGATTCCATAAGGGTGGATGCTCAAACTTGGAAAAAAATTCCCCGAGAATTCCAGGTCTGAGGAGGAAGTCGGTGTTTGAAACTTCGTGAGAAGATTCTGCCGCAATGAAAAACACCTTTGTTTCAATGATGTCCACCCAAATCCTGTATCATTTCGGTGACACTCTCTCTCATATTTCGCGATAATACAAAATGTGTTACCCTTCTTTGGACTTTCTCAATGTACTCCGTCAATCCTATCAGGTAAGGATCCCACACAACGCAGCAGTATTCGCAACGAGGACGGACAAGCTTAGTGTAGGCAGTCTCTTTACTAAATCTGTTACATTTTGTAAGTGTCCTACCAATGAAACACAGTCTTTGATTAGCATTCCCCACAACATTTTCCACGTGTTCCTTCTCATTTAAGTTGTTTGTAATTGTAGTTCCTACGTATTTAGTTCAATTTACAGCCTTTATATTTGACTGATCTATCATGTAATGAAAGTTTAACAGATTCCTTTTAGCACTCATGTGGAAACAGTTTGGCAATTTGTTTTGATCTTCTGATGACTTTACTAGTCGATGAATGACAGTGTCATCTGCATAAAACCTAAGATGGCTGCTCAGATTGTCTCTTAAATCATTTATATAGATAAGGAACAGCAAGGGCCTATAACACTACCTTGGGGACAACAGAAATCACTTCTGTTTTACTCAATCACTTTCCGTCAATTACTATGAAATGTGACCTCTCTGACAGGAAATCACGAATCCAGTCACATAACTGAGATGATATTCCATAAGCACGCAATTTCACTACAAGCTGCTTGTGTGGTACAGTGTCAAAAGTGTTCTGGAAATTTAGGAATACAGAATATGTCAATAGCATTTAACACTCAGACACTGAAAAATCTGATTCAGACACACCACCTGATTGTGAAGACAATGAGACCTCTTCTGTGTGTCTCAAAAAGCTGGAAGAAAAGAATCGGATTCAATTTCATGGAGAAAAGCACATTATGCACATAGGAAGAGGGGCAAACACAACCTCATATGACGTCTCCCAGGCGCAGTCAGAAAGATAAAAAGAGTCATAGACCATTCTCGAAAGATGGCTCTATTTATCTGATGGCAGCATATTAGAAATGGTTGTAATGTTCACTAACCAATATACGATGGAATCCAACATGATTATTCACATGACAGAGTCGCTAAAAAGAGTGAAAAAACTGAGATAAAAGCATTTATTGATGTCCTCTATATTGCTGGACCTTATATGGCAAGCAATGTGAACGTTTGAGATTTATGAGCTGGTTATGCATTTGGGATTGAGATATTCTGTCTCACCATGGGTGTCAATAGGTTTTGCTTCTTAATTCAAACTCCTAGAATTCTATGACCGCCAAACCAGAGAAGAGCAAAACGTGCGCAATCACCTTTCCCTTATCACGAACTTTTGAAAAATTCATCGAGAACTGTCACTAGAGTTATCAACTGGGAGAAGAAGTCGTCACTGATGACAAATTGGAGACTTTTAGGTGAAGGTGCGACTTTATTCAATATATATGTTCCAAGCCAGCTAAATATGGGGTTAAATGCTTCCTGCCATTGATTCCAGCATTATACATGCAACATGGAAATTTATGCAAGCAAGCAACATGATGGCCCTTTCTAGGTTAGTAATAGATCTTTGGATGTTGTTCAATGCCTGGTTGCCACTCTTACTAAATCAGGTTGTAATATAACAGCTGGCAACCAGTTCAGTGATTTTACTCTCCTTCACACCTTATCAACAAAATATAGCCTGTCCTATGTGGGGATTTTGAAAAAGAACAAATGGCAAATTCCAATAGAAATGAAAGATCTGAGACAGAGTGGCATTCTCCAGCATTTTTGCTTTCAATAAAGAAGGCACTATGGTTTCATATGTGCCATACGACAAAATAATAAAAAGAACATGCTCCTGATTTCCAGAATACATTTTGATGGAGCAATTGATGAAAGAAGTGGGAAGAAAAGAAAACCAGAACTGATTATGTATTATAATAAACAAACTTGTTGTGGACATGGTTGACAAATGTGTTCTGCTTACAGTACCCAAGAGGCACAAAAAGGTGGCCAATGTTAGTGTTTTCCACCATTCTAAGTGTAGCTGGTCTCAAAAGTCAAGTCATTTGCCTGGGGAATGGACAAAACATTCCATCTTGCCGAGTTTTCCTTGGTGAGCTGGGTAAAGAGCTCATAGTCACTGGATTAGGCGATCATAACTCCCACACTTGCCACGCGATACAGACTTACATCTTTGAAAACTACTTCCTTAAGGTAAAATACCACAAACTTTGAGCACCTCTGCAACAACTTATACTGAAGCCCGTAAACAAAAGTGAATGACAGAACTCACCAAATATACATGGGAAGGATGCGGCCAATATTTACGGCTACAACACTGTGACTATTTTTGTGTCGATGGTTGTAAAATCGATCATAACAGTAATGAAAGTCATTTAGAGTGACATTTTGTAAAAGGAAGGGTTGTTGGGAACATTTTTTGTTTGTTTGTTTGTTTGTTTTCTACTAGTCCTAGTCAGGTTTAACTCTTTTGATTGAATCTCTGTAAACTAGTTTATACAAAAAGTTTATACATAGTTTACTTAATAAAAAAACATTCTTAATTTGATATTGTATACGTACTTTTTCAACTGGGAAATGCGAAACATTACTTTTTTCAGTTAACAAAATTTGTATCTCATGGAAACGAGATGTTTACCAGTGTCTGACCAGGTGACACGTGTAAAGTATTGTTAACACACTTCAAACTTTAAAAGTTGTGATTTATAAAACTCAATAAAATTCTGTTTCAATGCTATGTCAAAAATACAGGATGTCCTCAGTTTTTATGAAATTCCCTGAGATTTCCCTGATTTTTCCAGGTAAAATTTAATTCTCTGAGAATTCTGGGTTTTCCAGAGGAATTGCCATCCTACGATAAAACCACTGTGATTCAGGTCAGTGGTGGAAAGTCACATGATGCCTGGCATGGTTTCCATACCATCTGCAGCTCTTAAAAAGCACCAGTGTGTTCTTTTAAGACTTCCCTCACCCTCTAATCTGGCTAGCATCACTGTCATAGGTTATCAGTCACTCACGAAAAATGTAAGTGAAATAGAATGCAAACAGGATTGGTGTGTCACTGGACTTGGTATACAGAATGGGTACTGAGGTATTTGAGCTCATTGTAATGTACTCACAATAAACCAGTGATCATCTTTCAGTGGTTCAGAAGTTAATTTTGCCCCAGTCATTTTAAGGCAGAAAAAACTTGTGAGTAAAGCACCAGGTGTCTCACAGTTCTGTGAAAACGTATGTCAGCACTCACTTAAGTCAGCCTAGTTATTTTAGCATTTGAATCAAGGCCACAAGGTCCATCAATTTTTTTTAAAAGTAAGAATAGTATTTTGTCTGAACTTCAGCTAAACCAATACTGTCATATCATTTTGTCAGCTCATGACTCCTCAACTGCAACACAATTGACTACAACAGAATAACTGACAGAAGTGAAAAACAACCCACACAAAATGGGACAACTGAGAGAGCTCTTTGAAACGGGTGAGATACTGTTCAAAATGAAGAAATATTTTTCCATTTAAATAGCCTATTATGGCAAGTAAGCAATGAACTTCAAGTAGCAACAGTCTATGAAAACTCTATTTGTCAAGCAGTACTACAGTGTCACCAAGATCAAACCTACACCAATCAAAAAACATACTGACAACCAAAACTAAAGTGTATACTGGAAAATGTCTTCAATTACGATAGAGTTTAATATTTTTAGTGAAATGCTTTGCTTCAAACATATTCTACAAACTGATACTTTGACCTCGAATCAAGAATTCGGGCACATACTATTTCCAATAACTTTCTTTGTAACATAGTACCTGTCAGATGCCAGTACAGGAGGTACCACAGTTTTTCTGAAGGTAGATGGCAATTTAAGTTTGTCCTTGGGCATAAATCAACATGAATTATTCCATAATCAATATGGATGCCACTGTATACTGATCTGGTAACATATTTATTTTAGTATTAGATGTCTCATTTTGTTGTTTCCATCACTAGTGGTCAGCACAAGAGGATGACTTTTTCCGTATATTAATATGTTCTCTGTCCTTCACAGGCTCAACTAACACTTGTCCTTGTGGAGGCTGTGATCCTTCAACACACAGAGGTAACAAATGGAGGCAACTGTGTATTGTTTCTCTGTATCTTTCATATCTTAATTCCTTAAAATGCGTCCTGATCACTTGATCGTTTACTACAATGATAAAAAGCTTTGGGAATAAAAAAGGGCTTGATGGTTCATTAAGGGCATTATTTAGTTTCAGGGAGCAGAATGGATAGTGTGTGTTCACCGCACAATGGTAAGGTCTTTAGTGTGTGGACGAAAATAGTAGGAGACAAGTGGCACAGTAATAGAAAATAACAATAGAAATTAAAAGCAACAAAACTGCTGCAACCTTGTGTGTACCCACACTGAAGCACGAAAATATGGTATCATGTCAAGATTACAACTTAGACTAAACAAGGACAAAGATGTAGAAGATGTTAAAACAACATAGCAGCTGACTGTGGCTGGCTGACACCAGGAAGAAAAAAGATGAGCCAACAACTCCACAACACACTTTCAGTGAACAGTTATTCCCATGAAGCACTGTATGTGTTTTACTGTTTGGTGACTACTACTCCACTTCTTTTTCTGTTTACCTTTTCTCTTTAAAGTGAAATACATTAACACATTTGTTCAAGATTTCGCGCTACCTATTACAGTTATAAAAGTTTCAATAAAGTGCAATTATTACCAGTATCAAAATAGTAGAGGTGTGGATGGGTATTCTGAGTAATGTGAAACAGGTTAATTTATGTGTTACTGGGTGAAAGTGCATATTCATATGTTGAAGGACATTCAGTGTCTTAATCAGTGACCAAAGCAAAAACAATTTATTGATGAACATAAAATTCTGTAAATTTTAAGGAGAGCATGTTGAGATGTTCCGGTTTCAAGCTTTTTAGTAACAGCATAATTGACACTAACTTAACAAAATTTCACAAGTGATCAGCCTATGGCTGCTTGAGAAGATGACTGTAAATGGTGTTAATTGAAATTGCCATTAACATACATATCACTGGATATCACTGCTGAACTCTGATTCAGTACAGTGTGGATTATAATATTCACTTCCATAAGTCAGCTTGTTATGTAAGAATTCCAGGTAAGGAGTCAGCCTTTGCTTCTCATCCTGCCTGGTGGTCTCCCCTGACCTGAAGTTCTGGGTAACTTTTCCACAGCTTCCCTATTTCCTAAACCTCACTAGCCCTTTTCCTTCATCCCTATTCCTTACCCTCAACCCTTCTGCCAAAAGAAGGAATCACTGGCTTCAAAAGCTTGCACATTTCCATAACTTTTGTGTTTTTTCTCCTGCCATAATTTGGGGAGAAGATCTTTTTATCCATCCAATTATATGTTGAAAAATGGATTATTTTTGTTAACGACACATAAGTTTTATTCAATTTGATCTCTACTATTCCACTGTTTTCCCATAAACTTCCACTCTGAGAGAAGCAGGTGAAGATGTAGAAGGTGAAAACGGCATGCGCGCGCGCGCGCGCGCACACACACACACACACACACACACACACACACACACACACACACACACACACACACACACACGAAAGAGTTGAAAAACGTATATGGACATGATATATAGTGCTGTGAATCAGTGAGCATATGTAAAAAGATTTCTTAATTAATGTGACAGCTCCTTGCCTAAAGATAGAGGAAGAGAAATGTTGAAAGGCGTGGAGGAGAAAGGCAAAAGGAGTGATTATCTTTACTAGTAATAGACAAGAAAATCTAAATGAAAGGCGAGTCAGTATGTTGTCATTTCCACTCCCTGTTTACCAACTCAGATTTAACAAAATACTAAAATAAAATGGCTCTAAGCACTCTGGGATTTAACAGTTAAGGTCATCAGTCCACTAAACTTAGAACTACTTAAACCTAACCAAGGCAGGATTCGAACCTGCGACCGTAGCAGCTGCGTGGTTCCGGACTGAAGTGCCTAGAACCGCTCGGCCACCGTGGCCGGCAACAAAATGCCAATTACCAATTTTTTAACATTCAACAGGTAACACAATGAACACAAGTGTAACGGATTAATGTTGAATCTTATGGTATCGTGCAACTTGAGTGAATAATGTAATTGCTACCTGTCACTCAACAATGATGGGTAGAGAAATAAGAAGCTTATTCATTTAATTCGACAGAAAAAAAAACACACTCACTAAGCAGTGGAAGGAGAACACACACAAAAGAATGTTCTTTTATGTGTGTGTTCACCTGCTGCTATTTTGGGGGGGGGGGGGGGGGGTAGTTTTTCATATGTCCAATTACATTACATTGTCATACATTGATTAGCTGCATTGTTAAACTTATTCATTTGTGATTCAATTAGACCGTGTAGAATGTAATAAATTTATAACAGTGTTTACAATATTTATAAGGGTGTAGCTAGTATTTTTGTAAATGACACACATGCAACAAGGCCCACTCTAGCTTATCACTGAAGCCAATTTAGAAACTTCATATGAAAACCTAAAGTAATGAGCTACTTTGGTAACCAATGTGGAGGAATGCTGAAGAATGGGAAGCAGATAACAGAAAAGTTGTAACTTATGGCCACCACTGAGTACTTCAAATAAGTCTATAAAGCAGAAATACAAACTAACTGAACTTTATATATTTATGACCATCATTTATCTTCAGGATGCATAAATTCAGTATTGCAGATAGGCACATATACATGAAGTTAATTACACTCCGCACACATTTTAGAGAGATTTATTGCTGCTACTGGGTACTTGATTAATTCTCGCTGTTTGTTCGACAAAAACCACGTTTATTTTAAAAGAATGGCATAAAACAATATACTTGTAGTAGTGTCCTTCATCAGCTGTAATCTTTTTCCAATTTTCAGGTAACAAATGGATTCTGCAATAAAAATAATGAAGTTTTTTGAGGTGATCCACTCATGAAGCCAGTTTTTGAGATAATTAAAAGATGTGAAGTGTTGTGCATAAAGGCCCTATTGCATGGACCAAAACAAATGGTAATCAGAAGGGGTGGTGTCTGTTATATTTTGTGGGTGGAGTAAGACATCCCGTTAAAGTCCACTCAAGGTTTCCTTCACTTGGTTTGTAACATGTGGTTTGGCACTTATGAAACAGAATGAATTTGTCATGTCTCGGAGCATATTGTTGGTACCTGTATTTATGTGTGTGAATCAAATTGAGTAACTGTGCCTCAAAGCATTCAAGCTTTAAACATTTACCATACGTAGCGACATATGGTACACCACACCGACCAGGACATATTTTGTCACTGATTCTCATCTTTTTCTTTGAATCGTTGAAACAGTCTCTGCATGTTATTTCGACAGAGCATGTTCTCCATATGCTTCCACTAGCAAACAATGACTCTCCGCAGCAGATATTTTGTGACAAGTTGAAGGTATCAAAAAAGTATGTTCATTTCACTCCACTCTAAAGTGACACACAGATCTGAAAGCCTAATGTTTCTACTGTTAAGTTGGTTTTGTGTAGCTGTCTGCTAGGCTGCCTTTATACAACTACTGCCCTCTCTTTGTCAACAGCGAGAATAAATTCAAGCTCTCAATACTACAGCTATTGTACCAAAGAGAGGACAACTGATTATACTTACTTGGTTTAGTTATCTCCTCTATCGTAGCCTCTTTGCAGTCAGCTGCATGGTGGTTTTGGCTTCCACAGTTGTAACAGGATACTTTGGGTGGTGGCATGACACTGGAGTACACAACTGGAGTTGGAAGAAACGTTGTGGGGTGTGGTGGAGGAGGTGGCGGCGTCTGAGGTCCATGATACTGATACACCAGCTCACCATTGTGCGAGAATGGAAATGTCGGTCTTAATGAGTAGCTGCTGAATCCTGGGAACACAGTTCCAGACCTGTGAAGGCCTGCAAAGTGGCCAGTTGGCACAAAACCGGCAGTTGTTGCACCAGCAGCTGGCTGGTAGGGCACAGCACCAGTCGTTGCATCTGGCACTCTTGATGCACCATTTGGGAGGTACTGCGGACTAGTGCTGGGAGGGTATGGAGCCACATGAACAACATCTGCAGCAGTGACTGCTGGTACAGTGAAGACTTTGCGACTATCCTGTAGAGGCGGCTGCCCAGGTTGCTGCTGAGGTGGCTGCTGCTGTTGCTGGGGCTGTTGCTGCTGCTGCTGCTGTTGTTGCTGTTGAGGCTGCTGTTGTGGTTGTTGTTGCTGCGGACCTATACTGACTCCGCTTCCATCACTGGGACGTGGCTGTCTTGCACCAGGCAGTCCTTTTTCAGGCACAACGGCACTTGGTCCACGGCCTCTGGGTAACGTTTGTAAACCAGGGGGATTCGAGGTTTTTCCGCGTCCAACACCTCCTGGCCTTCGGCCACCCACAGGTCCCGTAACCACAGGAACTATTTCAGGCATATCTGTTTTGTCTGACTCTACAAGCTGAGGCCTTCGTTGATCCTTTTCAGAACGGTCTTCACAACCAGGACTCCACCTTTCTGCAACTCCCACATCTTTACCTGGATAACCTGTGAACAATGCATTCCCTGAAATAGCCAAGAAAAATGAATATATTTGCATGAAGATACATTATAGCACAAGTTTAAAGGTAAAGCAAGGAGAAAATGCTTAACTATAGACAGCTGATGTAGACCATTTGATAAGAAGCTGTTTTTGTTGGGCCTCTGTCTCATTCAACAACTTAACAGAACATGTCTAACTAGGGACCTGAAAAATTCGCATTTGTAATAAATGCAAATAGGGATGGGAATTCTGCCTCAAAATGTGAATTTATGTAATAAATCCTATTTCACAGTGAACTGTATCCAGACGAACTATTTTATCAGAGAGTCTGAAATAGGTTATATTCTGTATCTAAATATCGAAAAAGTAACCAATTTTCATATACTGGTATTACACAACACCTGCAAAGCCCAATTTGGAAAGAGAATGTGTGTAAGAACCCATCTGCAAAATAAAGAGGCGCACCTATGAACGAAAGCAATGACGTATCAGTGCGCTCCTAACTTATGCTCTGGCCACACATCAAACAGTGGATGGTTGAATTGTCTCTTTTGGATACACACTGTGTATGGCAATGTAGGATTCAGCTGTTGGACTTAATGTTTTACAACAATGAAACTTGCACATTCGTCTGTTAGCTGAAGTTGGTACAACTGAAAATTACAGACAATGTAACATGGCACTTTTGGGTAAAATGTGTTTTGAACTATGATTCCATAAGATACAGGTTGGGCCCGAACTATATTGTTTATGACATTGCCAACCTCAACAAGAAACTTTGCGGTAGCCATTACCAAATGCTTTGTGCACTCTGCTTTGCCCTGCATTGTGCATAGTCTGTTAATTTCTTTCCTTGTTTTGAAATGAATGAGGAAACTAATCCTGGTCAGTCACGGGGTTTTAGTGTGAATTTCACAATACCAGGGAGGCTCAGTGGTCCATGTGTCAATTCTGCTCTTGCAGACATAGAGAATATGGGTGTAACCTGGCTGATCTGTGATAGGGAGGTGGTGCTTGTTCCTACTGCACAGCTCCTCATGTATCATGCATTCAAAGTTCTGGTTTGTTAACACTTGTGGTCACCTTTTTACGTTGTACTGTCTCCATTATAACAACCACACCAAGAGTCTTCCTGTGAAGTGGAACTATCATTATTTTCGGTTCTACTTCCACTCTAATTATATTTTCGGTTCTATTTGTATCTTTGCAAAGTGTGGGTCGCATGGCCCACGAAAGGTTTCTGAAATATGGCTTCTATGCAACATATTCAAACTCAATGTTCTGCAGATTTTGTAATTATCAAACTGGGTATATAATGCTATCTGCCTACATTACAACCTGGGTAGCATTATATTAATTCTCTCCCTTTCAGAGCTAATGAAAGTGACTTCATTTACCATTCATTATTGTGATTCTTCTTATTTAAGATTGGACATGAGCAGCACTTGTTTTCTTTGAATTTAAAGTAAGTTTTACACATGATGCAAACTGGATCTATTCAAAGTAAGGCTCACAGCACATGTGGAACTATCTGCTTGTGTCTGTATAAGTGTGGATGGATATGTGAGTGTGTGCGCGAGTGTATACCCGTCCTTTTTCCCCCCCTAAGGTAAGTCTTTCCACTCCCGGGATTGGAATGACTCCTTACCCTCTCCCTTAAACCCCACTTCCTTTCATCTTTCCCTCTCCTTCCCTCTTTCCTGATGAGGCAACAGTTTGTTGCGAAAGCTTGAATTTTGGTAAGTCACAACCTCACAGGTGGGAAAAGAAAGATAATGTCAAGAAACACCTTAGATCAGAAGAGTACTCTTTTCACTGGTGCTGCTGCTCAAGCGAAACAATCCTTTACAAAATGCTTAAATGGAGCCAAAAGAAGAAACAATCAAAGACTATTTCAGAAAAAAAAAAAACTGTTTCAAGTTTTCAAACAAGCAAATATTCCACTCAAAAAGCTCTTATTCTAGAGACTAAAACTATTTGTTCTCTTTTATTGTTGCTTGGTGCAGAACAGTACATGGTACCAATATGTTACAAAAAGCTGTGTGTGAAAGTGCAACTTCTCAGGTGGGGCAGGAGGAGGAGGAGGGGGAGAATTATATCTTAGGGTCTACTGATAGTGTTTTGGATAGCCCTTGGCCTAGCGATCATTTGTGTTGGAAGAATAGGCATACTGTGTCTTTCCCATAACACGAAGTCAACATGCAAACATTACAGAGTTCCTCCAGCCTAGGTAAATTGTGAAAATTTGCTGGTTCTTTTGCATTATGTCTGGTCTAGGGTGAGCCTTAGATGGATTATAAAAGCAACATTTGTTCATCAGCACTTACTGAGCGACCCCCCCCCGCCCCCAAAAAAAAGGAACATGATTTCTGGGTACCAAAAGTACCAATTTGTGGTGGTGGCCACTTCCATAATTTCTATTCATGGCAAATCACTGATATCTTTACTATATGTACTCATTATCTTCGGAAATTTTGTAACTTTTTCCAGCATCATAACCCATTACTGAAATCCAAAGATTCAAAAGTTACCATACTTATGCACATAATATCTGCATGAGGCATAAATGTAGTTTTCACTGGCACAGTGAACATATGTCGAGAGTTCTGGAGCCATCGCAAGGTTCTGATGTCACTGAACTATGTTTTTAGTGACTGTTTTTTAACCAATAAAATTTTGTGGCACAAGGCCTCTGTATAACGGGCACTTTATGTCTATAAAGGATTTTTTGGCCTGAAAATTATTCGACAGTGCCACCTGGCAGCATAAGCACCATACAAAAATGATTTTGTTGTACGAAATTCTTTGTACCTGCAAATTAAACATTGCATATTGTGGTGTACTGTAGGTGTAGCCTAAATATGTTGTGCATTTTTATGTAAAATAGTGTGACATGAACTTGCGTTGGATGGGAGATGATTTTGTTTTAACCTTATAGTATGCATACTTATTTATTGTTTGTGTGTTCAGAGTATGTAAATGTGTTTATGTATATAAATAAACTGTTAAAACTTTACTGATCTACAGAATTCATTTTATATAAGCAACATATCCCACTGTAGCACACAAAAGAAGAGAACCAGCAGAAAACTGCTCCTGTTGAAGTACAAAAAAGGTGATTATGCTCCTCTTTAAAAGACTCTGACAGTGGGGGACCAGCTGCCTCAATCCTCATTCCTCACCAAAAATTTTGGCATGTGAACATATAACATATTCACACTTTTTTGCACTAAAATAGAGTAGCAGAGAGACAGTGACAGAGGAAGAGAGAGGAGACAGTGATAGTGGGGTGGTAGAGAGAAAGTGGCAGAGAGAGAGAGAGAGAGAGAGAGAGAGAGAGAGAGAGAGAGAGAGAGGGGGGGGGGGGAGGGAGAGAGAGAGAGAGAGAGAGAGAGAGAGAATGGAAATTAAAAAGAGATAAGTGGAGACCATATATAGGTTTCCCAATCAAGACATCGAAACCCACAGCAAGGAATCCCCAAGGACATATGTGGAGAGGAGCAACTGTGGTTGAAGAGAAAGACAGCAAACTGCAAGTGACAAATAAAGAGACTGTGGCATAAGGAGAGAAAAAGAATGGGACACAGACAATGGCAGTGGGAAAGAGAGACAATGAAAGTGGCAGAAAGGAGACAGTGGTAAGGAAGAGTGAGTGAGTGAGGTGATATATATATATATGAAGACTTCGACAGCAGGAGAAAAAACAGGAGAAAAATGAGATAGTGGGAGAAAGACATGTATAGACAGTGGCGGTGAGAGAGAGAGATGCTGAGTGTGAAGTCTTCACTAAAAAGAGAGACTGGGTACAAGGATTTAGAATTTTCTATGTTGAAAGAATATAAATATGTTTGCATGCCAGAATTTTTGGTGAGGAAGGTGGAATGAGGACTGAGGGCAGCTGATTCTCCATTTTCCTGTCAGAGCGTTTTAAAGAGGAGTACATTTGTATTTTTTTGTGCTCCAACATGAAATTTTTTCAGCTGGTTATTTTATTCACAAGCACTGTTTTTTTTTTCCAAAACAGATGCTAATTTTACCAACAGCAACTGCCACATTTCCAGGTCCCCAGTCACAACATAACCGGACATTTATATAAGAAACAGACTGATAGAATCTTAAACTATGAAATTCAAGAATGAAAACAACACCAAAACATACAGCACAAGAGGTTACTTAATTTTACATGTCTTAATAATGAGCAAGGAGATGGGAAGGTATCAGTCACTGCATGATTAGTTGGGACAACCAACAAGAGGTCCAACCTGTACCTTCCTTACATTAATCATTTATCCTAGCCTTAAGTTTGTCTTAGTGATTTGCAATTAGTGTGGCACAATAAAAAGAACCACCCATTTGTTGCACTGAATCATGGCAATATTAATTGGAGTCATACTCTTACTCCTGTGTAGTAAACAGTTTCCTTGGCAAAAATCTTCCACTTGGATTTGAAAACCTATGGCTTGTTGCTTTGCAAACAGTTTTATGGAAGTCTGCTCAAAATGTATACTTATCAATGCTGTACATTTTTTTAAACAGTATTTTGGGATATGTTCAAAATAAAAACACTTCCTCTGCTATGTGTTCTCTGAAAGTATGCTGCTTTTCCATTTAAAGAGTTCACATTGTCTACCATCAATCCTGCAAGAATGATGGAGGGGGAGGGGGGCAAATTTTAACAAATTTTGGTTACAATTTTTTCACATGAAACATTAATATCTGCAATATATTCTCGATTATTCAGGGTAATGTGGGGGAGAAGATGCAGAATAATCAAAAAACACAAAAAACTGAGATTTTTCAAACATGTATTTGGGACGATGTCCACTGGATGGGTAGTAGCGACAGCATCAGGAACTGACGTCTGCATGTGGTCAGGCACAGCCCAGCACCTTTGCCTTCAGGCCCTTGTCCACAGACAATGAACTTCCAAAAATAATTTCTGCAAACACTTGCTGAGATGTTTACATTATAACAAAAACATACGCAACTTTGCTTCTGCAAGTTGCTTGGGCAAGTTAATTTCAGCAACTTGCCGCAAGTATCTTCAGAAGTGTTTCCACTAGAGACATGTCGTGAGATCAGCAAGTGGATGTTTACAGTGTTGTATTGAACAAAAATTATGACAAAAATCAACAAGTTAGGAAAAGAAGAAATATTTGGGTGAGGAAATTGATACAGAGGAGTACATATTTATCAAGAAACACTACTGAATGAATTAAAAGCCAGAGGACTTTCGCTCAGATTAAAAACTGCCATAAGCAATTTTTTAAAATCTCTTTCTGTTGTACAATAAAATATTTGAAACCAGGATAGAAAAATGCTGCAAGCTGTGTTACCAAGAGGTTACCTTTTAATCATTCTTCATCTTTTGAAGACAGTATTTTTACTTTTATTACAAATCTAATGCATTCATAAACAGGACACAAAAATGCTATGAGCTAGATGATTAACAGATGGACTTTTAATTCCTCTTCAAATTTTGCAAACATTACTTCTTATAAGCATAACACATTTATGTTTATGCCAAAATTAAAAATAAGCTAAAATATACAGACATCTCCACCACCATTCTACTTTCCCCTCTGGTGAAACAAAGTAGTCAGTAAATTTTATCGCACTTTCTTTGGCCGATGGTGGCCAAGTATGCATGTTTATGAGTTCCCATGGTACACACTTTCAGTTTGTTTCTGTCTTTCTTCTTTTTGACAATGACATTGTTACGCCGGTATTGAACACACAAAATTTCCGTAAGTTTGAGAAAACTTCCAGCAACTTGCAAGTTCAGCAAGAACTTACAGTAATGTGCAAGAAACTGCTTCCACTATTCTGCAAGTACATGGAACCTGTGGAGTTTACTTGCTAGTGGACTTATGCCAAGCCAGTTCCAGCTATATTATTTGAAAACAGCTGGAAGAAGAAAGTGTTAACCTCCAATTTCGGAAGGATTGGTTGGGTCACATTTTCTGTCATATGCTCACAGCAGTCGGCGACCCACTCTGCTGGTCCCCGTGTGCATGACACGTTTTTTTCCTTTCTTTTTTTAGATGCACAAGCAATCCGCAAATTGAAATAATCAGTACACAAGTAACTGGGAGTACACTGTGTGTGTGTGTGTGTGTGTGTGTGTGTGTGTGTGTGTGTGTGTGTGTGTGTGTGTGCATGCGAGTGTTAATCAGTACTATTAGTAACCATAGTATGTTGGACAACTTGCAAATTTTAATCAGAGTTCTTAGCAGTAAACAAAAGGTCAAATTTTACATCTCAGCTAAACACTTTTGTTGAAATACACCTCTACCATGAGGAAGTTTTCAATAGAGAATGGGATGCCTTTCAACACCTACATAAAATCAGTTCTTGTAATTTTTAAATCAACTAAAAATATATTTTTCGTATAATAAGCTTATAATGTACCTATGGATACAAGTGAATTTTTCTTCATCTCGCCCTACAATTCGACTATGTTGTTATTTCCTGCACACTACCTACAGGTTCAAAATCTAGTATTTGGTCCTTAAATTGGTGTAATTTTTAATTTGTTATCTCACAATCTGATCTATCTTGTCAGACAGCTTCAGTATCACAATATACATCCAATATATCTTACCTTGCAGCCTTACATTTAATTATTTTGTTTATTTTTTCCAGATTACATTTCCTTTAAAATATCTTTTTGTTTTCCCCCCAATATTTTAAAGGTTTCCACGTTTCAATTCATTATTTTTTATGTTCATATTACTGATTATCCTCTTTTTTGTCTCTCAGTTTTACTTTTTACTGCTACCTTTTTCATGCATCCTCCACTTGTGTTTGTCTATGATTCTTCGTTTTTTCTGCTGTAGGTCTAGGACTGTAGCTCAGAATAGATGGATTTTCATTGCTGGAGCGAAATTCACATTCAACTGCATCATTCAGTTCTCCATGCAAAGAACCAGTTACAACCATATAAATGAATAGCTTGCTTATAATAACCAAAAACTAATGTGGCAGTTTGTTTAAATTTTCAGAAGGTTAGCTGTTGATACCAGCTTATGAAATCTTTGACCCAGCCAGTTCCCGCTATTTTATTTGAAACTGCTGGAAGAAGAAAGTGTTAGTTAATCTTCAATTTCGAAAGGATTAGTCGGCTCACATTTTCTGTCATACTCTGGAAAGCCTCACATGCAGTTCCACCAACCCCTTTGCAAACCAACTCCTTTGTATGCTTGAGCATAGCTGTTTTGCATATTGATATACAACCTGTCATATTTGTAAATAAGTAAGTCGATAGTTATATTTTTAATAATGTAATCCTATAGCTTTCATTTTTCATCTGCACTGAAAGCCTGCTGACTTGTGTACTTTGAATGGTAACAATCTGGTAACCTTGGTGTCCAATTACTACCACTCATCTTAATATCCACTACATTAATGTTTCATAATATGTTATATAAAAATAGCACATCCCACACAGATCTGCAGCTGTTATAAGTGACATGACATCTTTTAATGTTTTCACGACCTTTGCAATTTTTTTCTCATTTGCTTATAGTTTAATACTCTTCTTTTTGCTAGTTCATTCTGTGTTAACCACAGAAAATAACTTACTTTGCACCTATGATTCCATATTCTAATATACTGTTTCCAAAATAAATTATCTGGATGGGGTAGGGGTACATTTCAAATGTGTAGAAGTGGTTTCAGGTGGTTTATAGTAAACTCAGATGCAGAGTCTCTGAAGGAATTCGGTTAAATCATATTTATCTCAATTAATATTAAGTAACAAAAATGAGTAGCAATCCTTTTATGCATAATAATGGAGAGGAACTCATTGTAAGTTATCATTCTGTTGTGGAAACTGATTGTGTACCTGTTGAGCAATTAAGCAGATGTTCCAGTGGTGTGATGTTCGAACTGTGCCACCAGGTGATATGAGCCCTTCTCTTCTCCTGTGATTTCAGTGCAACAACTGCCGACTCTCTCTCTGTGTGTGTGTGTGTGTGTGTGTGTGTGTGTGTGTGTGTGTGTGTGTGTGTGCGTGTGCGCGCGAAATGTTAACCCTGTCACAGCAAAAGTCACAGAACTTGACTATGAATGGACATAATTTTTCCCTTTGCTTTAGGCTATTAATTGGCCTTTTCATTCCATACACGTGAGCTGCAGCTTTATAATGTCTATATATAAGGAGATCAGTGAGCAGGAGGATAAATCAAATCAAGATGACCTCCAGTCCACCTCTTCAGCAAGCTCTAAGAAACTGTGGTGACTGTCCGAGATGGAGACACTTGTTTTATGTGTCACAACAATCAGCAATGAGCATAACTGCTGCTGCTCCTGCTGCTGCTGCTGCTGCTGATGATGATGACGTCTAGATATGAGTTTAAAATACATTCTGTAGGTACAAACTAAATTATATGGTTTGAAATGTGTATGGGCACTTTTCAGACGATACAAGTATGAATAATAGATTTGTGAATGTGAGATTTGCAATAAGGGCTAATCCACTCTACAAATTGAGTCAAACTACAGCTTAGCTAAATTCTTATTAAAATGACCAGTAGTTCACATCTTATGTCATATAAGTTAATCACTCAAACTGCATCTTTTTAAGATTAGTTTTAGCCATTAACTTATTTTGATTTGCTGCATGTCTTATTCCATCAATTTCTGCTTAGTAGTTGACATTGCAATAGTAACATGAACAGAAAACCATGTTTATAAAGCTTAAGGAACAAAAAATAATAGCAAGCGTTTCAAGATCTGGTAAAGGCACAAGCGGTCAGTATCAATGCCGAGTCAAATATGCCAGAGTCATGAAAGGAAGGAAACGGATATACAGGTGGTGAAATAAGACCTTTCGCAATTAAGGAGAGAATATGCATTCTAAGGCAATGAGAAAGCACAATAGGTACAATGTACACAAACACTTCCTATGTAGGGGTTTCTTTGCTTCTACATCTACCTCAAATCTCTCTGAATTTCAATACTGAGAAAGCTCCATGCAGTTCAGCTTGCAAACTGTAAATACTAAACTAGAAAAATGGAAGTTGTCCAATTACATAAAGAAGTAAGTAATTAAGTTTGCAGCCATTTTGTATGTATTACAAAAATAAAAAGAGATAGTAGCTTACTGCGATCCCAGTGAGGTGCATTAGGTGCTGATGGTGTGTCAGGTGGTGAATGCCCATTGCTAGAGCTGTCAGATGTCCCACCACCACTACTACCACCAGATCGGCCATGTCCATCTTCAAGGACCAAAGTCTGCAATTTATGAGCCATGCAGTACATAGGCCCTGGATGATGATGATGCAGTTGTTGTTGCTGAAACCTTGCTGTCGACGTCATTGGCACAAAACATGTCAGGCAAGGAGATGGACCATGCACCAATGGTTGAGGAGGATACATCACAGGAGCTCCTTCCCATCGTCTTAATGCATGTTGGTGTTGATGTTGCTGTTGTGGTGGCAGCTGCTGTTGTGGTGGTTGCTGCACACCTTTCCGTTCCCCAGGTACCTGTTCAAGAATGCATCAACAAGTGAGAAAACCATATGATAGATGATCGAAGTGATGGATGACCTAGCAAATTCCAGTGATTAAGTCATTTGACTCAGTTATGTATGCTTGTGAAGATCAAGAAAATGTACATTGATATTACAAAAACAAAGAACACCTGATGAGAACTGTTAAGGAATACTGACTGGAGTTATGCGATATGAAGTTATGTGATTGTTTTCATATGCAAGAAAATACCTGCTCCTACATGATGACTACAAAAATATAATTTACAAGCTACGTGAAACAATTATTTAATAAATATTATTATGTAAATTTCAAATTTCAGGAATATTTTAAATTACTCTGAACTGAAATTGACAGCAATCATAACAAATTTATTATAAAGGAAATAACCAGTGGATATTAAACTCGTCTACAACAAATAATTGCGGAAATATTTTGATGATGATTTATAATAACAACGGCACCCTGCCCAAAGAATATGTAAGTACTATTCTCACACCAATGGAAAGGACATGAAGTTCAGAGTAAGAATTCCCAACCTTTTAAATCGTCCAATTATTTCTAAAAAAAATAGCGAACTGATGGCTGGCAAATGTTTTCTTTTACAGTTCTAGGATGGAAACCACTTGTACATTTTTTTAATTATTTTGTGTTTTCTAGCCTGTGTTCTGTGTTTATATGGAGGCTGCACTACACAAAGAAAGAAGTCCTCCGATTTTGCCTTGTGCAGCAGAAACAACCATATTTCATTCTCTCCCTCTGTGTGTTTTAAAATAGTATCTAAAATTAAATTAGGTACATATTATTATACTAGTAACAATACTTTTCACAGCATTATCTCAAATACAATAAACCAATACATATGATGTACAATCTGCATGCACATTCTTTATTTTGTAACATGGAAGGAAGCCCCGACTGAATGAATTCACTCAAAATTATTTTTACTAACCTAAGACTAAATGACATGTGAATATACTGATTAATTTAATTAAGTTTAAAAATTCTGATTTTTTTACTTATGGTAAACCTACTGAAGCTTCAAATGGAACACTTTTGGAAAAAAAAAGTTACGAAATAATTTAAACCCCAATGCATCTGATATACATTCATGCTCAAGATGTGCCAAGAAAAAGCCAAGTTAATGGAAGTTCTGAAAGAATAAAACCCAGAAGCATGTATTATTGCTAAAACATAATTAAGACAAGTAATAAAATGAGACTGTACACTCAACTTGAAGACACTGTAGAATTCAGAAGCGCATACACATCTGTGGTGAGAGATACCACCAGTCATCTTAAGCAAACAGTTGCAAGTAACGCGTAGTCATTTTGAATGGATAATGATTTTTCAACATTCCTATTAATCAATTCTTTCTAATAACTTGAATCTGATGAAGACAGACTTATAGGAGAAGAGTTCCACTAAAGCACTCCATCTGTCCATTTATAATTTTCTCCAACTTCAGCTCTACAGATGACTGGCAATCCACCTTCACAACTATCATCCTATGTACAGCCTAGAGCATCAAAATGTAATTATGTACACAATATCAACTTATTATGTACAACATGATAAAGAAAACAGTCATTGTGTTATAAATAACACAGGTTTTAATTTAAATGCCACCAATTTCTTCTAGAATCATCAGAAAATAATTCATACAAAGCTTGTGTTCTTGAATTTAAAACAATCTGATCTACAAATTTCACTAAATAAGTCAGCAAAATTCGTTAAGTTACTTTTAAAACTTTCATGCAGGTCACAGATGGATCTGTTAATCCCCCTGTTCACACATCATAAAATGTGAGTTGAGTGAGGCATAAAAATAGAGCTCAAAAATTTGATTATGTAGGAAATTCCATTAAAACAAGTAGCTTTTATATAATGGTAACGTTTATTGTACGAACAAGTTGAAAGTTTCTTCCAGCGAAATGCATCATAGGATGTCCCTGCATGGACTAGAAATATGCATGTAGTGTGGATTAGTTAAAGTGTGATCAGACTGAGGTGCTATTAACTGATGGAAGGTAAATAGTACGATAAAGAAGGTGTGGTCAGCTATTGCTAGTTAGCCCAGATGGCGGGGAGAGGGGCCAGACAGTCATTGCTTCTCTTCCGTATTATGAGATGGGAATACCAGATGGAAGCTTCAATGAAGTCACATGCTGAAGCAACTACTATTAGATCACAAAATGAAATTCCTAACAGTGCTGATGTTTCTAAGATAGTACCACAATTATGATTATCATTCTGGCAATTGAGCTTTCAGTAAGAATAAATGATGGATGTTGTGTAGGACAGCAGTAACAAACCCATACAGTTCCAGTCTCTAACAGAACATGCAGAAGAATGTAAAATCATCAAGGGTGAAAAGGGGTGATGATTAACAGGCATTGAGACAGTGAACCTCACCTGAAAGCGAAGTGCTGAATTGAAACATGAAGACTATGGCCAAAAGAAGGCAACCACTTTACCATAGACATAACTAGAGAAAGAGGAGAGTTTGATATTAACAAAAAACAAGAAAAACCTTGAACTAAGTTCAGGTCCCAACAGAAAATTTCAGTTTTTGTACATATTTGATACTTCTTAATAATCTTATTAATTTACTGTTTAACATATTATTTATTCCACTGCACCCCCCCCCCCCCCCCCACTCATATATAAGAGGTTTTTTTAAAACCTGACTCACACAATGTACTGCATCAAATTCTTGCACTTCCATTATCACAATTTTTTCACTTTCTCTTCACTAAAATCTATAAAACGATCTTAATATAATCTGTCAATGGAAAAACCAGGATGGAATAACAACATTATGAAAAGGACAGATTGCTAATCACCATGTAGAGGTGGTGCTGAGTCACTGACAGAAACAGTGAAAAGACAAGCTAAACTTTTATCTTTAAGATAAGAAAGTCCTCCTCCTGGAGCAGAAAACAACACGTATACTCACACAAATGAAACACACACACACACACACACACACACACACACACACACACACACACACACACACACACACACACACGAACAAACAAACAAGGTGTTGGGGAAGGTGGATAATTTAGAGTTAGAAGAAGTGACACTCAAAGGACGTCAGAAACATCTCCCATGTCTTATCACAATATGCAAACTTAACATTCCTCTTACATCTGTTAACCAACAACAAATAAGCACCACTCAATCTGCAAAAGGGGAGCTTGTGTTTTCTCTGTCAAAGATATGGCTAATAAACAGTATTCCAGCCCAGCATTTCTTAACTCATCAAAAGCAGATGCCAGAAGTAAAAAAAAGGTCATCATGTACTGACCTCACAGTGATCACTGTACAGAACTCTTTGTAGCAATGATCATACACAAAGTATCCACTTGGATGAATAGTTCTTCACCAGCCTCCTACCCTTTCACCCTCCTGCAACTATGTCAGCCCCAAACTGGACGTTGCTTTTCTTCTCCATTCTAACTTTTTCATAAGAACCTTTCTTATCTGTTTCTCCTACAGTCAATACAATAATCTCTGAACAAATGCTCAAAGACAAAAACAGCAAACAAATGATAACTTTTTACAGCACTTCTAACGGAATGTCAATTTTACTGTGTGCATTCTGGTAAGTCAGAAACAGATCTGACCTAAACACTATGCTTTTTATAGACAAAACGGCAAATAAAGATTTCAATACTATGAAAAGAATAGACTGTTACGCACCACATTGCAGAGACGTTGAGTCGCAGAAAGGCCCAACAAAACGACTGTTGAACAAGTGAGCTTTCAGCCAAAAGGCCTCCTTCGGAAGAAGACAATACACATTCACACAAGCACAACTCACACATACAAGACCACTGTCTATGGCCATCGAGGGAGACAGATTTCAACAGCTGATATCCATGTGGTTCAATCCACAACAGCTGATATCCATGTGGTTCAATCCAACATTATGTTAATTTTCCACCACATTCTGGAGACTTTAAAAATGCATAACTGCAAGATTCTAACAATGGAAAGGCAAGAAGCCAGCAAGATTCTACATATTTATAGCAAGCTGCCGGGATTGTTTAAAATAGTAATACTTGCTAAAAACTGTGAAATTCATTCATATGATGTGAGGAACACACTATTTGATTATTCTACAGGTCACCTTTTTTAACTTCCCGCTGCTTGAGAGACTTGTCTATCTTATCCTTTTTCTGCCATGTTATAAACATCTCCAACTGTTCTAGGAGACTTCAATCAACAATTAGTGTGCTCTACTTATACTTTTACACAGATGGAAATTTTTCTACTGCCATGTTCAGCAGGTCTTTGGAAAGCAAGAGGATAAGACTGGTTCAATGGCCGAAAATGTACTAGTAATTACTGCTGAGAAATGACATTTCAATAGTGTTAATACTGACTGACCACAATATTGACTCTTGTGACCTGCATACAAGCTGTATCTTTGAAGGTATCTCAGAAAATTGATATTGTTGTGGTCTTCAGTCCTGAGACTGGTGTGATGCAGTTCTCCATGCTACCCTATCCTGTGCAAGCTTCTTCATCTCCCAGTACTTACTGCATCCTACATCCTTCTGAATCTGCTTAGTGTATTCATCTCTTGGTCTCCCTCTACAATTTTTACCCTCCATGCTAAATTTGTGATACCTTGATGCCGCAGGACATGTCCTACAACCGGTCCCTTCTTCTTGTCAAGTTGTGCCACAAACTCCTCTTCTCCACAATTCTATTCAATACCTCGTCATTAGTTATGTGATCTACCCATCTAATCTTCAGCATTCTTCTGTAGCACCACATTTTGAAAGCTTCTATTCTCTTCTTGTCCAAACTAATTATCGTCCATGTTTCACTTCCATACTGGCTACACTCCATACAAATACTTTCAGAAACGACTTCCTGACACTTAAATCTATACTTGATGTTAACAATTTCTCTTCTTCAGAAACACTTTTCTTGCCATTGCCAGTCTACATTTTATATCTTCTCTACTTCGACCATCATCAGTTATTTTGCTCCCCAAATAGGAATGTGATATCAAGAAAGCAAATATATTGACCGTCAACAATAACTGAGAGAACATTGTTATGTCAACTTACCAATCACTAAAATAAATTGAAATAATGAACATACAAATTAGAAAGAAGAGAGGAAATATAGATAGTGTCGGAAGTTCCATGCGGCTTTTCGCGGATGATGCTGTAGTATGCAGAGAAGTTGCAGCATTAGAAAATTGTAGCGAAATGCAGGAAGATCTGCAACGGATAGGCACTTGGTGCAGGGAGTGGCAACTGACCCTTAACATAGACAAATGTAATGTATTGCGAATACATAGAAAGAAGGATCCTTTATTGTATGATTATATGATAGCGGAACAAACACTGGTAGCAGTTACTTCTGTAAAATATGTGGGAGTATGTGTGCGGAACAATTTGAAGTGGAATGATCATACAAAATTAATTGTTGGTAAGGCGGGTACCAGGTTGAGATTCATTGGGAGAGTCCTTAGAAAATGTAGTCCATCAACAAAGGAGGTGGCTTACAAAACACTCGTTCGACCTATACTTGAGTATTGCTCATCCGTGTGGGATTCGTACCATATCGGGTTGACGGAGGAGATAGAGAAGATCCAAAGAAGAGCGGCGCGTTTCGTCACAGGGTTATTTGGTAACCGTGATAGCGTTACGGAGATGTTTAGCAAACTCAAGTGGCAGACTCTGCAAGAGAGGCGCTCTACATCGCGGTGTAGCTTGCTCGCCAGGTTTCGAGAGGGTGCGTTTCTGGATGAGGTATCGAATATATTGCTTCCCCCTACTTATACCTCCCGAGGAGATCACGGATGTAAAATTAGAGAGATTCGAGCGCGCACGGAGGCTTTCAGACAGTCGTTCTTCCCGCGAACCACTGGAACAGAAAAGGGAGGTAATGACAGTGGCACGTAAAGTGCCCTCTGCCACACACCGTTGGGTGGCTTGCGGAGTATAAATGTAGATGTAGAATATGGAATGGTGATATGTACAGCCTTTTGAAGGTAACAAAACTTTCACACTTGCAAGAAACTTCCAATTTAACCACATTACAATGTGTGTCAGGCTTTCCCCACCCATACCTGTTTCACCAGCTGGTGTCTCCGATAAAAACTGAAATTAATTTATGCCTTATTTGGAGCAAAAACCCACTGAGTTGTTGTTCAGATCACATAAACTGTAACATGTAGGTATCTTCAATTAATGAGACCTGTGTGACTGAATTTAAAGCCATCTACTACCATCTGGAACAAGTTGCAATGTGCTCAATTAGTAGTAATGTATTTGCTGCATGATGATGCAGACAGGGCCAGCATCAGACACAAAAGGCAAAACCTTGTTGATGTAACCATCCTTCTCCATCTCTCATTATCTTTGGCACTTGGTTGTAATTGCTGCACTTCATTCCATTGACAACATTTTGCTTTGCAATATGGATTTTTTTTTGGCTGTCTCTTGATTTTTTCTAAGCTATTTCCTTCTAAGACTTATTTTATGAAGCTCATATGTTGCATTGTGTGTCCAGTTAATTCGATTTTTCTTCTCTGTATCGTGTTAATCAATGTCATTTTCTGTTAAATTTCTTTCAATATCTGTTGACTGGATTTTTTTTTTTTTTTGCATTACAAGATGTTTTTGTGGCTCTTCTCCATATCCACACCTTTATTCCTTCTAATTTTGTGTCTATTTTCCCAGGGCCCATCTTTCACAGCAATAGCCTAAAATGTTCCAAATAAATATCTTGATGAGTTTCTTTCTTGCACCTATATGAATTGTTAGTAAATTAGGACCTCAAGAGCATTAGAGTGAATGAAGAGGACATCTCTAACTGATCAAAGTACAAGGTCTGTTCAAAAAATTCCGGAACATTCGTAATTTTGCGCCAATAGTGTGTTGGGAGTGAAATGCGGTTGGCATCCCTGCACGCGCCTGCGTTTAATGTATAACTGACAAAAGTTTCACTGTTGTATTTCTGTTAGTTATTGTTCAGCGTGGTATCGAGTAGAACACTGTGTCGCACAGTTTAATAATTTACAGATGGCAGAGTTAGAGGGCAAACGCATCTGCATTAAATTTAGTGTGAAACTCAAGAAAACATTTCCAGAGACACACCAAATGATGCATGAAGCCTAAGGTGATGAGTGCTTAAGCCCTATTCAGTGTTACAAATGACTAACACAGTTTAACAATGGCTGGGTGGAAGTTAAAGATGACCCTCGTTCAGGATGCCCTTCGACACCTACTGGTGATGATAATGTCAGGAACATCAATGAAATTGTGAGTGCCAATCAAAGACAGACTGTCCACGAGATTTCAGAAGAAAGTAACATTTCAGTTGGATCATGTCATGAAATCCTGACACAGCATCTTGGACTGTATCATGTTGCTGCCAAGTTCATCCCATGGCTCACGAGCCAAGACCAGAAAAGCCTTTGCCTCGCAATCTGTGAAGAGCTTTTGGATTGCACAGATGGGAATGAGATGTTCCTTAAGAGAATCATAACTGGTGGTGAGATGTGAGTATACATCGGACACGGATCACCAGGGGGGGAAACCTCACCAGGCCAGGTCAAATGTCAAAGTCATGATGATAGTTTACATTGCTTTGAACAATTAGTTCATCATGAATTCATGCCACAGCAACAAACTGTTAATCGATGGTACTATGGGGACGCGCTGCAACACCTGTGAGAAAATGTGAGAAGGAAAGAGCCTGAAATGTGGTGAGACAATTCATGGTTCTTGTATCACGATAAGATGCCTGTACATTCATCCCTGTTGGTACGCACTATTGCGCGAAAAACGAAATCACTGTGCTGGCTCATCTTCCTTACTCTCCACACCTGGCCCCTATGGACATTTTTTGAAAATCCTATTGAAACGATGAAGCTCTGCAGTGGTAGACGAGATAAAAGAAGATTCACAGATGGTGCTTCACATGATCCAACAAGACATGTCCCAAGACTGCTTCTGGAAGGGGGAACAGTGTTGGGAGAATTGTACCAACTGCAGCAGAGAGTATTTTGAAGGAGTCCATGCACAATAAGTAAAAGGTAAGTGCAGAAAAATTTTGTCGACAGAGTTCCAGAATTGTTTGAACAGACCTCGCACAGATCACTGATCAACAAATTTAAGAGCTTTAATGATAAGCAAAAGCAGAACAGGGGCTTAACAGCAGAGACGATAGGAGGCCAGAGAGTGAATAAATGCTTTTGTACTGCTTCCAGAAATACCTTTTAGTTACTTGATGAGGTTCCTAATGACCCTAAATGAAAGGGAAAAAAACGTTATTAAATTACTCTTATTTCTAAAGGTTTGGTTGGCTGTTGCAATTCTTTTAATATCCACGATCTTTCTGTTGTCATCTGTTACTGTACTTTCCAAGTATCAAAACTGATTTACTTGCAGTAGTATTATATTTCCTATGTTAATGTTTGCTCTTACTTGACTGTTGGATTTATCTATAACAACTGATTTAGTCTTTTTTGCCTTTATTTTCAGCCAGTCACAAAATTTTTAATGAATATACCATGCGAAACCAGCTACACCATCAGCAAACCACACACAAAGTACTTGGTTATAATTAATTTTGATCAATGTGGTGCCACTTTTTATAAATAAATAAATATGGAGAAAATGGACAGACTTATCAAATACCTCTTCTTATTTCTGCATTAATAACACTGATACGTATTTTTGTACACATTGAGAACCTATCTTTTATCTGTCCAGTTTATTCTAGCTTTATTCAATTTTCCAAGTTTCTTCCAGCATACTTTACCGAAATCCTTGTGTAGGTCAATTCTTCTTCTTAAACTAATTCCTACAGGCATTTTAGCTACCCTAATCCCTATTTCTTCTTTTAATCCAAACTGGTTCCCCTTTAAAGGAGGGTAGGTATGGCAACAGTGTTACTTTTTATTAATTACAATGGTAGTGCTTCATACTCATAGAGACAAACTGTACAGTTGTTCTTTTGCTTTACCTCCAACATTCTTTATGTCAGTGTGTGCCAATTTTGTCAGTGTTATTTTTTCCAGTTCCAATGGTATCTTGCCAAATTCGGTGTTACCTTCTTTTGCCAAATTTGGTGTTTTTTGCCCATTTTGCTGCTGTTTTGCCAATTTTAGTGTGCTTATTGCTAAATTTTATGTTATTTTTTGCCAATTTCAGTGCTACTTTGGATGTCACGTCATAGTTTGTTATGTGGAAAATGAACTGTCAGTTTAAGATTATACATGAACCTCACTTTAAGGGCAAAACAGAGTTTCAATATTCAATAATTGTCAGTTAGGAATACTAGTAAACCGCAGCCCCAAGATCAAAAATACAGTAAGACTGTGATAATCCGGCAGTACCGACAGTCTGGCATGTGAAAGAAATATTCCCACATCTTTAGTTTGGCACTGGTGAGACTGGTCTGTTATGGTGGTGTCTGCCAAATTCAACCCTAGCAGCAGCTGAGGAGTCCAGCACAAAGGACTTCATTCTTTCAAGAGACAAAATAACTGCCTTAGCAAGTGGAAATGCTTCAGACGATCATAAACTGCTTTTTTTATGACTGGAAAATTTGGGGTGTTCAAAAAGTCTCTCCGCAGTGTTATGATTGTTAGCCAGGACGTAATTGCATTTCCTGTGTTTTCCTTTCGTTGAGGGATATGTATATGGGATAAATATGTTGCAGAAACTATAAGAATCAATCAAAAACAGAGAGCAGGCAGTATGTGTTCTTGTTTAAAAATATATGCGTTTCCAGTTTGCACAACTAGTGTGCTATCCATGCTTCAAATATTACTTCACACACTCATTCACTTTCATATTGTTACAAAGTAGTTACCTAGTACACCAACACTTAGGTAAATGAGATGCTCACCTTTAGGGAAACTCAATAGGCAACCAACTATGAACATGATAATGTGACACAGTAGCAGAAGAATGAAGTGAGCCACTATGATATCATTTAATTTCCCTGCCACTCTCTCTACCACAGAAACTGCAATAAATGAATGAAAATTAACTGCTCCTTTCACTGACCAAGAAATTTCTGAACTATTAATCTAGATTGTAAATGCATAATGAACGAAAATTAAGAACCAAAAACAGCTGAAGACAACTTAATAAATATTCGACAGCACAAGAACTGAGGATAAAGTGTCACTAGCAGAAACTCAGTGTGAATGTTCATGTGAGTTACATGCTAGGTAACGAAAATATTGAATCCAACGAAAACTATGTATGGCACTAACCAATGTTTTAGCATCGCATCTCCTCAGCTTAAGTTATATCATTGGCAAATATCTACGACTGATGCAACAAACAGTTACAATACTAAATGTATCCACATCGAGCGACTGCCTAACAGTCCATTACATATCTGAAATTTCTGACACTAATGATCAAAATCTGAAAACTAACACTGACTTTTTTAACAGATTTATAACACTTCAAAGACATAATGAAACATTAGAAGATAATGCAGCCATTGCCATCTCAAATCCAACTTACCTAGAAATTGATAACAGAAAGAGAGAACATCACATCGAATTTGCAAGTATCATCAATAAGAAATTCAGTACAAAAGTGCAAGTTGCAAGAAATATCTTAGTACTTTTTAATCAATAATATTAAAACATCTGTATTAAAAACTGCAATATCACAGAACCTTTTTAATTTACAACACTAGTCTTTTTACCACAAGTTTATAATTATTAAGACCAATGATCGGCATTTGTAAAAATGAATAAGTAATCTCAAGTCATATGCCTATAAGATAAAAACTGAGAATGGGATAAAAACAGCAATGACACTTATGAGCTTTTCCAGTGTGAGGGGGATACCAAGGCATATTTATTTTTAGTGCTACTGACCAAAACCACTCTCAACTGAAAAAAAAGTGTGATGCTGATTTATATAGGAATACTAAATAACCATCACATATCTTAAAACACTTTACATTTCCTCCAGATGCTTGTCACACAAGTTTCATTATATACAGCTAATAAAAGAAACATTAGACACAGTCCACATCCTTGGCCTTACTGCACAAGAAACACAAATTTGCAGTCTTTTTAGAGCCCAACCATTGTTTTAATTCTATACAAAAGAAACAGTACATAAAACTCTTTTAAGGAATTGTTGAGGAGAGTTTTTAAGAAGAATAGTTCATGTACAGGTGACAGACAGCCCATTGTAAGTAAGAAAAAGTTGGGACCTCCCACCATGCACAAACTATGTACAGGTTGGTTAGGTACCCTCCAAAGTAAATAAACATTGTGTTCCTTCACCGTAAGGATAACTGCCATACCTGTTGGCTCATGTGACTAATACCAGGGACCGCACAGCACACCGGCCGGCTGTCCACCCCTGAGACAGATTAACAAAACTGCTAGGCCACTCAGTAATGGTAAAGTTATTTACAACCTACTTAAAGGTTATGAAAAAACTGAGTTACACAGATACATGTTTAGAATTCCATTACAGTAACTGAGATACGTGTGAAGTGCTTCTTAGCTATTTACTGCAAACTAGTGAAGGTGTAGACAAATGGGATGTTCTAAGATGTTATACAAACTGAACACAGTAGCCAACAAAATCATAATACATATTCACAAATATATACGGCAGGGAAAAAAGTGATTTACACACACCACTCATTTACTATGCTGAGAATGGGTCTATTGGCATATCTGATGGTTTGATAGTTATACTTAAAAATATAATTTTAAGAGGTCAACAGGATATTTATTCACTGTGAACAAGTACTTCAGAGGCCAAATCTCAGTTTGTTACACAATGCAGAATACTTTGTTTGGGTGCAGAACAAATTGTTTTATAATTATTTTGGATTTATGTACAGCAACAAGCTGTGGAGTGCTTGAAATCAACCAAAGTTTCACAATGCTACACTCCTGGAAATGGAAAAAAGAACACATTGACACCGTTGTGTCAGACCCACCATACTTGCTACGGACACTGCGAGAGGGCTGTACAAGCAATGATCACACGCACGGCACAGCGGACACACCAGGAACCGTGGTGTTGGCCGTCGAATGGCGCTAGCTGCGCAGCATTTGTGCACCGCCGCCGTCAGTGTCAGCCAGTTTGCCGTGGCATACGGAGCTCCATCGCAGTCTTTAACACTGGTAGCATGCCGCGACAGCGTGGACGTGAACCATATGTGCAGTTGATGGACTTTGAGCGAGGGCGTATAGTGGGCATGCGGGAGGCCGGGTGGACGTACCGCCGAATTGCTCAACACGTGGGGCGTGAGGTCTCCACAGTACATCGATGTTGTCGCCAGTGGTCGGCGGAAGGTGCACGTGCCCGTCGACCTGGGACCGGACCGCAGTGACGCACGGATGCACGCCAAGACCGTAGGATCCTACGCAGTGCCGTAGGGGACCGCACCGCCACTTCTCAGCAAATTAGGGACACTGTTGCTCCTGGAGTATCGGCGAGGACCATTCGCAACCGTCTCCATGAAGCTGGGCTACGGTCCCGCACACCGTTAGGCCGTCTTCCGCTCACGCCCCAACATCGTGCAGCCCGCCTCCAGTGGTGTCGCGACAGGCGTGAATGGAGGGACGAATGGAGACGTGTCGTCTTCAGCGATGAGAGTCGCTTCTGCCTTGGTGCCAATGATGGTCGTATGCGTGTTTGGCGCCGTGCAGGTGAGCGCCACAATCAGGACTGCATACGACCGAGGCACACAGGGCCAACACCCGGCATCATGGTGTGGGGAGCGATCTCCTACACTGGCCGTACACCACTGGTGATCGTCGAGGGGACACTGAATAGTGCACGGTACATCCAAACTGTCATCGAACCCACCGTTCTACCATTCCTAGACCGGCAAGGGAACTTGCTGTTCCAACAGGACAATGCACGTCCGCATGTATCCCGTGCCACCCAACGTGCTCTAGAAGGTGTAAGTCAACTACCCTGGCCAGCAAGATCTCCGGATCTGTCCCCCATTGAGCATGTTTGGGACTGGATGAAGAGTCGTCTCACGCGGTCTGCA